>NC_142341.1:50260000-50887500 GCF_054954075.1 Amborella trichopoda | reverse complement strand
GCTATGCACGCTCATCTTCTAGACCTTGTAAAACTTACTTTCTAGACCTTCCGCAGAGAAGGATGAGCATTCACAGAATTTATAAATAAATAAAAATAAGTATAATAGGAAGCAAAAAAATCTAATATCATTGATGCTGATGTGGCACGTTGCCGTTGGCTATAACTTGTACCTGGATGTGTGAAATCTTTTTTCTAAGTCCAAGATTTTACACGTCCATGATTTTTAACGTCTAAAATTTTGGCGCTTCCTGAATCCGGTTTCCACATCCCATAGAATTCCTACTCTCCAAACAAACCTACGTAATCTTGATCCCTAGTTACCATACCTACTCCCTCTATACATCATCATCGTCAAATTCCTACTCTCTAAACAAACCTACGTAATCTTGATCCTTAGTTACCATACCTACTCCCTCTATACATCATCATCATCGTCAAAGTCTTTTTTTAACTAATTAGAATCAACTACATTAATCATGGTTTGTTATTTTGCTCTATTAAGGATCATACCTTTAGTAAGGCCATAAATACCCCTTGTATTTTTTTAGCCTTCCATTTCAACTAACGCACATCTCCTAAAAGGTGTTGTATTGGGTTTGCGTCACACATGACCAGCTAACCTAAGTCTATTCTCTCTCATCTTATTGTCTATTGGTGTCACACTTAATGCCTTTTTGAATGTATTCTTTTTTAATGTATTCATTTTGAATTTATCACTTATTGTCTTGCCACTCATCCATCTCAATATCCTTATCTCTGTTACACTCATTCTATGGGTATATTGTTTTTTAACCGCCCAACATTCTGCCCCATAGAGCAAACCTAATCTCACAATTGTCTTATAAACTTGCCATTCAGCTTCATTGGTGCGTGACAATCACATAAAATTCTGGTTGCACATCTTCACTTCGCCCACCCAAATCTAATTTTATGTGCAACATCTTCCCCACTCTCTCCATTTTCTTAGATTATCGATCTAATATATTAAAAGCGCTCTTTTTTGTATTTTCTGGCCATTATTCTTAATCACTTCTTCGTCTCTACTCCTATTATTATTAAACTTGCATGCCATATACTATGTCTTAGTCCGACTAATTTTTAAAGCTTTATATTCTAGAGCATCCCTCCAAAGTTTTAACTTTGTCTTGACGATGTTTCGAGTCCCATTGATCAAAACTATATCATCTGCAAACAACATGTACCACAGTACCTTATTTTGTAGATGCCTAGTTCAGTCATCTATAACTAAGACAAAAAGATATAGGCTCAATATTGACCGTTGATGTAGACCTATTGTCACTGAAAATTCACTCGTCTCTCTACTAGTTGTTCGTATACTAGTTAGCGCTACATCGTACATGCACTAGTTACCTAGTCTCTCTAAACAGTTGTTCATCCATGCCCTCCCTAGGCAGAATCTTTTGCTTCATTTAGCTCATGCAAATATTGCTGAGCCCAAGACCTTTCCAATCCTAAGGCTTGAAATCCGTGACTATAAGGCTACTTGGTTAGAAGCAGGCTTCAGACTTGTATTCAAAGATTACGTGAAACTGACTACTGCGAGAAGGAGTACAGACATCTATTTCAAATCAATCACTTCTTCGACATGGAGAAGGCCAAAGGGGAGCCAAAGAATCCCCTCTTCAATGGTTCTGAAACTCCTCCCCCTCTAACTGTAAGGATGCCTCGTCGCCCTGATGTTTGGGACCGGCCAACCTATTTGGTGTCCTACATTGCTTTGTTCTTGTGCCACATTGCACTTCCAGACTTTATAGGCCATGTGGTCAAGTCGGAGTGCTTATACACTACTTGCAATATGGCCGAAGGCCATGGGTATGGTCTAGCCCAGCCCGTGCTGTGTTGCATCTACAATGGGCTAACCTCGACAATGGATCCTGAGAAAGTTCTAGGAGATTTGCATCTCCTTTCCCCATCCATTATGTTTATGGGTGGCTTGGTGCCTATTTTCCGAGCACCTATAAATATTCTTTGACATCCAATATTGACACCTTCCCCTTCTTGCTCCGCTTAATGGGCTGCAGAGCGGTCTTCCACTCGTCCGTCCAAGCACGACAATTGCTCTGGGAGGATAACTTCTTTCGATTCAGGCCCTTCCCCATTGAGGACCAAAGAGGGGCTCTTTACAGATGAATATCCTCTTGGGATTAATAAAAAGACCCCAAGTACTGACTGGAAGGTTATGTCCCTTATGAACATCCGAGAGTGTCTACTTCCATTGAGGGTTGGTTGATCGAACACTACAATCCTCATCGCTTCGCAAGACAACATCGGATGGACCAAGGTTGTCCTATTTTCTACGACTTCACCAAGAATGGGTCCTGGTCAAATCTTCATGTGAATTCGGCGTGGGACTCATGCACATTGCTAGGTCAATCTTAGCAATTCATCATTCCCAATAACCATCGAGAAGTCTTCATGACCCACAGCTACTGCGCTTGGTATCAAGAAAATCAACGGGGCTTCATTCAGGGTCCTATTGACAGTATGCCTGACTTTCGAGAAGACGAGAGTCATGGAACCTCTCGAGAGAGTTTTGTCAAGTTGGGCACCCGGGTTGCGCTTCGTCAAAGGATAGAATGTGATAAGCGCTAACCATCCGTAGGGTAATATTGTCCCAAAAGGGGTGATTGAAAAGACTCGACCTTCATTCTATCATCATCTTGATGGTTTACTAGCTCCTAAGTCGAAGTCCTAGAGACATTCTCATCAATCCCGGGACAACAAGAAGATAAGAGGATTTGGTGGGCCACGTCAGGCCCCGATTTTAAGAGTTGAACCCTGCAAGGGCCAAGCTGCATCATTGAGCAAACCTCCATCCAAGCACAAGACAAAGAGAAAGGAAGAGAGACCGAGCCCTCCTTCCGCTTGAGGAAGCTTGGTGGCAAGAAAAATGGGGAACGGACAATCTCCCTCCCCCACCGATCTGAAAGAAATCAATGGGGCTCGTGATTCAAGCCGAAGATCAAAAGCTCAAGGTCAACCGTGGCTCGTGATATTGCTCCTTCGACCCAAAGGGCCTGTATATCAGGACATAATTCTGCGGGAGGCACTAGAATCTGCTAATCCAGAATCCCAAGGGAAGAGGAAGCCAAACAACTCTTCTCCTTTGAAGAGGACCTTCGAGAAGGCAAAGAGCTCAAGCCTTCATGAAGATGTTAGGGAAACATCTACTACTCCTCCGTCGTCGACTGCTTTGGCCTTGGCCATTCTTAACAGAATCATGCAAAGCTCTATGGCTAGAGCAGCTCCTTCTAAGCCAGGGCTTCATTAGAAGGTGACAGCCAGGAATCCGCAAAACCAGAGGTTATTGAGATAGACTCTTTCTCCTCTCTAGACTCAGAGGTGCCTATAGAAAAATTTTCAGTTCTTGGTGAGAGAATAGAGACCGAGAAAATGGAGACTTCAATGGATCTAGAAGAGAGGCTTATTGATGCCTTGAAGGGACTCAACCCTTCCGCAGGCCCAAGTGAAAGTTGTTCTTTTGATCATAGCAGAACAGAAAGTCCCACTCCGAAAGATGAACATGCGGTGGATGAACTGCGAAGATCAAAAGGAAAAGCCCACATCAAGGAGAAGGATTCTCCGGCGGTTGACTCATCCACCGTAGTCACTGTGTTAAAAGTGAGCTCGTCAACTACGTCATTACTCACCCAAGCCGACGTGAATGCAGGGCTTTCCATGGTCCATGGTATATTGGATAGAAGCGAGCTCTCCTATGGTAATCCACCTAAGTCCGGACTTCCAACTCCATCAGTCAGGCTTGACAGGACCAAACTTCCAGATACTCAAAACTCCTCTTGTTCTTTGAGAAAGACCTAATCGGCCCAGTTTCTATTCCTCACTTTCCATATGATTTCAGGTTCGATCTTCACTCAGATCACTGACGGGGTTCTGATTCAGGCTACTCAAGCCTCTCCTGCTACCGTGGTGCCACAAGGAGCTCAGAAGGACGATGCTGATGCGATTGTGGCAAGCACTGAAGTTGTGACCTCTGCAACTCAGCTCTTTGGTACTGGGTCTAGAAGAGCCGAGACCGAGGTTCCCAAGGTATCAAGCACTGTCGAAGTCTCTGAGGTGCTAGAACATGATCCCTTGGAGGCCTTGGTTGCACTTGCTAAGAATCCCGAGAGCCTTGTAGAGTCGCTGCTCAAAGATCCTTTTTCAATTGGCAAAATTCAAAGGTAGATAAGCGCATGTATGGTGAGGACGCTCTTTAGAGCGATTGGGAACAAGTCTCTATCCGACCTTCAAGAGACTTCGTCAACAATCTCCCAAATGATATCATGGGTTGGGTCAATGGGAGCTGATGAAGAGAAGCTCCGACAAGAGAAAATTGCTCGCACATTTCCCATTCTGATAAGTAAAGGGGTAGAAGCCTATGCCAGGCTCAAGAAAGCAGCTGTGGCAGTGAGGCAAGGCTTGGAAGACGTTCAGGGCCTAGTGCAAGATATCCGCGCAGGCGAGATCACAAAGTGGTGATCCTGGACTTCATCGGAAAGACCGAGACCCTGTTGGCGGCACAAAAAAGGGAACTTAAGAGGGTTGTGGCCCACTCGTGCCATCTTTTTGAAAGGGTGGACATATCCTTCCCTGAGCTCGACAACCAGCTCCGTCGATTAGATGCAATGAGGTCTGCAGCACTTGTGCCTCAAGAGGACCTTGCACAGAGGTGGCTGACATGGAGACAACCAAACAGCATGTGGAAGAGAAGACTCGAAGGCTGGAGAAACTCCTGCACTGTTTCAAGAGCTTCTGAATCATATTCAATTTTTATTTCTTTCTTTTTGAACGTTGTGGTAGTTTGTCAAAGAACTTTGCCTCCTCTTAGGATGCTTACTTTCTTTCTCCCTAACTCTTTAGACTCAACAAATACATATGATACTTTTAAGACTTCAAATGAATTTTTTCAGCATCCTGCCAATTACCACACATTCTTGCATTCTTCTAAGATTGATCAGGCATACCCAAGCTTCTCATATCCTTTCGTGATGAGATATGAGTGGCTTGGTATTTCGTGGTTTAACGTCACTGTGGAAGACCACATGAAAAGCCTTCTTAACCCTTCATAAAAAAGGGTACGGGTGGCCAATGCTTAGAGTCCTAAAATTCCAAGGCATACTGTAGTTTAGAGTCATACAGGGAGGACATTCTGGAAAAGCCTTCCAAACCCTTTATAAAAAGGGTATGGGTGGCCAATACTTAGTGTCCTAAAACTCCAAGGAGTACTATAGTTTAGAGTCATACAGGAAAGACTGTCTGGCGATTTTTTAGGTCATATGCCATGGACCTATTGATGGGCCTTTTAGGATCATGCATCTTGGACCTTAACTTGACCCAGTTTATAGTCATGAGTAGGGACTATGCGATGGATGTTATATAACATCAAGGCTTGGTCTTTTAAAAGAGGTCGAATTGTTATACATCATTTTTTACGTACTTGTATCCTCGGGGTAAATAAGGAGAGAGCTAGTAGTAACATGGTCCTGCTGGTGCCCAAGACGCTGCCATACCATGGAAACACTGTAGCAATAAACCTAAAACTAGGCGACCTCTGAAGAAGTGTCAGAATGTCCTTAAATTGCATGAGTGGTAGTTTTGGATACCCTAAGGACACTCACAAAGTTTCGTCGCGTTCTGATAAGTTTGGATATGATCAGAACGAAACTTGGTCCTCAAATCTAGTTCATGTCATGCTGAAAATGGACCTTATAACTATAGCCCTATTTTTTGGGTCTCAAAACATTATCAGACCATCGCCATTGGATCCGAAATATCGAAAAACCCCCATATACTAAATTTCGGCTCAATCAAACCTTTCGAGACCATTTTGGGCCTAACTTACCATAAAGGGGAGGGTTTTACATTATTGCGGTACGGCCTCAGTGAACCAGTTTCCATTTATGGAAAATTCGTTTTTTCATTTTTTTTTTATGATTTTCAAATGCTCATAACTTACTCGCTCACTCGTTTTGACTCAATTAAGCTCAAATTTGGACACAAGCTAAATCTCAACGACCCGATCGTTGACATATGGCACACGTCATAGCGTGGACCGTAACGAAAGAACTTCTAGAGAGAAGATGGGCTCGAAACATGAAAATTCAGATTTTATAAAAAAGAACATTAAATTCTTTGAGAGGTCATAGCTCAATATCCCGACGTCAGATCCTTGCAAGTATGGGTCTTCAAAGAGCTACAATTTGGAATACTTTTTATGTATGATCGAAGGCCGGATGATACGAATTTTGAGGTAAAAAATAGCATACTTTTCTAGTCTCCGGAATCGTATTTTCCAACGACTTCCCAAAATTGGAATATGCCCAAACGGAGATTAAAATGGACAAAATTTATTGTAGAATGATCTTGATAGTATCCCCTTCGATTTGTGATCAAAATAAAGACTTGGAACGTCATAGATCATGCCAGATTGGTGGTTTAAGAATCACAAGTTTATGAAAGTTAATCGGATCTTGGGTTCTTTCTAAAAAATCCGTTTCAAGACGATCAAGGGGTATCAAAGAGGAAGTACTATGCCCTACCTCATTTCTAAGAGCGGGTTGATGTGATGGCAGTCAGTCAGGATGGCAACGGTCCTGAAGATCTGTTTGCGTTTCATATGATATCATGGCTAAGTGATCATATGAAACTTCAGCATGAAATAATTGCTGAAACAAAAAGAGTGGTATTGTGCCCAGGTTTAAGAAGGTGATAAAAGGAAAGGGTTATCTCACCCTCGTTGATTATTGAGTAGCAAGAATCAATTTAATTGAGATTTGGCATGGATAACCCTTGGCGTACATGCTAAACTAGAATAATTCTTATCATCCTAGTATTTTTTTGGGTAAGGATTAATGCTCACTATTGTAGATTGAAAAACTGGCACGACGGTTTGATGGTAGCCATCTGTAGATTCACTTATAACCACCTAATTCGTGGAGTCTGCACATTGGGTATTTTAGATGAGGCATTGAGGTTACTAAAACACAAGCCTAATGTGTTCACATATACCATGCTTATTGATGGGTTTAAGTAGATGGTTCATGCCACCTTCAAATGGCGGATCTCTCTCGCGATCGTAGTAGGTTAAGGTTGAGCCTTCATATTGGAGTACTCCACTTGCCCCACCTCCATCTAGGTGAGAGAGAAAGAACTCCCACACTAATTATTTATCATCATTTGTGAGCCTTCCCAATCATTTAATCTGTCATTTGTGAGCCTTCCCTTCCCCCTTTGCATCATGTGGTAGTTAACAGTTTAGACCTATGCAACTATGAAGTGCTTGACTAGTTTTATGATTTATGACAAGCTTAGGAGGTTGCATCTCTTAAGCCAGGTTCAAAAATTGGAAAAGAGGGGAGCACCTAGAAGTGGTTGTTTTCTGTTTCACTTGGTATGAATTGGCATTAGCCAAAGAAATAAAAAAAATAAAAAAAAAAATAATTTTACAAAATATTTGAAAAAAGATAAAAATATAACAATCAAAATAATCTGAAAGGATATTTTTTTGCTTTATTGAAAAATGACAATTTTTTTCAGAATAACGACCGTTGAAAAATGACGGTTGTTTCAAGAAAAGGGGGCAGATTCTAGGCAATAATACCTTGGTACATGCCCAGGCAACCTAGGCGGATATGCCTAGGGAGGGCTGCCCAAGCCTGTGCGTGTGCCCTGGGGCTTTCCCGGTGGCTAAGCACCTGAATCGACCATTTTTTTTTAAAAGTGTTATGAAGCCATGTTAGCTCGTACCTGAGGTCTTGAGGATTAGGAAGCACCTGAGCAACTGTCTTTTTGAGACTTTATAGTCCTTTGCATCCCAACTTTGGGTCCAATAGGTTCCCTTCTTGGAGAACGTTAGACAATGCTCATGTATTTCTTTGGAGTCTTCTTCAATTACTGAGCACTTTCTCTTTCATGCCCTTGCAAAGGTCAGAATTGGTCGAGATCCCATGGGAGTTGAGGAAGAGGTCTTCAGTCGAAACCTACAGTATTGACTGTGCCTTGAACATCACCTTTTATTTTGATTGGTCCCTAAGCATCCTTTTGGATTCTCACTTAGGACATCGGTCCATAATGTACTTTGCGAGTTTTTACCGAAGCGCTTCCGACAACTTTTTTGCCCACTGTATTTTTAATGTGTCGTCGTTTCATTTCTTACCCATATTGCCCTTTTCGGGTTTTCACCTTGTACTTTATTTTGACATTTTTACCGGTGGGCCCTTTTTGGGTTTTAAATCACTTTTATCATTTTTCTCTTTCTTTTTTTTAATATATATATATATGGCCTTAAGGAAGATCGTTTAACTCCAGACCCTCTTGATTTTATATTATATGCAGATTGCCTATATATACCTAGGTGACTATGTAAGACCCTTCCAATTAGCTTTGAACGTGCCTAATGGGTGCAGATTTACAGATGAGTGGAAAAGTTTCTTAAGTACCAGGTTTCGTATTCGGAACTGTCACGGGATTACTTTACTTTGGTACGCCCGTTCAAGTCTTTAATGATATACTCTCATGGAGGTCAAAACCTGAAGACGCCTCTTGTCCAAAGTTTTGAGGGCGGCCCGACGAGCTTCTTTTTTCTACTCTTCATTACATTCTTTATCGGCAAGTATCCCAAGGGAAGGTGCTACCACCTCATGTTCGGGTTGTGGCCTTTCAAGGCCTCCACACCAAGGTTTTTTGTGGTTCTCGATTGCAATGGGAGCAACAAAGAACATGCGACTCGCCAGGTTCCAAGCAAAATGGGATCCGCTATTGGTGTCCATATAGTCACAAAACCCGGATCATGAGACCAGTTTAAGGGAAGTTATACCAGAAGGGGTTGGGATAGGGTCAGTGAGATCACCTCATGATTGGTTTGAGCCAGGGCATGATTATTTCTTATTGATATATTTTTTGTGAGTTTTGAGAATTGTTGAATGTGGATTGCAGATATCTGTGTATGAGACAATACATTGTTTAACGGTGGGTATCAAGACCATAAATTAGTCAAGGTCGACCCCAACGCAACCTGGCCGATCCCGTTGACACCCCTACATATAGAGTCCCTAGACACCCATCAAGGCTTTCCCATATATTATGGGACCACACGATCAATAGAAATGTCCTCTTAAGTCCTTAAATTTCAGCAAAAAATTATCGTAGGAAATTAGCCCAATTAAAGCTACGCCATTTTGTAGGAAATTGAATAAACTTTCCAGCCGTCCAATCTGCAGCACCATTGAAAGATATGACCATTTTACTGAAGAAAATGTTTATATAAGGATGCTACCTTATAATGTAGAACTAGGGATACCCCTCAAAAATCCATCGGAAAAGGTAGTTTTAATGTTGAAAAACCTTCTGATTGATCATCTCGACATCGAGATGTATGACTATTAAAAATAAAAAGATTTTAAGTCTCAGAAATAGTGCATTTTACAACATATTATCTACACCGTCCATTTTCAAGATTTTCATATGTTATAGATCTACTTGATTTTAACCATTTTTAAAAATTAAAATTTTATAATTAGATATAAAAATAGATTTTGAGATAATCTTAAGAACATTTTACATCAAAATTATATATCATGATAAAATTTGATGGTGCACCTACCTCTACACCTACGATGCATCCGTATGCAAACTGCACCCTTTTACTAAACAATGCTAGATGACAATTAGAACCCGTATTCATGTAGCGCATCTTGTGATGCATGAGTTCACACCAGCATTGCATGTCAGTTTGTATCATTCTCACACTGACTGGTATAGATACCTAAAAAATCATGCTCCAAAGTTCCAGAAAACTTTATGGTAGTGGGATATATTTTGAAAGTGTTGAAATCTGGGTCATCAATGTTCAGTCAAAAGAAGTGAGAAATAAACTAGGAGGGGAAAAGCTGCATCTATTTGCGGACCAACTAGAGGCCAAGCATTCCAACTCTTCTTATTATAACTTAACTTGCTCATTTGTATAAAGAAACTCATACTCAATCGAGAAGAAGTGGACTTGTAGTTCGAACTACTATGAGACTGGGACAGGTGGGCCTTTTTGTTGATGTCCTGATCCCTGGAACAAGAGAAGCGTTTCTTTTCCATTGTTTAGATCGTGTGATAATCTCGAGGGACTAAAGGGAAAACACAATTGATAAGACCTCTTCTTTCGCCCATTCCAATTCCTTGGATTCCCATTTACCTGATCTCAAAAGAGATCGTTAGACTTAAGAGGAGGTCGTCATAGATAGCTCTAGGTCTCTACTTGAAGACGTGCGGACTAACCTCACAGCATTTCTAAGCAGGTTCCTTTAACCGGCCTGATTCTCTTATTAGTTATGAATTTCCCAGAGCACCCTTTAATTTCCCAGAGAATTAGGATGAAAATACTCATAGGAGCCTAGAAATCCTATATCTACGCCATAGTTTCTAATCCAAGCCCTAGATCTCCCATCTAAATCCAAAATATAGACTTTAACAACCTTAGATTCCATGATTCAATCCTAGTCACAAACTTTCTAACCCTTCTTCCTAGATCTAGTTAGATCCAACCATAGAAACCCTAGTTTCTTATATATCATTCACTACAGACTCCGATGCCATAGCTATAGTTATATACACCTAGGTCACTCATCAGGTCATTACTGCCCATGTGTTTCAATTCAAACATGCATGGGCATGACATGGCTCGCTCACTAAGTGCACTCGAGCGCTCTTGAATGGCCTATAGTTGTTACACAACCACCTGCCTAGGGATGTTACAAATTTCAAATTCAAATCCCACTTGACTAATATGGTCACACCTTCCCAACCAAGTGTGAGGTCAGCTGCCTCTTGTACATGGTCCATGCCTATGTCCAGTCAGGTTGCTGCCCATGGTTGACTAACCAAGCCTCAGCATGTTGGTCTCAGCCGTCCACCAACTTCGCCAAGGGTCTTTATCCACTAGCCCACGTGTGGGCATGCATCTGCACACTATGGTGCACTAGCCTAGCCTCTTGCTCAATAAATGTTTAAGGCATTAAAATCCCTCATATAGATTTTCCGTTCAAAAGAATTGGCCCACCAGAAGTGAGAGCTAAATCAGTCGAAGTATCACAAGTCCATACAAAGCCCGATGGTCCTTTGCAAATTGTTCCAATGCTAGGGGTTCCCACACATGCCCAGATAGCCACGCGCATGATGCCAAGAGAAGGGATCTGACAAAAAACTTTTATGAGGGTAGCATTAATTTTACAGGTCCTTATGTTGCTATTGATGGTTTTAGGCTTTTAGCCCCCATACTATTTAAACACAATGCCATTCTATTATTTAAAGATGAACCATTTTACTGAAGCAGTAGAGGATCTACACCATCACCACAAAAGGAACTGCTAAAAATCAAATAAAAAACAGACTCATATTCAGAGTCATGGAATGCCAAATGCTCTCAACCTAGCTCTAGCTTTGCGAATCCTATGACAACTCACACATTAAGCTTGGGGTTTTTCTCTTCACACCACAATTTATCTGGATAATAGAAGGCAAAATCACAAACCATTCAAATAGAGCCAAACCTAATATTTGTCATGCCATACAGTACTGGTTTCCTAGAATCAATGGAGTAAATATAAATCTCCCAAATCATACATATGTGAAACCAATATCATAAATCTTAACATATTAAAGCAATGATTCATGCCCATAGAAAAGAAACATTGACCTCATCGAAGGAAAAAATACTCCATGACGAACCTAACAAAGCATTCGATCAAACAAGTTCAAGTTACCAACCAATAAAGAAAAAGATAAGAACAGAAAAACACGAACGTCAAAACCGAGGGCGTGTAACATAGAAACAAAACAGATTGGAAAATTTATTAAAAGAAACAACAAATATAATATTTTTATAAGAAACAAAATCCTCTCAGTTTTTGAAATGACAAAAAAAAAAAATCAACATAAAGAAGCTGCTTCTGATAACTCTTGAAATTTCATGAGTTTACATGTACAAGTTATACATTATACAAGGTATCCCAGACTATTCAAAGTGTTCCAAACTATATACGAGGTAAATATTTTAAGAAAACTGAACTGTAACTCTTCTCCCTCTAGCTCCTAGTATTCTGAGATTGTCTAGAACTAGTATTCTGAGATTGTCTAAAAGCAGCATTGAAAGAAAAATGCCCCACATTAAGGAAAAAATTGAAAGATACTCGGAAACAATAATAAAAAGCGGTGAGAAGATCTTTGATGTTTTTCCTTCTTTTTTTTTTGGGGGGTGAGCAAATGTATATGCTAAATGGGCAGCAATCAAGCCAGGAGGTTCCCTGAAGAGGGCCATGAGATGTCATAAGAATGAGCCCAATGAACATGACATAAGACTCATCATTATTATTTCCAATTATGTTCATCATGTGATCATTTGAATATGCGGATCTTAATCATATGGGATAAAGCTTGATCAAGTTTCAGATATATAATAATCAAATTCATATTTCAAAGTTACCAAGGATCACTTGGACTGAAAATGGGAGCATGCAGTCCACTCTTAAGATTATAAAAAGTTTCTCCCACAAATGTAGAAAATGTTTTGGCAGAAACCAGAAAAGATGGGACACAATCGTTCAACCAATCCACTCGTCAAGCAACTCCATCCACTTCATTAAAAATAATGTTTGTCATGCTTAGGCTATCCTAAACTTAGATTAGGTAGAAAATCTTCTCCAATATAATAGGTTTCAGTAGAGTGATATGTCACTACAATAAGAAAGAAGCAGTGTCATGATTGATGCCAATCTTTCAACCATTGAATAATCAATTACCGATTAAGTTATATCTATAATAGACATGCCAGTTTCATCTTTCATTTATTCTAATATGCTTACCCCAAATCAGACTTAAATGGCCTTTGAACCTCCCTAACTCCAGCTCTAGAGTATTTACGCATCAATTTTGGTTCGTAAGGTTGGATGATTAGTTCTCATACTTCCAACCTGTGTGACCAGTAACTCATCTTCGATAGGTGCTTATGCTTCTCTAATTAATTCATTGGAAGTCCTAAATCTACCAAGTACAAGGGTCTAATTGGCTTCTGAAAAAAATATCAA
Source organism: Amborella trichopoda (assembly GCF_054954075.1). Lineage (NCBI taxonomy): Eukaryota > Viridiplantae > Streptophyta > Magnoliopsida > Amborellales > Amborellaceae > Amborella > Amborella trichopoda. The sequence goes on along the minus strand of NC_142341.1, from coordinate 50,874,407 downwards.
GACATTTGGAGTAAAATGATCAAAGAAAGATAATGTAACAATCCAAATCATCAATCTCGTTGTTCTTCTTCAAAGAAGACAAAGAACAAGAGCCAATTAAGGCTAAAGTGAAAATAGCGCATAGCACAGATATCTAAAGATGCTGATACAAAAGAAGCCAAGGCCGATTTTCTTGAGCAACCCTACAATCTCCCTTAGTCAAATCTGATGTTATGAGGTTCTGACTGCAAGGACAATGGAGAATTAAGAAAAAACTATTTTGAAACTAGTTGTCCACTAGAAATAAGATCTACTCTCAGCTTCAGAATATTCTGTGACAAAAGAAAACCAACAGATGTAGTGTCCTACTGTGAGCTAGTGGAGAACAGTTTACATTTCAGCCTTGTATATTTCCCTTGTACATTTTTCACACATTAATATAAGGAAAATTGTATTATGAGGGCTGGACTGCATTCCTACATATGCAGTCCAGAAAGTGTAAACTGTAAAGCATCCATCTTAAAGATGGATGCAAGTAGGTGATCCATCTAAAAACAATGGAAACTAACGGTCCAAATGTTTTCTAACTAGAATTATTATTTTTACTTTTTAAAATTTATTTATTTTTTCATATTCATGATCTCCATGTTAGAGATTACATGTCCTTAAAAATTAAGTCCTAAATTCCATCTCAAAAATAGATTTATTATGAGGCCCGCATTTCTACATATGCGGGCTTGACCGCATAGAAACCGGGTCCTAAATATAATGGGTGGGGTGACACCAAATAGTTGGGATCAGGCTCAAATGATGATGGCGATGAAGACAATGGGTGAGGTACCCGCTCAAACCCCTCCAGAACTTAGTGGAGAAAACTATGCATGGAAAATATAGTGTTAAACAAAAAAGGCAAAAAAAACGAACAGCATATGGACAAAGGAAACTGTTTAGCTCTAGAAAAAGGGTTACCAACTGATCAAAAAAAAAAAAAAAAAAGTTCGAACACCTATAGTCAAAAAAAAAAAAAAGGATTGCCTAATAAACGACAAGAACATGAGATACAAATGAAATTTCCTTTGCAATTAGATTGGTAAACACATCCTAAATATCAGGCAGCATTAGCATATGAAGGATAGATCCTCTAATACTTTGCACTTTAGGTGCATTCCCATGAACAAAGGCACCACCTCTGTACTTGGGAGGTTCAGTGGTAGAATTCGAACTTGGGATGTAGTGTTGTAATAATCATCATCATCATAGCCTTTTCCCAATTAATTGGGGTTGGCTATGTAGTGTTGTCATCTCAACACCTTAACCAATCAATCCCAAGCCCAAATCACAAAGCATCACCTTTAACATACTTAAGGATTATCCAAAGATTCTTGCCTCGAAAGTAAATTGAAGATCCATTAATAATTTTCATTCCAAACGAAATGAGGTCTTGAGTAAAGTTCAATGAGAGATTCTCGAGATTCTCCAGTCAGTCATATCCAACTTGTGCTCTAATAGATTAAAACATGATTACAATTCTAAAACTATGGTTCTTGACATTTATTCCATACTGCCTCGATCATAGTAAATCTTGTCAATCTAATAAAATGAACTGCTCCACTAAATTAGCAAAGCATACAGCAATTTCAAAGTTATAAGAAATCCAATGGTTTTTTAATGCATTTAGTCTAGTGGATACAACCATTCTAATAGGGTCACCCACAGAAAATTCTCTATAGTCGTTATCTTTCAAGGAAACAAAAGACAAAAGAAATATGGTCAGAAAGATAGATCTTAACAGTGACACACAAGTTTACCATGAGCAAAATTAGGATTACAAGTCTTAACAAGTTTACCATGAGCTGAATCTCAATTCTCTAAGTTCGCATGTGGTGGCTTGATCCCAAACTGCCATCTGAACCTGTAGGGCCTCAGGATAGAGGCAAGCACTGCATTTCCCATATGGAAAAAATCTCATGTATCAACTCAGAGAGGGAATCAATTATTTGCAGACAAAGAGCTTTCAAAAAACAAAGGAAAAAATAAATAAATAAATATATATTTAACGAGTAAGCTTTCCAAAAAACGAAGGGAAAAAAAAATCATATCTCACTCGCCAGAAACTGAGGCAGAAATATCAAGATCCCAGAAACCAATCAGTTGTGCATAATGCCAGTTTCAATGGTTGAATTGATGCGACTAACAAGAACTGGCAGAAAAAGCTTAATACTCAGTTTCTATGATAATCAATACCAGTTAAAGTGGGTAAACTACTGACAAAATGCATATATTTCCAAGCTGAATATTTCATGACGTGATTATGAAAATAATCAGATCATTCCTCTCGCACATAGGTCCATATTTAGAGAAACTAGAATGACCTACAAACATAACAATGACTTCACAGCAGAGTAACTGGGATCTCCTAAGGTGGGCGGCAATCCCGCTCTGGGAAAGTACTCGCAGAGTGGGATCACAGTCCATTCGCAATCTCATATTGGGGGAAGCGCAATACCCAATCTAATAAAGGTTTGTCTAAAGGTTAAGATACCACATTTATATTTTTAAAGGAAAAGAAGGAAGAAATACATGTCAATCCACAGTAATTACATAACCGTCAAAAACAGAAAGCAATAAATGCATATCAATAAGCAAATAAAGCAATGGTGATTCAAAAATATGTTCCTGAAATTTTTAGGAGGAAAGGCGTTCTTATATACAATCAACAAGAGAAAGTTTTAAATTCAATGCTCCTAAGTCACATTTAATGTAGGGAATGATTGGGTGCAACTCTTGTCAAAATGATATATGAGATTTTGCCCAGTCACCCTTTTGAAAAATGTTTACAAGATAGAAAGTTTCTCTCTCCCCCACCACTGTCTTTTTCTCTCTATATTTCTAAATCATATGCTCTATCTGCCTCATACTAGGTTTTCTTTTACCTTCTCTTTTCTTTTTTCTTTTTTTTTTTTCCCTTTGAATTGAAATCAAGGGGTATCTAAACAACAGGGCCGGAGTTGTTATGATTTGACCTCAAATCCTTCATTATTGCTTAGAATGTAAGATCTAGTAAATATATTTACTACATTATTGTGAAAGAGTAGTATATGAGAAGATTCAAGTAAATATATGAGAAGATTCATGTAAATAAATGAGTTTTACTCTCAAATTGTATCGAATGCGGTTTATACAAGGCCTTCACCTTAAACAATCAAAGTCACCTTGCCAGAAGATGCAGTTCCACTGCCAGAAACACTTATGATGGCCTAAAAATCTATTTCCTCCACTAATAATGAAACTAAAGCTCCAAAAAAAATTTCAAGGACATAGAAATGAAGTTTCAGGGCTGTTTCACAAGGTTACATCACTTGTAGCCTTTTGGGCCTCCACTCATAGTACCTTTGATGGGATTCCTACGAGTTCTTTCCTCAGGCAATGGGGACAATATTATCCGACTCCAACCTTTCAAGCTACAAAGACCCCACAACTGGTTGCCTCCTCCAGAAAATGCCATAAAGTTAAATTTCGATGGCTGTTCCCATTCAGGAGTAGGGGGGTCTTCAGAGATCACAACTGCAATGTTCTCATGACATATTCAGAATATGTCAGCTATGGAGACTCACAACTTGCTGAAGCATTGGCTCTACTAATGGGCCTTAAATTTTTTGACCCATCTTGGGGTCAATCCTTAGTGGTGGAAAGAGATGCTAAAAACATTATATCTTTAGCAGCAAGCACAACTAATCCTCCTTGGTACCTACCTAGGATTTTTTATGCGATTTACCACCTATGCAGGGATACCAACGTTTGTTGGAGGCATACATGGCGGACGTTGAACGAGTTCGCCAACCTCCTAGCTAAAGATGGTGCTTGGCGACGACCACACATGGAAGACAATGAATGGTCCACCTCCTTTTTTGCACTGGACCATCGAGGTTCTCTAGGACTCTAAATCTCTTTGTGACTTCTTGTAAAAAGGCATGCCTATAAGCCCAATTTTTTGGAAACCTCAATCTTTTGTATACAGTCCCTACAAAAGTATATAGTTTGTATAGGGGTTTTGGCTTAATTTTTTGACAGAGAGACCCATCTCAAGGGTAATCTCAGCTCTCTGTATCCTCAACCTTTTGTATTCCTTCTTGTTATAGTAATACAATGTTAACATTATTAAAAAAAAATAAAGCTCCAAAAATGGTGCGGATCGAACAGAACTATAGACACTTCACAATCTTGAAAACGGGACGGTCCAGATAATATGTTACAAGATGCACTATTTGTAAGACTTGAAATCCTTTTTCCTTCACATCCATATATCTTGAAGTTGAGATGATCAATTGGAGGTTTTTCAACATCAGATCACACTCTTTTAAATAGATTTTTGAGAAGCGCCTCACTTCTATAGTATAAGGTTGACACCTTATATATACTTTTTTGAATTTTATTTCAGTAAATTTATTTGCAGTTATTATGAATATATTCCAAGTATATTAAGTTTGCATCATATTAATTAAATGGGAATTAGCAGTATTTAAAAACTGTCCCCATATTTTACATTTTACACTCGTGCCTTTTCCTTTTTTAAAATTTTTTTTCCAAAATTCCCCATATTCAGAACTAATAATTATGGACCACTTTGATCTAGCCTTCCATCTTTGTAAGGAATTGAAGCATTTCAGAACTATCAGTTCCAAACCACTAATGATTCCTTACAATGAACAGTTCGGAACTATTAGTTCCGGGCCACTTTGATTCCTTACAATCAGGAGTAAGGACCTAATAGTTATGGACCACTTTGTTTCCTTACAATAAGCGGTCTAGAAGTAATAGTTCCGGATGGCTTTGATTCCTTACAAGGAGTGGTCCAAAGCCACTAGTTCCGGATCACTTTGGTTCCTAATTATGAACAGACTAAAGCAGTCCAAAACTAATAGTTCCAAAAAAAGGGTATTCTGGGAAACAATAAGAAACAAAAAAAGGGGGACCTGAGCGTAAAATGTAGAATATGGAGGAGATTTTTAACATACCAATATTTATAATAGATAATAGCTTAAATTTCCCATTAAAAAAATGTGGTTAATCTTTTAATCCTAAAATTTCTCCATTTTCATTTATTAATGTATGGTTGCTCCCATGGCTCTCCCAAACCAGGTAACTCCTTGCAAGCAGCAATCCTCAGTGCCCACTCCCCCCCCTCCCTCCCCAATAAAGAATAAAAAAAATGCGCACTCCCCCCTCCAACAATTATGCTTCTCACTCAATTGAAACTATTATGAACAAAATGCCAGCATCTTTCATGGACTTGGCAGGGTGAATGATTCAGCAACTACAAATATTCCACCATCCTCAAGATATGGATTATTGATTTTAAGGGTAAATTTGGCACAATTATATGGCAGAAGATGATACCCATCACATTATAACAATAATGTCAATGGACAAATAGTTGTAGTCATAATCCAAGGCATTGACAATTTATTTTATTTAGAATTTTTGTTGGTTCAAGAGATTGAGCATTGGTTTTTAGGAGGTACCTGCAAACAGTATGGATGCAACCCTTCACCAAAATTGAAACGTGCCCATGCTGAAGAATTCTCAACCTTTAGAAAGAAGATTTGTCAACGCATATGCATCCCATGCAGATCATAACAAGCTTTCTCTGTAACAAAATGATCAGTTAATCAATAAAATATAATTTGCATTTGCATTCCATCCAGATCATAAGAAGGTTTCTCTGTCACAAAATGAACAGTTAATCAATAAAATATATGTTGCATAACGAAATGTCACTATTAGGACTGCCAAAAACACACTCCTCATAAGAGGTAATTCAGTGAATGTACTTACACAATATTTTATGGTCAGCAGGACATCATTTCCCCACAAGCTAGAGGGCATCCCCCATGAGATAACATTCTGTCGAGTGCATTATTTTGCTAACACAGGCCCTTCTCACTTCTTTTGAGCAAAGCTGCATTTCAAAGAGATCCAAGTACACCTCCCATATATAATGATGTAAACCCAAAGAATTAACGCTCAACAACCATTTATAAGACTTCCTTTGCTCTTAAACTTGCTGATTAATTCTTGGGCTTCTTGAAAGCAACCTTGTCTGGAAAGTGTGTCAACAATCAAACCATAGGAATAACAGTTGGGAACACAACCATTTGCTTCCATTACACCTAACAATTCTTTGGCCTCATCCGTTCTCTTAGAATTGCATAGAACCTTGATGAATGCATTGTATGTGTAATGATCCGGAGTAACTCCTGATTTTAACATGGAACTGAAAATATTTTGTGCCATTTCAAGGTTCCCTATCTTACAGAGATTCAAAATGACAGCATTATATGAAAAAACATCAGGAGTTATTCCCTGACTTTCCATCTCTTTCAACAACTTTAGAGATCGCCCCATTTCCCCCATCACACAAAGTGAATGAATCATTATATTGTATGTTAAAGCATTTGGAGAGACACCCCATTCAACCATCTCATTAAAACATTTAAAGGCGTCATCCAATTGGCCGATTCTACAAAGGCCATTAATAATGGAACTAAAAGTGATAACATCTGGTTTGAACTGGAGGTTTAGTAACATCAAAAGTAATTCACGGGCCTTCTCTACCCTCTCAGACTTGCAATAGCCATCAATAAGTGTATTGAATGTCACAAGGGTGGGAGTATAGCCCTTTTCTATCATCTCATCAAAGAATTGTGATGCCCTATTCATTAGCCTTAATTTAGAGAATGTATCAATAAGAGAGTTATATGCATAAACACTACAAAGAAGCCCATCTAAGACCAAGTAACCAACATATAGATCACCCTCCTTGTTCCTTCCCACACCATATAAACCACTAGTGAGGATGATATATGAATCAAAACAGGGTTTCCCACCCCTCTCACGAAATTTATCAAGAAGCTTGCAAGACTCGCTAAATTTCGAGCCTTTAACAAGACAAATCATCAATCCTCTGAAGACTGAAGGATTAGGAAAATAACCCTTTTCCTCAATCTTCCCCAAGAGACTAAGAATTTCACTCACCATACCCTCCTTGGAAAGGCAGTACAGCATGGTGCTGCAGGCCTCTTCACTCAAAACTTGCTGCTTTTCTAAAAGACCACAGACCAAATCATAAGCATCCTTTGGGTTGTTGCCTTTAAATGATCCATGAATCAAAGATCTAATTGTAGCATCATTAGGAGCAATACCTCTCTCTTCCATTATCCCCAAGAATCTAAATGCCTCTTCTATCCTATTTGCCTTACAAAACCCATCAATAAGCATGGTATATGTGAACACATTAGGCTTGTGACCACAAGTTTCCATCTGTTTTAGTAACCTCAGTGCCTCATCTAAAATACCCAATTTGCAGACTCCATGAATTAGGTGGTTATAAGTGAATCTATCAGGAGAGCAACCTTCAGCTGGCATCTGCTGAAATTTGAAGTAAGCCAAATCCAAGCAATTGGATTTAACAAGAGCATCGATGACTGTGTTATAAACTCGGGTGGTTGCCTTAAAACCAAGAAAAGATATCTTCTCAAAGACCTCACTAGCATACTTTGCAAGACCTAATCTTCCCCAACTATTAATCAACGCACAAATTGCATCTTCTGTGATCCTACATTCAGAAATTCTGAGCTCCCGAACCAACCCAGCCGATAACACTAGAGGACCTCTGGTGAAAAGTATATCATCAAGAATTCGTTGAGCTGAAGTGCATTTCAATTGAAACCCATCAAGCTGAGAAACCCATATGTAGAATTTGAATGCAAGCGCAGGGTCTTCTTGGCTTCTCAGAGCTCTTGAGACAAACCGAGCAGTTAATATGCTCGAATCTCGATGAGCAAAGACATTGTTTAATTGGGTGAACCAGTCTTTTCTACTGAGGATATCTATTACACTCACAGCATCCACCGGTGCATGGACTAATTTTCGGAGCTTTTGATTATCAGTTTTTACTTGTTTGGTATCGAAATAAAAATCGGATTTCAAAGAAGAGTGTTGCGTTTCAGGAATCCAATTTTGGGTGGCTAAAAGTTTTGCAGTAGTATGAGAAAAAACAGCAGTTGAGTAGTGGTAGTAGTAGTAGTAGAAGCGAGAGGAGGACTTACAAAGGGAGAGAAGGCTGGATACGATACATTCCGTTGCTGCAACTGTACGAAGCCTGAGAGAGGCTCGCGGAAATCCTCTCATTAGAGAGAAAGAACAGGGATTTGGGGGGAATTGGAAAACAAAGAGAAGGGAAAGGACGAAGACAATTGCAATTTTCTTAACGCTTTGGCTGCACCCCAACAGGTGACAGGTGCAGGTGCGGTTGCAGCGTTATATTTGAAAGGGAAAATTTCTTCTTACACCCCCTATTTTGAACCCATTTCTCAATAGACCTAACCTTTCAAAATCTTTATTGCAGGAAGAAGAGAGAGAAAGCAAGACTATACCCGAGGCATGATGCCGCTGGTTGGGGAGGAGGGCGAGTGAGAGAGGATGAAGAGGAGTACAGAGAGTAAGAAATTGAGAAAGCTGAGAGAAGAGAGAGAGAGAGAGAAGAAAGAGAGATAATGAAGAAATGAGAGAAAACGAGAACCCGGGTTTAAATGCTCAATTTGGAAGTTGGGAGTCTGGAACTTTTAAGATCGAAAGTTTTCAAAATTGGAAGCCCAATGTACTAAAAACATTCTCTCCCTAGCTAAATTATTCTCTCTCTTCAAGAAAAATAAGAGGAAACCCAAAGGATATCATCGTAATTATTTATTGGTGATAATTTAATTCATCTTATTACTAATTAAGGGCGTGGTTTTTATATCGTTGTAACTTTAAACAAACCTCTGTTATCATAATATGTAATTTTGGTGTAAAATATTATTAAGACTAATTGAAAATCTATTTTTATATCTAATTACAATTTTTTTAATTTCAAAAATAGTTAAAATCAAATAGATCTATAAACATATGAAAATTTTGAAAAAGATGGTCTAGACAATGTGTTGCAAGATACATTATTTCTACGATTCAAAATCCTTTCTTTTTTTTTTTCATATTCATATATCTCAATGATGAGATGATCAATTAGAAAAAAACCTTTTCTAATAGATTTTTGAGGTACATCTTTATTTCTACATTTTAATGTTGTAACTTTTTATAAACTTTTTCCAATAATTAATTAGATATATATTCTCCAATATTATGAAATCTTATCCTAGTTAGATATATATTCTAATTAGAATATGGATAAGACAATTATCTTATTAATAATTAATTAGATATAAATTCTCCTTAAATACGTATATGAAACCTTATCCTAATACCCATAGCACCATGTCTCTCTTGTTGACTATGAAAACTAAGGTATGGAAAAATCAAGACAAAGAGAAAAATAGGCCGAATTTAAAATAAATAAACACTATGTAAGAGGAATTTTTACTCTAAAATTTTGAAAACTACTCAAGAATCACTAAATAATTATTTTCAACAAGGGAAATTTTGAATATTAAGTTTTATAACTTGCACATATCTCATGCTAAAAAATGACCCCAATTAATTGGGCAAATGCTAAAATGATGATGAAGATATCTTCTCAAAAAATTGGATAAATCTCTATTCAATCTTGTGACATTATTATTTTTAGATAGTAAAATTTAAAATCTTTTAATATAAATCTTTTAATAAATCTTGAAGAGCTTACATCCCCCAATTGAGGATCCTAATATTAATCTATATCGTGAACAACTTATATCCCCAAATTAGGATCCTAATGTTACTCATAGTACGCATGAAATCTTTACCCCCATATCCCATGGATTTCCCACTCTCTTTCTTTAAATAAACTCATAAAATCTTGGTCTCATGGCACGTCAATTCTCTCTCTAAATAAATTCTCTCTCAAAAAAACTCTCTCTAAACTCATTCCGATCTCCAATAGGATCCCCAGTTAAAATAGGTCATAGATTGAGAAAACTCTCTCTCTCTCTCTAAAACCTCTCTCTCTAAACTCATTCCTATCTCCAATAAGATCCCCCGTTACAATAGGCCATAGATTAAATTAAGTTTGCTTCCTCTAAATAGGGTTAGAAGCAGGCGGATGTCTTACAAGCTGCATTGAAAGTTGAATTCATCCATTATTTAGCTTCTTCTTCTCTCAATTCTCTCTCCATTAAAGTTGTGAATAAGAAATTTGTGTATATTTCTTCTGCAACCGCTTCAAATGTATCAGGGAGTTGAAATCGCGCCAATTGTGAAAGAAAGACCTATGTGATCTTTTTTCGTCAGGAAAATATTATTTTTTTTTTAATAAAAAATAATCACCCTTTATAATTTTGACAGTAAGATCACTCAGAGATGGTCTTATTACAAACAATAGAAATTCCAAAAAATAAATAACACATCAATAATATAAATCTCAACTACTTGATGTCATTCGTACAACCTCATATGTGCTTGATAATATAAAATAAAAAAATAAAAAAAATTATGCCGTAGATTACTTCAATCGGGTTTTTTACACACCACACCGAGTCACTACATCCAATGGTGTGGGATCTGTCGTCTAGCTTAAATCTCGAACCGAAATAGCTAATTTTGGCCAAACTATGTAACCACCCTCAAAATCTCTACTAAACCTTAACCCCCAAACCTAACTTAGGCTTCCCTTTAATTTTTCTAACCATTAGTTTCTTTTAGGTCTAGAGTGGAAAGAGAGAGTATTACCTAGGGTTTTGGAGAGGAGAGAGAGAGTACTACTTAGGATTTTAGAGAGAGGAAGTTATAGAGAGAAATATGGAGGAGAGAGAATAAGGTGTGCCCCTCTAAGGGAGAGAGGTGAGAGAGAGAAGAGAGAGAGAGGTTGTGTGTAGAGATTGGGGGAGAGCACCCTTATTTATAGTAGATATTTAGGTTTAGCGTTTTTTAGGGTTTTCTCATAATTTGCCTCTTTTATGAGATTGAATCTAGACCGTTGATCAATGTGACTGGTGGGGTGAGAGATCTGAGTCATCCATTCCATAGATGGGCCGTCAACATTATGAAATGTGTTATGACCATTATCCACTTTTGCTTGAACTATTTTCCCATCAATATATTTAAATAAAATAAATATCTTGCTTTCCATAAAAGTGCATGATCCTTATCGCATATTCCATAAGGATATGTCAATAATTATCAAGCAAATAAATACTACCAAATAAGATAAGGTCAATATTTCCCTTCCAAGATTTGACCACATGCCACAAAATCAAAGTTACTATATTTAATAAACTTGAGCACAAAGCAACAAGAGAATCCAAGGGGTGGGGCATGCCATCCCTTTGTGGCACATGTGGGCCCCCACCCACATGCCACATGGTGGGCCCATGTGCACCTTGGGCCCCCCATGGAATTTTATAAACAATTTTAAAATTAAACAATTTAATAGGTGAATTTTTACAATATTGTAAATCAATAACTGTATTTTTTAAGTCCAAAAAACATAAATAAAATATTGAGAGATTCATAAAAATTCAAATAATAAAACTAAAAACATTTCAATAATAAAATGAATACAATGAAATTAATATGATGGGAAAAAGATCCATATGGTTTTAGGAATTCAATATGTGATAATGGGGTACTCCACTTTCAATTGTGGACTACAGACAATACTAGCTTTATCGAATCCACCCAGTGTTTTCCATGACCCACAGTCTAAGCAGGGGCTTATTAGTAGGTCACCAAAGTCAGGTCGATGAATCAAGGGTCGCAATTCCAGTATGTGGATTACAGGTCCTCCCCTAGAGACGAGTCAAGGTCACCACGACCTGATGCGACCACAGCTCTATAGTGCATATGGGTATCGCTCGCACGTGCATACGCTTCACCCAAAGGTGGATATCTGGGTTTCCCGAACAATCTATCGATATGCATGCCGTGTGATGGAACATGAATGGAGTTTTGGCCCCCGTCTCAGTAGGCCTACCATCACATACAAAGGTCACACAGTCCCTCGGCTCACTTATTTAGGCATAAGCTCCGACCTCATCAAGGCCTAAACCAAAACCCTCATCGGTTTAATTCTTTATACCTAAGTACCTTGGATTTTCCAACCGACTGGCCTATATAGATAAGCACAGTCCAACATAAACAAACATCATTTGTTTAGTATAGTCCTCGAGGGATCACACTCTCACTGAGTTTACGTTTCACTATAATAAAAGTGTTTCAACACATACTCATAGGCCTTTAAAGGCCACATAAACCCCACAAGTTGAACATTCTTGCTGCCATTTCAAACACCATTTACTTCACTTTCATTATAGGTATAGTTTGGAGAATTTGGACCTTGTATCGGATGCGATGGATTTGTATCGGGGCTCTTAATCGTTTTTTGGTTTATGTAGGGTGGAACAAGCATCGAAAGCAGCGGATTCTTGACAATTTTCAAAATCGGTCATGGGGCAGCACAACCTCCTCCAAATTCGAATAATGGCAATGGCGGTGTGGTACACCTGAAGAAAATTGAAAGTGGTGGTGGTGCAGCACCACCGCCTTCGAGTTCGAGCGATGTCAATGACTATGATATAAGTTTGAAGGGGATTGCATGCAACAACACCACTTGCTTCAAATCCGAACAGTCGTTCCTACTTGAGTGAATTCAGGACCCATGAATGGGTTAAGGAGCTGCGTCCTTGCTGCCATATCTACCACCATAAACCCATGATTGGGTTAGGGAGTAGTGATGTAGTGCATTTTTTAATTTATAGATTGATTAAGGTTGGGTTTTTAATTTTCTGGTCTATTGGTTTTTGTTGAAGATGAATACTATTAGTGATGTAGTGAATTTTTTAATTTATAAATATTTAGATTGAGGTTGGGTATTTAATTTTTTAGTGTTTTTCAATTGCAGAGATTTAGGGAGAGGGTAAAGTTTATATAAGGCTGAGGTTCTAAACCATCAAACTAAAGTGCACCTTCAAATAGTATTGAGAAATATGGTTTTAATATTGGAGTTCTCTGTGATAGCCTTAAAAAATATATTATCATCTTTGATTATAAAACTTAAAGTTTTAAAAATAATGTAGATCAATCGGATCTATGAAAACTTAAAATCTTGAAAATAGATGGTCAAAAAATGTATTACAAGATACACTATTTCCAAAACTTGAAATCCATTTTTTTTTCACCCCCATGCGTCTTAAGGTCGAGATGGTCAATTTGAAGATTATTGGGTATCAAAACAACGTTGTCTAGTGAAAACACCCTTGTCTAGTGAAATAACCTTGTCTAGTGAATTTTTATAGTTGTGCTCTAATTTGATTGTTTGAGCCTTGCATTATATAAATTTTTGGAAAAATTTCGTATAGAACCCTAATTCTTCATATTATTTCATGGTAAACCCTCTTTCCGTTTTTCTTTCAAGCGGCATAAGGAAAACCCCTAAAGATTTCACCATACCCCTCATCTTATCTCCCTCTTTTATTGAATTTTTATCATAAAAATTAGCCCCAACAAATCATGTTATACCATTTCAACTCAAAAAAAAAAAATTTATAAGTGAAAAGGGGAAAAGAGTGTTAAAAAAGTTTCTAGGTTGAAATAATATAAAAAGATTTGTTGTGTTTAATTTTTATGGTCAAAAGTCAATAAAAGAAAGAGATAAGATATGAGGGGTACAGTGAAATACTTAAGGATTTCTTTATGCCGCTTGAAAAAAAAACGGAATGATGGTCTACGATGAAATAATACGAGGAATTAAGGTTCTATACAAAATTTTCCGTAAATTTTTTTCAATAATATTTGGATGTGGATTTTTTAGATTGTAGGTTTCCATTCCGGGTTTGGTTTCAAATATCTTTTGATCATTTGAATCTTTCCCTATTACCGTTCTAAGGGCTGCCGGAGTTTGGCAACTTTGGAACCAAAAGGCATGGGGATTTTTTACAATGCGAGTACGGATGAGTAGAGCATTACGAGAAGAATTTTGGAGTCATGTATGAGTTGGGTGTTAGTGACAGAGGATTGTTGGGGTGTTTCTAGACATGATTTACAGTTTAAATTTTGAGAGATTTTCGATAGGGGTAAATCTAGACCTTCAAAGAAAGATTGTTAGGTATTGGAAAGCTCCGCTTCAAAAGGCTTTCCAGCTGAATTTTGATGATAGCTCGATTAGTAATATTGGTGTCGGTGGTTTAATAACCTATCACAGGTTTCATCCATGTGTCGGTGGTTTAATAACATTTCACAGGTTTCATTCATGCTACTTATTTAGACCATGTAGAGAGGTTTCAGCAAATGAGGCAAATAAAACCTTTAAATAGAAAACCTTTAACAACATATCACACAGGTTTCATCCATGTGGCGGTGGTTTAATAACATATCACAGGTTTCATTCATGCTCCTTATTTAGATCATGTAGAGACATTGGAAAACCTTTAAATAGATCATCTAGGCCTTGACTTAAAAAAAATTGGATTTTAAGCCATAAAAATAGTACATATTATAAGATATTATCTAAGCCTGACCGTTTTGCCCTAGAAATAAATATTCATGGATCCTGGCCTTGATCATTATGGTTGTAAAAAAAATTGGATTTTAAGCCATAAAAATAGTACATATTATAAGACATTATCTAAACCGACAGTTTTGCCCTAAAAATAAATATTCATGGATCGGCAAGATGTATGAGCTTCAAATTTCATAATCGATATTGGAAATTAATTTTAGAGCCATCATGGAGATTTTTTATGCCCAAAGTACTTTCTTGATTAGGATTCCTTATCATTCCATATAACACTTTACTTTGTTTTCATAAAGCATAGCCCTTTTAGAAATTACATCCAAACAAGGCCCTTGTGATTCCTAATGAAACCACTCACGCCTGTAGATCCTGAATTATTGAAGGAACTGCAATCAAAATTCAATTTGATAAGCACGGGAGGCAGAGCTCCCAAACACCCTCTATCTCCGTCATACACTTTTCCGTTGCAATGTGAAGGATGTTGGGACTGGGCCCAGTCCTCTTGGACTCGGCCAAGTAACTCAAACGTGAGTTCTTAAGGAGTTAGGTTTACAACTTCCCATGTTTAAATAAATGCAATATATATATATATATATATATATATATATATATATATATATATATATATATATATATATATATATATATATATATATATATATATATATATATATATATATATATATAAAGAAAACATTAGCATAATGCTTATAAATACTTCTTTTGAAAATTTTGTTAATGTTTAATAATAATTGGGATCTTTCAGATTTTTCCCTTTTTTAAAATTATATCGAATATTCAAGTCTACTTTTTGAATATCCAACTTTTATAGTTTTTTCATCTTATTTATTATCCTAATGATTCTAATAACCTCTTCAACTTTTTCTTATTTTTAAATATTTTTTATAGATTTTTTAAACTTTTTTTTAGTGTACCTAACTCGACCGAGTTACTCAGCTCAACAAAGGGCTAAGTACCTTGGCTGAGTCGATTTTCTGTACACTAGTAATGAGGTTCAAATGTTAATTTGAATAAAAGGAAATTGATCAAAAATACAATTAAAAGATGAACTATTTAACATTTTATTCCTTTCTTTTTGTTTAAATTTCATAAAGCCCACTAAAAACAAGGAGCATGAGTTGGAATAGTCTAAATGAATAAAATGTTAAATAGCTGGCCTTGTTTAGGGGCATTTTGATAGATTTCCTGATTAATAAGTGTTTATTACTATTTAGTCTCTCTCCCATATTATCATAGCGGGCAGCACAATCACTCAATCTTCTAACAAGGTTTGAAGGTCTGTTTCACTTTGATTATTGAAGTTAGACACCTTACCTAAATTTTCCATTTAAAATAAATGGATAGATGAAGCAAAGCAGGTATATTTAAAAGCTTTTAGATTTTGAATATCTTTAACTCGCGTGAACACTTCCACTCTTTTAAGTTTTAATCATTGCTATCGAAATCAGACCGAACTGGTGGTCAGGTGCTTTGGCCAATCTAATTCATAATAAAAATTTGATTTGATTGAAAATCAATTAAAACCAATATTTACATTGCTTTGGCCGGTCGAACTAGTTGGTTTTTGATGATTCGACTAACTAAATAAAGTTGAGAAAAAAAAGTTAATACATTTTGTATATTTCAATATTATATCATCTTGCATTTTTATTTCCTCTAAATTCGTCTAACCTGTTTGATAAGTGGTTGGACCAATTTTGACTAGATTAAAACCCTCATTGATCTTATCCATAACATTGGTTTTAACGATGAGATAACTCGTTCCATAATGTGTCTATTCTATTTATGTTTGATTTCCACATAGCTGCAGCTTTATGCGATTTTGATCAAGCAGTTCATAAAAACACTGATAAATTGTTGAAAAACATCTCGTTAGCCTATTAATTTATTTCTCCCCCTAAATGTAGAGTTTGGAGTTCCAAGCATGGTGCAAAGCTAGCAGATCTATGAAATCTCAAAATAAATGGTTCGTTGCGAAAAATATTTTTGGGGCCAGCAATTTTGACATCCATGATTGTGGATGATAAACAATTTAAATAATTTTTAAGCTCGAACTACCTTGTCTAGTGAGATTTTAAGTGGGCTAGTGAAGCCCTGGCTTTGTAAACTTTCTCATATTACCTCAACAATTATAAATTCACTATTTTAAAACATGGATAAAATCTTGATAAACTTTTCGAAAGCCAAGAGCCAAATTTCCTTATTTACTATATAAATCTTCAAACAAAATGTCTGTTACATGTCTACTATGTGTTTAAGTAATTTTTAAAACTCATTGAGTCTACTTATAATCGCTTGAGTCAGCTTGAAATAGAGCTAAAAAAAATTGTCGCCAACATCTTTTAATTTTATCATATAGGGTGGAGTAACTCAAGTCTCCACATTTTATCCTTTGATTTTGGTTTTTTATTGAAATAGCTTGGTCCAACTCAGAATGGCCTAATGCAGGACTTAAATGGCAGGACTCGAAATTGGTGCCAGAGTTCGCCTTTTTAAATACTAGTCAAAATGGTGAATCAAGCAAAAGTAAAGTGATTTATGCATCAAGGGGATGAATAACTCTCCTGAGGTATCACACATCCATCTTAAAGATAAATGTGGGTTCAGATCTCTTTAAAAGGAGGTAAAATCAAAATTTATAGTAAAATTCAAAAAATTATCACTTTTGTTTTACAAATTATTTATTTGTGGACATTCATAATATCCATATTAGATATTATATTTAGGTAAGATATTAAGTCAAAATTCCATTGTAAAAATGGATCCTGAAGGGGGGGGACGCATGTCTACCTTTTTGAGTCCTAGGACTTATAGAAACTATAGGCTTAAGCAAAAGATACGGTCAATTAATGCATTAGAAAGCCAAAGGAGGATTATCAATGGTAAGAACATTGTTTCAAATATGTAGGAACGGCACATAAATCTTGATTCATCATTCTACTTTATCAAAGCAATACCCTAATATAAGCATATAATGTAGATTCAAAATTTGTTTTGACAAAATCTTATATCGGCTACTTAAAATAACTCACCTTATTTACCCCAACTTGCAACCAACTAATGAAAAGTTTAAAGTCCTATAAAAAAAAGCCCTGGGTCCTTTATTGAGACTCATATCAATGGACGGTTTTGATCTAGTACAAGGCATCCGCATCATCATAAATACAACAATGGGGACCGTCGAATTGGAGTAGTAATCTGTCGGTCCAGGACTTCTGTCATGTAACAAATGAGTTCGTAAATATGAGTAAACAAAGACTGCACAAGTTCATATGGACGGTTCTGATGTAGTATAAGGCAGTAACATCATCATAAAACGAGAATGGGGACCGTAGAATTGGAGAAGCATCTATCGGTTCAGAACTAGTGTAGCATGTCAAACATGAAATCTGGACCGTCCATATCAATCTTATCTTCCTTTCGGAAGAAGTGAAGTTTCATTTCCCTCCATTTTCTCGTTGTCATGGACTCTCTGCAAATTCTTAGCCCAATTCAAACCCTAATCCCTAAAATAAGCCCCAAAGTACCACAGATTCAATCTTTATCACAGTATTTTACTATTACACAAAAAATCTCCTCTTCATTGATTTCTCCTTCTGTTTTCTCACAGTTTTCTTCGAATCAGAATCGTTTTCTACGCCCTGGTCAGTTGGGATTCCCTAGCTCTAGAATTTCTATGGAGTTTGTGTACTGTTCAATGTTTTTTTTTTATTCCCTAATTATACTATTTCTGTGAAATAGTGCTGTTTATATGGATTGTGTGCTTTTCTCTGTGATATTAATATCGGGATTTTTTTTAGTTAGAATTTCAGCTTCGGATGGCCAATCTAGTGGTGGAACAGGCGTTGCAACAACTGAGTGGGCAATTCAGGGTGAATTTTTAGCTTTTTTTCCCAGTTTAAATCGTTCATGTTTACATTTTATTCATTTATTTATCATTTATTTATTTATATAGTTGGTTCCAGCCATTAGGTTGATCATGGTTTTGGATACAACCCATATGGATTAACTTTTATTAAAATTATTGGGTTAAACTAAGCAAATAAAAAGGTTAATTTTTTTGGCTTTTTGCAATAATGAGATTATTGATACTTGGTGGGTTGATTTGTTTGTTGTTTTATATGGCACCTTGCTTCAAATAATATGTATTTGAAAAGTTTAAAAATGAAGAACACTGGTTTTTTTTTTTTTTTGCATTCTCATTATACGTTCAAATCTAGAATTACTTGGTGTGCCCTTCTTCTTATTCTTTATCTATTCATCTTTTTTTGGGTATGAAGCTATTTGTCTCAGAAACAGTAAACCTGAAGTTTCTAGCTCAAATCCCAGCAACCCAATTGAAAAAATAAGCAAAAAATAAAATAAATTTGAAAACTAACGAAATTTAGTTCTGATTAAGCTGAATTAGTAGCTTTAGATGGAAATTGATGCTCTTTAGTTGTTAGTTCAATTTATGTCATGAGGAGCAGTTGCATAATTGCTTCCTGTCTGATTTTTAACTTCTCCCATTCTGTCATCCAAGTTACCATCAAATTCTTATTTGTGTGCGATGGTTGTCAGATTTTTATACTCTTCGTAAAGATGTGGAAACCACTCAAAAGCGTGTGGATGAGATAAGAGCTTCTGCTGGTCTAGCTCAATTGGAAGAAGAGCTTTCCCTTTTGGAGAAAGAAGCAGCTAAGAGTTCTTTGTGGGATGAACCTGCTAAAGCACAACAAACTCTGCTTGCCTTAACAGATGTCAAAGATAAAATTAAGCTGCTTACAGATTTTGAATCAAAGGTTTGTAACCTGGTATCTACTGCATTCAATTTTTATTAGTCACATTTCAGTGGTTTTGAGGAGATCTACCTGATTTTATTTTATTTTTGTGGGAGGGGGGGAGGGGTGTCGCTTTAGATTACTAACCCATCTCATCTCTCCAGGTTCTAGAATTCATTTTTGCTAAATAGTTTGTATATGATCATTGGTTCATGACATTAATTAACATCATGACATGTTTGTTTGAATACAAACCTCATTACATGAGAATGTTATGTGATGGCCCTTTTAACTTCTCTATCTCTTTCCTCTTTATGTTTTATTTTTATTATGATCTCTATAAGTAAGATGGTGTGGACCAATAAAATGATGGCAGGCTCAAGATGCTGAAATGGTAATAAAATTGACAGAGGAGATGGAATCCACAGATGCTGGGCTTCTTGAAGAGGCATCTAAACTCATTTTAGACTTGAATAAGGCTCTAGATCGGTATGAATTAACGCAGTTGCTTTCCGGGCCATATGATAAAGAAGGAGCTGTAGTAACTATCACTGCAGGTGCTGGAGGAACTGATGCTCAGGTAACATATTTTTCATAGTCCAAAACAAAGTATCATCGGTGTTGGAATTTGTTCTTTTGCTATTTGTGATGGATATGAAGCTTCTTTCTTGGATTTTGTGGAAGAAAGACCAAGCTATTTTAGAAAATGCATGTGTGTGTCAATGATTTCAGTTGCCAGTTCATAGTTGTAGGAACCTTGTACTTGGGTAGCTCCTCTCATCCACTGCCGCATCCAATTCTTATTGGGCGTGTGGTGAGAGATAATCTGCTTTTGCTTTGTATAATGTCGATGTGGGTCCTGTGAAATCCTTTAGTTGCCCATCTGGTTCCATGAAATATATGGCATTCTCCCTTGGATAGTATACGACTCTTTTAATATCGTGTTAGTTGGGTTTCTTCCTAGTATTATGCAGAACCGTATGTCTCACACAATGAAGGGATCTTCTGCATCAGTTCAACTTTGATAAAAGTCTAGGACCAAAACTTGCTTCCTGAACAGTCTCAGCTAGTTTGTTAGGGCCCTGCCTTTGATTCACAGTACTGATGACGTACATGAATGTATGTTTTTTTGTTTGTCTTTCAATGTGAAGGATAAAGTAAATTCCAAATCATAATAGCCCATGTGTTTTGTAGGCACATTTATACTTCTGTATTCGTATATTTGTGCATGCAAGCATACGTTCTACTGTCTATTGTTTGTTCAATTGCTGAGTTCCAATATAGTGATGCTCCATGTGCATGTGTTTGTTTATGCAAGCACAGATTCTACTGCCTTTTGCTTGTTTTCCATTATGATGTGTCAATTGGAAGTTCGGAAAAGATGTCCCCGTATATTTTCATCAATCTAACTTGTCAAAATAAATTATATTTTTATCAATATAGTTGGTTTATTCCAGTGCAGGATTGGGCTGACATGCTTCTCAGAATGTACTTGAGATGGAGTGAGAAGCAGCGTTACAAGACTAGGGTAGTTGAGAAATCAATGGGGGAGGAAGCTGGAATCAAGTCAGCAACAATCGAAGTCGAAGGGCGTTTTGCTTATGGTTACTTGTCTGGGGAGAAAGGAACACATCGTATTGTTCGTCAGTCTCCATTTAATGCCAAAGGTCTTCGCCAAGTAAGTAGCATTCCTTCTTTCCTTGTTCATTTGCTTTTGGGAGGAGCCACCCGCTACAACAAATGCAATGGCTCAAATTCTACTTGCCTACCACCGGAAAATCAATCTCAAGAAACCCAAACAACCAGGAACAATATGTGGTGCAATAATTTTGAGAAAAAATAAAAGGAAACCAAGAGAAAATAAATAAGAAAACCCAAAATATCACACTAGAAGCTACAACCCAAACACCACTAACACACAAATATATGTTGAGTAAGCTACATCCATCAGCAATAAGCAAGGATATGATTTGATTCTCACAAAAGAATTACAAAACTAGGTAAGTACAAGCATACCTCACAATCAGCAAATTACCAGCCATTCTCTTTTCCACACTCTTTAAAAACCATCAAACCAACCTACTATGTAAACTCCATAACCATGCGTCCACCTACAATGGAAAATGTCAATGAAACGTGCAAAATAGGAGGCAACGGTTGCTAGTATTCTGCCCAAAACCTGCAATCACGACCTCAATAAGAGCTCTGCCTCACAACCTCTACTTTAGTTTTGTAGAAAGTGAGCTTTTAAGGCTCTTAATAAAGAAAAAATATTCCTTAAGGGGTTGAATTTAAATCACCAATGCAACACAATTTAGAAAGAGGTAAGAACATATCAGTATTTATTGATTTGGCAAGTTACAAAATTTCCCTTTATGTCATGTAAAATCACCATTGTGTCCCGTTTCTTATTTTGAAATAACTAGAAATTTCTTTCCCCATGGTTACCCATGTTGATTTCCTTCATCTCAATAGGGACAAGTTGGAAGTTTGGTATTAACATCTTAACTGACGGTTGTTTTCTGTTATTTGAGAAAGTTTTAGCACTCTTCTTTCTGATATTTAAATTAAGGGACTAGTGTTATATGCAGATATTTAAATTGTTCAATGGCCAACATTTTCATATAATGGGCTCGAGGCTAGGCAACATGACATCTTAATTTCTATTCCTACCATAGGCTGGGGACCCTTTCTCCACTGGGCTACCAAAATAAAATGAAAAAAATAAAGTTCAAAGAGAAAAGGAAAATGCATGAAGACCAGAGAGAAAATGACAAGTTTTGTAGACAAACCTGAGAGAAAACATATGAAACACGGATATTTCTTGCATATACTTAACTGTTCTTTTTATACATATTATTGATAAACAGAACACTTTGAACCAGTAAGGAGGCGCAAGTTTCATGCTTTGTATTTCACGATATTGTAAAATATTTTCCATGAAGCCATGATTTTAAACATTTTCTTTAGACCAGCTTTGCAGGTGTAGAAGTGATGCCACTTCTCCCTGAAGACTCCTTAAATGTTGAGATACCAGATGAAGATCTAGAAATAAGCTACACTAGAGCAGGTGGGAAAGGGGGTCAAAATGTGAACAAAGTAGAAACGGCTGTTCGAGTTGTTCATATTCCTACAGGCATCGCAGTTCGCTGCACAGGTTTGCTTTCAACAAAACTCTTGTGATCTTAATCACTAAACAAAGTGCAACTTGCTCAAATTTCGCTCTTTAGCAAGTTTTAAGCATCACTAATATGTTGTGGTGAGCATATTATTAACCAAATTTACAACATCAGCTTTAGCAGTTGACGAGATTTACATTTTCTCAAAAGGAAATAATTTCACCCTATCATAAAATATACGTAAAAGGCAAGCTATCTTAATTTAGAATTTAGCAACTTGCAATTTTTTGAATAATGCAAGGTCCGCATACTATTATTAAGCATTGGTAAGACTTCAAGGAAATGACACATCACCAGCAGCAATCGAAATGAGAACAAAAGAAAGGTGTCGATAGCATTGAGTCGATCAATTGAGACACAATTGAAATATTTGGCTTTGCTTAATCGGGAGTTTCCATATTCTTGGCATGTGTTGTTGTTTACTTAGGTGATCATGATTGTACTGCTGAACTAACTTGTTCCACAGAACCATGATAAATGGCAATTAGAATTGTTGATCATTTCAAAGAGAAGAAAAAGATAGAGAAAAGTATAATCCATTGAAATATTAAGTGATTATTCCCCCCTCCCAAAATAATAGAAAACCCACTTGGATTAATGCCTTTGATATTTGAGTTTCTGTTCTTGATCCTCACTCACGCTTCTGTGTTTTCTTTCTTCTTTTCCTTTATTTCGGGGGGGTTTTGGGAATTCAGAAGAAAGAACCCAACTTGCAAATAAGATCAAGGCGTTGAGCAGATTGAAGGCGAAGCTACTGGTGATAGCTGAGGAGCAACGGGCTTCGGAAATCAAGCAAATAAGAGGGGATGCAGTAAAAGCAGAATGGGGGCAACAAATACGTAATTATGTATTTCATCCCTACAAATTGGTGAAGGACGTGCGCACAGGGAATGAGACGTCTGATATTTCATCGATTATGGATGGCGAGTTGGATCCCTTCATCAAGGCCTATCTCAAGTTCAAGTATAGTAATAAGGTGGCCATGGCTTAAGCCTGCAGATTGTTGATATAGATTACAACTTGTATGACACCCTTCTTCTCTCTGGTCGAGGCTTATTACTGTTTCCAAGTATGGTGGTATATGACCAGCGGTTAGCAATAAAGTGAGAAGGCATTTTGGTCGTGTATATATCTGTGTAGTTTATGTTAGTTGACGATTTTACAAGTTGGAATCTGATCAGTAGCCCCTCTCTCTCTCTCTCTCTCCCCAGAAGGTAGCACTGAAGTGAGAAGCCATTTTGGTCATGTATCTCTCCATGATGTAGTCCACAGTAGTTTACCACGTTGGGATCCGATTAGTTCTCTCTCATATTACTCTCTCTCTTACTACCAAGTTGGGATCCGATCAGTTCTCTTTCTCATCATTACTCTCTCTTCCTCCTCGAGTGTGCCACAGGAACAGAATTGGACTTGACCAGGAACAAACGCTGCCGGTCATTTTCTGCCCAGACCAGACCTATTTTCAGCCCTACAAAAAATGCGATCTAAAATTGTTAGCTCACTCTCTCTCTCTCAATAAAGTTGCACCAAATTTTCTATTTTAGCAAACTCTAACATGAATCTTATGGCATGCATCTTCGAGTTGTTTCTGCACCTCGTTATTAAATTCATCAATCTTAGGTTTGACAATGAGTCGGGCAGCTGGATTCTAAAAAAATTAAGGCCTGAACCACAAATTGAGGACTAATAACCAAACCAAGGCCAAGCCATCATGACCCTAAGGCCAGGCTGAACCGGGCCAAGGTTCTTATATTTCTTCATTTGTTTTTGGCCTAGCCTAGCTTGGCCGGGTCCTGAAAAGGCCGGGTGGACCTGAGCCAAGGCCTCTTTGGTCTGGTCCAGGTTGGGTCAGGCCTGGGCCAGCTGTATAAGGACAAGGGCCAGGCCAGGGCCACAGAAGCCCAGGCCGTTCCCAGCCCTAATCAAACTGAACTTAAGGCACTTTTCTCAACTATTCATAATTTTGAAAGCAATTAAATTCCAGGACTCTCCAGAACTTTAAAGTGATTAATAGCTTTCACATCCATATTCTTGCTCTCTCGTATTCTTTGTAGAATTTCTAGTCAACAAATTACATATAACAAATAATAATAAATCAGTTCCCTCTCAGCTTTAAGGCCTACAATAGAACATAACTTCTTTTGTCTTCCTTTTTCTTTTTTTTTTCTTTTTTTTTGAGGCAGTAATGAAGTTACTAACTGATTTGAGCCAGCTCTAAATCTTTTCAAGTCATGAAATGTAATCATAAATGTGATTATTCTTCGTTCAGTCCTTCTTTCCTTGGCCAAATAGTAAGTTCCAACCGTAGGTGTTGCTTTGTTGCAATGCCGCCTCCACTCGCTTTGCTCCAATCTAGAAGAACCATTTATCGGATAGCATGAGTCGATCTTTTTCCTTTTTTTTTCTTTAAGCATCAAATCATTGAATGATAAAATGGAAATGAAAATGATGAGTTAGATATTTCACCTTATCCATGACAAAGTAGCCAAGGGTTGGCATGTATTGCACTAGATACATGACAGCAAGTACAGGCTGCAAATAAGTCCATCTTATTAGATTTTGAACAGCATAAACTCATCTAGCTAATCCCATAAACCAAAAAAATTAAAAATTCATATTAATAAAGAGTATGTCAAGGACTTGAAATGACAGATTTCATGACCTACACAAAGAAAATATGTTGAAATGACAAAAGGTTCATAACATGAGACTGACCTGATATGAAATCCAAGCTTCCTTCAGTCCATGTGTTGCTGCAACAATGGTTAGCTCTGCACATCTTGATGCCGATACTCGTTCCTGTTGAGTACAAACATAATAAATGTAGTTAACTTGGGTAAATTTGATTTCATGAAAAGAGAAAGTTTACCATGCACCATTGGTGCATGGTATAGCAAAGGGGCATCCACCATCCATTCCCCATGACAGATGGTGGAGATTGGCAGAGACTGAAAATGTCGAAGTCTTAACAAAAAGGGACATCCACCAATGATACATGGTAATACCAAAGGGGCATCCACCATCCATTCCCCCTGAAAGATGGTGTATGATGGTAGTTTGTCCTTGTTTTCTTCATGTCTCTTTTTTCATCCTATGAAAGTTTCCCCAAGTTCTGCAAAGACACATTTCTAGTACAAAGACTGGCCTAAGGGATCCGAGCAAACTCATTTCAGATAGGTGCAATGTCATTCATTCAGTAACATGGAGCTAGGGCACAGGGACACAATAAATCTGGGAAGCCTCATAAGAAGGTGTTAAAAACTTAATTTCCTGCTTCAACTAGGACGTTATCCCACAAAACCAATTTCTTCATTTACAAGTATGCAGCAACATGATCCCAGTCACAAAATGTGCATTTTTTTAAATGTCAACCTACTCAATGGGGATAGAAGCACCTAGATCATTCAGGTAAGATATTTCCAAAAATCTAAAATTTAAGGTACACCCAATATAATAAATAAGTGACAGAAAAGCCTTCCAACTGGTCAAATATCACATGTCATACATTCTACACACATGGGACCTACAGTGGTCACCACTCAAGAAATATAAGTGAATAGTACCTCAGACGAACGCTTTTGCTCCGTTGCACTACCTGCTTGCAGGTTTTTTGAAGTATCTATGGGTCCAGGACAGACAACAGTCACCATAATTCCTTTCCCACAGAGCTGTAAGTAAGATAGAGAATAAATCACATCGAGACAGTATAAATTACTTAAAATTAACATTTCCCTGGTAGTTTTCTTCTTTGAGAGAAGCTTCATCAAAGACGAAATGATGTCAAATATATACATATATACAGAAGAAGCTGCCTATAGGTTGTCACAAAAAATGAACAGTAATTTAGATTATGCTCTCAACCGCCTGATCTTGATTGGCGGATTTCAAATGCATATTATTATTTGAATTTTAATCATTTTTTACAAATCAGATTAAGCTGAAATTTAGTCTATATACTATTACACACCATATAAAAATATAAAGAAATATTTATAAAATTTAAAACTACCAAATTACCCAATCATATTTTAGGGGTAGTTTAGTCATTTTAAGATAAAGAAAAAATTAATTTTATATTTTTTCTTTTGCACACTATATGTAATACACACGCCCAAAATTCCATATCTATCTGATTTATAAAACCAAATAGAACAATAATACATATTTTCAAGTATCCAATCAAGATCTAACAACTAGGAGCATAACCTAAACTACTATTCATTTTATGTGACAACCCATTGTTAGCATTGTCATATATATATATATATGAAAAAGTATTTAAAGAGACCATTTACTTTTGGTACAAGGAGGTCACAATCACTCTTTTCCTTTCAAATCTGGTGGTTCTAAGAGTGTCATTCACTAGTCTCAAAGTTCAAAAAAAGCATTCTCGAATTTTGTGACACATCCTAAGCCATCCAATTTGACATCTAATGACTAGGATTAATTGTGACTTCTTTGGAACAAAGATAAGTGTCTCATATACAATTCCTATATATATTTGGGGAAAATCTAAATCATTATCAACAATTTTCTGAACTACCAAGCCACCATATACATGCATAAAAGTGGCAAAGGAATGTGGAATGCATATTTAGCAACTGCTCGTGGAAATAGCTAAAGTTTTGGAAAACTGAGCAACTGCCTATAGAAATTGATCTACCCACCATTCCAAAGGCTACTAAACAAATCATAATATAAGAAAAAACAGTCTCATGCTGAAGATATTTTTAAAATGCAATAAATAGAGCCAAACACAAGTCAACCTCTGAACGTAAGGTATGGAAGTATCCATTCACAGCATGCTTGGAAGCAGAATACACAGCTTGACCTGGTGCAGGAGCCTTTCCTGCTGCACTACTCATCTGTAACAAAAAAAAAGGTAAAAAACCAGACCAGAAGTGTATTGAATTTAAATTATCATCGGTTATGTAGAAACTGACCAGGTATAGCATTGATATCAACTCAATACAAAGAATCAGGACTCAGGAGATGGTATTGACCACATGAATCAATAAATTAATTTCGAGCAACAATGCCAAACCAACTGATTTCTTGAACTTTTTTTTTTTTTTTAATAAAATTGATTTTTTGAACATACCACGATGAAATGACCCTTTCCCCTCTTCAACATGAAAGGTAGAAGTTGTTGGGTGAGTATGATTGTTCCGACGACATTCACATCAAATGTGGCCTGAGAGCTGAAAACAGATCAGAATAAAAGATATGTATATATTGGAACTAAATATCAGCAATTAGTAACAATTGTTTATTGCTTTTTTTTTATAAGAGTAACAATTGTTTATTGTTACTACCTTGAAAGATGCCTCAGTCACATCTAGAATTGACGTTTTCTGCAAAACCAAGAATTAGTTGTCAAGGCATATTAGAAACAAGCAATGCATCTTTTTACGGAAAGTATACTATAATCCTACAAACTATGGATAAACTATAGTCCATTAGGTGATCAGTCTCCATTGAAATGATGAATGGTGATATAGAGAGTTGGAATCATGACCGCGACAGTGGGTCTCACTCTTTCTCTCATCAGCCCTCACATGAGGTCATGATCCAGCATACAGCATACATCACAGAACCCCTAGTCACAGATCATAATTCAACATTTAACGGATTCCATGTTAGGGCATATATTACACATCAATTTTGGGCATTCTGAAGGAACAGGATATAAACTCACAGGGCGTTCATGAGCTGCATTGTGAACCATATAATCGACACCAGAATCAGGAAAGAAAGACTCTGCTTTCTCAACTGCTTCTTTTAATGACTCCTTGCCAGATGCCAAATCCAAAGGTAATATTTTAACTCCATGAGGAGCATGTTTACCTATACGTAGACCAAGCACAAACCAAGAAGAATAAAACTCACTAGAATATTAGTGAAAAGGAAAAGTGGGGTTAGTTCTCAATGCTAAAACACTAAAAGTTCAACCGCATACTTAAATGAAAATTCATACCTACAAGTTCAGCTTTGACACGCTCTAGCTCCACTTCTCGTCGCGCAGAAATGATCAGTTTCGCACCTAAATTAGCAAACTGTTTGGCAAGAACCTCCCCTGAAAAACAAAAATAATACTATCACCCACCATACGCTTGATTCCTCCTTCATGTTAGGAAAAGAATTTAATAACTGTAGAAGTAGATGGGGAAATATTATGAGTTTTTGCTCGTTTCCCAAACTTTTCCTAACTATCAAGTAGTTCTGTTAATGAGTATGTCATTTATAATTTCTAAGAAAGAAAGTAATTCCATTTCGCTTCACTTTGGCCCAAACCATTGCTCTACAATGGCACAATGAGAAGATGTTTCTCTTCTCTGATGTATTCTTTCTGTGAAAGAGATCCAGTTAGCTTCATTTTGGACCAAAACACTCCCATTCTGTGGCTCAATTACCATGTTATGGATAGCTTGCATATAAGTCACAGAGGAAGCTTCATGATTGGCGGACACAAAGATCATAGCATCAAAGTAATGAAACAGTATGAAAGAAGTTGAATTATCTTGTCATACAAGATAACATAACCGCACCACAAACAACAATTCTAAAATTACCCTTTCAGAAATGACACCTTCCAAACACCATTTAAATAAGAGGATGCTGTGATTTTAGATCACATTAAGTACTTTTATAATGTCTGTTTAAGAAGAAACATTGAGAAGTGAATGTGTTTTTGAAGTGTCAAGTATGGGTGTTGTGTCGTTAGTGTAAAAAAACTTGTAAAAAGCCGGTCTATGCTACATGATCAATAACTTGCCTGTAAAATGGATCAATTAGACAGTTGCTGAGCGGGGGCAAGAAACAGTGAACTTGAGAAAAGAAAGTAAACCATAAATTTGTACAAACTTATAAAGGAACAAATTTTTGTTTGAAATAAAAATCATATATATATTGAGCAACACAATTACAGTCAAATTATATGAATTGAACTCCATGCATAGCAAATTTTTATGCACGATCGATTGGAGGTTTGATTTGAAAGTCTAAATGAATATAAAGGCAAAATCCAGATCGTAGCAGCAAAATTCACACAACTGATAACAAATTTCTCTTTTACTCACCGATGCCACCACTTGCGCCTGTAATCCACACAACCTAATCAATGGAAGAAAATCCAAACATTAAAAACTGACCCATCTCTCTCTCTCTCTCTCTCTCTCTCTCCTCTCTCTCTCTCTCTCTCTCTAAAAATCAGATAAATGGAAAAAGAGAAAAAAAAACCCACCTTATCTTCCACTTCCTCCCGCTTAGCTGCTCCTTTTGCCAGTAGTGTGAAATCCCCTGCAAATCCCCTCAATGAAAACCATTGTTTTCAACCATATAAAATCAGAATATTTAAGAAAAATAAATCAATTCAAATAAATTAGCCAGCAAAAAATTTCTAATTTACAGAAGACTTGGAAATCCCAAATATCTGAAAAACCCCAACAAACTCTTTTACTCTCACAGGATTCAGAAACAAAAAAAAAGTTTAACAAGAAATTATCTATACAATGAAAAGGAAACATAGGCAAAAAATTTCAGGAAAAATGAAGCAGGGGAGCACCTTCTGCCTTGGCAAACTTGAAGAAGAGCCAAATGATAGCAGTTGTTACCATACAAATCAAAACCACACCCACCATTTCTTCTCTCTCTAATCTTTTTCCTCTCTCTCTAGAATGAAGTCCACACGCCACAAGAGGGAACACAAACCATTGCAGTTGTGTCTCTAACTCTCAGTCGGGGGAAATCCGGATGCAACTAGATCACACGCGGGCAAGGCACGGGCAAATCATGACCATGGATGATCAGCGCGTGTATCATGCTCCGTTGGAGCATATTGTACACTAACTCCAGCGGGTGGCAATATGCCTCAATAAAAATAGGGCACCATTTCCTTAGCCCGCCCTAATCCCCAAGCCCGACCTTGGCTCGATCAAGGTGGGCTGGGCTAAATGGAAGCAATCTCAAAATACATTCTTGTGGGCCAAACCCAAGATTTTCAAGGCCCCGACACATTATATTCGGGCACAAGATTTGGACCTGGATCCAACCTGTTCGGTTTAATTTTTAAACCCATATCGGACCAGGATTAGATCTACCCCTCAGGTCTTGGGTCGGTCTGGGTCCATTGCGACCCCTATCTTCGTGCAAATAGCACTATTCGCTTTGTTAATTTTTGGCACATAATGCCATCATTTCAGTGACAAGCATTTCCATTGTGGAAAAGTTGGTGATGTGTTCTCAACTACACTATTCAAATGTGCCCTCTTTCAATTCTAATAGTAAGTTTGGATTGGGTTAAACAATCAAGATGTACCTCTAAATCTTACTAAAAGATTAATTTGCAGTGCCGAAAACCCTTTCGATGGTCTTAAAATCTATTTTTACCCCTAGTTATGAATTTAAAGCTATAAAAACATTGTACATCGAGTAGATATATAAATACGTAAAATTTAAAAAATGAACAGTCAAGATAATGTATTACGTTTAGGACTTGATTTTTTTTTTCTTTTTTGTATATTCATATATCTCGAAGTCGTTATGGTCAAAGGTTTTTCGATGTTGGAACAACCTCTTCTAATAGATTTTTAAAATGCACTTTACTTCTACTGTATAAAGTTGACACCTTTTAGGTTGAAACACATCCTCAAGCACCAAGTTTCAAGCGGTTTCTAAGGTCGTTAACAGGGCTATCCAATTCAGGGCAGGTCGGGTCGCATGTAAAGTTTGCACAAAGGGCCCAGATCAATCTCGATGTCTCAATAATTTGTTGGCCAAGTTCAGGCTAGCATTGGCTTGACCCAAAAATAAATAAATATACAGTTGTAGACACCCTTTTCCCTGCTCATGGAATTCAAGGAAATCTGATTCGGTCTTGACCTAGATCCATTCCAGACCTAAAATCAGACTTTCATCCCATCCAAATACACCCTTTCTAACATAAACTACACTAGGGACCATATAACAAATTAGAAATCCCATATAAGTCACTAATTATGAAAATTCTAATTAGTTAGCCTTAAACTATGATTAACTAAGCTAAAGCCTTCTTAATTCATCCAACTCATTAACTAAAGCCGACTAATTAGCCTAAACTATTGTCAAAACCTGCCAGATTAGGCTAAACCTATTTGTTAAACATTCCTTTATAGCCTTAATCTTTAGACTAGAAGCTACCAGCCCAATTAAAATAAACATGTATTTGACCAAAAAACAATAAAAATAAAATTACACTATTCAACATGGATCGTTTAGACCTTTATATATAGAGCAATGATTCAATGCAACGGTTGGATCATAGTATAGTGCAACAATATTTCTAGAAAACCATGTTTGTGGTGTTTGTATGAACTCCAATTTTATACACACACCCTTCCCCCTCCCCAAAAAAAAATTTAAATTTGAACCCTAGATAGGGTCAAAATGAGTCATCTCCAAAAACGAATCTAGACTGTTCATTTTGTGAATTTCAAGATCTTAGCCTTTACAAACTCAAAACTATTTTTTTCTTTTTTAACATTGTTCATCTAATGATAACAAAGCCATTCAAAAAAATTCGAAATGAAAAAATCTTTCTAAGGCTTAGATCTAAGCATCTCGCCACCAAAATGAACGATGTCTGTTAATTGGGCTAAAAAATACTTTCTAGGTTGTATTTTCAAATTTTTCTTTTTTTTGTGATTGTTCATTAGAATGAAAAGAGTGTATATTTCAAATTTTGGATCAAATAAATGGCCATAAAATGGTTTTTTAAAGTTGTTGCATTATATTACTATACAACGGTTGCATGAAATCGTTGCCCCATATGTGGAAATAGTTTATACAAGGATGCTACCTTATAATATAGAACCACATATGGCCCTCAAAAATCCGTCGGAAAAGGTAGTTTTAATGTTGAAAAACCCTTTGATTGATTATCTCGACATCGAGATGTATGACTATGAAAAATAAAAAGATTTTGAAGTCTAAAAAATAGTGCATTTTACAACATATTATCAACACCGTTCATTTTCAAGATTTTCATATGTTTATAGATCTACCTGATTTTAACCATTTTTTAAATTTAAAATTTTATAATTAAATATAAATTTTGAGATAATCCTAAAAACATTTTACATCAAAATTATATACCATGATAATATTTGAAGGTGCACCTTACCTCTACACATACGGATGCATCTGTATGCCAACTGCATCATATATATATATATATATATATATATATATATATATATATATATATATATATATATATATATATATATATATATATATATATGAGTGGACTCTGTCAACCCATGGGCTGACTGTTATAATGTCAGCTAATGGCCCAGATTCAATTTGGGTTGATCTGACGGTTACAATATCATTTTGTATTTGAATTTTCATTTTTTTTTCGACAAATCCAAATCACTTTATATTTTAAGCATTCATTTGAAATCACTTGAATATAATAAAAATATATATATATATATATATATATATATATATATATATATATATATATATATATATATATATATATATATATATATATATATAGGGAAAAGATCATATCAGCTAATGTGCTGATAACTACAGTGTCAGTCAACAGCCCAGAATGAATCTGGGCCGATGTCACAGTCACGACCTCATTTCGTATTTTAATTTTTTATTTTATTTTATTTATAAATCCAAATCACTTTAAACTTTAGGAATTAATTATTCTTATCAAGGAGTACCTAATAAAATAAAACAAATAATAATAATTCGTAAAATGAAATTGCCACCAAAACTTTTTAGGGGTATTTTGGTCAATTTTTATTTTACAAATTATTATTTATATATATTTTTATTAGATTCTTCTATTTTTTTTAAGAATAGACACTCCATTTTAAATAATTTGGATTTGTAAAAAAAAATGAAAATTCATATACGCAATGCGGTCATGACCATTTGATTGGACCCAACTAGGCCATTGATTGACACTATAGATGTTAGGCCGTGGGCTGACAAGATCCTTTCCCCCATATATATATAAGGAAATGATTCTATCAGCCTACGAACTGATTGCTACAGTGACAGCCAATGTCCCATATTGAATTTGGGTCGATCTGATGGTTACAACCTCATTTCGTATTTTAATTTTAATTTTTTTTGTTATAGATCCAAATCGCTTTAAATTTTATGAGTTAATTATTCTCATCAAGGAGCATAATTTTCAAAATAAAATTTGACCAAAATACCCCCCAAAAGTTTTGAGAGTATTTTGGTCAATTTTTATTTTACAAATTAATTTTTTATATTTTTATTAGATTTTCCTATTTTTTGAAGAATAGATAATCAAAATTTTAAATAATTTGGATTTGTAAAAACAAAAATGAAAATTCAAGTAAGAAATACGATCATGACCATTGGATCGCGCCAAACTAGGCCGTTGGCTGATACTATAGCTGTTAGGCCGTGGGCTGACAAGATCCTTTCTTCTATATATATATATATATATATATATATATATATATATATAAAAGCATATCTAATATTTTTTATGTTCCCTCTAAATTCTCACCACACAACCTTTATTTTAATTTTTATTTATTTTTGTTATTTTTTGGATTATCGATTCAGGCTGATCCAATACGAATATATAACTGAATGATCCTCTCCACTAACCGAATTTTTAAAACAAAGGGTAAGATGGGGCCGTAGCACACGTTCAATCTCTCCCCAAATTTTGCCTTTATCAGGTCCATCCAGTGTTGTTATATTCACTTTGCTTTAGGCGAAGCACCCGAAGTCTTCAGGTTTCCCCTAACCACTGCAGCTCAACGAATACGAACGATATTTCGGCACAATATTTCGCCATTCAAAACGAAATTGCGGCATCATTAACTCTATGAGAATAGAGTGAAAGAGTGCGGGTCCCAAGACCAACAAATCTGAGGTGCGTGTTACGCCAAAACTTAACTTCTCACGAGGCGCATACCTCATGAACGTCTCATCCTCTTCAACAAGTGTCACCTGTCCCATCTCTTTTGTCGTTGTAAAAATCCACTATTACCTTTTATTTTTATTAAAATAAGATAAATTGATTATTAAGTCTTTATGTAATAAAATAAATAAAGTGTTTATATATATATATATATATATATATATATATATATAAAAAAGTAATGATACGTAAGAATGAGGGATTTTAAAAGATTATCATTAAAATTGTCACATATCTCTAAAAAATTATTACATGTTTGTACGATTTGGCTTTTTTTAAAGATCTTTATCAATTTTAATGATGATTTTTTGAGAATCCTACACATTGATAAAAGAGAGTCTTATAAAATCATTTTATATATATATATACATATATATAAATATATTTTTATTTATAAAAGTATATTTTATTTATATTAAATTTCTTTTAAAAGCTGTCAAACCTTTCAAGAATTGACCGAAGCACCGATTTGTTTGGAACAGTACCGACGGAGTCTCCAAGGCGAATCTCACCATCAAACTAACAAATGCCAGGCACTCGGACGATGTATCTCATAGCTAGGGCGTAACCCCCAATGCCTTGTCAAATCGACCAACAACCATATCTCTTTGAAACAATTTTTGTTCGGACAACTTGTATTATTTATGTTATAAAGTTTTACTGCAGATTTCATATGATATTTTACAAATTTTGCTTGAGAAAATAATAAAAAATCAAGAAAATGATGGGTCGGAGCTTTTGAGCTATAAACAATGGCGTGCTTCTTATCTCAAAATTGGCAAATATTTTCTCTCTCTCACACAAAAAAATAGGTTTGATGTAAAGAAAACTTTGTTTGGATTTAAAAAGGGGTAGCAGAACAGCGTGTGGAAATTTGATAAAATAAGTTTCAAAATTGAGAGAACATTGATTTTAAAACTTTTGAGTCAAAATATTAAAAAAAAAAAAAAAAGATTGTATAGACCATTAATCTTTAATATAATGTGGTCACAATTACTTACAACCATCCAATGTGAAGTTTGATGGCTTGGATGTATCACAAAGTTCGAAAAATTTTATTTTGAAGTTTGAGCTTGGTCAATGGAATATTTGCAGAGGTACAATTTTACATACAATAGTTAAGATTATAGTGACCACCTTGTATTAAAGGTAAATGGTCTCATTCTATACTTTCCTTTAAAAAAAAAAAACTCTTTTTGAGTTGCCTAATTTTGGGACGACCCAGTGTTGATCCCTGTTGATTCTGATTTGACTTGTGGTTCCAAGTCCTTTTTATGGGTAAGTCAAATAGGGAAATAAAGTATGGCCGTCTAAAACGTCAAATAGTAGCTCCAGAACTAAAAAAACCTTTCTTAGCAAGGGCATCGGCTACCATATTGGCTTCACAAAATATGGAAATCGATCATGTACGAGTGGAAAGTTTGCTCGGACAAATAGCTGCAACCATATGTAACCTTCATGGGGTACGTCAATAATTATAAATGGCATTCACAAGTAAAGATTAATCATTTTATACTTGGAGAGGAAATCAATCCAACTGAATAGCCAGATGAAATCTTTCTTCAAACGTAATTATTAGAGGCAGTGCCAAATGATTTAGCAAAGGTAGCTACAAAAGTACAACCACTATCTCTCATAACATCGCCACCACCTGCTAAACCTAGATTCTGCATCAACATTCAACTTGAAATGTTGGGCTCAAGGAAAGACCAAGCCACCGAAATAATGAATTTGGGTTCCTGCTGACGCCATGTGATATGTAAATTATTAATGATTGCTCTCTCTAACAAATAAAAACCAAATTTGTTCTTTTCTTGTGGACCTTAATTGAAAGATTATCATATTTCACTCTTCCCATAAAAACCAAATTGTTGTGAAAAAAATAGAAGTCAAAATATTAAGAAGGTCATTTGATTTAAATCTAAAGACTAACTTCTCAACATAACAAGAATAGAAATACCAAGGGTGAAATGCTTACCACACCGCCATGCTCTTGACCTCCATACAGCCTGCGATAACACCTATTGAAATAAATAGATGACAAGGACTATCATCATGGTTCCTACAAGATGGACATACACAGTCGAGATCAACACCACACTGCTGTAAGGTAAGCGATTGTGTGGGGCCAACCAAAAAAATCATTTGGCTTTAGGATGATATTTAGAAGACCAAAAAGCACGGAAAATATGCTATGAATATTTTTTGTCTCGTATAAAATCCCAAGCCTCTTTAATTGAAAAAAGACCACTGGCAAAGTGGTTCCAAGTCGGCAAGTAGGGGTGGCAACGGATTTTTTCGATTAAAGCAACATGGGATTTCATTTGGTAAAAAGGGATT
The DNA here is from genome assembly GCF_054954075.1 of Amborella trichopoda. NCBI lineage: Eukaryota > Viridiplantae > Streptophyta > Magnoliopsida > Amborellales > Amborellaceae > Amborella > Amborella trichopoda. Next base: position 50,837,675 of record NC_142341.1, on the reverse strand, counting down.
TCTCAGCCGTTGTTCAGAGCGATATGATCTTCAAAATACTACCCAAGAGCCAAGTGGTTCTTTTGGCAAACCCTTCATCAATGACTCCCCACCTCACTCCTCCATCAACAAGGGATTTCCGTGAACTCTATATGCCCTTTTTGTAGCAATAATGATGATAATATTTGGCATATGTTATTCAATGTACTTTCTCGGAGTTTCTATGGAAAATCAACTGCATGGAGATGAGGTAAGCGTTTTACTCCAGGTACATCCATTACAACAACGTTGAGGAGATGGATTGGTTTCAAATTCAAATCAAATGAGCTTCTTAATATTTTGTTATCCCTCTTTTTCACCACAATTTGATTTATATGGGAAGAATGTAACCGTGGAAGTTTTCAGATGAAGGCTTCAACGAGAGAAGCTTACTGAGAAAGATTATTCATCATGTCCATGATTTAGCAGATGCGAAGTCTTGGGGCTTCCATATTTAAAAAAAGATAATAATTGAGAATTTACAGATCCCTTAGCGTCAACAAAAACCCAAAACCTCTATCCCGGTTACTTGGTCTTTCCCTCACCCCCAACATTTTAAGCGTAATGTTGATGGGGCCTCTTTCTAGAACCCGGGTATGGCAGTTGGTGGTGGGATTATCAGGGATAGCGATGGTACCTTTATTACTACTTTTGTCACCCTTTTGGCATTGCATCAAATAATTATGTGGAATTCTATGTTTTGAAGGTGGGCGTTGATCTGGCAATTAAAGTCATTTTTTTTCCAATTCAGATTGAAAGTGATACATCATTGCTTGTAAATATTATTCAAGAGCGCTATAGAACTCCATGGATACTCCACACGGTAGTAGCTAATTGCTGTATTGCTGTCAGAGCCTTTCAAATAGCAGGTGGTCCATTTCTCACATCTATGATGAAGCCAACAGAGTAACCAATACACTTGCCAAGAAGAGGATATCTTTCTCTGATGCTATAATTTGGCGTTCTAGACTGCCATATTTCATTTCTATGTCTTTACTTTATGATTTTGCTCAATTGCCCTACTATAGGGTTGTAACTCGTTGAGTGTTTTTTCTCCATTTTTATGCGGATCCATGGCTGGTCTGCCCTTTGGGTCTGGGTCGATTGCTGCCCCTAGTTTTCCGAGATAAAGCGACACCTAAAAACTCTGTTAGTGAATTGCAATTCCGATGCTGGAAATCCTTGTAATGGTAAATGTATTTGGGAAAGGTTTCTATACTTCCCCTACAATATATAAGATCTATGCTTCCCCTACCATCCAATCGTCCACTTTTGATCAAAAGAGTCACTCACCGTTTGATCTTAGATCCAACGTCTCAAAGTATTTTATTTTTGTTTTTTTATACAAATTGTATGAATATGCTATTTTGTACGTGCATCTTTTTATTGGGGTGCACCTACAAAAAAATATTAAAAATAAATTTTCAATAAAATATAATGACCAAAATACCCTTTTAAATTTTCAGGGGTATTTTGGTCACTTTATTTTATTGAAAATATTTTTTTTTATATTTTTCGCTAGTGAGAGTTCAATAGAGGATTGGACGTCCAAAATTTGATGTCAAAATAGTTTATAAAAAAAAAATTCAAATAAAATAGAGTAGAGACATAACATTGTGATTGGGGAAATCTGAGCCCTCCATTCAGAATGGAGGGTTGCATAAGGGGAAGTATATAAGTTTTATGTTGTTGGGAAAGCATAGAAAGTTTATTTATGTCCTTGAATTATAAAATTTGAAGTTCCAAATATAATATTTGTTTTGGTGGATTTGTGAGTACTTGAAATGGACTGCCTGCAAAATGTCACAAGACAAATCGTTTTTAGGGATTGAAAATTTGTTTATTTTTCGAAGTCTATCATGGTTCAGATAGATATGATCGTTTTTCATATCTTCTAGCATCCTACAATTTTAAGGAGATTTTACGTTACAGTTAACATTAAAAAAGAAAAAAAGGTATATATAGGACCTACGCCTTATACGGAAAAGTAAAACTACTCCTCAAAAGCCCACAAGAAATAAAGGTCATTGCACCTCAAAAGCCCACAAGAGAAGGTGGTTTCAGAGCCAGAAAACCTTTAAATTTCATCTTGACCACTACAATTGTAGATCTGAAATAAAAAATGAATTTCAAGTCATAAATCAATAAACTTGTAACACATTTTTGAACCGTCCTTTTTAAACGCTAGCGGATCAGATGATTTGCACTATTTTGTGGCTTCGAGTTTTGTTATTAGGGGCACAAATAGATTTTAAGCCATTATAGGAATTTTTAGTACTGAAACTACCTGTTTTTTTCAAGGTTTTGAGATGAAGTTTTACTTTTTTTTGTAACGCTCAGGCTTTGTACACCTCGAACATAATGGCGTGGATCGGATTAAACGAGCAGCTTTACAAAATACTAGTAATATGCACGTGTGTTACACGTGATATTTAATATTTATCACTGATACATATTTATCATTAAAAAATATTTTGAATAAAATATGGTTTTAGATATTATTAAATTTGTTCTCATAATTGAATAATTTTATTATGTAATTATATGTTGTTTTAAACCATGAAATAAATAAATAAGTCAAATCCTATTTGTGATCAAATAAGATTACAGGGAGACTAAATTTTTAAAAAAATGAAGCAATTTGTCTTTAAAATTGAATATTGTATCATAGCTTATTCAAATAGTTTGAAAAATCCCTAATCAAAGAAAAATACATACGAATAAATTAACAAAAGCACCTTTATTATCCGAATTAAAACAAATGTTATCCGAGTTAATGCAAATATTTAATATATTGTATTAACTCAATAATATACTTTTTTTAATTACCTAATAAATAGTAATATTGTAATTTTTATTTATTTATTGGAATTCAATTCAACTATGTCTTAAAAAGAGATTTTTTCATGTCCAATGAAATAAGAACCAAAATGATATTTTGTAGAGCTCCAATAAAAAAATACAGTTATGGTTTCATGAGATAAGAGATTTATCTACAAAATGAGACATATCGAAAGAAACGACCGAGAATAGATAAAAAATTCAGCAATATTGTAAATATTACCGAAAAATCTATTCTTACAATAGATCCGTTGAGAGCATATCGAAGAACTCGATCTACAAAACCTCAACCAACAAATCGTATTAGGGTTTCTGCATATCACTCAAAGATCTACAAAAACAAACAAAAATAACTCAATTTCACATAATATTCTAAAACAATAAAAATCAATTTTACATAGAAACTAAGGAGAACATGATGGAAATGACCAAAATATAGAAAAAAACAATAAAGAAATATAGAGAAAATGGAAGGTTATTTACCTTGTAGATCGCTGAAAGATCTATAAAAACAGACAAAAATAACTCAGTTCCACATAATAATAATAATAATAATAATAATAATAATAATAATAACAACAATAATAACAACAATAACACTAATAACAATAATAACAATAACAATAATAATAATAATAATAATAGTAATAATAATAATAATAATAATAATAATAATAATAATAATAATAATAATAATAATAATAAAATAAAATAAAACACCTCAATTCTACTTTGAAACTAAGGAGAACATGATGGAAATGATCGAAAATGTAGGCAGAAGTAATGAAAAATGTCAAAAATGTAGGAAAAATAATGAAGAAATATATAGAAATACAGATGAAACAGAAGATTACTTACTTTAAAAACCCAAAATTCTGTTTTCACAGTAAATCCATTGAGAACATCTCGAGACAACTTGATGTACATAACCTCGATCAACAAATTATTTCAGGGCTTCTATAGATCACTCAAAGATCTACAAAAACAAACAAAAATAACTCGATTTCATATAATCTTCTAAACAAATAAAAATCAATTCCACATATAAACTAAGGAGAATATGATGGAAGTGCCTAAAATGTAGGCATAAACAATAAAGAAATGCATAGAAATGTAGAGAAAACATAAAGTTATTTATCTTGTATATCACTAAAAGATCTGCAAAAACAAACAAAAAGAACTCAATTCCACATAATGTAAAAAAAAAAAAAAAAAATCAACTTTACATTGAAACTAAGAAGAATATGATGGAAATGATCGAAAATGTTGGCAAAAGTAATGAAGAAATGCATAAAAATGTAGAGAAATGCAGAGAAAATGGAATATTATTTACTTTGAAAACCCAAAATTATGTTTTCACAGTAGATTCGTTGAGAACATCTTGAAACAACTTGACCTATAGAACCTCATTCAACAAACCATTTTAAGGCTTTTATAAATCACTCGAAGATCTACAAAAACAATAAAAAATAGCTCTATTTTACATAATATTCTGAAAAAAAAAATAGTTCTACATAGAAACTAATGAGAATAGGATGGAAAGGACTGAAATGTAAACAAAAAAAATGAAAAAATATATAGAATGCAGAAAAAACAAAATTTTAATTACCTTATAGAACACTAAAAGATCTAAAAAAGCAAAGAAAAAAAACTCAATTCCATATAATCTAAAAAAAAAAAGAACTCCAATTCCACATAAACTTAAGAGAACGTGATGAAAAAACTGAAAATGAAAGAAAAAGCAATGAATAAATACATAAAAAAAGAAGAGTATTTACCTTAAAAATACCATTACAATGAATATCTAGGGTTATGGAGAAGAGAAGAGAATGTGAGAGTGTGTGTTTTGTGATAGAGGGGGTGAGAGGGAAAGAGGAAAAGAAAAAGGTCGAGAAATATAACGTTATCGAAAGAGAGGAAGAGATAGAAATATGGGATAAAGATAAAGTGTAGAGAGAGAACAGACTCCATTGTGGATAGAGAGGGAGATAGAAATATGGCTTTATAGAAAGAGAGGAAGAGACAAATATGTGATAAAGAGGGAGAGAGTATAGAGAGAGAGAACCTACTCCATTATGGAAAGAGATAGAGAGAGAAATATGGCTTTATAGAAAGAGAGGAAGAGACAAATATGTGATAAAGAGGGAGAGAGTATAGAGAGAGAGAACCTACTCCATTATGGAAAGAGATAGAGAGAGAAATATGGCATTATAGAAAGAGAGGAGAGAGGGATAAATATGACGGGAGAGATTTAAAGGAGTTATTAAGAAAGAGAGATAGTGAAGGTGCATGAGAATATTGGTGAAGATAGATAAGAGAGAAAATTGTAGGGAGAGAAGAGATTTATTAGGAGAAAGAAAATAGGAGAAATTTTTTATAAAAGTTGATTATTAAGAGAGAGAGAGAGATGAAAGGAAGAGAATGGGATGGCAGATGAGACAGAGGCAAGAGATGTCATGCATGGCATGAGAGAGATGTGGGGAGAGAAAAGAGAGTTATTAATAGGGAAAATATCCTTGTACCCCTTATTTTTAATTTTTATATCTGAATAGACTCAAACATTCAAAATATATCTCCTAAACCCCTTGATTAACTTTATCCACTTTTAACTATTTTTTTTAGCTCTAACAAATATAAAAAAAATATTCATTTTAAACATTTGCTCCCTATGTGATATATTCCTCCCAAATTTCTCTCTCTATAATATTCACCCTTTTTGTCTCTCTAAGGTGAAAGAGAGATAATGAGAGACACGGGGGAGAGAGAGGGAAAATAGGTAGAGAGAGATTTAAAGGAAAATCACGTGACGAGAGAGAAATGATGATGTTTAGAAATGCTTTTTTTATATTTGTTTGGGGCAAAAAATAGGTTTAAAGGGAAAAAAGTTAGCTTAGGGGGTTAAAAGATATTAAAGTTATAATTTTTATTACTCAATATATGTTTTGAAACCTTGGGTCTATTGAGATATAAAACTTTAAAATGAGGGGTATGGAGATATTTGCCCTTATTAATATGGTAGGACATGTGGAGAAAGAATACGGAGGGTGTTGCTCTTGCTTATTACATAATAGATAGATAGATAGAAATATAACTTATTTTGTCAATATGGGAGAGTATAATCCCAATAACCATATAAATTCCATGATCACGAGGGTCATCACCATCCAATGATTTGTTGGACAATAAAGGAGCGAAACTAGGACCCACTATCGGACTCATATTCAAATTCTTTTGGGTCCCCATCTCTCACATTCAACGACTAGCTATCGATGAACCGTGATTACTCTCATGACCATGAAACCTATAGCCATGTGGATTATAACCTACCTTTCGTGGGTGGGTGTGAGAGAGAGATGATGCTTAGAAGAGATCATGCTACAAAGATAGTGACATGAGGCATTTTATTTATTTATTTATTTTTATGTTGAATGGTAGACAGAGAGAAATGAAAGATATGCCCCACCCTCCACTGTTAATATGTCAAGGAAAAAAAAAAAAAAAGAAAGAAAAGAAAAGAAAAGAAAAGAAAAGAGAAAGAAAGAAAAGAGAGAGAAATAATACCTTAAACAATTATCAGATCGTGTAAAGGAAGGTAGAGTGAAGGGTTAACTTAGATAATTTTCACATTTGAATTATGGAGAGATATGGCATCTCAATTAACTTTCACATTGTATTAGGTGTCATGGTAGAGAGAGAGAATTTTCGCATTGTATTGAGTTAGATGGATAGAGTGACATGGCATCTAAATGGTATTCAAGATAATTTTTATATTACCTTATAATGAGCGTTGTTATTAAGACTCGGGCGAGACCAATTGGGCTGATCGGTTGGACGAAGATTAATGTTTTGGTTTGTCCACCTAAAGCAATTTTATTGAAAATTAATCAGAAAAAGTGTTTTGATCAGTTTTGATTAGTTCAACTATTCAATTTTGACTGATTCGACTAGCTAAATCAAATTGAGAAATTTCTTTTCACAAATTCATATTTTTAAATTATTATTCTTATTTATATTATATTTTTTCAATTTTTTTTGAATGCTCACACAAGCTTTCCATTAACTATCAAAATTTTACAATAAATACATGAGAGACAGAACAAACTAGAAAAAAATTAAGTACCAAAGAAGCACGGTTAACACCCCCTTGACTAAGCAATCTACCTCCTCATTGGCCTCCGTGTAACAATGGCGAATATTAACATTTTGGAGGGATATAAGGATCTTAATCCCCAAGGGACATTGAAGACTTCACTAATCCAAACCATCATATTTGCCGAATCTCCTTCGATAATCTTTACACCCTCCCATCTAAAAAGCAATTTAAGTCTTTTTAGTGGGCCCCGAGCTTCCGCCTCATTAGCTGTAGTGACGCCATAGGGACCAAAGGACATACACAAAATGTGACCCAAAGTATTTCTTATGAGTCCGTTAAACTCTGCTGGGCCAGGGTTACCAAGGCTACTCCATCAAAGTTTATTTTGATCGAATGTGATGGTGGTGGAAGCCAAAATACAGCTCTACAGTTTGTTCTAACCAAACCCAAAGATGCAACAACCAAAATTGATCAAATCATTTCTACTAACAATCGAATTGGTTTTGATTGGACCAGCCCTCTCATCAATTTAGTGCTACGACCCTCACTGATTTAGTAGCCGGTCCGATCCTGATAATTATAATAAGGAGAGATAGTTATTAGACACTTCTAGTATTGTGTTATGCCGGAGAGAGAGAGAGAGAGAGAGATATTGTGTTATGCTGGAGAGTGGAAACGTTTCTTAGGTGTTCTCCATATGTGGGTAGGAGCAAAAGCTACCAACTTTGTTATCTTTTTTCTTTTATTAATTGTTTTGGATGAGCTTAGCTCCATGTCGCTGTTTGTTTTAAATCGGTTGTTTGCATCTTTTTTACGGCCTTTTTTTTGGGAGTTGGTGTGACCATACGTTGGAATGCATGATAAAGGAGCAATGCCAAACGACGAAAATGCCTTCATTTTGCAACCACAGTTATTTATCTTTTGAGGTCCATTGAGTCAATGTTCTTGAGAAAGGCCCTTTTTGTTTCGGTTTTAGACTTTTAAGTGAAAATGGCTTTTAGACTTTATTTAATTGCTCTTAGACCAAACGAAAAGGAAATTTAATCCAAAGTTAAAAAAAAAAAATCAAACTTTGAGCTTAATCAATGCTATTCCTCCAGCAATCCAGATTTTACATCCAGTGGTCGATTTGGAAAGGCACCTTAAAAGTGCATTTTCTTTGAACACTAAATAGAAGTAGTTCATTTAATTGGATGGTTAGATTTAGGCCTTGGGTTTTTTTTTTTTTTAACCCTATAAATACTTTGAATAACATCATCATCGTCGAATGAATGATTATAAGAAAATTTGTTATGAGTTCTTAAAAGCTTAGATCTAAATTCCACCGAATAGATGGCATTCATTGTTTGAGTTTAACTCATTTAGAACTTTTCCAGGTTGCATATTCATCTTTTCCTTTCTTTGAGATTGATCATTGAAATGAGGAGTATGTGTTTACAAAGTTTAAAGTCACCTCAAAGTAGTTGTTTGTAGAAGAAGTCCCATTTTATGGTTATGAAATGGTTGTATTAAATAACTACACATGTGTGTCCATATGTTTGTGGCCACTTCTTTAATAAGTTTAAATATCTTATGTTTTAAACAAAGGGCTTTTATATGTGGAAGTTAGGCAGCAGTTGAATGCTAGATTCAAATGCCACAAAATAGTTTATGTAATCATTGGTGGTTGAGTTGAAGTCTCAACATATTTTACCTAAATACAAACTTATATTCTACACATAATCTTCTATATTTGGTAGGCTGGACTCTTAAGTCACACCCAGCCAATAAAGGCTTGGACTGTTGGGCTTTTTTATTTGTATGATCAGGACTTTTATTGGTTTTGATGATTTGATAAGTGAGAGTACAAAAAAAGACAAAAAAATAGATTAAAAATAGATAGTAAAAAGGAAATGTTGGGCTTTGAGCATAATTCTTGAAGCTATAATTTGTGCAGGGGGAGCCTCTTTGAAATGTTGGAAATTTAAAATAATATTATTTTTCTTAGATGGGTTAGTGTGGATGTGTGGGATTCAAGACTCAATGAAAATTTCAACTTAAATACATAAACATATGAAATTTAACTAGCCACCTATGGATTTTTCTACTAAGATTAATGATCCATCAATTCACATTTTGATGTGAGCCAGTAAATTTCCATGACCCCCACAATATTTTTCTCACCTTGTTGCAATTGTTATTTTTAAGAGAAACTTATTAAAATATCCATGAGAGATGCACTATACAATTCTTTACAAATTTGCAACTATTCCAACTCATGATCATATGATTTTTTATGGGTATTTTGAAATTAAATCAATTATATGAGTAATATGTTAAATAGTTCATCTCTCATAGATATTTTCATAAATTTTCTTTTTTTTTAATGGGAGTCTCCCATCCATAATATAGATGGTGAAAGGGTGCACAAGAACCCTTGCAATGCCTTAGATCAAAGATGGCCACATCTCGTAGCCACAAAAGCATTTCATATATATATATATATATTAAAAAAAAGTATACTTATCTAAAATTTTGAATATAGATGTATTTTTAAATGGTGTACCAAATAAAAAAAGAAAAAAAGATGTCGAATAAAAATATTGACCATAATATCCCTGAAATAATTTGAGGATGTTCTGATCAATTTTTTTGTTCAAAACATTTTTTATTATTTTATTTAGTGCATCATATAGAAAATAATCTATACCCCAAATTTAGATAAATAAATTTTAAATAAAAATAAAAAACAAAACTATTTCTAGACCGCTAGAAATATCAAGTTCAATCTGAACCACTGCTTGTGCACCCTTGAGCATCTCCATCATGTAGACGCTATACCCATTCCACTTTTTAATTTTCTAAAGTGGGTAGTTTTCTCATTTGATAAAAGCCATGACAAAAATTTCCATGTAAAGCGAAAGCCATGATTCTTAGATGGTGAAATGACTAAAATACTACACAAAACAAAGGCAATAATTCTCATGTGCTGCTTATTGCCATTAATTTTTCCTTATTTTTAATTAGAGGGTTAGTTTTCATATTTTATCAAAAGCAATGACAAAAGATTCATGAGCCTCTTCATAGTTTTACAATAAAAATTTTTTTACAAAACTTGCCACATAAAGCAAAGCCTAAGGTGTGATGACCAAAATACCACACAAAGCAAAGGCTAGGGTTTCCCATTCTTAAAACTGGTAATTGCCACCAAATTTAGGGGCCAAAAACCTCCACATTTGTGTGGACACTAGTCCCATTTTTATTTTAGCAATATTTCCATATTCCCATGCTAAGACAAGAGCTTTCACACCACTAGACCATAAAACTTACCATAAAAAATAAATTTGCATAAATATCATTTTTCCCCAAATCTGGCAAGTGCCTCCAAATTTCCAAATTTGGATGTCTTCTCTGGCCCATCCCCATTTTGGAAAGGAATATTGTCCCTAATTATCTATGGAAAATTAACCAAAAGATTTTCAGCTCCTGTGGGAGTATACTAATCATTTACTCCTCCGGACAAATATAATGTTAGCAATATGTTTAGATGCCAAATTTTAGAGATGTAACCTTTAGAACCGACGACCAATCTCAAAGTAAATAATAATAACAATAATAAATCTCACGGCTTTACATGTCTAAAAAAGGTAACATCCCAAGATTGCACATGAACTGTCTAATATTTAAAGGGAAAGATCTAGATGTTCAAGAAGTCAAAATCTATTTTCTTATTTTTGGATAATAATCATCTAATGATGCTTAGATGGTTCCCAAAACTTGATCTTTAACCAAAAAATTCCCTATTTTGCGCAAGGGACTTATGGTACATTATGCTCCCACTGGAACATGCTATTTATGGTAGGGAAATTATTAACTATGATCCATGTGACCACAAAGAGTAGACATTCATACGTTTATTTTGGATGGCGATGGAGTTTTAGTGGAGCTACTGCTCAGATCATGGGAAGCTCTAATGGGTCTCGGCTGCATCCATCGGCATCTATCCATGTATTGCATGGTGATTATACTTGTAACCATCGAATGCCTATGGCTAAACTGATCATGGCATACTTTTATATCCAATCCAAAAAGAAATCGGCGGTCCCTTTTTTATTATTACACATCGTGATGGTAAATTTCAATTGTTTTGAGTAATTTATACTGTTTATTTAGTTAGATGGTGTAGATTTGACATTATAATCAAAATTTGATGCTGCCTTAAAAACGTATATCAAATCCATAATGTCCGACTCACATAGATGGTGCGGCTACCTGCACCCTATATACATTTTGTAGCCAAAGGATTTTATACTCCCATGGGAGTATACCATCTATTTACTCCCTCATATGAAAACCAATATAGGAGTAATGTTAGGACCTCAAATTTCGGAGATATAATTTCTTCAACTTGTACATCTAAGTGTTAAAAAAACTCAAAATTTAAATTTTTTTTTTCTTGCGAAAGTAGTCATCTAGTAATTTTTAGGTGGTTCTCATAATTTTAGAGTGAAATCATCCCAATAGGTATTTTGACTGTAGATTGATAATACTCTCTAGAGCATAGTATATATGGTGTATTTCATAATGTTGAATATAGATCATTCAACATTAGAGTCAAATCTAATTTGAAAGTCAAAACTTACTTTTTTTAAATATTAGTACTAAAGTCGACCCCAAATAGTTGACATAAAGTTCGGATAACGATGATGAAAGCAAATCATATTATAATTTTAAAATAAATTCCAAAATTTTAATTCCACAAAACCTTTTTAAAGGGAACATTGCTCGGGAGTATATATACGATTTGATCCCGCGGGAGCAGCTGTACTTACTGCTAAACCATAAGTAAGAGACTTCTTTGTAACTTTCCTGGTATTTTACATCTAACATAGACAACGCATTCATTTCACACGTGCGAGAGCTGGATAGTGGACCTACCACGTGGGACAGACGAAGCCTCAACGATCTCCACGTGGCACGTGTAGGGCTTACGTCATTGTCTGCTGGTGCCCCTGCATAGATCTATTACTCCGAGAAAGCCCTGAAAAAGAGCGAAAACTCGCCGGAAAATCCCTCATCTCATTGCCGGAAATTCGTTTCCCGCCAAAGAAATCGCCGGGGAGTTGACCGGGAAAATATTGCGCCTGAATGCCAGAGAAAACTTCGAAATTTTGCTGCGATTTTGAAGATAAGAAGCTCGAATTTCGAGCTTCGATGGGAATCCACATGTAGAGGATCCCCTGTTTTTTTTCCGATCATTTTCCGGTGGAAATTGAACCATATTCGGGCAAAGTGGTCGGAAATTTGAGCTGAGGTTGCAGAGATGAAGCCCGAGGGTTAGAGGTAAGGGCACAATTAATCGAGCAATTAATTACTGTTCTCTCTTTAAATTAATCGAGCACTATAATAGGGAAGTGGTTAGGGTGTGGAATAGGCTTTTTCTTTCATTTTTTTAATTATTTATGCCGCAAAGTTAATAATTTAGTGCTCAATTTCCGATATAAAATGATTAATTTTCATGGCTTTTGGCTTTAGGTTGTCGGTTACAGTGGAATTGTTAGGTCGAAAGTCGAGGAATCATTGGCCAATCACAGGCGTCGATAGCTAAAATTTCGGCGAAATTTTTCCCCGAAAGATCATCAATTCATGAGGTAAACAAATTGTCACAAATTTTGCCCAATTTTGAAAATTTATGCTAAAAATGGTGAAAAATATCTCTCTCCATCATTGTGCTGGAGAAATCTGGACCCTCCATTGAAAGTTCCATTTGCTTTTTCAGGCAATGATGATGTATAAGGTTAACGCGGAAGTGTTTCCCTTTTATTATCCTTATTTCATTATCCCAAATATGAGTGATAAATAAAATTTTTATTAAGATATACCCAGATTAATTCAGTAGATTCAATTATAATATGAAATGCAGTGTAATTTTAATGCCTTTATCCAAATATATATTATTTATCAATAATTTGTCATTTTAACCATTTACAATTATTTCAACTCATGATAATAATGTGTATTTTGATGGAATTTTTAAAATTTTCAATAAAAAAATAAGTAAAAAGTTGAATGCTTTTTAATTTTTTCCTTTTTTTTTCTTGGGCAAACATTTATTATTTGTTCATAATAAATTTCTGTATTTTCTTGGTAATTATTATTCATCATCTTAAACTTCATGCTTGTGGTGATTTCTAATCATCTCATCTTTGTTTTCTCCATAATTACTTTTTATCCTTATTGTCAAAAAAAAACCTTTTATCCTTACTTCAATTCTCTTAAAACCTGCATTTTTATATTACTATTTTCCTAGTAATCGTTATTTTTTATTTCAAAAAATCTGCGCTAGTAATTATTGCTATATCTTTGTTCCTTAAGAAAAGTATAAAGCTAAAATGGAGCCAGAGATCACCCACCAAGGGTCAGTCAACACACAACCGACATCCAGCCATATGCACACGCGGCTTCTATTGCAAAAAAACCCCATCATTTGTAATGCCTCAAAAAAGAAACAAAAATTTACCTATTGAATAATCATTTATTTTTAGTTAAGTAAATTATATAATGGGTTAAGAATATTAGAAGCCATTAGTCTCTGAAATCCTCTCTGGCTTTGAAGAAAAATAAAAACCCAAAAAATTAACTATGGCAAGGACTTCTGTTATTTGTTTGGTATATAAAATGCAGTTAGAATAATGGGAGCCATTATTCTCTGCGAAATCCTTACTGTCTTTGGAATTTGATGTGCTTTTTTGCTCTTTAACCGCCACTGTAATTTGTATGTCAGATTCGGGCATCCTTAAAACCAGCCGCACCTTCTTCTTCAACTGAAACGAACTTGTGGGTAAGTTTCAGTGATTGCAAAAAGAGGTTGCTTTCTGAGACACCTGGTTCTTCAGAGTATGCTTCTTGGTTGCTTAGAACTTCTTCAATTCAAGAAATTTGAGGTTTTTAATGGCGAATTTAGTACCAGGAGTCCTTCTCAAGCTCCTGCAACATATGAACACAGATGTGAAGATAGCAGGAGAACATAGGTCTGTTTTATTGCAAGTTATAGGCATTGTTCCAGCTTTGGCAGGTGGCGAGCTGTGGCCTAATCAGGGATTCTATCTCAAAGTTTCAGATTCTTCACATGCCACCTATGTCTCATTGCCTGATGAACAAGATGATTTGATCCTTAGTGATAAACTCCAATTGGGTCAGTTCATGTATGTTGAGAGATTAGAATCTGCGTCTCCAGTTCCAATTTTACGAGGGGTGAAACCCGTTGCAGGTAGGCACCCATGCATAGGAACCCCTGAAGATCTTGTTGCTACCCATTCTCTGTGTTTTCTTAATCCTTCTGGTTCAGCCACTGGTTTGGGTTCTGAAAAGAACTCTTCCAAGGCAGGTATGGAAAATGGGGCTGGTCAGAAGAACAAAGAAAGGCCCAGTTCTCCAGGGAATAAAATCACCATTAACCAATCGGGTTCAGCAAAGATCAACCCGAATTGTGGCAGTGTTAATAGTAAGGATGAGCTTGCAAAGGTGAAGTCTTTTGATAGATCGCGATCGCTATCTTTGAAAGCTGGTGTACGTAAGGACAGAGAAAATTCCTCTGTTTCGATTGGAAATGGAGCTAGATTAACTTCTAGTAAGAAACCCAATGGTTTGAACTCTCGGTCGATTCCGTCATCACCCACAAGTTGTTTCTCTTTGCCTACTTCTTTTGAGAAGTTTTCGGCTGGGGTCAAGGAGCAGGGAAAATTGAGGTTGGATTCAGAGAAGAGGTCTGAGAAGTTCCGGCAGGGATTGATCGAAAAGGCGGTTTCAGTTTTGAAGGCGAGCACAGTGGGCAAGCGGGTATCTACTGGGAATTCTAGTGGGAGTCTGGTTCCTGCTCTTGATTTGGGGGGTAAAGTGTTGAGGAGGAGTTGGGAAGGGACACTAGATCTCAAGAGGGAAAATATTGCAGCTAAGAATAGAGAGAATATGGCGGCAAAGACAATTAAGCGTGACCCAAATCATGATACACGCAGTGCTTCTGTGAGTCTCTCTTTCTCTCTCTCTCTCTCTCTTTATTACTTTGTCTGTTTTCCTTTAAGACTTGCATGGAGCCATGTTCATGATCGTGCATATCATATATTAATTGTGCATAATCAATGAAGGTTTCTTCCATTTTTTTGATCTGATTGTTTGTTGAATTTTCATATTTTTTTTATAATTTTGTTAAAGAGATGCTCTGTTAGCAATCGACCACCACCCCCTTAATTTTTTGCTGTCAAATAGTATTGACATCTTGGAATTCTGCTAATCTGGCTCTGAATTGGAGTTATAGTGTTATGCTTTTGTATATCAGAAAACAATTGACTTGTTAATTTAGTCAATTGCAGCTTTTATTACTCAGATCACTCTTTGATCGCATATATAAAGTTTAACATTGCATTTAATCTAAGTTCTTTGAGATGCCTCATTTCTTATCATCTTATTTACTTCTGAATGAATACAGTTTAACATGGCATTTAATCTAAGTTCTTTGAGATTCCTTATTTCTTATCTTCTTATTTACTTTCTGAACGAATACATCCTATTAAGATGGTGATTTATGTAAGTCTGTCATCCTATCCAATTCAGGTTCCTCGAAAGAAAGCAGTTGGGAATGACAAACCAACAGCTACAGAGGAGAACAAAGTGCAGGCACCATTGAAGAAGGGAAATGTGGAAGCACCTTCAAATACAATCAACGTCTCAAATAGGAAAAAGCCTTCTGTTGGGAGGAAACCATCTGGTGATATATCAAATAATGGCATCCCAAGCAATTTAGTCAATGTTGCCAATAACAAAAGACTGACAGATAGTAACATCTCATGGGCTTCACTCCCATCTGGTCTAGCGAAGCTTGGCAAGGTAGATTATCATCTTGGGCTATTGTGGCCTTTTTAATTATGATTTTGCATCAGATAATTTCCATGCTCAAATCCCTTTTGACCCCATTATCTTTTAACTTCTTAGATTGCCTTTTGAAAGTTTTGCGCTAAAACTTATATTACACTCTTTACCAATATTTTGTGGTCATTATATTTTGGTATCTTAGGAAGTTGTGAGGCATAGAGACGAAGCACTAGTGGCAGCTGTTGAGGCCTTACAAGAAGCTTCTGCTCAAGAGAGTTTGATCCGATGCTTGAGGTAATCATAGGTTAATGAGAGCGCTCTGACCAGAGAATAATTCTTGAAATTTATTATTCACATCAGAGAAAAATCTCTTTATTGTTCACTCTCCGAGTTCGAGTCCTGCTTGACTTCCATGAGAGTTTATAATGAGAATACAAGTTAGTAGCTTTACATTCTTTGCTGGTCTGCAAATGAATTTGTTAATTTTTTGGAATTGCCTCTGGATATACAGCTGGTATGCAAAGGAATTGGATCTTTTGCATTTTCACTCTAAGTGACCTTTACCTTTCATTTGATCTTCTGATCTATGAGGGGCAGAGCACGCAACGTCGTCGTTTTAGTGGCCAATGATTGATATTCTTGCCAAAATGCTAGTGTTATTTCGTAAATTTGGTTGATTATTGCATACCTTCATCACTACTTTGTTCCTTAATATTCTATTGGGAGCATAGTTAGCAAGTCGGGGAAGATTAATATATCAGATCACCATAAAATCGGAAATAAATTGTTTTTATTTTAAAAATTCGGATGAAAAAATCATGTCAAAAATACGGATCAGAAAAAATACTTTATGTAAAAATATTGCAAATATATCGGACTAGGCTCAAAAAATCGGAGTGAAAAAACGAACATGTTTAAAATAAATTAAGTAAAAATAAAAAAAAATAAAATGATAAGTTGCTGAGAAATATACGATATGAATTTTCTCATTAAATGCTTTAACAAACACCACACATACTTAGTACATAAGGCAAAAAAAAGGCAATGTAAGATAAGTAGAATTGAGTTGGGTATATTCCTTTCTGTCTCTATATGGTGACTGTCCCTTTATAACCATAGTTATGCAATGGGAAGATGTACACCTTTTTTGGTTAGATGAGCAACAAACATAGTAGACCAAGAAGAAACACAGAGCAAGAAGACGAGAAGCAAATACAAAATATTTCATAAAGAAACGCAGAGTGAGAGAGAGAGAGCATGCATAGGCACATAGAAACAAAATGGAATAAAATCTCAGAGAAGATGAAGAACACGGTGGACATAAACCCTAATCCGAGATTTCCAGTCATGAATTAGGTTTGGGGATTGATCCCTAATCTAGTTTTTTTGTTAAGCTTTTGTTTTAGGGATTTACTAATCAAAGATTTCCAGTCAAGAATTAAGTTTGGGGATTGAGCTCTAATCTGTTTTTTTTTTTTTTTTTAAGCTTTTGTTTTAGGTATTTAAGATGTATAAGTTGTGATAATCTGGGTCTTTGAGTCATAATTTGGATGGATTTTTTGGTGAATTTTGCCTAGTCAAAATTTGGGGATTTTTTATCAATAGTTTTTATGTTATTTTATTCTAATTTGATTCAATGTATTTGAGCATAAACCCTAAGATAATAAACCTTAACAATATACTTGAGGATAAAAATTTATTTTTTTAGGGAATTTTTGTTTTTTGGTAATAATATACTTTTTAGAAAGCATGGAAATAAAAATTACATAAAATAGGAAAAAAGTTTTCATCTTTTAGGGAAAAAAAAATACATGTAAAAAAGGCAAAGTTTTTTTTGACTGATTTTTTCATAAAGATCAATAAGGTATGTTTTAAACGTTTATGTAAAAAAACGGCGTATTTTTGCTGACCTTTTAAAAGAGTAGCAGTTTTAAACGTTTTTGAAAAAAACTTCGTATTTTTTAAAAAGTCGCGTTTTAAATGCCGACGTGCTAACTATGATTGGGAGACATACTGAGATCTATTGTTCAAATAATAGTTAAAGAGAACATTATACAGTTGTTTCTCTGAGTTCTACGATTTAATCACGAGCCTTAAATTAGTGGGTATATTAGAGTACTTGAGAAGGATTTGGAGAGGAACCCCCAAAGCTGAGTTGGAAATATGCACTCATCTGATTTATGCAACCTGTGAAGGGTTATTGCGGCGAATAGTTACATGTTGCTTGAATTAATGTAATTTTCCAAGGATTGAGTTAAGTTGTGAAATATGTTTAAAAGAACAACATTTGTGCCAAGGCCACTCATTTTTTGTTTGTTTGTTGTGTGTATAAGGCCACATCTATACTTACAGATACATTTTGTTTTGACTCCTAAGTGGGAATTTATTTGACTAGGATTTAGAACTTTAGAGGGATGCTTTAGAATCTAAAGGTTTTAAAATTAGCCAGACTAAGACAAAATTTATAGAATGCAAGTTTAGTAATAAGGAGCAGAAAAGGGGAATTAGTTAAGATTAATGGTTAAGAAGTACCTAAAAGATATTATTTTCGTTATCTTGAGTTGATAATTTGTGAGATAGGAGAGATTGAAGAAGATGTTGCTTATAGAATTAGAGCTAGGTGGATGAAGTGGAGTTGTGCTTTTGGGGTCTTATGTGATCGTCACATAACAATGAAACTAAAGGGAAAATTCTACAGAACAGCTGTAAGACCAACAATGATTTATGATACATAATGTTGGGTGGTCAAAAAGCAACATATCCATGGAACGAGTGTAGTTGAGATGAGGATGTTGAGATGGATGAGTGGCAAGACAAAGAAAGATACAATTCAAAATAAATGCATTTGATGGAACTTAGGGGTAGCTCCAATAGGAGATAAAATGAGAGAGGATGGACTAGGTGGTTTGGTCATGTGCAACATTGACCTAGAACGTCAGGGGTGATTTGGTTCAAGTAGAAAGTTATAAAAAGGCAAGGGGAAGGCCTCAAGGACATAAATGGAAGTAGTTAGAAAAGATATGGTTACTAATGGTTTGATTGAGTGTATGATCCCCTGATAGGGCAGAATGGCAGAATAAGATTCGTTAAGCCAACCCTAAAAGGCTCAGATGATGACAATGTGGATGATTCTTCTCCAATCTTGTGAATTGTTCATCTTATCGTAGTTTAAAGCCACCAAGTTATCTAGTTGCTATATATCTTGATTGTCTTTGGCATTCTTCACAGAACTACACATAACAATGAGTTCATGCAGGTGAAATTTGTGGTCTGTGTGCACCGTGGATTATTCACTTTCTCATGGGAATCCGATCAATGTAATGTTGAAGCATGATTGGATCTATTATTTAATTTGAATTTTAGCAAGAAACAGCACTTGAAGTTGCAGGTTCATCTGTGAGGTGTTCGATTTGAAGTAGCAGCGTCTTATTTGTTTTGGCCTGGAGGGTTTTAACATTTTGGGTTGTAGTTACATTTACCTAAATGGTTTTAGTTTTTTTTGGTGGCTCTCTTCTATGGTCTCAATCTACCAATCTGGTTATCTTTTCACTTTCTATATTTCAGGGAGATTCCATTGTTCATGAATAGGGAAAAAATAAATAAAAAATTGATAGTTAAAAGAGGGGATCGCAAAATTGGATTCTTCATAAGATAAGTAAAGTGCATGGGAAAGGTTAATTGCATCTGTTCTCTGTTAGTAATAGCCCCTTTTAGGACTCTTCATCTGTTATGATTTCTGCTGTGGACTTCGATAAGTTGTACTACTTCAGCCGTGGTTGGACACGATAGGATTTGTCGTGCTCCCTTTAGATTCCTGCGATGCTTGGAGCCTTAGTTGGAATGGAAGGAGGTGCGCAAGGTGGTCCTCAACTTGGGGTGAGAACACTCACATGGATGGCTTTATTCCTGTTATTTATGAGTCATGTTGGGGGTGTCATCAAGAAGGATGCATATGATTTTTTTTTCTTGTGAATATTATTGTTGGATTAAGTTTATGGGTTGGTGAGTTCAATATTTTCTACCCTTGTGCTAGGTGGTCCTCAACTTGGGGTGAGAGCACTCACATGGGTGGCTTTATTCCTGTTATTTATCAGTCATGGTGGGATGTCATCAAGAAGGATGCGTGTGATTTTTCTTTCTTGTGAATATTATTGTTGGATTAAGTTTATGGGTTGTGAGTTCAATATTTTCTACCCTTGTGCTAGGACTGGAGAGAGGGGAAAAATGAAGGTGTTGAGATGAGCCCATTAGATTGTTGTTCAGTCTACTTGCAACTCTTTCAAAAGAGATATATATGAAGTTGCAGGAGTTTTTTGGGTTAGCATTGTTGTAGGCCAAGGGGCATTAGTTTTAGGCAGGCAGCTCAAATAGGGCAAGAGGTTGGACTCAACTTTCCAAGGCAAAAAGAAGGAACACTTGGGCATGTTTGCATTTTTGCCTTAAAAAAGGATTATGACTATGTGGAATGGAGGTTAGTATGGTATGTGCTTAGTAAGAAAGACAGCCACTCAATTTCCACTTACGTTCATCCAATACTCATTCTGCCTAGCTCCTTTATGGGGGGAAGGCTTTTCTGAATTCATGTTTTCTGTTCTTTCTCAGAGTGCGCCATGCCCTTGTACTCACAACATGGAATTGTTACGGATATTATGTAGTTTGAGATATAGTATCACACTGGTAAACAGATATAATGCCATTAAAGTGGAACATATTTTCTTGTGCTGTCAGGTACAAAATTTATTCTTTCATTTATTTTAAAAAAAGGAAATTGTTCTTTCATCCATCAGCAGAATTCGCTTGACATTTTAGAGGTTAAGATTTTCTCCTTCTTTGGTGAAAATGGGACAACGGCTAAACATCAGAGATTGGCTTGTTTATTTGATTGGTGAAGATTTTTGGCATTTTTGTGGATCAATTAGAGGATAGTCCCTACTTACTCTTTTCTCAACAGAATAAAAGAACTGATATTGGACAACCACAAATCATATTAACCCCCCTCCTTCCTCCTTCCCCTCTTAAACCAAAAAAAAAAAAGATTGCACACACACCTCTTATAGAAAGGGCAATTAGAATTTTCATAAGATTTTCCGATGGACATTTCACATTATTATGGGAGCTTGTAAGATAGGAGAAAGATGGAGATCTCACCCTTGAGGAAGTTCTCATGCAGCTCCCCAAGAGGTTTGTTTTGATGCGCTGAATAATGATAAGTTGCAGTTCTAGGAGCACATATGTCAGCATTGACCTATTGTTGACATCATGAAAGAGCATTGCCTTTATTAGAAATGGTGGGTTCATCCCATGTCTTATGTCAGCAGAGTAATATCCATCAATAAATGTATTACTTTTTTTAGATCTACATACAATGGCTGATGCTTGTCCTAACTGCTAACGTACAATCACTTAAGATGGTCCCAGGCTGCCTTGGTGGGATTGGCGATTGTTTATGCCATAATTATGGATCATTGTATGGAATTAGTAACTCATGCCATAATTTGGATTGAATTCCATTGAGTTTTCATCTTAACAATTCCGCTTGTTTTACTCAGTTTTGACCAATTCATCTGCAGCTTAATCAATTCAGAAACTTGCAATCTCTTGATTATCATTTGTACCCTCTTGACGGTTGTCCTGGATGAAACTTAATAGGCACATTTGATTCTTGTCCATGGGAAATTCATTGAAATTCTTCGAGTTAATTGTAGGATCATCGGCTTAATTGAATGATTTTCTAGTAGTGATTTTTATCCGTAAAGAAGTTTCTGAAAATCCAAAAAAAGTTTCTGAATATTGGTTGAAGCGAGATGCGCTGCCTTTGCAATAGAATATCTTCTTCTATCAGCAAATCTAAAGCAATGTAAAGAGTTGAATATGGTTTGTGGCTTTCTGCTAGGCCCAATTCCCTATCCATTGTTAGTGTACCATTTGCCAGAAAGTATAATCTGAACTTCCTGGAATTCTTCCTTAGATGTCCTTTCATAGATTCTCGAACCTCCGACAGAAAGAAACTCCATGCATGCGTTCTTTCTCTCCTCTCCTCAGCCACACATCTCTTTTGTTTGCCCCTTTTTTTTTGTTTTTGGCCTGTGCGTTTTGTTTTTGTTAGGCATTGAACCCCACTGGTTGGTGCTGAGTGGTGCCCTCCCCTCCAAAAAAAAGACCTTATGCATAGTTCAGTCTATGGAGCCTCAAGCTTCGACCATGGCATGGTAGTAGTAAGTTGGCCCAGTCTCTCGTCCAGCACCTTCTTTACAAAAATCCTTCTCTTTTCCCCTTCTCAGACATCCTCAGATGTTGAGGGGAGATTAAATTTTCACCACAGTTGCCGAAATACCGGCATGAATCATCGACGCCTCTTTGGAGAAGGTGGCATGGGACAAATTGGGAATCTCGCGGTTGAATTGGCAATTATAAATGATAATTCTTATTTGGAGGGGAGATTCATGCTCAAGGAATCAGGTAGCAAATTGTTTGAATCACTGTGGACAATTTTGAAATCACATGAATTCAACTTGAAGTGAGAAAATGGTTTCCATGCTAAGAATAAACTCTGATCCACTAACCATGACATCAGAAACTTTGTGGTAGTTGGATGAATTAAGACCAACTGGGGCCAAGATATTATACATTTGAAGAAAGAAATAGTATACAACCACCTGGTGGCAATTACGGAAAAGGATCCTGAGGCTGTGACTGACATAGAACTTTGAAAACAAATCAACTATAGAATTATTTGCAAGTGTATGTGAGGGATTTCAGTCAGGGAAAAGAGTAGAATTTTCACTATGTTATAGAAAGGAGTGCAATAGGTACATCACATGCCTAAAGTCACAAAGGACAGCGATCCCTAACACTCTAAATCAGCTCTGGAGATCACCACCCTCGTTAGAGAATCTTTAGTATTTTTGCATAGGAAAATTACTTTGTTTCCATTTCAAACTAATACAAGTTAAAAGTACCATGTGCTATGTTTTATATTTTTGTAGAAGTTACTTTATCTTGTGCAAATTCAAAAGTCAATCAATGTCAACGAGATGTTTTTGTCCCACACTGGCCATTTAGAATGAGAGTAACAAGTATATATAGTGAAACTATCCCTGTCATTGCCTTCATCGAACAAAAGAGAGGGGTGGCTCTATACGGAGCGGCGACGTTCATGTGTGCTATAGCGTAGGGCTGTTTTGAGGTGCACTTTCTGCAGTTGTATCAGCATCGAGGAACAGTAAATGTGACTGGTAGAAGTGAGAAGTCATGTTTCTTCTCCGAAAAGTCCCCACTAACGCGGTTACTTTCTTTTGTTTGGATGGACACTTACAAACTCTGTTCAGAAAGACAACAATCCACTTATTTCTAGACACATGCACTCACTCACTCTCTATTGGAATTTTGTCTTTCTCCATCTCTTTTAAGGCTATTCACACACACTCACTCACTCTCTATTATAATTTTGTTTTTCTCCATCTCTTTTAAGGCAATTCTCTTGTGTTTCCTGTTGTTTTACTGTAGTACTGAATAAGTAACATTCTTTTATACCTTGGTTTTTCTTGTATCCTGAAGATGAATGTGCATCAGCCCTCATTGTATGCTTACTGTAGCACCATCTGGATTTTTACAGTGTATATGCTGAGCTTAACTTATCAGCCAAAGAGGAAGATCCACAGCCATCTGTGGAGCAATTCTTAGCTCTCCATGCTGACCTCAATAGAGCCACCATGGTTGCGGAGTCCCTTCAAAAGGCCAACTCCCCAAGTTCACCAGGCCTCCATGAGGCTGAAGTGCCTGTGGGACCAACAGAGGATGAGCTGAAGCTCTCAGCCGAGAAGCGGAAGCATGCTATGTCATGGGCTCAAGCTGCACTTGCATCCGACCTCTCTCCTTTCTCTCTCTTCAAGCAACAAAACCCAACCAAAGCCCATGCCCATGTCCAAGTCCAAACCCGTGTCCAACCCCTTGTAGTCCTTGAAGACCCCTCCAGAACCCTGTCCCAAGGCACCCGAGCCAAGAGCCGGCCAGTTCTCATAGGCCCCACTAAAAACCCACCTCAAAAAGGTACCACTGCGCCACCTCCACAGCCGGAGTGGGCCCGTGGACTTGGTGGGCTTGAAGAGGCAGTGGGCCTGGCCAAGTCACTTCGGGCCCAATCTCAGAGCTGGTTCTTGTGCTTCTTAGAGAGGTTCTTGGATGCGGGCTCCATTGGCGGGCCTCTTAATGGGCGTGAAGCAGACCCAACAGATAGTACACGGGTAGCCGCTATGCTATCACAGCTCAAAAGAGTGAATGATTGGCTCGATGAGGTGGGCTTAGGTGATGGGCTCACTGACAGACTTGATGGGCTAAGAAAGAAGATCTACGATTATTTGCTCATTCATGTGGAGCTGGCGTCTGTTGCTTTGGGAAATAACCAAACAGGTACAGATCGAGCTGTCGATTCAAAGCCGGCGAGATAATTTATTCTTTTTTATTTCCTTTTTTTTTTTTTTGCTTAAAGGAAAATTGGGGGTGCTTGAAAGGAGGGTGTGTGGCTTGAGCCTAATAGTTGAGGTGATGGCCGGCTTCTTAATTTACTGTGTACACTAAAGTTATGAAGATGTGGCATGTATTTATTGTTAAAGTTCTAACATGTTATTTATCATTCAATACTAAGAATCAATAGTCCATAAATTGATATATCAAACAAGGTCTCTTTTTATCTTTAGCTTTATCTGTTTTAATTTAATTGGTATTATTTCATTAACTTCACAATCTCTACTCAGATGCCTGGTTACTGAATAGGTAATCAGTTGCTCTTTAACATTATTTAGAGCAGTAAGCTTTGCGAAAGTATCTGCTTCTTGGTTAAGCCTCATTCTAGGCATGAACATTGGTGATATTCTTCCCCCTAAATAATATATGAATTTCATCCATTAAAGACACCATGTGATTTTTAATTCTCCCTTACATCATCTAGATTACGTATTGAGCTGCCATCGAAGTTGACCTAATAGTCATCTTGAGCTGCCATCACAGTTGAGTTTTATAATAATAACCAAAGGTGTTTGTTCATATTGAAGAACTCATCTAGCTTGGATAGCGAGTCTTATCTAGCCACCCCTCGAATATTCCTATGAAATTGCAGCCGAATTTGCTGCTGATGCTCTTATTTGCACTTGATCTTATTAACATCAAGAACTACTCCGTCAAAAATTCTCCAGTTCCTCCTTTTCCAGAGCACCTATGGGGAAA
The DNA here is from genome assembly GCF_054954075.1 of Amborella trichopoda. NCBI lineage: Eukaryota > Viridiplantae > Streptophyta > Magnoliopsida > Amborellales > Amborellaceae > Amborella > Amborella trichopoda. Next base: position 50,812,654 of record NC_142341.1, on the reverse strand, counting down.
ACATCCATCATTATCCTCCACAATACTTGCCCTGTTGAAGTGTACAAGGTCGATCTACATCAAGCAATTTAGATGAATGTCTTGATATGTCTTGATATTGGTAGAACATCAAATTTTGGGATCGTCATTATTATCCCAACTAATTGCGTTGGTTGTACAAACTAGTCCGTCATTATGCTATCAATGGCTATACTCTCAGTGAGGCCATAAGTCTCAATAGTTTTTATCAATACTTCCAATCATGCCATGTTGGGTCTACCCATTGTCCTTTTGAGTCTTTCACTTGAATTAACTTACACCTCCTAACAGGTGTTGTATTGGGTTTGCATAATACATGTTCAGCTCACTTAAGTCTATTTTCTTTCATCGTATTGTTTATTGGTGTCACACTTAAATTATCTTGAATATATTCATTTTGAATTCTATTACTTCTTGTCTTGCCACCCATCCATCTCAACGTCCTCATCTCAGCTATACGCATTTTACGGGTATCCACCTAACATTCTGTTCCATGAAGCAAAGCTGGTCTCACAGTTATTTTATAGAACTTGTTATTTAGCTTCAATGGTATACGATGATCACATAAAACTTCGTTTACACATCTCCACTTCACTCACCAGCTCTAATTCTGTGTGCAACATCTTCCTCAATCTCTTTAATTTTCTTGGATTATTGACCAAGATATTGAAAGAACGTTTTTTATTTGTAATTTTTGGTCTTCAATCTTAACTACTTCCTTGCCGTTACTCATATTATTACTAAACTTGCATTTCACATATTTTGTCTTAGTCCTAATTTTCAAACTTTTAGAATCTAAAGCGTCTCTCCAAAGTTCTAACTTTGTATTGACGCCATTTTGGGTCTCATTGATCAAAACTATACTGTCCGCGAGCAACATGCACTATGGTACCTCATCTTATACGTGACTAGTTAAGTCATCTATAACTACAAGAAAGAGGTAAGTGCTCAATGCTGATCCATGATGTAGACCTATTGTCATTTAAAACTTACTCGTCTCTCCAGTAGTTGCTCATACACTAGTTAACGCTTCTTCATACATATCTCTCACCAAATCAATGTTGTGTCTGGAGATACAAACCCAAATGTTTTAAATGAAGACACAATTGATGCAAAGATGACTCACAATTTCCTCATTTTGTCTTCAAAGTAAAAATGGAAAATATTTGTGATGATATTGCCCCTCTTTTTGAGCTGATCTACTGTTAATAGGTCCTTTAAACTTAATAACCAAATGAAAGCTTGAATTTCATTTTATGAGGAATAGATCAATTTCATACCTTTTCTAGACATGGTTGACTGTGTCATCATATGTGATAGAAGAAAAGATTATAAATCTATTGAACATAACCATTACTGTTACTTGCAGGGTCCCAGATCAGCTGATTCTTCTATTCGAACAATCGTGGCCACTGTGCCATAATGCCATGAGATCTGTATATTGTTGGATTACCATGTTTGGTTGTGTCTCCAATGACGAGACCGCAAAGCATACCTGGTAGGGTACGGCTGGACCCGGATCCAATCTTTCAGGTCCAAAATTTGAACTCATATTCAGATCCATTGCGTCCCGGATCTACTTGTAGGGTCCACTGCCACCTTGTGACTATGAGCTTCTCTTTTTCTTTTTTGCGCCTTTTTTTTTTACCATCATATATTTATAGTATTATATAATATTTATGAATACCCACATATACCCACATTCTATATCATTTTACTTAATAATTGGAAATTCTTAGGAAACAAACTTATTGTCAACATTTATGAATACCCACATAACATTATACCTATATTATTCGAGTCGGATCCGGTTGGACCCTGACCCGAATAGTATTCGGGGTCCAAGTTTTGGACACAGACTCAACTTTTTGCATCCAAAATTTGAACCCATACCCCGACCCAAGGTTACCCATCGAGTCCCGTGTTTGGTCGGGTCCATTGCCACCCCAACTGTGGGGCTTCGGCTAGGGCCTCTTTAGCCTGGCCTGGTCCAAGTGGGTCCTATAAAGAGAGGCTCAGGCTAGGGCCAAGGATAGCCCAGCTTAGGCCCATCCTATTGCCAGCCCTATGGCTCACAAGACTTGAGTGCCTGAAGAATAAATGAGATCAAATTGTGCGAGAGCCATTGGTATATTCACTAGAATGCGTGAATGGAGTCACAAGCTTGTATAGTATAGCATACTCCCTGAAGACTATGCTATACCCTTATTCCCTAAAGAGTATATGCTATAATTATACTCCCATGGGTAAAATATCTACTTATGAAAATTTTCCCAATATGAACTTTTGAGATGTACTATAGGGTGACGTTTATATAAGGTGCCGGCCTTACACTGAACAAATAAGGCATAGTTCTAAATTTTGCCGAAAGATGTAGTTCTCATATAATTTTAGGACTAAAATACTGATAGCCTCATACCCTTCCTCCTAGTCTTAGATTATTTAGGCCTAAAACCCAAAAATTTAACCTTAGGCCCTTGTTTACCCAATCTAAGATCCAGTTCTTAACTTATTCAGCCCTTCAGATCAGATTTAGATCTGATTATGATAAGTAAGATTGGTTAGGTCTGAACCGCCCATAACTAGATCCAGCTCTTATCATCAAATCATATATTTGCTACCCCAAACTCTATACATACCCATCAAACCCTATATCTAGCTTACGTGACCCCAGATCTAGTCAAATCCAACATTTGAAAAGTCAAATCTAGCCCTCCTCACCCCAGATCTAGCTATTTATTACTAAGGAACCTAGATCTACCATCCATCATCCTAGATCTACCAATATTCAACATAAATGTACGTCATCCAAGTGCTTCGTTGAGCATGAAGTTGTAGATCCTATATGTGAACATAATCCATAGTGTTCTTGATATCATCTCTATCTATTTGGTCATTAGTTGTGTCTCCTTATTGGCGTGCACACCTTACCTTCTATAATTTGTAGATATTTTTAACTTATAATATATCTCTCATTCACACTTTTTAAAAATTCATAAAGATAGTTTATCTTTTGATTTTAAATAGCATGGACAAATTTTACGAGGTGATCATAGAATCCTAAAGGGAATCCTTGTAATACCTTCTAAAATTTGTTGATATCTTTCTCTCCTAGACCATCTCCCAGCACTCTTAGAAAGATAGCTCATCTCTCTCTCTATCTCTCACACTCGCAAAGCCACAACATTAGAACTTTAATAATTACCATATTGATTTTCTCCAAAAAATATAAAATATAAATTATGAGTCAAATTAAATTTTAATACACCTCTCCTTATGTAAGATTTAGTTTAAATTTTTTTAGACAGTTTGTATATCCATTCTTCATTAAGAAAAGGGAACACCCTTAACATCTGAAGTTCCTAAAAAATCTCAGCTCTAAAATTTGGGATTTCTCTTGGCTTTATATAATCCATACCCTAAGTAACACCCTAACTTTCAGACTCCTAACCTTATCTTCTCTCTCATTGTAGGATCCCCTTTACTCTTTTGACATATGTCCCCTTTATTCTTTTGACATATGTCCCCTTTATTCTTTTGACATATGTCCACCTTTTTACTCTAGCTTAATAATATATATAAAAAAAAGTTTATATAAGGTTGCAACATTAAAATTACAGATGCACCTCAAAAATCCATTGGAAAAGATTGTTTTAATGTTGAAAAACCTTGTAATTTATCATCTCGACAACAAGATGTATGAATACGAAAAAAGAAAAATATTTCGAGTCGCAAAAATAGTGCATTTTGCAGCACATTATCTAGACCGCTAATTTTCAAGATTTTTATATGTTTATAGATCTACTTGATATTAACTATTTTTAGAATTTAAAATTTTATAATTAGATATGAAAATAGATTTTTGGATAATCCTAAAAATGCTTTACATCAGAATTTCAGGTTACGATAAAATTTGAAGGTGCACTTTAATTGGATTGTTTAAGGTTGCAACCTTATAGAAACCACACCCTATAAAACATATAGATATGGATACAATAATCCTAGTGTTAAGACATCCACATACAAAACATGGGAAATAAAGTGTTTGGATAGCATAACCCCATCTAATTTAGGAAAAAGGCTAGGGTCGTAGAGATATCACCCCCACATTGTAGTCACCATTTTGGGGTTTCCATTTCCACTGACACCACCATGTCCGTCTTCATCACTAAATTACCAAAAAAAAAAAAACCATCTAATTTCTTGGCTTAAGTATCTGTGCGCAATTTCTCAAAACAAGACATAGTGACTCACAAATTTTCCCATTTAGCTGCGACATGTTCTATTTGACTCAAAGCTCAAACAATACTTAGGACTTTCTTTGTAATCTCCTTATGATAGAAAAGGCAAGTGCCCATTGGTTGGAAAACCAAAGGATTGAATCTTATTGGCCCTTGATTCGTGGTCGGGAGAGAAAATGCAATTACATGTGGTGTCAACATCACAAATCTTTCATCTAGGTCAAGGTCCATGGATTGGGAGGGGCCTATTTCATTGGTAGTCACTCCGAATGAGAAACAATTAAAAGAATTGACTAGAAAACAAGTAGGTTAATTAAATATAAGAGGATCGTTTTTGACAATCTATTATTACTTGTTAATGTTAAATAAATAAATAAATAACATTATTATTAAGGTTTAAAAAAAAAGACGATCATTTTTGGCAAAGAAAACTATTGTTTATGGTTAAAATGGAAGACAACCTGAATATTTTACCACCTTATATCGAGCTGAAAAATATGGTTAAAATGTTATAGGATTTACAAATTGATCATCTCAACCTTGACCATGTCTTGGAAAAAAAAATTAAATTTTTTGCCCTATAAATAGTCTTGCTCATATTTACACTAGCGTTTTAAAATCTACAAATTCACATCAAGAATTGGTGGGGACCAAACTGATTCCTAGAGCGGGGAATGCGTGTGGCATTAATAGACTTACCTAGCTCTTGGTGAGTGTGTTAGGGAACCAAGTGATCCACATCAGATCACCCAATTCCCACCCATTTTAATATTTTTTTAAATAAAGGTTTTCAAATTAAAATTATTATTGAAATTCTATTGAGATCAATTTTCATACGGGAGAATCATTAAATCTGACATAGATCGGCAAATCTAGAGTCCAATGGGTGACGGATCCAACCACTCAATCTGGTTTAAAACACTAATTTGTACTATTATGTGGGTTTGTCTGCATTTCTATAATATGCCGTCTTGAGGTATAAACGATCCATCTTAAAAATAAATGCAAATAGGTGGTCCATTTAAAAATGATTGAAACTAACTATTTAAATATTTTGTTAATAAAATTATTATTTTTAATTTAAAAATTATTTATTTTTTCATATTCACAATCTCCATGTATCGAAAATCCATATAAAAATAAATTTTTAAGAGGTTGACTCTTTTTTTTAAGAGGCTAACTCATTTTTGCATGAACTCGTAGAAACCGCGTCCAAAAACGTATGCAGTGGGATATTTTCTCATGTAAATGGCTTCTTAATCTTAGCCGTCCATCAAGCCATCTACGAAGAAATAGAGTAACGTGAAATGGAGCAAAGTCACTGGTGGTTTGAGAAGTCAAGGAGACAAACGACCAAAATCTTTTTAAATTGACTAAAATACCCTAAGTAATAATTAAATTACTTATATAGTACTCAATTCTCCTTAACCTGGTCTCGAGTCTTTGTACTTTTTCCGGAAAGACGATTTTACCCTTCCATGGAGCGACCACAAAAATTTTTGTAAAATAAATGAAAGTGTCTATTTACTTAAGAGTGTGGCTCTAAACAATCAAAGTAAAATATATTTTTAAAGAGTATCGAGAAATATAGTTTCAATACTTAAAATCTTTATGATAGCCTTAAATTATATTTACGTATCTAATTATAAAATTTAAAGCTTCAAAAATAGTAAAGATCGAGCAAATCTATAAAAACATGAAAATCTTAAAAATTGACGGCCTAAAATTGTATTACCACTTGTACTATTTATAAAACTTGAAATCCACTTTTTTCTCATCTCCATGCATTTTGAAGTAAATCAGTTTGAGGATATTTGGGCATCAAAACAATCTCTTCTAATGAAATTTTTGAGGTGGGCTCTAATTTGATTGTTTAGAACCTCGGCTCTTTACATACTTTTCCTTTTATTTAAAGATACATGTGATACGTCAATTAGTTGGAAAGAGGTTTTAACGATAATGATGATGATGTAAAATCACGTTGAAGTTGAGTTATTTAATATTCTACTTGTGGTGTGATTTGATAAACTTTAAAACTGATCATGATGTGTTATTTTATGGACTATTTAAATTTTAATACGAAGATTGATGGGCTATTTGAAATTAGATACAAATATATAAACGAGATGATAAACAATTCAAACCCTTGAGTATAATTTGATAATTTTTTCATTTATTAAAATCTTAATACCATGCAAGAAATATTATCCACTAGTACACATGCATTTTTTTTCCCAAACAATATACTTGGGGCGTGTATACTAAGGTTTGTTTACTTTCAATGCGTAAATGAGCACCTAAAACTAATTTAAAAATTAAAATGACTAAAATACAGTACATTATTGTTTTACAAATTATATTTTACATGTGGATTCCCATAATTTCAAGTTAGTATTAAAATTTAAAAATTGTACACGATTGTGATCATCCATTTATTTTCATGTAACAAGCAATTGGGAGCCCTCTGTGCAACCATGCGCATACCTACACTTTTCTTGTAGCCATATTTTTTTTGGTGGAACTTTTGAATAGTAGGAAACCCCGGTTCCCCTAAAATATCTCTTGCATTTGTTGCAAAAAACAAAAAAAAAATAAAAAAATAAAAAGTAAGACCGGGCCCTACTCTAAAAAAGTGTCCACCAATCTTAAAAAGATGAAAATGGAGCAAGAGACTTCGTCATTGAGCCCCTACTCTTAATCTAACAAGCGATTTCCCAAAGTCAAGATTAAGGATGTTTTCGTCATTTCAATAATTGATCAGGGCTATTTGGTCCTCCAACCAAACTCCTTTAGACAATCAGGTGCTATAAATACCCACTTTGTTAACGACACTGATCAGCTTCAGTCCTCTATCTGATTTTATAATGGAGAAAGCCCTGAATTTGAATCTTTTGCTACTCCCATTTTGCCTTTTGCTTTCATTATCAGTTTCAGAGATCATTTTTGAAGAGAGATTTGATGGTAAATTCTTCTACCCTTTCTCTTGTGGCCTTTTTCTAGGGTTTCTTCAGTTCCCTCATCTTGAACTGCTGGTTATTCATAGAGTAAACTGTGCTGGTGCTTTGATCCTATTCGTAGTAATTTGGGAGCTGTTTTATGGTTTAATATTTCATTATGTAATGATTTACTGTGAAATGCAGACGTTTGGGCTGTCATGTTCTTAGTGTCAATTTGGCATTTTCTAGACTTTTTCTTGTATTTTTTTCGGATTTTATATTTTTATTTTTGAGAACTTCATCCGAATATATTGCATGATTTTATGGTTATTTAAAAATCTATTTACCCATTTTACTTTTTAATGGTGATTTGACTTATATGTATTTATTTTGTGATGATGGCATAAACTTATCTTGGAAAAATCATGATTAATTGGGGAAAATGATTCAATTTTATATTGTTCAAATGGTGGTTGACTCTGATTTGGGACGTATGTGTGATTTACAGTAAGTTATATTCGTTGGGCTTTTCATCCTGTTGTTGATGACGATTTACAGTTACTTCTCAACAATACGAATTTAAATTCATCTCCTCCTTTTTAAAATGTTCTCGTATTTTAGTTTTTTTTTTTTTTTCAATTCAGATTCATTTCTCCCAGTCTACCATGTTTGCACATTTTCACCTTTTGTTCGTTTTTTACAAACTCTTTTCCTTTTATTCTTGTTCAAACTGTCTCAGAATCCTTAACTATGGGAATATGAAAGGGGAACTCGGATTTTGCAATTTAATGGTCCTACTGCCTGGAATTGTTCATCTAAGCTAGAGTCAATGCTTAAGGGTAGGGGCATTTATGTCTAGGACTTTGGAAACTTAGGAATACTTTTGCTGGACTTCAGTGAACTCTGCTACAGTCATTTGTAAGCACCCTATATTTCCTTGAACTCCGAAAGCAATTTTGGAATCGGTTTATAATTTCTCGCTTGTATTTTTATTTTGTTTTCCATAATAATTTCTACTTAGATTCAAAAATAAATAAAAGCATTGTATTCAAAGTAACCATTCTTAAAAATGCCCTTTGCAAAAATAAGCAGTAAAATAAGCAGCTTCCCCACAACATAATCAAATTAGCATTTCATCTTTTAAGTAGAAATTAAAACAAGGTAACCTAGATTACTTTAAGTTGCCCATTTCAAATGTTAAGAGATTTCAGCCAGTCCCTAATGAAAGGCCAAGTTTTGGAATTTCAATCCAAGTGCAAACCAAATTAGTGCAAGATGGACCAGATTTTAGCAATTACAAGCTGAGTGAAACTTATTTATTCTTCCACATGTAGATATTTCACTCTTTATTGTGGTTTGTTTACTATTTATAGTAGTGTCAACATATATTGATTATAGGATAGCATGATCACCTTATTTCAATTCAAGTGCAGACCGAGTCACCGAATATAGTGCAAATCCAGATTTTGGCAATTACAAACTGAGTGAAACTTATTTAATCTTTCACATGTAGATATTTCTCTCTTTATTGTTTTTTGTATATAGTGGTTGTCAAGTGTCAACATATATTGATTATAGGATAGCATGATCACCTTACCACCTTTTATAGCTTGGTTCTAAGAATGTTATATTAAAACCATACTATCTCAATAATGTTATATTAAAACCACACTATCTCAATAATGTTATATTAAAACCATACTGTCTCAATATTTCTTTCTTTGTAACATACCGAGATGCACACATGAATGCCCACTGCTTCCTTTAGACAATAGCTTGTTCCTTTCTATGGTTGCTGATCTTAGCATCTTGTGAATGTGATATTATCTCTGGTAATTTCATTATTATTATTATTATTATGATCATCGTCATCATCATTATTATTATTATCATCATCATTATCATCGTTATTATGATTATTATTATTATCATCATTATTATTGTTGTTATTATTAATATTGTTTGGCCAGATCATCTTTCAATTTTGTGAACTTTTAAACGATGAGTCAATATCCTGTAATCTGATTCTTGTATTCTGCATTCCTCTTTTTATGGTTTGGAACAGATGGGTGGGAGAGCCACTGGGTCAAATCAGACTGGAAAAAGAGTGAGGGAAAGGCTGGATCTTTTAAGCACTCAGCTGGGAAATGGGCTGGAGATCCAGATGATAAAGGTTTATATTTGTTTTGAGTATCTTTGTTGATAAGCAGCAGAGAAGTATATTCATGTCAAAAAGTCATTTTAAATAATCTTTTGCTTATGTGATACTTGTGAAGAACTTTCTTTGTTAAAACTCAGACATATTAATGTCTCTTGTTGATTTATAACATTAGTTATTTAGGCACTTCTGGAAAATGAAGCGAGCTGACAAAATTCCTGTTATTACCTTTGGTATTGCAGCTACGGAAATTTGACTGAACTACAGTGTGATTTTCACCAGTTAAAATGGGGAAGGAATTGTAGAAGCACTTTCAGTTCTACATTGATGGAGGATCCTCCTTTATTTTGTAACTTGGATATATTTTTCAAACAAAATAAACTTTTCAAGTTGTATCATTTTTCTATTTAATATGCAAAATATAGGAAGAAGCTTTAACTAAAATCATGCTATTTTTCTGAAAACTGGAATCACGCAACTTGTGCGGATGTGACATTCAATTTATGTGATATGCAACCAGGGAATTTGGTTCATTGTCCCCATGATGGTTTTCAAATTTTGCAGGTATTCAGACATACCCTGATGCAAGACATTTCGCCATATCTGCCAAGATTCCAGAATTCACTAACAAGAATAGAACTCTGGTGTTTCAATATTCTGTGAAATTTGAGCAGGATATTGAATGTGGTGGTGGATATATAAAGCTTCTTTCGGGATATGTCAATCAGAAGAAATTTGGTGGTGATACTCCCTACAGGTTTACTTTCTCTCTCTCTCTCTCTCTCTCTCTCTCTCTCTCTCTCTCTCTCTCTCTCTCTCTCTCTCTCTCTCCTGTTTCCAGTTTGGTCTTGGTTTGTATTGTAAACTTCTTAGCTTTGTAGATGTATTGATCACTGTGTTGCTTATGCTTCACTGGTTTTCTCCTGCTATAGTGATCCTCTAAGATTGTAACTCTTATGTTAAGAGCAATGTTTTGAAAATTGCCTTGGCCAAGGTACTTGGCCCTTGGCCGAGCGAGTAACTCTTCCGAATCCACTTGGACTTTGTTGATTTACGTACAACACAATAAAATGAAAAAATAAAAAAAGAAAAAAATTAAAAAATGATTAAAAATAAGGGGAAAAAAAAAAATAATTTAAAGCATTAGATGATTAAAAAGTTGAAAAAAATCTATAAGAGATGGATTATTGAAATTTTTGATTTAGATCTTGAATATTTCAGAAAAATTTTAAAAAAGGGAAAAAATATGAAAATTCCCAAATCATCTTAAAAGCTACCAAAATCATCTAAAAACTTGATTCTAACTAATATAGTGGTGTTTTCCCCTTTTATTTGCATTTTTTAAAAAATATTTTTTACCTCCTATATAAGGGCGCCCCAACTCGGCTTCAAGTTACTTGACCAAGTCCGAGTGGACTTGGCCGTGTCCCGTTACACTGGTTAAGAGAATAAATGATCTCTGCAAACAAAATGGAAAGGTTACATCTAAATTATGTCAGATTGCGCGGTGTCCTGTAACACTGGTTAAGAGAATAAATAATTTCTGCAAAGGGAATGGAATGGTTACATCTAAATTATGTCTCTATGTAAATATCAAAAGATAACATATTAAAAAAAAAAAAAAAAAAGGCTCTTTGACAACAATATTGTACAGGTTTTACAAATTATTTGTGAGACTTTGATTAAGAAGGTTATCTTTTCTGATTTTGAAGGTAGAAGAGAACATATTCAAAAGGCTATTGATGAAGAGACAGAATCAGCCAGTGTTATTGGCTTGATGACTCTTTTCTCAATGATTAACTATTCATAGTTCATTAAAAGTTATGTGCTTACCATCCATTAATTTTAATCGTTGCATCCAATCTTTTTTTTTTCCCATTAGTTTTGCATCATAATGATCTTATTATTCATCTTTTCTCATTCTGCAGTGTTATGTTTGGCCCTGACATCTGTGGCACACAGACGAAGAAGCTGCATCTAATCCTTTCATACCAAGGCCAGAATTATCCCATTAAGAAGGATCTACAGTGTGAAACTGACAAGCTAACTCATGTATACACATTTATTCTTAGGCCAGATACATCTTATAGCCTCCTGGTTGACAATAAAGAGAAGGAATCTGGAACCATGTATACTGACTGGGATATTCTTCCTCCTCAAAAAATCAAAGATGTAAATGCAAAAAAGGTTAGGAGATTGGACACTTCTCGCGATGTTAGTTCTATTTCTTTTGGAATCATGTGATCCGCTAAACTTGCTTTTCTTGTGATCACAGCCCAAAGATTGGGATGACAGGGAATACATTAATGACCCTGATGCTGTCAAACCTGAGGTGATTATTGATCATCTTTAACCTGAAAATTTTGATCCATAATTTCAAATGCCTCTCAATTTCTTTCAGTTTCTCTTTCCCTTTTACTTCTTAGCATACTCAGATGTTCATCAATGACCTGGCACTACAGGACTATGATTCGATTCGTGCTGAAATTCCTGATCCAAATGCTAAAGAGGTGCCCTCTATTGGAGCTTTTTTGATATTCAAGATTCTAATTATTCATGACTTAAAGCTAATGCGCCTGAAATGTGCTTTTTCTTTTTCAGCCTGATACCTGGGATGAGTTCGAGGATGGTGTTTGGAAGCCACCAATGATTCCAAATCCAGCATACAAAGGGCCATGGAAACCAAAGGTTTGCACAAGTGAGATATCACAAGAAGTTGGAAGTTGGTTATTTTATGTGGCTTTGTCTCTCACTTGTGATACTTTGTAATATTACAGAAGATCAAGAATCCAAATTACAAGGGAAAATGGAAGATCCCATGGATTGATAATCCAGGTATTTTCTGACTTTTAAGGGAAAAGTGGTGAAAGAATCCTTTTTTTGTTGGGTAATTTGGTGAAAGAATCCCTACCAAACCAAAAATGAAACTTTTCCCTTTCATCAATATAATATATCTTTAAAACTCAAAGAAGATGCCAATGCAGTGCCTTCTATGTAAATATTGCAATTGGACACTGTAGATCTGATCTGTTAAACTTTGGTTGCAGAGTTTGAAGATGATCCTGACCTTTATGTGTTAAAGCCACTAAAATATGTCGGCATTGAAATTTGGCAGGTGAGGCACTAACAATTCTTCCATCTATACTTACTGTCCCAAATCATACACACAAAAAAAACAAGAAAGCTTCCATATATAGTTCTATTCTCAATTCAAATGTTCTAACAAAAATAAAAAGCCAATTTCTTGGAGGATTCACTCAAAAAAAAAAAAAAGGATCTCTCAGAGTGGAAGCTTGAGAATCTCTCAATGTACCTATGTTTCTGTTATTTCTTTGGTTTGGTAGGTTCAAACCCAAAATGTAAGATCTCTCTCTCTCTCTCTCTCTCTCTCTCTCTCTCTCTCTCTCTCTCCAGTTCATTTATCCCATCGACATCTATCTCTTCCTACATATATTGAAATGACTGTAAAAATAGAAGCTTATTGAAACATAAAATTAGAATTTTAAGAAAATTAATAACTCTCTATTCCTTCTTTTTTTTATTGTTTGCATAATTTTTTTAGATTTGTCTTATTCTCATATTCATAATTTGAAAAAGAAATTCCAAGATTGCCCAAAAAATTTCAAAATCTTGTGAGGAATTAACTCACCACGAAATTTTGAGGAGTTAAAAAGGGGATGTCTAAGATGATTCAAATTGCAGGTGAAAGCTGGAACTGTGTTTGACAATATTCTAATATGTGATGATCCGGAGTATGCCCGACAGGTTGTCCTTGATACATGGGGCAAAAATAAAGAGGTGGGTGTGTCATCTAGTCAATTGTTATATTATGTAAATTTCGTGAAGATATATAAATGTTGCTAAATCATAATATCATCACCTCAAAATACTGTGTATAACATAACAGGCAGAGAAAGAGGCATTTGAGGAAGCGGAGAAAGAGAGAAAAGCTCGAGAGGAAGAGGTATTGCGAGCTTCTCTTATTAGCTTTTTGCTTTGCATTCCTGGGTGTGTGTGCCGCAGATCTCCATGATTTTGTGGGGAGAGAGAGAGAGAGAGAGAGAGAGAGAGAGAGAGAGAGGTGTTGTAATTGTCTGAATTGCATTCTGATGTAATGAAAGTAAGGAGGTATTAATGGCAGAGATTTATGTATCTGAGAGGTTTTCACCTACCCAGAGAGAGAGAGTTTGTGAATTACATTCCATTATAGTGAAAGGAGGTAGGGAAGATATGACTGTCAGGTTTTTACATGCACTGAGGGATTTTTTGTACAGGAAGCAAGAATAGCAAGAGAGGAAGCTGAACGGCGGAGAAAAGAGAGAGGCTATGATCGGCGGCACCGCGATAGGGAACGCTACAGGGACAGATACAGAAAGAGACAGGTATTCTTTCTTTTTCTTCACTTTTCCCATTTGAAAATCCAGAGAGAGAGAGAGAGGGGGGGGGGGGGGGGGGGGTGATAATCTTTCTATGTGCTGATGCATTGTTTAAATTTCATTGTTGTCAACAGCCTCGCCATGATGACGATTATGATTATCATGTAAGTATTTGGTTCTTCTGTTATCTCTTCATCCTGGTTTACTCAACATCTTACGGATGTAATTCTACATATTTTTCAATGTAAAAATGCACACCTTTTGTTATTCACTCTTTTTGCATTTTTGCAGGACGAGCTATGAGTTCATTACCTGGCGTTTTTAAGGAAAAAAAAGGAGAGTTATTAAAGCTTCTCCTTCTCAAACTTCTTGTTATCCATACTACATTTTGTAACAGTAGCTCATTAGGTATGCATTTCTGTAATTTGGGACCAATATCAGATGAACTGTGCTGTCAGATGAACTGTGCTGGTCCTTTGTAACATCTCTCTCATCCTTCTATCTCCTGTTCAATCTCGTTATTCATACGACACTCTGCAACAGTTGCTCATCTTGTATGCATTTCCATAATTTTGGATGAGTATCAGATGGTTTGCTTTCATCCAATTCTATCTTATGTTTCTAGTATCGGTTCTATGTGATTACTATGTTGCTTCAATTGAGAGCCCACTTGGGTCATGTATCTCTGTATGTTGTTGACTCGCGTGCAGCTGCCCTCTCTCTCTCTCTCTCTCTCATTTTTGTGATCAGATGAGTGCTGTGGCACCATTGCATGCAAAGGTACTACTCATTTGGCTATTGGGGGAGAGAATGAAGATGCTTTGGGGGTGAGATGCTGCTGTAGTAATTGGTTGCGTATGTGAGAGTTCTGGTTTATTTCTAACAATAAAACCAGAACTCTCTTTATGGAAGAGAATTAAATTTTAGAGAGAGATGTTACCCGATCCTTGGCTTTGACCTTCTGCATTGTTTTATTTTTAACTTTTTTGTACAAAACCTTTGGACACCAAATATTGGGCGTTCACTCCTCTTAACCTTGCACCGATAAAAAATGTAAAACATATTTCTTATAAAATAAAATGATCAATGTACTTTTGAAAGTTTTAGGGATATTTAAGTTAGAAAAAAGTTTTAGGGGTATTTCAATATTGAAACCACATTTCTCAATACTATTTGAAGGTGGGCTCTATTTTGAATGTTTACAGGCTCGGCTTTTATTGTATTTTATTAAGAGTATTGTTTTTATTTTTTATTTAGGTTTTTCATTGAGATGATGGTACATATCAAATTTCATATACACATGACTCCTAGAAAAAAATTAAAAATAAAATATTGTGAAGCGTCGGATCTAAGATCAAATAATCAATGGCGCCCTTGATCTAAATTGGATAGTTGATCAAAAGGAAAAGTCTGTAAGTTCTATATAGCATAAGAAGTATAGAAAACTCTCTCAAGAAATTGCCCTTGAGATTGTTTATAAAGGGAATTTATCTTTTGTACATAGAGGCTACAATCATTTCCATTCAAAATATGTCAAATTGGACGGCTTGGGATAAATCACTAAGTCCAATAATTTTTTAATTCTTTTTTGGAACTATGTCTATTCATTAACACTCTTACAACCATCCATTTTGAAATTTAAAGGACAATAATGATTGTGACTTTCATGTCCAAAAGATAAAATCTCGACATTATTTACTCGCGACCGTCTTTTATAACCCCATTCGTTTAGGCTCTATTTGGACATGGGGGTATTTACAGAAAATGTATCTTTCTTCCTAAACACATTGTCAAGGAAAACAACAAAGAAATGCAACGTCTTCCACATTTTTGCATATGGAACGAAAAAGAAAAGTTCTCTTATAGATAAGGGATTTTGTGTGGGGTTTAACCAAAATAGTGGCCCAAAGCCCAATAATATTTCATTTAGCTTAGCTAAATTGATCAAAATGCCTACAAGAAAAGAATTATTTCACTTTCTACCCAAATTGATCAAAATCCTATAAGAAAAGAATTATTTCACTTTCTATCTGTTTGCAACTTTTCTAACTCAGAGCCGTTTGGATACCTGAAAGAATTATTTCACTTTCTACCTATTTGCAACTTTTATAACTCATAGGTCGTTTGGATACCTGGAAATATATTGTCTGTAAAATATATTATTGGTGTAATACATTACTATGTATTACATTACCTACAAATGGATTGTCACTGTTTGGGTTTTATTTAAATACAACTAGGAAAATACATTATTACTGTTTGGCTATGTTTAAAAGAAATATAGGAAATGCATTACCAACATTTGTTTTTTCTTTTTTGGCTTTATACCCAAAACATGGTTGAGCGTACAATCTCTATTAGTATGTAGTTTAAACGTTGTCCCCATGCTTAAACTTTATAATTGCATGAGGCATAAGAATTAGCTGCACCTTTTGTATGCCTTTGTGTCTTGACTTGGAATCACATGTTTTCAAGAGGTTAACACTTTGGAATAACATGCTTTTATTATGATAAGCTATCATAATTTTTATATTTTCTTTTCTTGTGCTAAAGCATCATCTCTAGCCAGAAAACTTTCATGGAAAATTCAAAAGAAACAAAAAAGTTTACAGAAATTTGGCCAGTAACCTAGAAGGCTTTATGACTAAATGAGATTTATTGGAGGAGAAATTATGTTGGGGCATTGGAGGAGATTGAAGAAGTAAATTAATTTAAAAAAGTTCCGAAAAAAAAACAATTCAAGCATACTGATTTGACGATTCTCTATGGGTGAACTCACGTATTTCGAATTTGTCAGCAAACAATAGCATCAAACAAGAAAAAATAAAGCCAAAATATCTTAGCAGAGAACCCAAATTATTATTTTTTGGAACAATAGCTACAATTGTCGTTGGAGATTTTTTTATTTTTTATTTTTTATTTTTTTTGCTGTTTATTAGGAGGTGAATAATGAGGGTTGATGGGGCTACCTATAGAGATAGAGATAGTTGAGGAGATAGAGATAGTTGAAAATAGTTTTAATTTTAAATTATTTTATAGTTAATGTAGATATTTCTCTTTCTCTCGATTTATTACGTGTGAGTTACAACTCTCTATATATATATATGCACACCAGCAACTTTCATGAATCAATCATCCTACTGAAATCAAATCGAGTAAACCCAATACCATATTGCACCAATCAATCATCCTACCAAAACTTTATCCATTTGCATACGTGCAAATTTCTTGACGTTAATCAACGTTAATCAACCTTTATCTATTTGCATACCTGCAAATTTCTTGGCACCAGTTCCCGTTGATGTCCGCCACGATCAACCGATCCAACCTTGATGCGATCCTTTTTACTTGTTCAATCTTGAAACACATGGAACCTTACGAATCAGGTCTACTGATGGAACATATTGCAGGCTCGGCGCACCAAAACCAATACATTGCTCCTTGATCTCAGGCATTTTCCCAATATTTTCAAAAAAAAAGAAAGTGGAAAGAGGTGGAGGTGGTCTATAGGGACCATATTATATGAACACTCTTAAGTTTTGATACAATTCGGATATGGCTTCTGAAAAAAGAAATGTATTGGCCCTAAAACTTGATGGGAAAAATTATCCCGATTGGCGGTTTTATTTTCAATTTTTTGTTGAAAGGAAATGTTTGTGGAGGTATGTTGATGCATTGAACCTGAACTGGCTACACCCAATACTAAAGATACCCAACAATGGAAGATCAACAATGTAAAAATTATCTCATGGATCCTTGGCTCTGTAGATTTGGTTATTGGAAGGCCAATGAGAGGCTTCCATACTGCGAAAGAAATGTGGGAATATTTGGAAAAAATTTATCAGCAATCAAATCTTACAAGACGCTTTCAAATCGAGTATGATATGTTTTCCTATAGTCAAAGCGAGAAAACCATTCAGGAATATTATGTTGGTTTCATGAACTTGTCAACATAATATGAATATGTAAACTTGAAGTT
Source organism: Amborella trichopoda (assembly GCF_054954075.1). Lineage (NCBI taxonomy): Eukaryota > Viridiplantae > Streptophyta > Magnoliopsida > Amborellales > Amborellaceae > Amborella > Amborella trichopoda. The sequence continues at coordinate 50,794,946 of NC_142341.1, read as the reverse complement.
GCATTTAGAGCTCAATGAAGATAAATGGTGATATGAATGTGATGCAGTTTTTGATGAAGTTGCGCTTAGACTATGAGATTGTTCGAGCTAATATTTTGAATCGCCAAAAAATAGCAAACATGGATGCTATTCTTGGTGAATTACTTCGTGAGAAAACAAGAGTCACAACCCATGCCACCATTGAGGGAAAGAAGGATATTGAGTCTGTACTTGTAGCTCAACGGGCTAGAGGAACACCATTACAAAAGGATCCATATTTGCTGCAATGTTATGAGTGTAAAAAATATGGTCATATAGCATCCCAGTATAATTAGAAAATTTTTTTTTACTTATTGTAAACATGCTGGGCATATTATCATATAATGTCGAAATCCTTTTCGGCGAGACAACCGGGGATTCGATACACGAAGGCCTTTGTGCATGGCATACCAAGCTGCTAATGATGCCTCCAAGGGACTAAAAGTAGAGACCCCTCCATCCAGCACTATTTATGACCCAAATATGACAATGTCCCAGACATCAGATGATATTCGACAGTTGGTACAAAACTATGTATCTACGGCTATCTCTTCTGCCCTCTCCGCTATTCGTCAGTACACTATATCACAAATGGATGTGAAAAATGTATTTCTCTATGGACATTTAAAAGAGATAGTATATATGCGACCTCCTCCTGGTTATTGCAATGATAAATTTATGGTATGTCATTTGAAAAAGTCCTTGTATGGTTTAAAACAAGATCCAAGAGCTTGGTTTGAACGATTTTGACAGGTCGTTCTGCATGCTGGGTTGAAACAAAGTGCTCATGACTTTTCACTATTTACTTATCATTGTTCTTCAAGAATAACAATTCTTCTCCTATATGTTGATGATATTCTCATCACATAAGACATCTTGAATAATATCAGACACTTGAAAGAGCTTCTCAGTCGATCATTCAAAATGAAAGATTTGGGTCCGTTAACTTATTTCTTGGGCTGGAGATTCATTATTCCCCTAATGGATACATAGTTAACTAGAAGAAGTACACCAAAGACTTGATCAAACTGGCTAACTTATCTGATGAGAAACGAGTGGATATACCAATTGAGGTATATGTCAAATATAGAAAGGATGATGACGACAAACTTCTGGATCCTACTCTTTATAGACAACTGATTGGGAGTATATTTTATCTCATTATGACTCTTCTCGATATTTCTCATGCAGTTCAGGTCGTTAGCGAATTTGTTGTTGATCCTCATCGCATCCACCTCTCTGTTATCCATCGTATTATTCGTTTTTTATAGGGTACATATCATAGAGGTCTATTATTCTCTTCTAACTCTTTTCTCTAGCTACGAGCCTATGTTGATGCGGATTGGGCAGGATGCCCCGATACTAGACACTCAACCACTGGGTGGTGTATTTTTCTTGGAGATTCTCTCATCTCATGGAAATATAAGAAACAACAAATTGTGTCTAAATCTTCTGCAGAAGGCGAATACCGAGCAATGTCCTCAGCTTGCAGTGAAATTACTTGGTTGAGAGGCCTTTTACAGGACCTCAATATTCTTGATCGAACTCCTACACCATTGTATGCTGCGTCATACGTATTGCGTCAAATTTAGTGTTTCATGACCGCACACAGCATATAGAAGTTGATTGTCATTTCATTCGTGACAAATTTATGGCCGGAGAAGTTACACTCCCATATATTACCTCCCAACAACAACTTACAAATATATTTACTAAGACAATGACTCGTGCTCGTCATGACTATCTCGTTGACAAACTGATGATGTTTACCCAATCTCAGTTTGAGGGGGAGTGTAGAGATAGAGATAGTTGAGGAGATAGAGACAGTTGATGATAGTTTTTAATTTTAAGTTATCATGTAGTTGATGTAGATATCTCTCTTGATAATACTATATTAGTTCGTCATTATCAATAATTAATTAGCTGTATATAGACTTTGTATATTCTTGATATTAATTCAAATACAAAGGATTCAGAATTTTAACACTTCCGACGTTTAGCTGCTCGTTAAAGAATGTTTTTTTTTTTTTTTTTTCTTTTTCTTATGGTTTATTAGGAGATGAATCACGAGATTTTTTTTTTTTTTTATATTTTTATTGTGGTTTATTGGGAAGTGAATCACGACATTTTTGGTAGAGAAACGCACCCGAAAGATTTTCCCAATTAGCCGTGCTTAATAGATCTTTTATCCTTCACCTCACGTACTAGATTTTCTGATTTTTTGAAAAATCTTGGGTAATCTTTTTCCATTTTCTTACTATTCAAGTGTACCTAAAGAATGGAAATGTCATATTTCCGTGTACTATATTTTCATGAAATAGATTTTCAGGTTCCCAAATGGACTACTCAACTCAACAAGTGTGTTTTTTTGGGTATGTTGAAACTGATCAAGGTATTTTGAAACTGATCAAAAGATACAAAATGAAGTGTTAAATTGTTTATTTTTTATATATAATTTAATAAAGGGTGTGGTTTGTATAGAGCCTAGGCTCTAAACCATCAAATTAGAGCCTACCTTCAAATAGTAGAGAGAAATGTAGTTTTAATGCTAGAAATCTTTATGATAGCCTTAAAATATATTTTTATATTTATTTATAAAGTTTAAAGCTTCGAAAATAGTGTAGATCAACAGATCTATGAAAACTTGAAAATTTTAAAAATTAACGGTCCAAAAATGTGTCACAAAATACACTATTTTAAAACTTGAAATCCATTTGTTTCTTATGTCTATGCATATTGATGTCGGGATGATCAATTTAAAGGTATTTAAGCATCAAACCAACCTCTTCTACTGAAATTTTTGAGATAGGTTCAAATTTGATTGTTTAGAGCCTCGGCTCTATGTAAACGTTTCCCTTTAATAAATTTAATAATTAAGTTCCATTTCTCATAAACAATACCATAAAGCCATTTACAATATGGTATAAAAAGGTCATAATTAGGCCTAGCTCTTAAATGTGAAATCCAATGATCAAGGATTTATCACCATATGTAACAAAATCTACACTTTGAATAGCCACATAGTCGAGCCACCAAATCCCAAACTTAAAAATTATTGAGATTTTCTTAAGCAAAAGATAGATGGTCTTGTTGTTCATTTTCTCACAGCGAATTAAACAATCTTACTATGCACTTTCTTTGAAATAACTGAAAGATAGGAATAAAAATTACGACGTGTCACAATTGTGAGTCATATTTCAAATAGGAAGGTTGTAAGAGTACCGTCAACGACTGGACTCAAATTCAAAATTTTTTTTATCAAAAGCTTCATAATGCCACTCAAACCATCTAATTTAACATCTAATAGTTAGAATAATTATAATTTTTTTATAATAATAATAAAAAAAAAGAGTATATAACGAGACTATTTACTTTTAAATACAAAATGTCACAACCATTGCTGTCCATCAGATTTCAAAACAGACAGTTGTGTTTACAAAATTCAAAAAAAATTTATTGAACCTTATAACGAACTTAACTAAAGATATATAGTGTCATGGTACACAAACCCTAAAATAAATGGTCTCAATAATAGTATCCCTCAAAATTAATAGGGATTATCCCGTTGATCTTAGCAAAGAAGGGCGAATGTTCATAGAGCATTGACACATATGCCCATATGAATGCCTAAATTTCCTTGTTAAAAAAGTACATCAAATTTCATCGACTTCCCTGTTCAATTAGTGTTGTTTCTCAGAGAAGAAGGTGACAATTTTTTCAGAGCCATGTTGTTATCCAGAGCTTCCACAATTCTTTCCCAACCTGCTACTACTAATGTATGTGTTCCAATGCTCTATCTGGTTACACCCCAATTGGGCCTTTTTTTTTCATTTTTTGTTCCAATTGTTTTTTCTTATTTATATTTGCTTTTTGTGTAAGAAGAAAAGCTGAAATTTTTCATAATTTGCACTTTTGTTTATTGTCCTTTGGCTCTCTCTCTCTCTCTCTCTCTCTCTCTCTGTCTCTGCTTATAACCCAATTTGTTTTTCTTCTTTATTTTTTCTTTTTGTTTAAGAAGAAAAGCTGAAATTTCTTATAATTTGCACTTTTGTTTACTGTCATTTGGCTCTCTCTCTCTCTCTCTCTCTATAGTATTCTTATATTTCTCACCAACGATCAGAACACCTTTTAAATTCGATTATATCTAAGGGAAATAATTCATTGGTGTCGAGGATTCAATGGATTAGCCTGAAACTCTGTCTAATCACCTGGAGCAAGTTCCCTTAATTATCTGCCTCCACTGAACTTTGGTTTCTCATAGTCATTGGTTAATTTTCTTTTGTGATATGAATTTTTTCATGAATGGTGGAACAAGCATGGCCAAAATGGGGAGCTGTATTTTTTAAATCTAAGTGCCTAATTAAGCTCCAGTGTACCCAATAAGTTGTATCCGTCATCTTCATAAGCAATTTGTAGATGTATCCTAGTTTCTCCCTCCTTTTTTTTCTGTGTATACAATTATACGTTTATAAATGTCCATTAAAACAACTATATATAGGTACATACAGATTATATGTATGTTTTCTTTCTTTTTGATTGGTAGATAATATGTATGTATTTGTATGCGAATATACCATAGATGTGTGGATTGAAATACATTCCCCTTAAAATGAACATCTTGGTCGAAGAATTTTGCGACAAAAAATAAATAGGAGGCTTCAGAGCTCATACTTGTACTAGCAAGGCATATTTTCTCTCACCATTTATTAACTTGCCATCCTCATTCTTATCGGTTTATCTCTGTATTGGTATTCGATCATGTTCTAGAGAGATTACTGTATGTGAGATAGTCTTGGAGTTTAGAGCGTATCCTAATTGCTCAAATTTCTTGATATTAATAGATGTATCTATATTTTTGTTTGCTTTAGTTGGCCACCAATTATTTTCCTGTCCGATTTTTGGTGCATATTGATTTGGTATTAATGAGCTTATAACATCGATGTGTCTTTGTTTACTTATCAAAATAGACAATTCTTTCTGTACATAACGGAAATAAACTATGGGTATTTATGTTTCTTTGTTTTAGTGTCTTTGTATTAGTGAGGAAATTCACAAAATTTTGTTTGTTTTGTGTGCGTATGTGAAGCAATGATTGTATATTAATTATTCCCTTGTTGTCTTGTGGTAACTTCTAATGAACTGTCATTTCTTGTTTTCAGGTAAGACGCTTCGTTTGCAGTTGGAGATGCGGAAGAAGATTAATTCTTGGGAAGAAGTTCTCCTTCAGCTTTAGGACCTTTCATGTTAGACCTTCAAAATCACCACAGGGACTTAGAGGTTCAATTTTAATTAAACAATCTTACTCCAGTATCCCTCAAACAGAGTCCCCATTGCAAATTGAGCTGGTAACAATTAACCTTGCTTACTGACGTCCTTTTTCTTTCCTTGTAGTTAATTTGGGAATATTCAGTGATAAAATGTTATATCAAATCCTTGTAGCCTATTGATTTGATTTACTTAGACAACAACCTATGTTTTGTTGGCATGCTTGCATGTATGAATATACCCATAGATTTTAATATTTTGTTCACACCTGGTTTGTAAAGTAGTAGATTTGCATTCAATCTATTTTTCACAATGTTCCTGTAAAATGGGAATGAGCTTTGAATATTTTACTAACATGATGTCATTTTGTTTCTGATATTTGTGCATATTGATGTGTGAGAATGGTGGTTATCCAATTAAGTAATAGCTCCACATGACATCGAAGATTTCTCATTTTCCTCTTGCATATCTATGACTAATTGCATGTATTAGCCTGATAGAGACTAATGGCATGTATTAGCCTGATAGAGTATCTATCAGTCTTACTTCATCTCTGGTTAATCCCTGTCATCATCTTCATTTCTAGTGCTTGATGTGTCAGGTGCCATGCCTCAAGGACAATTATGCATACCTATTGCATGATTTGAATACAGGAATTGTTGGAGTTATAGACCCTTCTGAGCATGAACCTGTAATTGATACCCTGAATAAGAAAAATTACAATCTCAAATATATACTGAACACCCATCATCATTATGATCACACTGGTGGGAATATGGAGCTGAAAGCAAGGTATGGTGCAAAGGTATGGATGAGGTTTTCTTTGGAGCTTTTGCATATTTATAAAGCTTAAATACATGGGGGTTCCTCTTTTCTAGATTCCACTGTTCAGTTTGAAAAAATTTCTATCACATGAAGGTAATTGGCATGGGCAATGACAAACATCGAATTCCTGGCATTGATATAGAATTATTTGATGGTGACAAGTGGATGTTTGCTGAGCATGAGATGCTTGTAATGGAAACTCCTGGTCATACAAGAGGTGCAGATTCAAGAGCTTGTTATCGTTTTATATTTTCCCAATACTCTTACATGCTAATTTTTTTGGAGAGAAAAATTTATATACGAGATTTTATTGTTTTCAGGGTCATAGACTATTTGAAGATATGTTTAGCAAGTTATCAAGGTTTATAACTGATAGCATGGCCCTAATCTACAGTATTTACATGAGTTGACATGTAGTAGTTGAGAAACATGGAACTTTTTGAGTAAAAACCTGTGGCTTGTACTCCACCCTATTGTTGCATATTTGGTTCGTTTTTTCTAAAATCATTGTGTTCCTCCATCTTAATTTTTGATGCAACGACTAGTATAGTGCTCATATTGCTAATGACTATTGCGTTAATATTAGCTTTCTTGGGATCAAATTTTGAGCAGGCCATGGGAGCTTCTATTTTCCAGGGTCGAAAGCAATATTCACAGGTGACACTTTATTTAGCTTATCATGTGGCAAGCTCTTTGAAGGGAGCCCAGAGCAGGTCCTCTTTTGCTCCAGCTTATGTAGTTTGAGTTATATGGATGGGAGTGAATTTCAAATTTGAAAGAGAAAAGCTTGTTGTCCATCCCATAAGCAGTCAAGTGTACATGGATCTCTTGAAAACTACCTTAATAGATCTTCTTTTTGGAGCTGTACCATATCTCAACTATGGGCCTTCATTTTAATCATGCAAATGAGTTATATTACTATGATTTTGAGGTGTAAAATTTAACATAGTTACTTTTCTCTAAAAAGAAAAGAAAGACATGTTTTCCCTCCCCCTCCCCCCCCTCCCAAAAAAAAAAAGAAAATAAAAATTCTATATCTCCATGGTTATGACATTGTAGTGCTTTGATACTCTGATTGCAGATGCATTCGTCACTAAGGAAAATTATGTCACTGCCAGATGATACGCGTATTTTTTGTGGCCATGAGTATACTATGGTATGTAGATTTTTAAGGTTTTCTTGTGTGAAAGAAATCTTTGAAACCATGGTGCTTGCCATATTTGAAAGTTGTTAACTAAAATATATATATATATATATATATATATATATATATATATATATATATATATGGATGGAAAAGTCTTCTCAACGCCTATAGGCAAAAATGAACAGTGATTTCGCCTATGCTCATCACTGTCCAAAGTTCATCGCATGGTCACGATTGTTCGGTAGTGTTTCATTTTTCATTTTTTTTTGTATAAATCGGAATGATTTGAAATTTGGAACTTGTGTACATCTTAGTGAGGCTCATCTAATACAAATATGAAAAAAATAATTCGCAAAAAAAATTTGACCAAAATACCCCCAAAACCAATCCGTGTTCAGAAGCTTCTGTTTCTACTATTTTGAATGCCGTAGGATTAAAAAGTGCCAAACATGGTAATTCTTTGGCTTTTATTTTGATTTTCTTTACAGCATTAGTATGGTCATCAGTCCATGCTGGAGGATTCTTTTTTAACCTTTGAAATAGAAGTTTTGCATCAATTGCTAAATCTTTGTAAAAATCTGAGATATAGTTTAAGCAACCCAAAAATCATTGTAACTCGGTTCTGTCTAAAATTATATGAGGAAATTTAGATGCAAATTCTATCGCTCTTTCTATAGGGATGATCCTTCTTTGGAATATATTATGACCGAGAAACCTGATTTTGTTCTGGTAAAGATTTATTTTTCTCGCAGAGACTACTAAGCCAGCATTTTTTATTGCCTTTGAAAAGCTATTTAGATGTTTCCAATGTTCCTCAATTGATTTTGAAAAAACAAGCATATCATCAATATAGACTATCATAAATTTAGTACAAGGATTAAAGATTTCATTCATGATATTTTGGAATTCATAAGGTACATTTTTTAATTCGAATGGCATGACATTCCATTCAAATTGCCCAAAAGGAACATTAAAGGCAGTTTTATATTTATCTTCTTCAGCAATTTGGATCTGCCAATAGCCGGACTTTAGATCAAATTTAGAGAATATACAAGCATTGACTAGTCTATCTAAAAGATCCCTTTTGTTTGGTATTGGATATCTAATCCATCTCAAGACTTTGTTTAGTGGTTTATAGTTTATTATCAATCTAGGAGTTCCTCTTTCGATTTCTGAGGCTTTTCTACATAAAAGGCCGAGCAGCTCCATGGTGATGAGCTTTTCCTTATTAGTTTTTTCTCTAATAATTCTTGTATTTCCTTTTTGCATATTTCAAGTAGCCTATTATTCATTTGAATGGGTCTTGCCTTAGTAGAAATCTTGCTTTCCCGAAAGTCTGGTTCATGTGGTAATTTTACTATGTGTTGCTTCCTATTCCAAAAAGCATTAGGGATTTCTGCACAAATATCTTTTTCCATATTGATTTTTAAAGATTTGATTTTGTTTTGTGTTTCTAGGAGAGACAATTTCTTTTCTATATTTTTATATTTTATTTCTTCTTTTAGATGGAACAAAAATTTTTCTTTAGAAGAAATTGTGTCTCTGATTTTGTTAATCTCATGGACTCTGGGCTTTTCAATAAAGGTAAATTTTACCTTATGCCCTTCAATGCTAGCTTCTATTCTTGTATCATCTATTTTTATAAGATAGAGCATATTCAGAAATGGAGTCCCTAGGATAACAGGTTGGCTTAAACCTTTCACCATTATAAATGGAAAGTTGAAGCAAGCACCATTATTGTAAACTGCAGTATCAGTTAACTTGTAGTTTATTAGTATCTTACTGCCATCTGCTGTATTAAGGATTTGAGTAGTTTTACTAAAATATTTGGTTGGTACCAATCCTTCATTAATGTAGTTTAAATCTGCACCTGAATGTATTAGTGCGGTAGTTTGGAAACTGTATTCTTTTTGTACTACAATTGTGATATTGGTAAACCATTTTTTAGTTATAATTTTATCTACTAGGTTTACATATTTGCAAGTGTGAACCTTTTCTATTATATTCATAACAGCTTTAGAAGTTTCAGGCTTTGGAAGGGTATCTTTAACTTCTAGTGGTATGAGAATATTGTGCTCAGTTATCAGCTGATCAAACTCTTCTTCTATATTTTTTTCTTTAATTGTTTCTCAGAGTGGATCTTGAGCTAATTCTAAAGATTGGACTCTTGATTTGAAGGCTATCAATTCATTTCTGACTTCATTGATTTCATATCTTAGCTCAGATATTGGAGGTTCTTTTTCTGTATGGGTTTTATTTTGTACTCTTTTCATAATATCTTGAAAGCTATAGTCTTCTTTTGTAGGGACAAGGGAAGAATTTGGTTTTCTTGATGGTGCTTTTGACATATTGATATATTTTATTAAGGCTTCTTTTTTAGCTTCAGGGTCTATTATTTTGTCAATAAGGTCTATAATTAAATCTTCTTTTTTGTAAGGGTATTGATAATCAATCCATTCATATCTATTATTGCCTTATAATAGTTGCATTGACAATTTTCTTTGTCTTTGTCTGGGTCATCTCCAGAATCAGAATCTGAATCAGAGCTACTGAAAATGATATCTTCATCTTTGATTTCTCCAATTAGCATTTCTTCTTCTGACTCAGAAAAGTCTGAAGTTCCATTTTCAATCTGGAGTATCTCAAATATTTGCCTTTTAATATGGCCATCTAATTCTAAAGAATTAATTTTCTTTTGGACTCTGCATTTGTTTATATAATGGCCAACCTTGCCACAGTTGTAACAAACAGGGATTTTCCTTTTTCCCTTGTATTTGAAAGATGTTTATCTTTTAAATTTTTTTTTGAGAAGTTTTCTTTTACCTTTTGATAAGGTTTGAATTTCCTGCTTCTGATATTATGTTTTTTCTTAGGAAAAAGCTTTGAAAGGGGTAAAGTATTAAATCCAAATTGTTCACAAAAATCTCCTAGCTCTTTCCTCCCCGTTGTTCTTTGCTTTTCTAATTGCCTTCAGAGTTTTAAGTCTGTACATAATGCCAGACCTTCAGCACAAATTTCTGCTGGTAACTCGCCTACGGTATCCAAAGATTAAGGAATGAGTCCCCCATGTTTGTTTTTTAGCCTGATTTTTACCTTTTCAACAAATAAATGTGGTAAACCAGCTATAAATTTTTCTTTCCAATTGTCTGATTTACTATCTTCTCTTGACAGTAGTCGTGAGAAAAACGCATCCTTGTACCACTTATAATGAGCCAATGTTGGGCACCTAAGATTAGATAATAAATCTTCAGACCCTGCTGCCAACAGCGCAGTACTTCCTACAAAATGGAGGGTTATAGTATATATTAATGTGTTAATTGCATCACCCTCTTGTACTATATTTTCTTGGCCATCTTCTCTTTTGACCATCCATTGTTTTGTAGCATTTAATTATTGGTTTTTCGAATTTTCATCCATATGGAAATCCCACCAGCCTCTTAGCCAACCAGTGAATCCACAAATTATGGCTTTGGCTATCTCATGGTCCTGATTTCCACTAGCCTTGCAGGCAGTGGCATACATCGTCATGTGTTTCATGAGATCTAGGATTTGGTTTTCTACCATACCATTAATATTCCAATTCACAATAGATTTTCTTGAGTAAGAAACTGAAGTTGATATTAAGTCTTCTTCGATCTGTTGGTCTACTGGGGTAGGTCTAGGATAGTACATCCAAGTTTGGGATAGTGGTCTAAATTTTTTCCCATAATCGATCCTATTTACTTCTAAGCTTTCAGTTTTAAAAGCTTTCTCAATTTGTTCAATTTCTTCGTCAAGTGCCTTTTCTAGGACCTGAACATTTCCTTTTTGAGTTTTAGCGGACTCAGCTTTATCATTAATGTTCAATTTTCTCAATCTTTTGCTAATTCATCTATGAGCTCACTGTTTTCCTCTTTTTTCTTTATTCCTTGCAGGCTAAATTTCCCTGTTTCTATTGTTGGAGGAGGTTTGAATAGAACAACTTCTTTCTTCTTTTCCAAGCTTCTGGGTTCAAGAGTTGTTTTTAATTGGTTTATGGCATTTTCTATTCGGGTGGTTTGTTTTCCTATTGTTTGGAGCAAGGCGTTAATATAATTGTTTGGTTCAATGATATGAGGTATTCCATCAATTTTGGCCATGCTTTGGTCACTTTCTTTTGGTCCTAGTTTTAGAGGTGAGGCTCTAATTTCAACCTTTTCGCCTAACTTTTCCTCAGTGAGTCTTATACTAACCTCAGGGGGATGTATGGACTCAATTGTTTCTCCTTGAGAAGTCTGGTAGGTTTGGAAAGATTTTTCTACTATGTTTACTTCAAACTTTGGGATTTTAATAGGATAATGTTTTGCTATATATTTTAACCATTTGAAGAACTTTACAGTTGCCTTATGATTTAAATTAAACCTATTAAATTTGAAATGGAAGGCATCTCTTAGAGGTTCTTTAAATTCTGTAAAAAACCATTCTCTTATTAACCTGTTTTCTTCAGAGTAAAAGTCCTTTTTTATCCATTCTTTGTCAATTTCAAATTCTTCCTTTTGAATTACATTGACATCAAAATCTAGATCTGAAGGAGTTGGTTCCGGTTCTTCTATTTCAGAAGAGCCTGCGGTCTCAACTCTATAAACTGGTTGTTGTACCTGGTTTGAGGTTCTATTTAATCTTTCTATAACGGTCCGTCTATGAGAAGATAGTCTCTCATGTTCTGACTGTGGAATTGAAGAAGTAGAACTTCTCGAAGGTTCCCTGACACTAGATTCAGCTTTTCTTAGTGTGGTTTTTCGGGATGAATGAAATCTAATTTCTATTTCCCCATCAAAATATTCAAGTATTTGTTCAGGGTCTTTGTTTTCTGGAGGTTCAATTCGGGCATCTGATTGCAAAGGCCATCTCTCAGGTAATTTTACCAAGGACCATGCAACAGACTTGGGTATTACCAGGTTTGATTTTTCCATGTTTGTTTGGAAAAATATTGTTTGTCCTTTGGAGTCCATTTGCCTTGCATTTGGACATAAGGTATTCATTACCTTGTAACATATTCGGTAGACAAAAGCTAAGTTTTGTGATCCTGGGTCCATATCAAAACCTTGAGTTTGAAGGTTTAGAGTTTAGACTTTTAAGAGGTTTGGATCTATTAGGGCCACGGAAAAGTTTGGAAAACAATTGAAGTAAATAGGCCCATTACAGAGACTAGATTCAACTATTCCAAGTAAGGAATTAGTGAAGCGTTTATGTCTGTTGTCCCTTAAACAAAGCAGGACTGAATTATTTAGCCTTGTTCTAGTTAAATGTTTTACAGCTATTTAGACAAGACCAATATATATAAATATTTATATTCCTTCCTCTTATGATCTTCAATCATTCTAGGACAGAGTAGTTGAAATTATCCTGGGTTTCCATGACAGAAATACTTTGTTCTATAGTTTTAATAGAAAAACTAGTTTTAAAATCAAAAGTTCCTTTACTATAAATATCTGAAACAGGTACCTTAGGTATGTTCCAGTTTTGAATTTGTTTTTTTATGTTATCAATTATTATTTCTTCACGGTTATTCACACGTAATGTACTACTAATAGTAGCTGACCTATTAGATAGAGTTCTAATAAAGTTTGCCATCATAGTTCGAGTCAATCGAAAACAGTCCCTACACTTTCTTCGCTCTTCCTTGGCCTTAGTGATCTTTGGGTCACGACGACTTTGAACTTACTACTGCAAACTGTTCTTAGAATCTTATAATAGTTCAGGTTCTATTAGTACTACAGTTATACCACTGTATGAAATGTGGCTCTGATACCATTTGCACTCAAGAGTAATAAAACTGATAACAGATAACAGAAAAAGCAAATAGGATAGATAACAAAGCAGATAATATCAATAATAGAAATCATACAACAATCTTATAACAGAAGACAGAGGTACTTACATTTGACAAATACAGAAACTTGTAAAAAGCCTTAACTGTTTCGGGATGTAAGCAGGAACCTCGTCCCAAAAACAATCACACAGCCCACTTTTACACTCACTATACTAGGTGGCTTGATACACCACCAGATATACAGAGAAAAGACTTAAAAAGTAGAGAGAATACTGTAGAGAGTTGTAGAGAAGACAGAGTAGAGAGTAGAGCAGAGAACAGAGAGTACTTTCAAATAACAGAGAGCAGAGCAGAGAAGCTGAGCAGAGAAGCTAAGCAGAGAGGTTGAGCAGAGAGGCTGAGCAGAGAGGCTAAGTAAAGAGGCTGAGCTGAGAGGCTGAGGAAAGTCCAGGACACTTGAATGGGTTGAGCTCCTCCCCTTTTATAGACTTTTGCGGACTTCAAACGTTTTGAATCCGCTGCAGTGACTGTCAGTGGCTACAGTAACCGCACTCTGCTATAGTAACTACTACAGTGATTTTCCTACGGTGACTGTCGGTGGCTTTTCGGGGGTATGTGTCCTGGATAAGTTTGGAGTCGTCTTCCCGCTCTAAATTTGCTTTATTTTGAAGGAAATTTGATGCCGTAACAGTCGTCCTCATTGAGGGGAGTGTAGTCTTTAGGATCTTCACTTTGGGTGGACATGTTGTCATCAGTAACTTCGAGGGCTTCCCAGCGCTTGAGTTTAAGATCTTCTTTGGTCATGGCTGGGTTTTGCTGCTGGAGGAGTGCCACATAGTGGGAAATATCCATTTGTGGAGGTGGTGGGGAAGAGATAAACTTCATTTTGATTTTATTAGGAGATAAAGAGTCATTCTTGTAACTGTCCCACCACTTAATGGAGATTTGGCGGTGTAATGTACGGAGATAATCATATCGGTCCATATCGTCCTATGAGATTTGGTATTCCCATTTTAAGATCCATGGGATTTGATAAAGGGCCATAAAATATAAATGAAAATTTCTTTTTAAACTTTGCTTATTAAAATCAGAGAATTTTCTCTGAGATATTTGGTATTCTGTTGGAAGTATCTGGCTTGTGGATCCCCATATGGAGAACCAATTTTTAAACCAGTTCGGGAAATCATTTGGATCAGTTATTTTAAACTGTATGTACCAACTGTGGGAATTTTTTATATTTTGGTACCCAAAGACTTCATCCCAGGCTTTCATATATTCAAAATAATGGTAGGATTTTTAAATCCTTTTCGGGGGTATTTTGGTCAATTTTTTTCATGTAAAATAGTTTTTTGATATTTTTCGTAGATTTGTCTATTTTTGTTGAACTCACGCTTTTCAGGTCATTCCGATTTGTAGAAAAAATAAAAAATAAAACAGTACCGGACAATCGTGATCATGCGATGAACATTGGGCGATGATAAGGGTCGGTGAAATCACTGTTCATTTTCGCCTATAGGCATTTTGTAATATCTTCCTATATATATATATATATATATATATATATATATATATATATATATCATCGTCATCATCATCATAGCCTTTTCCCAATTCATTGGGGTCGGCTACATAAATCCTGGTCTACCATTATGCTCTATTTAAGGCCATACCCTCAGTGAGGCCATAAGTCCTTATATCTTTTTGAACTACTTCCAACCGCGTCTTTTTAGGCCTACCTTTTGCCATTTTCAATCCTTCCACTTGAACTAACTCGCACCTCCTAACATGTGTTGTACTGGGTTGATACCGCACATAGCCGGCCCACCTATGTCTATTCTCTCTCATCTTATCGCCTATTGGTGCCACACTTAAACTTTCCCGAATTGATTCATTTCGAATTCTATCCCTTCTTGTCTTGCCACTCATCCATCTCAACGTCTTCATCCGCTACACTCATTTTGTGAGTATATTGTTTTTTGTCCACCCAACATTCTGCCCCATAAAGCAAAGCTGGTCTCACAACTGTCTTTTAGAACTTACCTTCAGTTTCATTGGTATGAGTCGATCGCATAAAATTCCAGTTACACATCTCCACTTTGCTCACCCAGTTCTAATTTTATATGCGACATCTTCCTCAATCTCTTCATTTTCTTGGATTATCAACTCAAGGTATCTAAAGTGCGGTCTTTTATGTACTTCTTGATAGTGGATACAAAGACTAGAGAAAATTTTCAAGCCAAAAAACAAAACAAAATGGACACCTTCAACAAGCCACGTGCTAAAAACCAAGCTAAGTGAATAAGTTACAATCCTTTAAATAATAATTACAACCATTTCTAGCCTTGTATAACCACTATAAATAAACTCAAATACCAACCCCTTATTGGGCAATTACATATAAAGCAAGACTAGCTTATGAATTATACTTTCATAACACAAATTACATAAACTATGTCTCAAAGCTTAAATACATCATGCAAAACAAAATTCTAAAGAATAAAATCTACTAAACAGGGAATTAAAATGCCAAATTAAAATAGGGAAGCCATGTTTCGAACCCCTTGTGTCGGGGCCACGCAATCGGGCCCTATAAGGACTTAATTTTGTCCCTTCAGATTGTACAAAAGTGGTTCAATCTCACAAGAGTGTCTTATCCAAATGGAAAGCAATTACACACCGTAAAATCACTTCTTAGGATCTCAACACACTTGTATCATCTAAAACATAATGCATAAGGTTTGAATCGAATCAGAAAAAGAACCAGAGAGTTATAGCCAACCTACACACGGTGGTTCCTCAGACCACCAAAACAATCTTGTATGAAAATATTATAAACCCCCATAGGTAAAAACGTGATGAAAAAGTTCTGGAAATTGAGTGACACTGAGACTAAATTATTTGATGGATTTGAAGCAAAGTAATCAATGGATACTATGCATGATTATGGATTCTTATGCATATAGGCTATAACTCATGAAGGACCACATTATGAATAAGCATGATGAAAAAGATGATCAAATGGGGATTCCAAGATCAATGAAACTTTGCTAAATTTAAAACTCCAGTAACTATAGATGCCAAGAATATGATCTTATGAGAAAAGAAAATTCGATGGAGTTTACTTTGATAAATGCACACTATGGACTTAAGCATAAGAAAAGATGACCACCATCAATATCACCATTAATGGAACTCTAAAAGCTCTCTCTCTTCAATTTTCTCTCACAAAACATTAGAAGAAGGAGGGGAGCAGCAATTTTTCAAAATAGGTCAAGAGTTAAGATAGTTAGGGTTTGAGATATCATGATGTGCTCTTATAACATGGGTGTAACCTTGGACTCAATCAATACCGTTGATGCACTAATCCAAAGGTACATGAGAGGCTAATGTACCTAGCCACCCATCCCCATCCCCATCCAACCACTAGGATGAAGGGATGGGATTTCACATCATTATCACTCATCCTAACCTTAAGGCTATGCCATTTTACCATTTTGTCCTTGGCCCATGTTTTTCTTCCAATTGTATCCAATATGGCCTTACAAATATACCTTTAGTTTTTTTAATAATGTATTAGAGTAGATAACCACAAAGGCTAAAGGGCAAAGAAGTAATTGGCAAAGCTCACACATATGGAGACATTCTACTTTATCAAAGCCAATCACTTTGTAGGTCTAAAATTTCAAACCAATCAATTTAAAGATAATGTCCGCTTCACACATGTGGGAAGATATTTTTTCAACTCAAATTTGAAAATGCATTTTCTCTTTAATATTAAATAAATTAATTAATTAAGCTTCACACATGCCATGCATGACCCATGTGTGAATTAATTAAGACATGTGATAAAAAGGGGGCCTTAATTTATAACATTATATAACAATATATAACAAGACACCATAACACAACCCTTTATAAAACATGCAACCAAATGCCAATCTAGTCCCCTAGCTAAGGATAACGCCTAGCTGAGCAGTGAGGCTTGGGGTGCCACGTGGCAGCCCTATGGTGACTCGGACACCACATGACACTGCCATGTTAGGATTAAAGTAGAATTTGAGTTAAACAATTTGACAACCCTCATTTTTTTAGCAAATAAATTTCTGAAAAATTCTCTAAAATTTATAATAAATATTTAAAGTATTTTTGAGCAAGTTTTAGGTTTTTCTCATCATTATAAAATCGGACAAAAGGTATAGTGAGATATCAGGTTAATAACTATAGGTATTGGAGTACAATGGGCTAGTCCCGGATGATGTTCCGTCGAGTCTTAGATCGACCCAATAGACCTATGTTCCACAGTCTAAAGCAGAGACACATAATTGGTCATATCAAAGCTGCTGAGCCAGAACTTCCGATCATTCGGCTCTCAATGGATTACAGGTGTACCCCTGTGGGACATGATCTAACTAATTACAGGGGTCCTCTCAAAGCACATGTGCACTGGCTCTTCCAAACTCAGATAATGCATTTGGAAGAGTGGCTTCCCGTACGAAATGAAAATGCACATGCCATGCAATGGTCTCCTGTCAGGATACGGATTTATGTCCCATAAGTCTTGACCATTCCATACAGGGCGAATACTCAATTAGTACTCGGGTTTTATTTTTCTCTTTTGGATTCTCCAAACCCTGGCCGATTGCAGCTAAACATGATGCTAACCTATAAAATCCTGACTAGGAGATCACCCTCACCTCCTTGATAAAGCAGTTTCTCAATACGTGAACTCTCGATGCCTCATGCGTACTCGGGGTAAAAGAATCTGGGCTTCATTTCGCAAGACGCTAAGATTTAAATCTCTCAATCGCTCCCATTGAATGAGAGACTACTGGAATTTAGGCCTTGATAGGCCATATTTTCAACACTTCTTAGCCGTCAATCTTAACTACTTCCTCATCTCTACTCCTATTACTACTAAGCTTGCATTCCATATACTCTGTCTTTTTCCGGCTAATTTTAAAACCTTTGGATTCTAGAGCATCCCTCCAAAGTTCTAACTTTGTGTTGACGTTGTTTCGGGTTTTATCGATCAAAACTATGTTATCTGCGAACAACATGCATCATGGTACCTCATATATATATATATATATATATATACATATATATATATATATGTATATATATATATATATATATATATATATATATATATATATATATATATATATGCACCTATCATGGTGTTCAATTATCAGAAAGAAAATTTTTGAAGAATTGGTTAAAAGCTAGTATTCAGATAAAGATTTTATTTCCTTTCTATTTGAAACTTGGCGCAAATATAAACTACGATCCCATCATATAGATCATCAGGTGAAAAAAATAAAAAAACAAAATTCTTGTTTTTTAACAGTTTGGGGAATGGAAACTGACCTACCCTTTGGTCCTGCCCGAAAGGGACCTTCCTTTTTTGAGCCTATTCATAAAGAACTTGAAAAAGAGTTTAAAAAAGGAAAAAAGAAATGGTTTTTATTTGTTAGAGTTTTAAAAGAAAAAAGAAAATGGGTTATCAAAAGAGTTATATTTATAGAAGGAGTAATGAAAGAACTTACAAAAGAAAATCCCATTTTCTTATTCGGACAAAAGAGAGTCTATGATGGAAGTGAAAATTCTGCAAGTAATAAGAAGACAATTTCTGAATCACCTATTAGAACTGGATCGATGGATTGGACAAATTCTTCACTTCTGGAAAAAAAAGAAGAAAGGATATATAATTCTTTAGAGTTGGAACATGCCGCATCAATGGAAGAGCTTCTTAAAAAGTTCATAGAACTAAAAACTGTTCATATCCATGAATTGTGTTTGTGAGTACCGACTTTTTTATTCCCTTTTGGTGTTTCTGTACAGGTAAAGTATTGTACTTGTGATCGTTTTCTTATTCTCTTTATCTTCACATCCGTTAAAGAAAGTATACCATGTACCAGTCATGTATGTTTTTTGTTACACCACGTGATATCCACTGTCTGCGCCTGATGATGGATGGGGGTGATTAACGAACCATGGTTCATCTCCACCTGTCCATCATCAGTAATTGGGAACAGGTGGTGGATATCCCATTGGTGCACTGTTCGTCATACACCACTGGTGTATGTTATACTTTTACTTCTTAATGACTAATAAATGTAATACAAAATGAGAAGCTGATATACGGGAAATGATGTCTTTCCTGGAATACAAGCAGAGCAATGCAAAGTTTGCGCTTTCTATAGAGCCGAAGAATCAAGACCTCCAAGCATATGCTGCCCAAGTAGCAGAGCTTCGCCAGAAAAGCTTACCTACGGTAATCCCAAGAAACCCATCTTGATAAACAGGTGTTGACCCTTCAAATTTACAATAAAACTTGTCTACCCTTGTTTTCAAGTACAGTATGGTCGTCTTCATTCTTCCTGATGCAATTAAGCTGGTTCTGATTTCCAAAATGGTTTCTGTCCTTTCATTTAGGGTATCCAATTTATTTGTTTGTTCTTCTTTACACTTGTTATTATGGATGTTGAAAATAGCAATGTCTTTTCTTGTATGCTATATTATTGCCTACTTTAACATGTTTGGATCCAAGTTGAGCCCAAGACCTAGTTTTCAAACCTTGGTGAGGCACCACCCCTTTCCTTCAGGTTATAAAATGATTCAAAGAACCATTAGCCATCTCATGTTTATTGCATTGTATTGCAGTTTTTAAGTACAACATAGAATGCTCCATTCTAAGATGGTTTCTGATCTGCAAAATGGTTTTTTCCTTCCATTTAGGATATCCAATTTTTTAGTTTGTTCGTCTTTTCACTTCTTTGTTATCCTGGATGCCTAAAGTAGGAATATCATTTTTTTGTCTGCTATATTTTTGCCTACTTTAAAATTTGGGGATTCAAGTTGACCTGAGACCCAGATTTCAAACCTTGGTGAGGCCCCACTGCCTTCACATTATAAAATGATTCAAAGAACCAATATCTGTGCACCAAATTTTATTGCATGGATTTGCTTGCGTCACTGTTATTTAAACTTCCTTTTCCAAGCTTGATTTTCAATTCTACTGCTTAATCAGAATAAGGCTTATGTTCATTTCTTTGCATAGCAGATTCCAGCAATTTTAGGCAAAGAGAAGTCATGTAATCCATTTTTGCGCACGTTTAGTTCTGAAATTAGGAGATCACTGAAAATCCCAGAGAATGCTAGTGATGCAGAAGCTCTGGGTGTCATCCGCAAAGCAAAGGACAATTTCTAGGTAACACAAACTGAAAAATATATCTCTCTTTGCCATTCATGTCCCATGCACCGGATATTAGGCGTGTAATATTACACATCAAAGTATGGGTTTGCCTGACACCCTGTGCATTGCATTTTACACATCAAAGATATATGTGCATAAGGAAAAGCTTGAGAAGCGACCTATAATGATAGACTGCCATATAATTGAGTTTGGTTGCATTGGGCAAATTTTTTGTTAGGTTAGACTTATCGTGGATGCAATTAATAAGCTATCGAATTTTGAATTCCATATAATTGCCTGTTAAATTATTGTGTTGCCATGTTACTGTGAAAACAATTCAAATCATTGTCGTTGTTCATACATGGATTGAAAGTGAGAAATTTTGAATGTAACAACCATAATGAAATAATTTTGGTCAATTAATTGTCTAATGAAAACAAGATCATGGACAAACGTAGCATAGGAAGCATTAGACAGAATCGAGGAATGATAAGAACGTGTCGTAGTTTGATAGAGGAGACATATGATCCCCTTGGCAAGGTAGACGACATAAGTACCTCTAATAACATGTGAATTTTCATGAGATGAGATAACTTTTCTTGTATTATTAAAGCGAGAATCAATCAATCTTTGAGTTCTAGATAACAAATAAGTTACGAAGCATAATGTTACATTATTAAGTAATTAAAAACATTGTACTCCTATAGATCTGAGCTATTCTTGGCCATGCTAGAAAACTAATAAAAAGTAGTTGTTCTTATGTTCAATGTATTATAAATAGAAGTTAAAAGTGGGTTCGAATTGACACTTCAAAGTAAAACAAAGGTGAACTTGTTAATAATAATATAGTGTACCATACTATCTGGTATATCATCGTGACACTAAAATGCACGTCATATGAGTCCTAATTGTTGTTTGTGAATTTTGTGATGCTTTCAGGATGCTTGGTTCTCGTGAAAATATTTTTTAGCAAACATTCACATGAAAAAGTTCTTTCAAATGGTCAAATGGGAGAATATTTTTACATCAATTAGTTGCTAATTGGTGTGAAAAGATGCACTGAGACTAATTGGTATGAAAATATTTCAAACCTTGATCACCCGGGAGAATTTTTTCATGTAAAAATATTTTCTAGAAAACAGTTTCACACGAACCAAGCATGTTAGAGAGACGGTAAAAGAAAAATAATAAGAAAATTACGCTATTAATTTCAGAAAAGGACTGCACTTATTGAAACTGCATGTAGTTCCTTTATCGCATGTAACCATCAAATTGCAATTAATATTCATAAAGAGAAAAAAAAAAAACATCAAATTGCAATCATTTTCTAGAAGTAGGGAGATGCATTAATTGCTGGTGCCAAACCACTGGGGAAATTCTTGGATCAATGTTTGTTTTTTTTGCCAATTAATAACATTTTGAGAATCACCTTCCACCACAAATATATATATATATATACATGGGAAAGCTTTTTAAGATTTATATGTTTCTCTATAACATAAAAGTTCTATCCTCTTTTTATTCAACCCTCCATTTTTGAATGGAGGGTTAAGATTGCCCAAATTACAATGTCACGTTTCTGCAATGTTTTATTTTTAATTTTTTTTTATATAAACTGATTTGACACGAAATTTTGGACTTTCATTTCTCTATTAAATTCGCACAAACAAAAAATATAAAAAAATATATTTTCAATCAAATAAAATGACCAAAATATCCTTGAAAGTTTCAAGGGGTATTTTGGTCATTATTTTTTATCCAAAAATTATTGTTACTATTTTTAATAGGTGTGCTCCAATGAGAAGATGGTATGTATCAAATTTCATATTTAGAAAAATTGTATTAAAAAAAATAAAAATAAAATACTTTGAAACGTCGGCTCTAAGATCAAACGATTAGTGGCTCTCTTAATAAAAAATGGACGGTTGGATTGTTGGGGAAGATGGACGTTCTATGTTGTAAGGGGAACATAAAAAGCTTTCCATATATATATATATATATATATTTATTTATTTATTTTATTTTTTTATAGGTAAATCAGTTGGGGAGAAGGCCCCTGTTTCTTATCCCTTATTTTATTTTTTTAAATCCTTGTAGTAAGGCTCTGAATTCTGCCAAATTAGCCGTAGAGCATTGGAATTCCTTACTACTTCAAACTTAGAAACAGCAGCCCCCTCTTTGGTAGTGGAAAATCAATTTTATACAGTATCCACAATTTTATCTTCAACTCCTTTTATATTTAATGCCACACCATCCGCTTATTTATCTCATCCACCTATTTCTCTCCTCTGAAATTTCCTAGAGGATGAACCCTCCATATACCCACAGTGTTAAAAAACGGTGGTTCCCTCATATGGTCAACATAAACAGCCATTCACCAATATTTTACCTCTTTTCTTGAGATTTTCCAGCGTTAAAACTTTACCAAAGAAAAATTTGAAACTTGCGAAACATGCATTCGCCGATATTTTACCTCTCTTCTAGAGATTTTCCAGGGTTAAAACTTAAAACGTTACCAAAGAAGGAAAATTTTGAAACTTGTCCGTAACCACCCATTTTAATATGGAAAAAGTTTATATAGAGCCTAGGCTCTAAACAATCAAATCAAACTCTACCTCAAAAGTTTTATTAGAAGAGATTGTTTTGATGTCCAAATATCTTCAAATCGATCATCTCGACATCAAGATGCGTGGACATGAGAAAAAATGGATTTCAAATTTTGGAAATAGTGTATTTTGTAATGCATTTTTGAATTGTCAATTTTCAATATTTTCAAGTTTTCATATATCTGTCGATCTACACTATATTTGAAGCTTTAAACTTTATAAATAAAGATGAAAATCTTTGTGATAGCTTTAAAATATATTTTCTTTCTAATTATAAAATTTAAAGCTTAAAAAATAGTGTAGATCAAGCAGATCTATTAAAATCTTGAAAATTGACGATCTAAAAATATATTACAAGATGCACTATTTCCAAAACTTAAAATCTATTATTTTCTCATGTTCATGCATCTTGATGTCAATTTGAGGACATTTGAGCATCAAAACAACCTCTTTCGGTGAAATTTTTGAGGTAGATTAACAAAACAAGAAAAAAGTTTATATAAGGTGTCAACCTTATATGGGTAAGATGAACTTAACAAACCCACAAGAGAAGGTTGTTTTTAAAGACCCTCAAATCGATCATCTCAACCTCTCAAATCGATTATCTCAACTTCGAGATTCATAAGCATGAAAAAATGAGTTTCTAGTCTGAACAATAGTTCATCTTCTAACATATTATTTGAATGATCAATTTTCAAGATTTTCAAGTGTTTATAGATCTGTTTCATCATCACTATTTATGAAACTTTAAATTTCATAATGGAGGTCAACAATAAATTATCTTATCTATCACAAAGCTTTGCGTTAGAGAAACTATATTTTCAGCATAATTTTGAGGTGCATCTTACTTAAATAGCATAAGGTTGACACCTTATAAAAACCTCACCCATAAATGAAACTCGTGATAGAAACACAAGGAAACACAGAAAGAGAGAGAGAGAGCACCTATTTATAACAGGTAATATATGGTGAATAAATACCCTGGAATGCTCATTAAGCATTGTACTCACTTCTGCATTAAACCTGCAGAGCACACTCTTTCTCTATAGTAATATCTCTCTCTCTAGGACAGAGAAGGTACACTGAGGGACCAATAGGCTCAATCGGCCTTTACTGCATCTGTGAAGTTGGAGGGAGAGACTACTAAATCTGTTTCTTTAACGGATGAGAGAGAGAGGGTTGATCCCTCTCTTTCTCCCTCTCTCTACACCCGCTTCCCTTCCTCTCTCCTCTGTATCCCCTCGCTCTTGTCCTAGAACTGTTTCTTGCTTCTGTCTCATCAACCCTAACCCCCCTTTGTTGTCGCAAGTTCTTCTATATCCCTCTTGAAGCCCTAACCCTATCGATCCGCCCTCTCTCTTTAAGTTTTCCTTCAAACCCTAGATCCATTTACAGGTATGGTTCTTTAGCTTTCATTTTCTTCACGTTATGTTATCGATTTGTTGGAGAACTAGACTTTATGTTTATTTATCAGTAAATATGATACTTATCTCTTTATTTACTGAATTTTCATCAGTATATTTCATGTTATACTATAATTTTCCAGCACTATCAAAACATTGATTTGATGACAATGTTATACCGCTGGTTTTGTTGCTTTGTGATGCAGTAATATGGTTTTTTTTCTACATTCTACTAGTGTTTTTAGGAAAAAGAATGAAATTTTCTGATATTTAGAACTGTGATATTTATCAGAAAACGATAATTCTGATATTATTAGAACAAGAATTTTACTGAATTTACTAATATTTATTGGTGACTATGGAAATTTGTTGACAACTACACATGTATTGTTATTCATCAGTAATTATGTTACTTATTTGCATCAGAAAATTTGATATTTATCAGTAATCTATATTAATCAGTAGTAATATTATTTCCTAATATTGATAGGTAAAGTAGTAAAGTTGATACTTACTGATGTTGTTATTCCCCAGTATTTTATCAATAAATTTAATGATATTATAAGTAAATATCAGTACATTTTATCAGTAACTTATAGCATCTTCTGAGATTATATAAAAAATTATCAGTAATCTTATCAAAAAAATTTACCTATAGGTTCAAAAATTTGAATGATATTTTCAGTAATTATGGTGGTGTTTTACTGATATTTATCAGAAAATGTCAATAGATTTACTGGTATTGTTATCTTACTGTTGTTTATTAGTAACTAACTTATATTGGGTGGAGGTGGTGGTCTCTCTGCTTCAATTATTTTGTTTATGTAATCCATATTTAGTTATTTAGGGTGTAAAATTGGCCCGTGGTTGTTTGAATTTTCACTCATGTTCTTTTTTATGCTTTCGTATTATTTCCTTAAGTGGGTGGTTGTGTTGGTGATGGGTTTGAAAGAGAGGTTCTTTTTTTTTTTTGGGATTGTATACAATGAGACTATTTATCTTTGATACAAGGAGGTCAGAAGTATTTATAACTATCCGTTACGAAATCTATTTGATAGCTTTGGTGTGTTACAAACTTCGAGAAAATTTCTTTTGCTTTGAGCTTGGTCCATGGAATAAATGCATCCATCCAATTTCACATCCAATGGTCAAGATTAATTGTGGCCAAAGATAAATCATCTCATTGTATACTTTTGTATTGCTTGGCAGCATGGCTTGGCTTACCTTATTATTGAACCTTGATGTTTTTTTGCTCTGCTTTTGTTTTCATTGTACTTATTATTTCTCCCTTTGTTGCAGATGACAATACAAAAGTGGAAAAGGTGTGTTGTAATAATTCCTTTTGCCATCAAATGATTTATAAAACCGTTTCTACCTCAATAATGGTTAAGACCAGCCAAACACCATCAAGTTTGGTGGATTGACGGCGTAGGAGAGACAGTGGGTCAAACCAAGTGATGAAGGACCTTAAGTCGTAGGTCTCCCTCTTTATCTGACACCGTCCGTCTGTGAAATCAATGATGTTAGGCTTGTCTCTATCTTGTTTAGGTACATTTGAATGTACTTGTCCAATATATGTTTCTTATATCATGTAACAATGTCAATATTAGGCTGTAGTGTTTGTAGTTGAAAAATATGTTTGCTCATATTAATTATAGATTTGTATTTGCAGGATTTACACACAGGCATCGACGGTATCGGAAAATAGGTATGTTAAAATGTACTGTTATATTGGTTCAGCTTAAAATTGTTTTGCTAACACATTACATCATTATATATATTGAGAATGCTACTACGAGCTATGACACATTGATAATGCATCACTTGGCCACTACTATAATGTTCACAAATATTAGAGAACTATCATGGGGAAAGATAAAGCTGTGTACCAAAGTTTTAGGGTCTATGCATGCTTTCAAAATTCTATCCATTAGAGAAGATATCAATCACATCAAATACTCTAAATCGGTGCATATTTTACAATATATTTATATTAACATTAAAATATTACTCAATTGTATAGTATTATATTGTACAAAAATATAATATAGAAATTATAATTCGAAGGCGAAATATAGAATACTAGAAAAAAAATCTTAGTAAGATAAATGGATAGAAAAAAGAAAATCAATGGAGATTGACATATTGAGAGAGATGAAAAAGAAAAGACTATCTATAGAGAGTGTTTTCACAATTCGAATGGACGATATAAAACTACATAGGAAAGGAAAATATAAAATTTTATTCCTATCTTTAAAGCTTTAAAATAAAGTATATTGTTTTTACTAGGAGGGAAAGACTTTCAAAAACGAAGAATATATGTAGGATTTCTTAATATGATATATTCTTTGAGAAAAAAGTATAGGCATTGAGGAATTTCTTAAAAGACTATAATAGATAAGTACATATCTTCCCCGCATTAAAAAAAAAAAACCATTGCCACGAAAAGTGTGATGTAATAAAATGTATGAATTGAACATTATTGTAGGGCTTGTGGCCTTGCCAATCTAACCACAACAAAGGCAACTTGCGACGCCCAATTCGACTTGTCTAAGCCATTATGGAAAACGGAAATGAGACCATTTACATTTGGTACATGGAGGTCACAATTATTTACAACCATCCGATATGAAATTTGATAGCTTTGGATGTGTCACAAAGTTTGAAAAAATTTATTTTGAACTTTGAGTTTGGTCAATGAAATAAATGCAACTACCAATTTCACATCCAATAGTCAAGATTAGTTGTGATCATTTTGTACCAAACGTAAATGGTCTCATTATATACTTTCCATACCTAACTATCACATTAGAGAATTTTATCTCAAAGTTGATAAATTGCTTATTTTATTCCAACAAAAACGATGCCATGTTTTTATCTATAGAAATCAATATATTTCTAATTGTATAAGGTTTGCACACTATTTATTTTAATTGAATGGTGTAAGATTGATGTCTTTTAAGACCGTATCGATTATTGCAACCTTATTTGTAGAGGTAAGGTTAGGTTGTAAGCATATATAAACTTTTTCTTTTAATCTTATGTTTTTGCTATTTTTTTTCGCTTTTCATCAGGGTATGGCTAATGAAATTCTTATTGCCCAAGACCCAAACAACTGCCACAAAAGCGCTACTCCTTTTCGACTCAAACATGAGTTTGTCGTGTTATATTTGATTTTGAAATGGCACATGAGTTTATCATGTTATATTTGATTTTGAAATTGAAAGTCTAAAAATAGAGGAAGTTGATAGGACCTCGAAATAGTAGAATAGTACATAAGTTTATCATGTTATATTTGATTTTGAAAATGTTAAAATACATGAAAGTTAATATTAGATTGGTTTATAATGGGTGTCATCATCATTATCATCCAAACTTTTTCCAAATTGGGGTTGGGTTCATGAAACATATTCTTCTATTCGTAGTTTTATGTTTCCCATGATAAAACCTTTGGCTATTCATAGGTTTATTTTTCCCATGATAAAACCTTGCAAAGGTTTTAGGCTAGCTGTATACCTGACACAACCCACCTCCTATACAAGCTATTAAAGGAAAGTTAAAGGTCCTCACCTTTCTGAGACCCAAGTTGTAATGGGTGTATTATTCAAAAAATTGAGTTTTGCTAAAAAAAAAAAAAAAAAGATCTTTTATAGATAGCTCAATGGTAAATTAAAATCTTCTTTCTTTTCTTTTTTACAGACCTAAGATTGTGAAAAAAAGTGGCATAGAACTTTAATACTACAAATACCCATTCGCTTTAGTAAAAATCTTGGCCATGTCCTTGTTAAGATAACGCCGTGCTTTTAGTGATAATTACACATGTACTTCACTACCAAGCTATGCGATGAATAACCATCAATGGACTTTTTAGTCCGATCTCCATTGGCATGAATTTCTTCCTTCAAGTCAATTGCCTTATTATTTTAAAAATTTTGAAATTCGATTACCCGATTATTGTCTATAGCGTAGAGTGGATAGAAATGAGAACGGTCAGAGAGTATGCAGTGAAGAGGGTATTGGCCATGATAGCGAGCGGGAGCGTTATGAAGAGAGAGAGAGAGCGGGGGCGAGAGAAAGTGGGATTGTTTCCGATTTTTCTCTCTGCTACGCATAATACCCAGTCTCCATTTTCCATTAATCATAAGAAAGATAGATTGCAGGGAAGCAATAAATGTTTGAATAGAGCATTATATAAATTCCTACCACAGCATTCGTTACTGTAGTTTTTAATCCCTGCGCTATCTGACCTACAAAGTTTAGTTTTCTAGTCTTGTCCGACCTTAACTCAAATAATATTCTTACCAAGATTTTTTGAGAAATTATTATAATTTTTTTTTATAAATATTGTTTTCTTTTTGCCATATTTTTTTTTTTTTTTTTTCTTTCCATAGATTTTGGCCGTACAAATTGGAAGCTTGCCTATACTTTATCTAAAAATCTGTATATGACCGAGCTTGAGTCTAGCAAATTGATTTGACCGAGCTACTCGCAAATTGGTTTGACTCGGCCCTTAGACGTCTTACAATATTTTTTGGCATGGTTTGATTTAGCCCCTAGATGTCTAAGAATATCTTTTGGGCTCGAAGAGACCAGCTAAGTTAACCTCTTAACTTATTCACTGAACAAACTAAGCTAGCTAAGTTAACCTCTTTTTTTTATATGACGTAGCTAAGTTAACCTCTTAACTTATTCACTGAACAAACTAAGCGGAGCCTCTTAACTCATTCACTAGATAAAGCTCAAAATAAGATCAGGTTGGCTTGAACTTATTTAATATATTATTTTTTGAGTAATGACACTATGAGATCCCTCTACACTCATATGAGTAGGATTATGTAGGATCACCATTAAATTTTGATACAGATCTCTAGCAAAGTTATCACATGGGTGTGTGGGATTTGGGTGAATGGGTTTATTGATAATTTTTCTAGAAATTTGTGTCAAATTTTAATAGTGATCTTTTGAGGTCTTACTCACGTAAGTGTGGGAGGGTCTCATAGTATCATTACTCTTATTTTTTATATGTAATACAAAAGAACACAATACGAACACGAAGCTTTGCCCTCCACCCAAACGTGCCCTAGCTTTGCTTGGCTTCCTAGGTAAAATTCCATTGTATGGTGTTCACAACATTAGAGTTAGTGAGTGCTTTTGTATTTTAATGGGATTAAGCAGGTCTCGAATGAACGAGCTATATTTTTAGCATTGTTTAAAATATATTTTGTTTATTTTTATGTTATTTTAATTGCGGGTTATCTGTAGTGGAGCTTTTACATCCTCCCTTGTTTTTTGGAGAATTTCTATTTTCAGAAAAGCCGGCAACTTAGTTGGGACTAAAACAAAAAATATGAACCTTTCATACAGGCACTAGAGAACGTCAGAATGCTGGGTGGTCAAGTTTCTCTATTTCAATTTAGATTGAGATCTTTTTCTTTGCATTTTAGTGCCCGAAGTGTTAGGTCTCCATGACTGGTTGTGTGCCATTGTTTATGGGATTGGGATTCTGGATTTATCTAAAGGACGATGGTTTGGTGATCTCTGGTTGATTTTTCATGGCAGATTGCTTTTGTATCTCCATGGTTTCAATGGAGGGAATTGGAGTGTTATCAGAAAAGTTGAGTCGTCAAATTTCTCCATTTCAATTTAGATTGTGGTCCTTTGCTTATTTGGATGATGATCCATTCGAATTGAGAATCAGGAAAAAAAAAAAAAAACTGGAAGTCATTGATGTTAAATAAAACTTCTGGTTACTGTTTATTCAGATACAACTTTTCAATGATACTCACTTCTTCAATATCAGCTTTTACAAGTTCTTCAGGATGAAAACCCCTGTTTTTTAAGAAGAATTGGCTAAATGTTCTTATTTGAAGGTTTGGTTCTTCAGGTGTTGATCACCATTATCAAATGGAACTTCAGCATGATGACTCTCTCTCATTCACTCATATTCTACCTTCTTTGTTTCTGCGTCTCTAGCCGATATATCTAAACGATAATGAAAAAAAAATCTTTTTTTTACTCTTTTCCACCAAGTTATTCCCGGATGCTTCACTATTACAGTATTACAGGCTAGAGAACTCAAAAATTGAGGCCCCAACACCAGCAAAGGACCATAAAAAAAAGATCAAATTTTCTTTTTAACATGGCCCAAAGCAAAAGAAACCAAAAAGCCATTTCAGATAACAAAGTATAAAGAGAACAATGAATCAGGAATCTAATTGCATTTCTTAGGTATGAATCATTTGTGATTTGATCCAAGTGTATGAGAAGCCTATACAGAAGTGGAAGCAGCAAAGTTATGGAGAAAAATGCCATATTCCCGTGACATGAAGGAACAAACTCCAAAAAGTAATTTGCAAATGTTCAAACAGTAAGAAATGCAATTGTAAATCTGGGGGATGTTGTCTAGAAGTGCATGGGATTTAGAGCTCATAAATTAGGAGAATATTCAGAGAGTCAGATTTGCAATTGTAAATCTCACAGATGTTGTCTAGAAGTGCATGGGATTGAGAGCTCATAAATTATGAGGGTTTTTCATTTCAGAATGTACCAAGACATCTAATTGACCCTCCCATGTTCTTTACTTTCTCTTTTTCTTGGCAGTATGATCATTATTGACCTAAGGAATACCATTGTTGCTGATTCCACACATCCAACAATATGATTTCTTCTTCATGGTCTTCTACCATGATTTGTGGCAACCCAAATTGCAATGAAAAATAATGCTCTAAAAATGGGGAAATAAAAATTCACAAGCTCATTATACCAAACACACTGACCACATCACAACCCACGTGTGTGTCAACCCATGTGTTTGTGTGAGGTGAGAGTCAAATTAAGTCTTCACACCCGGCTCCAATACTTTTTTAAACCACATTTGTAGCCCTAAAACTTTTTATTTTTGCCTCCATCCCAAATAAGAAAGTAAATTATTTCCGAAGGACAAAGAATGCTTTATTTAATCTCACTGTTTTAAAAAATGGATCGGTAGAATGGGTTGACCAACACTAACCCTGATCTAGATTGACATAATAGGTGATCCAAAGCGGGTGAATCGGGGATTTGGCAATTTTTTTCTAAAAAAGGGACAAAATTATCATAGATAACACATATTTCAAACTGTTTATTATTCTGCATTTTTCGTATCGATGGGCAGGATTTAATGCGGGTATAGGTTCGAAACTTATAATTTTTCTAAGGTTTCGCTTAAAGAACTATTTAATCATGTAATCTTTAGAAGGAGGTTTCACATGAAAAACTATTTTGTCCTGTACTTTTTCTGAGGTTTAACTTAAAAAATTTAAATTCTTGTCTAGAAAGTGAGAACACCATGCACAACATCCAAACGTGCTAACCACCAATGTTGTTCAACCTTTTTTTTAAGTAGAAGTCATACATATTACTATACATAAATTCTTATAGGTTGTGGTTTACTATACATAAATTCTTATAGGGTGTGGTTTGTATGGGACTAAGGCCCTAAATAATCAAAGTAGGGTGCACTTTCAAATAGTATTGAAAGATGTTAAGTACTAGAAATTTTTGTGATGGTTTGGAAATTTATTTTCATATCTAATTATAAAATTTAAAGCTTCAAAAATAGTGTAGATTGAGCCGATCTATGAACACTTGAAAATCTTAAAAATCGATGGTCCAAAAAATGCGTTATAAGATGTACTATTTTCAATACTTGAAATCTATTTTTTCTCATATTCATACATCTTGAGGTTGAGATGATGGATTTGAAGATTTTTGAGGTTCGAAACAACCTCTTCTAATGGATTTTTGAGGTGTGCTTTAATTTGATTGTTTAGAACCTCACCCTTATTAAAAAAAAAAAAAGTCATTGTTATAACACCGATCGCGCCTAAGAACCTAATTGTTCACCACCAATTTCTAATCCAGTTTTAAATCTTTTACCTCAATCGCTTAACGATTTGTTGCTTCGATGCATATATTTCCCCTACTAGCCTTATTCTGGTTTTCTCTCCCATTGACTTTGAGAAGTTGTTTAATATACCCACTCTCTCTCTCTCTCTCTCTCTCTCTCTCTCTCTAATTGGGCCATTTGCTCTAGATATTTTGTGAATTTTTCACCTTTTGCCCTCTTCCTCCGTCTCTTGGTTAGTTGCTTTGGTGATACTGGACGATTTTACTTAGCCAAAAAACGAATACTACTAATATTTTGTACTACTCTCTCTAGGCTATGGGAGGGCTGAGAATTTACTTGGATTGGATTTAAAGCCTGAGTTTCGGATTTGGATCCAACAATGGGATCCGGATCTAAAATTTGGATATGAACAATCATTTAGATAGGGTTTGGGTGCAGGTGGATTCGACATAGTTATTAAAATATAATACATTATTTTACATTATATGTAAAAAATTGACAGTCTAAAAATACGTTACAATATGCATTATTTTCAAAACATGAAATCCATTGTTTTCTTGTATCCATGCATGAAGTCGAGATGATCAA
This sequence comes from Amborella trichopoda, assembly GCF_054954075.1. Lineage (NCBI taxonomy): Eukaryota > Viridiplantae > Streptophyta > Magnoliopsida > Amborellales > Amborellaceae > Amborella > Amborella trichopoda. The sequence goes on along the minus strand of NC_142341.1, from coordinate 50,762,217 downwards.
CTTGAAGATATTTGTGCACCAAAACAACTTCTTTTAATAAAAATTTTAAGGTAAGCTTTAATTTGATTATTTAGAACCTCGACTCTATATAAACTTTTCCCTATTTTTTATTATATATTAATTTTAAAATATAAAAATTATAAAATGACACATAAAATAGCGTTTTAGATCCGATACAGTCCAAATCGAAATCCCAATGCCATGTTTACTTTTCAAACCTGAATCTAGATCACGACCCGACCCGACCCATTTCCAGCTGGCTGCGTCTTGTTTACTCCATCTTTTGGTGGTTAGTGGTGAGTTGCTTAAAACTTTTAGGCGCCAACTAACGGTACCTTTTGTAGACCAAACTCCATAAATTCTCTCCCTCTCTCCCCACTGATAAACCCGTTCTGTAACTCCCTCCACTTCTAACCAAATGTCTCTCTCTGAGGACTCCAACTCCCTCACCACCTGCCTCGTCTTGGGCGGCCGGAACCTCGCCGGAAGACACCTCGTTTTCCGACTACTCTCAACGGAAAAGTGGTTTGTAAAAGTTGCAGACTTAAAGCCCTCTCTCCCTCTCTATGATGAGATTCCAAAGCCCCCCAATATCGATCCTTTTGATCCCTCTCTTCCTTTCGCTCGCTTTAAAGATGACCACAATCAGATGCTTTCCACGGCTTGCTCTTCTGATCGTGCTTCTTACTCTCAGGTTGACATAACGAACAAGTCTCAACTCTGCGAGGGTAAGGCTTCTTTCTCTCTCTATAATAGCTTAATGGATGATTACGAGAAGTTTCTGTTGGGTTGATTTTCTGATTTCTTGGGTATTCACAAAATTGGTTTTTTCACTGTGGGTTTTGAATTATAGGGTTTTGGGGTTTTCAGGGTTTTGAGAACTGATATCTGGTAATGGATTGATTAGTTTCGTTGATTGTAATGGAAATGATTGGGTTTAATGGCAGAGTTTGTTGAGTTCAGGTGATGATTGCTTGGAATTCTCTGGTTCTTTGGAGGTTTATGTTTCTGGATATTTTGTAATTAAGTGGTCCTCTAGCCAATTCTTATATCCAGGTTCTCATTTTTGGGAAGCAATTATTGGAATGAGGAATATTATCTCTCTCTCTCTCTCTCTCTCTCTCTCTCTCTCTCTCTCTAGATGTTTCTTGATGTTGGATTTCTCTCTCCTTTCTCTTTTTTATTTTATCAAGGTAGATGTTTGCATCCATGTCTTCTTTCATTTGGTGTTCTTGCCGGTTATCCTGTTCAAGAGTTTGGCGGTTCTTTCTTTTATTTTTATTATTTTTTTCAGAATTCTTTCCATTTTTTAGGCACCCATTTTCTGAGAGGGTTGTATTGATTCGTTTTCTCTGAGATTTGAAAGAAATATTCTGAAATCAATGAAGACTTAGTTATATCTAGGGTTATGGTTTTCTTTTTCTTTTCTTCTTATTGATACTTAACACAAAGTGTGGTTTTATCTTTTGGAACAAAATTTGAATATTGGGAATTCTATATCAATTTTAAGGTTAATTAGGAAACTATCATTTGTGTATCCTAACTATGTGTACCATGCCTGCTTGTTGCAGTGATATCTGGATCATCGGTTGTATTTCATATGTATACCCCTGACCGATCTGTAAATGATTTTGAAACTCTCTATGCTCACATAGTTCAAGGTAATAGAAAAGAATCCTCAAATATTTCCTTGGAAAACTAAGAAAAGAACCATTTATAGCTTCTAATTTATGCAGCTTGCTCGTATATTGCTCGAAGAATTCGTGGTTTTATGTATCAGGTACAAGAAATGTGATCAGAGCCTGTCAAGAATGCAATGTCAAGAAGCTTATATATAACAGTTCAGCTGATGTAGTTTTTGATGGTGTGCACAGTATAGACAATGGGGATGAGTTCTTGCAATTCCCAAATAAAGTATGCCCACACCTTTCTTTCTCTCTCTCTCTCTCTTGGTTTCACGTTCAAATACAGATTAATGTGCACTTCTGTTTGTTGATATGAAAGTGGTTATTAAATAAATGCTATATCTTTGATATTCTACCTCATGACTTTCATTTCCGTTTACAATTAAATGATGTTTTCCTGTTTTGGCTGTGATCTCAAAGGGTAGTATGCAGTAGTTCTATGGCCCATGGTAAACTCATGGTCCATTGAGGTCAACACCATTCTAATGAAATGATGGACGGTGATGGAGGGATGGTGGGTCGACCAAATCAACCCATGAAACCTAGTTGTGGACCCTACTCATTCCATGTGTTTCCATCATTTCATTGAACGATGATGACACAATGGACTAAAATTTTCTGTGGTATATTGGATGTTGGTAACTCTCCGTTATGTTTGTGTGTCATCTTTGATACTTCTGTGTAATATTGATCCCAATTTATGCTATGTTTATTGTTTTGCAGTATGAAGACCCCCGCAATGATTTAATCGGTCAGGCAGAGTTGATGGTTTTGTTTGCCAATGGTAATGGTGATTTGTTAACTTGTGCATTACGCCCAAGCAATCTTTTTGGGCCTCAAGATGCACCTTTGGTTCCATATTTTGTGAAAGCAGCAAAGGATGGATGGTTTAAGGTTGAGACTTGAGACATGTCTAGCTAATCAACTTCCACTTTTTCTCTTTGGAAATACTTTCGAATGGGAATGTATATCATCCATCAATGAGGGGTAGTCTATGGTATATCATTGGAGCATCCACCATCTATTCCTGATGATGAGTGGTGGGGATCAACTGCTGTGAGACCCAAAACATTCACCTTGTTTTCTATTGAGAATTATCCACAGCCCATAATTGGGAGATCCCTTGGTGTATATATCATAGATGTACTTTGTATGCATCATGTATCAAATGCCATTGGTGGATGGGATACTTTCAACTTCTGAATTTATTTTCTTCAAAGTAATGAGTTACTTTTTTTTTTTTTTTCTTTTTTCTTTTGATATAAAGATAAATGCTAGGAGACTATTTTTCTTTTGATATAAAGATAAATGCTAGGAGACTATGTCCTAGACCATTCGAAAATATAAGCTTTCATTATAGAAAATATAACTGCACTATTCCGCTCCTCTTATTTATTTAGTTTAGTAAAAAGCTGTTTATTTCCCTCTTAATTATATTTTGGTTCAAATAGTTGTGTTGCATTTCATTTGAAGGGTGTGTGTCTCAGTGACAACAATTAAAAGTTATTATGGTCAACTTTAAAGCACATTTTATACTGAGAAATTATTCAAGTTCATGCATTATTGTTTGGATTCTTCCACACAAGAATTGGGGGATTACTCTTCAGCGTAAATGCACTCTATTCATGAAGAAGAGGCAATACTTTAAGATTTGATTTGTTTTTGGATGGACCTAAATGCTTTCTGTCTATCTACATGTATGTATATATGTACGTGCATATGTATGGTAGTATCTATCTATCTATCTATCTATCTATCTATCTATCTATCTATATATATATATATATATATATATATATATATATATATATATATATATATATATATATATATGTATCTCAGCTACTGTGTGTATGTAAAATGTGTTCAGGGTGTGCTCTCTCTCTCTCTCTCTCTCTCTCTCTCTCTCTCGCTCGCTCTCTGGGCATGTGTCTATACAATGTGTGCACGTATAAACATATGGAATAGATTTACATTTCATTTTTTATTGGAAAGACCCAAAATGTACCCCAAGATTGCTGTGGGACCTATTGCTTGATGGGAGAAAGATAGTGCCTTCAAAAATACTATGTGCTTTAGTGTTTCTTTGTATTATTTTGTGGCTTTTCCTTTAGAATTTCCATTGCAAAGAACTAACTATTCGGTTCTATTCCCAGGCCATCTTCGGGGATGGTCGAAACAAGTGGGACTTTACTTATGTGGAGAATCTTGCCCATGCCCATATTTGTGCAGAGCAAGCTCTACAATCCCTGAAGGATCCAGTTTCTGGAGGGGTAAGTCTGTCTTAGCTTCTCATGATAATGTTTAGGAAAGTATACTATAATCCAATGTACCAATGAAACCATAGTACGGTCATCACTGTCCAATGAAATAGCGAATGGTGATTGAGAGGTAGCAGGACACATCATTTGGGGTCAGGTCCTATCCTGGTGTAATCCGATTCTCTCTCCATCACTATCTGTCATTTCCATTGTTTTCTAGTATGCTTTTCCTGTTCTTTAACCTTGTTCTCATTTCCTTGCCAACCATATCCATTCTTGATCTTGAATCTCTGCAGGTATTTTTTATCACTAATTTGGAACCGATGGTAATTTGGGATTTTGTTTCTTCTGTACTGGAAGCTATGCGATATGAAAGGTGCTTATCTTGGGAACCGTACAATATGTATCGAAGTAATTAAACTTCTACTCAGTTTTAGAAAATATTTTTCTAAAGAAGAAAGATGAGGCACGTAGTATGTTGAGTTTCTACACATATATGTCATCAAAATGTCATATTATTCTTTTATACGATCTGTGGAAAATGTAATGGTTGTACATATTATCTGGCCATTGGGAAAATAAGGCAAGTTTCAATGTGCTTGTAGCATATCAAACTGTTATGCAGATCACCATCTACTTCAAACGTCTCTCACCCATATAGAGAATATAACCATTTAATTGCTTGAAAATTGTACCAGTGTTCCCTCTTTCTTCCATTAGGATAGGTTGCTGATGTTAGTGTAACATCATCAAAACACATGGAGAAACTTTGGAGCTTTACTGTTACTCGATTAAAGAAATTTCTGCTCTTCTTTTAGTGATATTCAGTCCCACTCCTTGTTCATTAGAAGCTGAAACAAACACACACACTTAACACACAATGATAATTTTGTGTGTGAATGCACATTTCTCGCTGCATATATATATATATATTTATATATATATATATATATATATATATACATGATGCTATGTTAACAAGTGTTTCCTTGACCTTGTTGTGTATGTGTGTGTAGTGAGGGAGAGAGATCTCCCTACGTGATGTTTTCTTCTTAGTATGCTATGATTTTCAAGTGTTTTCTTGAACTTAATGGAAATCCTCTCATAATTTCAGCCCCAGCTTCCATATTCCTGTTGCACGATTCATGGTCTTCATAGAGGCAATGGAAAGGGTCTATAAAAATTTGTGTTCTTACATAAATCTTCCACCCTTACCACTAAGCACCTCAAGTCTCCACTTATTCACTTGTACCAAGACATTCAATTGCTCCATAGCTCAAAAACATATCGGCTATGCACCAATTGTCTCTATGGAGGTTAGTATATCTCTTTGATGTTAGTGACTGGAATGTTCTCTCCAGAAAATTTTTAAAATAGGAAAACGGTATTGTCCCCAAGCTCTATCATATGAATGCATGGGGGCCTTTGAATGTTTTTTCTTCAATAATAAATGTGCAGGAAGGTATTGAGTGGACTGTTGAATCATACTTCCATTTAGCGAGAGATATATCTTTCTTAAAAAACAGGGATTTAAACCAGCCATCAAAGGCATATAAACTGCTCGGCTGTGGAAGAGGTGCGCTCTATTTCTTAATGGACCTTAAAATGTGAAAGCAAAAACTGTCAAAGCTGTAGTTGTAAGTACTATCCTAAAAATAATGTTTTTGATAACTTATGATCTTCAATGATGCAGTTGCTGATGTAATTTTGTGGCGTGACGAAAAGAAGACTTTCTCTCTCTTAATCACCCTGGCTTTCTTTTTCCATTGGTTTCTTCTCTCCGGGCGGCCTTTTATTTCATCTGCTGCAAAGCTCTTTCAGCTGGTTTTTGTCTTCTTGTTCTTACATGCATGTCTCCCATCCTCAATGTATGTGCAATCTCTCCCTATCACAGTATTCACAGTATTTCTAAGTTTTATGAGACAGGTTTGATTAGATCTTTATTCAAGCGCCAAGATATCTTGTTTTACAGCTTTAGCTTATTCTTTTCTGGTTTGGAGTTTCTAGGGTGATATTTATAAGCAAAACATGCATACATACATATATACACTTGTGTGTGTATGTATGTATATGGGTATGTGGATATTTTTATGTATGGTTCTATTTACATATATAGGCATAGAGATAAATATCATACAATGTATGCACGCTTGCATGCTTGCTTGCAAGTATGCATGTTTGACATGTGACATGCTTGTGAGGACTATTGTGACAGATTGGGGTACTCCAAGCCAAAGATTCCAGCTTCTTATTTTGAAGTCCCTGAGACTCGCTTACGGGATGCATTGATTTTCACGGCATCAGCCTGGAACAGAAGTGTTGCTATGTTACATTATATCGCTCAAGGAAACGACTGGAAAAACTTCCTTAAGGTAAACGTATAAATAAATTAAGGGCGTGAAGCATGAGCCATGGTCTTATTTCTCATTATATCCTTGTCAACTTTTTTGTCATTTTTTAGATATATATCTAAATTGCCAACTCTCTCTCTCTCTCTCTCTGTTTTTTTTTCTTGTGGGTCTATGTGTGTGCGTGTATGGGTTGGTGGTGGATTGGGCATGTTATGACGAAGATTTCTACAGTTTATCTTGCTCATTCTTTTATCTTTTCATGAGAAAAAGATATCTGTAAATTCAATCCTTCTTTCAAATTCTGTTCTATTTTATCACTTTTTTCTGAAACCAGTACTGGCCGCCATGGTCCTTTGTGGAAAACCAGTACTATTTGAGAGGTCTCCCTTGTGTATTTACCTAATTTATTTTGGTAGTTGAATATGAAAATTGATCTTGGCATTAAGCAGGCATTGTGTTCCCTATATTTGCTCAAGTTGCTCCTGTATCTTCCCTTTGCAGCTGTGCTTCTAGTAGGTAATGGTGTGAACTCTTCAGAATTTCTTGTTAATTTATTGCATGGTCATCCTTTTACTTGATGAAACATTTTTTTTTGATTGAATATTGCAGGTTTAGTTTTGGTGTTTAGTGCTTTCCATGTGTATGAGCAAAAGGAAGAGGAGGTTGATAGAATCTTGAAACATATGACCACTGTTATGAGAAGGGTTATGAGATCAGTGATGAGGAAATTGCCTGCTCATTTGACGGTTTATCTTTCAAGCAATTTCTCTCAAGCCCAGGATGAGACTGCAAAAGATTCTTAATCTGTTTTCTGTGTTCGCTATGAGAAGTAGTTGCCCTTTGTGCATCTGATAATGCATCTTTTTACGATCCTACAAGAAGAGAATCAAACATGAACATGATCTAAGCAACTGCCATTTTTGGGGAGATAACCACCACGTTTACGGTCTAAGATTTCTTTTTTACCATGATAATGGTCGAGTCCTATTACTGATATAATGACATTGTAATGGGGATCGTAACAGGGATAATGCCCGCTACTGAAAATGAGACAGGAAACTGGAAATAATACCAAGAGTGAGAAAGGGCAATTGTCATTATAGTGATGTGAATAACTAATTTCTTTTTGACATGGATGGTCTCTATAAGCTTGGTCCTTACAGTGAAACTGCTTGATTAACTTTTTCTTGTTAACCAGCATGATTTCTATGAGCTTGGCTCTCATAGTGAAATGCTTTACAGTTCAAAGGATCTCTCTCTTTTCTCTTGCTTTTTGAGGAATGTCCATGCATCGTGATTATAAAACAATAATGCCTCAAAACCGAACAGAAAAAAATCTAATATATTTGGTTGTAGTTTATGTAAAATGATGACTTTATAAAAAAAAGAAAATTGTTTTATGTGGGCTGGACCACATTTCTACATGTGCGATTCAGAAAAGTGTAAAGCATCCATCTTTAAGTACGAGTTCCATCCAAAAACAATGGAAATTAATGGTCCAAATGTTTTCTAACTAGAAATATTATTTCTAGTTTTTTAAATTTATTTATTTTTTCATATTCAAGATCTGCATGTTAGAGATTACATGTCATTAAAAAATAAGTCATAAAATCCATTTCAAAAATAGATTTATTGAGAATCCCGCATTTCTACATATGTGGGCTTGGCCGCATAGAAACTGGGTCCTCATAAAAGGGGTACATATTATTCACTTAGCCTACTCAACGTTCATTGGCCATTAATTATCCTTATTATGTAATACAATTTTCTTTTTAGCAAGGTCATTTATGTTATTAAGAAAGATATAATAGATATTTTTATAAAAAATTTGTGGTATTTTATTAATAATTAAAAATAATTAATGTTTTATATGAATGTTGTCATACCCTGTATGGATGATGTTATTTTTTAATATAGTTAATAAATATTTTTTATAAATAAAAATTACCTTATTTATTAATAATTACCAATATCCTTAGACAAAAAAGTTACATGTGGAGCGAGGGTATCAAGTATCTAGAGATGTTGAAGTACATTAAAGAAGTAGTCCGGGTAGGAGTACCCTAATTTAACCTAAACATTATTAAAAAATGATGTTTTGGCACCAAAAACCCCTATGATAGCTTGCAAAACTATTTTCACTCTTATTTAAAGATCCCAAAATGATCAGATCGAGCGGACCTTTGAACACCTGAAAAATAGATAGACTAGCTTTTGTTATAAGATGCAATACTATTCGGGTTTAATTATTATTATTATTAGTACTTTTTCATATCCATATATGCTACGGTGATATCCATATATGCTACGGTGGATATGATTGTTTTGAGGGTCTTTTTGAACCAAAAAAAGAAGGGAAATTTTCATATAGAATTTTAATTCCTCGCATTATTTCTAGGTAGACTTTCATTCGTTTTTCTTTCAAGCGGCATAAAAAAACCTTTAAATATTTTACCATACTCCATCAAAACCTTTAAAGATTTCACTATACCCCATCATCTCTTATCTCACTTTTGATCATAAGAATTAGCTCCAACAAATTTTTTTATATCATTTCAACTCAAAAACTTTTTTAATGGGTAGAAAAGAAAAAAGAAGGTTAAAAGATTTTTAGGGATGAAATGATATAAAAAGATTTGTTGGGGTTACTTTTTATGGTCAAAAGTCAATAAAAGAAGGAGATAAGAATTTGATGAAATCTTTAAGAATTTTTTCATACCGCTTAAAAGAAAAATGGAAAGATAGTCTACAATGAAGAGAAAAGATGGTCTATTATGAAATAATATGAAGAATTAGAGTTCTATACGAAATTTTCTCAAAAATTAAATATGATTTTGGTAGTGCCACTTTACTTCTCTTTTCTTTTTTCACAAGGCCCTCAACATATGTAAAGTTTTTCTAGTCTACAAATTTTCTAGCAATGGTCCGATCTAAGTGCTTAATTACACAATGTACTTTTTATCTAGGTTTTCATTTTGCTACTTGAGAAGTACCCCAAGAAATAACTATAAATTGAATCCGAACTTTAAAAAACAAGAAGTTCCTCTGAAGAAGGTCATTCACCAGAAGGATCAAGTGTACAATTTGCTCCCTCAATTTCCCTCTCTTTAACCCCATAAGTTGTACTCCAGAGTCGGATTGGCCAGCACGTTCCAGAGTGCCTAAAAATTACCATGCTCACATATCAATCGTTAAAATATATTTTCACCAAATATGCCCTTCCATATATTTAAATGCCTATTATAGCCTGTTTGGACTACCCAACAATTGGAGTGGAGTTGTCAAGGAATAAATGAAAAATGCTTTGCAAATATACACTTCAAACTAAACGATGTTTGGATGGTCCAACAGTTTCAAATGTACACTTGAAACTAAGGATGTTTGGATGGTCCAACAGCTCTAATACTAGTGAGTTTTTTTTTTTTTCTTTTTTTTATTAGGGCAAGCATTTTATGACAACTTGGAATTATTTAGTAAGATTTATTTTTTTTTGGAAAAGTATACAAAGAAACCATTTACTTTTCATACAAGGAGGTCACAATTACTCTTGTCCATCAGATTTCCAATCGGATGGTTGTAAGAAAGAGTATCATTGACTAAACTCAAAGTTCAAAAAATATTTCTCGAACTTCATAAAACATTTTAAGCTATCCGATTTAACATATAATGACTAGAAGTAGTTGTGACCTCCTTGTAACAAAGATAAATAGTCTCATAGTATACAACCCCTTCTTATTCTTCTTTTCTTTATTAGGGCAAGCATTTTACAATGCTTTCTCCTAAGCAAGGGAAGAATTAATATCCTACCCAAAACAGCAGTGGGAACCAGGCTGTACTTTTTCAATCCTGAATAGGTAGAGAAAGAAACAAGGTGGTTTAGTAACAAGCCTAAGTGTTGTGTTTTGGTCAAAATCAAAATCATTTTTAGACAGCTTCAATAAACCATGCCTCTCATCTTCGGTAGCACCCCACACCTTGTTACCTTATATTTTCCATTTCCACCACTGACACCACCCCATTAATACCTTCAAAAAAGCTACCTCCTAATCTACTTGAAAAAATGGGTAGAAGCTTGATTTCCCCGTTGAATTACTTAAAAAAAAAAAACACTCTCAGAGTGCACGATTTCGATTAGTTCATGTCAACTATCTGAACATGAAAGGTCGGTGTACTTTTATATTTATTCTTATCTACTCTTTTAGCCGAAACGCACTGATGATGATTTTTATCTACTCTTTTAATAAGGCCCCAGTTTTTGGTTTCAAAAACTCTCCCTCCCTCTCCCTTGAATTTTCCTTAGGGTTTTAGTTTCTCCCTAGCATTTTCTCTTTATTTCATATTTACTTGAACAAAAAGACAAGAAATGTGTACTGTGAAAAATGTTCTCTCAATGTACATATCATTGCCTCTTCATAAAAAGGCGTGCACCATTTTGATTTGTTCGAATCAAGAGAAGGGCCGACGCAATTTCATATATGTTCTCATCTTCTCTTAAATGATGTGTCAGGATTTAGAAGTGAAGACCAAAAAAGCCTAATCCCTCTCCCTCAAATTTGCCTCTACTCTCTCTTTATTTCACATTTACTTGAACAACTGGAGAAGAAATGTATAATATGATCCATTATTGTATCTAGATTTACATCTCCACTTTGGAAACAGAGAGCTGTTCACAACTACTCTTTTATAAATTCTCTAGAGAGGAAAGGCTCTTGCAGTTTCAAATTTGTTCTTAACTACTCTTTAATGAGAGGTCAAAATTTTGTAGTGAAATTCAAAAACTGTCTCCCCCTCTCTCAAAATTTTATAAGGGTCATGTTTTCTCTCCCGCATTTTCTCTTTATTTTGTATTTACTTGAACAAATTGACAAGAAATGCATACAATGATTCATATGATCATGAAAAATGTGTTGCCACCTAATGAACATTTCCCTTTATAAATAGAAAGGCGTGCACCATTTTTTATTTGCCTTGTTTTGATCATCACTCTAGAGAAGAAAGGTCAGTGCAGTTTCGTATGCATTCTTATATGCTCTGTAATAATGTGTCAAGATTTTTAAGTGAAGATAAAAACTCTTCCCCTTCTCCATCAAATTTGCCTTAGAGCTCTAGTTTCTCTCCTACATTCTCTTTGGTTTGTATTTAATCAAACAACTCAAGGAGAAATATATTTTATGATCCATATAATCACAGAAAATGTATTTTCTCCCCGATGTACATCTCTTCTCTTTTATTTTGAGAAACAGTAACAAATTTATTACCACCTTTAACAGATGTACATCTCCTCTCTTGAAATAGAAAGGTGTGCACTGTTTTAATTCGTTCTTATCGACTCTCCAGCGAGGAAAGAATGACGTGGTTTCGTGTATGTTCTTATATGCTCTTTAATGCGGTGTCGGGATATAGAAGTGAAGGTCAAGAACTCTTTTACCCTCCCTTTCAAATTTCCCAAGGGTTCTAGTTTCTCTTCTGCATTTTCTCATTACTTCAGTACTTGAACAAATTGACAAGAAATGTTTACTGCAATCTAGATGATCAGGGAAAATGCATTGCCTACTAATGCACATTTCTTCTCAATAATAGAAAGGCACCAATAGTTTTGATTCGTTCTTATCGACTCTCTGTCGTGGAAAGACTACTGTTGTTTCAGATTTTTCTTCAATGATGCATCAGGAAGTGAAGGTAAAAAAACTCTCTCCCACTCCCTTAAATTTGCTTTAGAGCTATAGTTTCTTTTTTTCATTTTCACTTTGCTCTTCATATTGTTTTCTGACAAAATATTTTGACTAGAATTTGACTAGAACAAATACAAGAAATGTATATTATGGTCCATGAGCACCAAAAATGTATTGGTTCCCAATGTTTATCTATCTAGACACCGGAAGGTGTTTGATCCGTTCGTGTCAACTCCCTTAAGAGGAAAGGTTGGTGCAGTTTCAATTTTTTCTTATCGACTGTTCAGTAAGTACGGGTGGCAATGGGTCGGGCCGGTGTCGGGTCTGGTCAAACCTGGACCAAAAAAGTTGATATGGGACCTGGATCTGGAGCCAGACCGGAATTCACCTAACCTGAACCCGACCAGAGTTGACCTAAAAATTAAAATATCTATGCATTTAATTATATTTGAATATATTTCACATATTGGGACTCGAAATAATTTAGGTGTGACATCAATAGGCGATAATATGATAAAGAGTAGACTTAGGTAGGCTGGCTATGTGTGGTGTCGACCAAGTACAACACCTGTTAGGAGGTGCAAGTTAATTCAAGTGAAAGGACTAAAAAGGGCAAAGGGTAGGCCTAAAAGGATGTAGTTGCAAGCAGTCCGAAAAGATGTAGAAACTTATGGCTTCACTGATGATATGGTTTTTAATAGAGCAGAATGACATACTAGAATTCGTATAACTGACCCCAATTCATTGGAAAAAAGTTATGATGATGATGATGATATAAGGACCAGGGCCCAAATAGTGTTTGGGTACAAGATTTGGACTTGGACCCGACCCGCCGAGTCCAATTTTTAGACCCATACCTAGATTTGGATCGGGTCTGCCCCTTAGGTCCCGTGTCGGGCCGCGATCCATTACCACCCCTATTAGTGAGGCTAGTATTTGGAAGTGAAATTCTAATACTCTCTCTTCCTCTCCCCTCAAATTTCCCTAGGATTCTAGTTTGTATTTTCTTTTTTCTTTTAATATAAAGGATTCTAGTTTCTCTCTTGTATTTTCCCTGCACTTCATATTTACTTGGACAAAGTAACAATAAACTTAGAACTGTGATTGAGATGATCACAAAATGGAATGTCAATAATAACCTATTGAAAAGCTTTCTACATTCTCCCTACAATATAGAAGTTCTATCCTCCCCTACCATCTAGCCGTCCATTTTTTATCAAGAGAGCCACTCGCCTTTTTATCTTAGATTCGACGTCTCAAAGTGTTTTATTTTTAGTTTTTTTAATACAAATTTTCTGAATATGAAATTTGGTAGGTGTCATCTTCTCATTAGGGAGCACCTATAAAAAAATATTAACAATAATTTTTTGATAAATAAAATAATAGCCAAAATACCTCTTGAAACTTTCAGGAGTATTTTGGTCATTTTATTTTATTGAAAATATTTTTTTTATATTTTTCGTTAGTGCGAGTTTAATAGAGGAATGGACATCCAAATTTTGGTGTTAAACAGTTTATAGAAAAAAATTAAAAATAAAATAGTGTAGAGACGTGACATTGTGATTGGGGCAATCTTAGCCCTCCATTGAACGGTTGGATAAGGGGGAAGATAGAACTTCTATGCTGTAGGGGGAACAAAGAAAGCTTTCCCTTATGATCCATATGAGTACAAAATTTATATTGTCAGATAATGCCTTTGTCCAATCAGTTCATGAACGGTGATGGGCAATAGAGCGGGACACACCACTTGGCTCATTTCATGTTCTCATGATCCCAATCTCCCTCCATGGATATCCACTAATTGGCGGTGATGGCTCATGTCATTATAGACTTTCTATAGCCATATGGATCATAATAGACTTTACATTAAAATAGATAATTACCAACACAAATAACAAAGAGATAGTATACAATAAGACTGTTTATCTTTGATACAAGGAGGTCGAGAAAAATTTCTTTGAAGTTTGAGCTCGGTTAATGAAATTAATGTGGTCATCTAATTTCACATATAATGGTAAGATTAATTGTGACCACCTTGTATCAAAGATAAATGGTTTCATTATATATTTTTTTCAATAAAAAATGATGTCTTATAGAAGGTGCCCACCTTAAACAATTTAAATAAGTTGCATGCCTTCAAACCCTGTCAAAAAGTGTAGTTTTGATTTCAAAAGGTTTCTATACTTCCCCTATGGCATAGAATATTGATGCTTCCCCTACCATCAGCCGTCTAATTTTGATCAAAAGAGCCACTCACCGTTTGATCTTAGATCCAACGTCTCAAAATAGTTTATTTTAAGTTTTTTTATACAAATTGTATAAATATGAAATTTGGCATGTGTCATCTTCTCATTGGGACGCACCTATAAAAATATTAAAATTAATTTTTTGATAAAATAAAATGAGCAAAATACTCTTGAAATTTCAAAGGTATTTTGGTCATTTTATTTTATTGAAAATATTGTTTTTATATTTTTCACTAGTGCGAGTTTAATAGAGGATTGGGCACACAAAAATTGGTGTTAAAATAGTTTGTAGAAAAAAGATTAAAAAGAAAAATAGTGTAGAAATGTGACATTGTGATTGGGGCAATCTAGCCCTCTATTTAGAATTGACGGTTGGATAAGGGGAAGTATGTGAGTTTTATGTTGTAGAGGAAGTATAGAAAGCTTGCTCAAATCTAAAAATATGATAAAAGGGGAAATTTATCCAAAAACCATGAGAGATATGCTATTCATCATTTTACACTATGCTATATCATGATCAATTTTTTTATAGGTATTTGGAATTAAATTAAATAATACAGGAATAATATAAAGATTAACTTTTATAGGGCCTAGGCTTTATGAAAACAAAATAAAGCGTCAACTCAAATCCTCCTCCGGAAAGTATTTTTGACATCAAAAATCTCTATGATGGATCTAAAATCAATTTCCAACACTAACAATAAAACGAATCTTAAAAAATGGTATATACCTTGTGGATTTGTGAACATTTATTTTTAGGGTAAAATGGACAGTCTAAATGATTTGTTGCGATAAACATTATTTTTAAAATTTAAAATCCTAATTTTTTTCAAAACCATAATGTTCAAGCTGAGATGATCGATTTAAAGATTTACTAACAATTGAATTGCAATTTTTAATGAGTTATGAGGTGAGGCTATTATTTATTTTGATAAGGCCGCAGCCCTATCAAACCATTTCCCTTTTGATAAATTTGCCAAAAAATTAAAGAACGGGAGAATGCAAAACATGATATAAAAGTAGGAAAAAGTTTATATAAGGTTGCAGCCTTAAAATGTAAAATTATAGATGTATCTCAAAAATCTATCGGAAAGGTTGTTTTAATGTTAAAAAACCCTTCAATTGATCATCTCGACATCAATACGTATAAATATGAAAAAAAACAAAAAAAGTTCTTCAGTCTCATAAACAGTGCATCTTGCAACACATTATCTATACTCTCCATTTTTAAGTTTTTCATATAGTTATAAAGCTACTTGATTTAAACCATTTTATGAGTTTAAAATTTTATAATTAGATGTGAAAATAGATTTTAAAATAATCTTAAGAGTTTTTTACAACAAAATTACTTGCTATGATAAAATTTGGAAGTGCGCTTTAATTGGATTGTTTATATAAAGGGTGCAGTTTCTATAAGGTTGCAACTTTAAACAATCAAATTAATACGCACCTCCAAATTTTATAATAACATGTATTTTTTGAGTTAAAAATAAATCTGTAAGATTGTCTAAAAATCTATTTTGATATCTAATTATAAATTTATAAACTCTAAAAATGGTTAAAATGAAGTAGATTTATACATATATGAAAATCTTGAAAATACATAGTCTAGATAATATGTTGCAAGATGCACTATTTGTGGGACTCGAAATCTTTTTTTTTTTTTTTTCATATTCATATATCTCGATGTCGAGATGATCAATTAGAGTGTTTTTCAACATTAAAACAACATTTTCCGATGGATTTTGGAGATACATATGTAATTCTACATTTGAAGGTTGCAACCTTATATAAACTTTTCCCTTATATAAACCACACCCATAAGCGGCCGTTTGGATACCTGGAAATATATTTTCTATGAAGTATATTGTTGGCGTAATCATAATACATTACCTGTAAATGAATTGTCACTATTTAGGTAGTATTTAGATGCAACTTGGAAAATACATTTCTAGTGTTTCTCTCTATTTAAAAGAAATATGGACATTGCATTAACAACCAAATATGAAAAAAATGGCTATGTTTGGCTAACATGATTAGAATTTGCTTTCAACATGATAAGTCATTGGAATAATATGATTGGAATAACATGATTTTTTTGTGATAAACCTTATTTTTATTTATTTATTATTGAAGTCTTTCAAATGTCTCTCTATATATAATTTCAAATAAGCAATAAATTTATGATATCAAAATCAAAATCTTTATGGTATAAGTTAAAAACTGGAAGCAAGTTTGGTTTGTAAACTAAAAGGTTTGGTAATTGCAGTAGAAAAATTTGAAGCATTGGAGGAGACTAAAGATGTATCTTATTTCAATTGAGTTTTTACTAATTTCTTATGAGGATTATGTTGTGTGAATTTTTTTTATAATGAATGTGTTCTGTAATTTCTCATCAATTATCAATTATTATTTTTATTTTATATAAGTTGATAGTTTCAAATAAGGGCTACAACCAATTTGGGATAGAGAGCTCAATCCAAATTAGGGATAGAGGAATGTAAATTTTTTTTATTATGAATACAGTAGAAAATTGTACCTCACTTCTATATCTGTTAAAATCAATTTAGATTTCTCCTACTTTCACTTACCCATTATTAAAAAAATTTGTTTTTATATGAGAGTAAGATAATGGCTGTAATTCAAATTGGGGATAAAGGGTTAGAGTAAGATGAAAGCTACAATCCAAATTGGGGATAGATATGGATGTAGAAATTTATTTATTATGATTGTAATAGAAAATTGTTCTTCATGTACCAGTTGAAATATCAATGTAGAGTACCCCTTGCTTTCACTTCTTACTTACCTTAATAATTATATAATATATCATAGACTAAAGAAATTTTTTTTTTAAATGGGATATGGCATAGAGAGGGAAAGATTTCCAAAAATTACGGTGAAGGATTTTTTACCCCACACAGTATAATAGATTTCATATTTTTTTTTGGTGAAATTTGAAATAATATATTTTTATTTTTTTGTTATTAAAATGTACCTAAACGATAAAAATGTCATATTTCTTTATAACCTAGGGTCCGATAATATATTTTCAATTCTACAAATAGCTCCTTTCGCATTTAAAAAAGAGGTTGCCGAATAAAGTTAAAAGGGTAAATTGGTAATTTTGAAAATTGCGGGGTTTTCATGGTGATTTTTATTTCCTCTACAACCGCAAATTTAGTCGTCGTTGTGCGGTCTAAAAATTCATCTCTTTCATTCGAAACCCTATTCCTGTGCTCCCCTTTGTGGAACCCTAATTTGTTTCCTCTTTCAAACCCTAATCTTACTCTTCTTTATGCAAAGTCCTGGTTGATCTTGCTCTTGATTGCGTCCCTCAGGAAAATCATTTGAAATTTGTCTCTGGTTTCGTGCCATCTGAAAACCCTAACTGGCTTTCTCTGGTTCCTGTGTTTTTATCGAAAGCCCAGCTCTTCTGGCCATCTCTGCAAATTTCCGATAGACATTGGTTTTCACGGTTTGTTCTTGTGGAAAACCGTAATTCATTGGCTTAGCATGGTACCCCTGTAACTTTGGCCTTGTTATATAATCCTCTTAGAAACCAGAGCTTTTTTGCCTTTATTTCTTTTAGCTTAGCGTCTGAAACCCCCGTTCTATCTTATGGCACCTCCTGTTAAAACGTCTGGACCTTCGGACTCAAACTCTAGGCCCGGAATAAAAGAAGATGAGTACGAAGGACCTTCTCATAATCTATGGGTTGGAAACCTTTCTTTAGAGACGACAGAGTTAGATCTTATGGATTTGTTCGGAAAATATGGGGCTTTGGATAGTGTGGCTACATACAATTTTCGAAACTATGCCTTTGTGTATTTTAAGCATCTTGAAGATGCAAAAGCAGCAAAGGAAGCGCTTCAGGGAACTGTAGTCAAAGGGAGTGCATTGAGGATCGAGTTTGCAAGACCGGTTTGTCCCCCCTTAGAGTTTTTGCATTCAGAATCGTGTATTTTATCTCAGAATTTAATTTTTTTTGTGTATTCTTCATTTCTGTTCCTTACATTCATTGGTTGTAATAATTGTGGATGTTTTCCTTGTTGGATGCCCAGAAGTCTATTAGATTTAAAAAGTGATATCCAACTTTTTTTTTTTTTTTTTAATCCTAAAAATTAGTGTTCTACGAAATGCATTTTGGGTGTTCTCTTTGTTTTGTTTATTTATTGGGCATTCACAATTTGTATAAAATTTAGATATAGTTACTTTTGATTCCTTGGGCTGCAGTTTTAATTACTGTTTTGAACTTGAGGATTGTATTTGGTAGCTTGCCTACAAGGCTTCTTTATAGGATATGAGTTTGGGGCATTCACGTATAGGATGAATTAAAGGTGCATATTTTATCAATCCCAATCACTATATGTTAAATTTCTATACTACCAAGTGTGTAAATATTTATGGAATTCATGGTTATGCGTACTTTATTAGATGGCATCGAAGCTGGAATGGTGTGACTGTTTGATGATGGTAGTGTTTCTAGGGCTTTCGCTTCTAGTCATGTATGCTAAGAGCCCGTTTGGATGCCTTGTTAGTCACATATAACCCATGTTCACCTTTATGGGTGATCCTGAGGAACTATAGTCATAAGAGGTCATTTCATAGAGTAGAACTCTCCTTTTTTGGAAATAGAGAAATGGTTTTTTGGTCCTTGTAGACTTGCCAGAGTTTCTGCCTTTTGGGGACAATCTGGGTTACAATAACTAGTCATCAATGTGAATAGTTGCAGATTAACCTGGGATGTCTATGTCGTGTAAATGGGTGTATGAAAAAATGCCATTGTGAAAATTTGGTGTGCCCCAAATGGGTCCTAAGGCTACTTTAAATCGGTACTTGTCTAATAAGAATACTTTGTTTAAATATTCAATTAATTGCCTACTAGGATCATTAGGCTCTTTAATAGTAGTCGGTATCCATGTTGAATTATCCCCAGAGCACAGAGATGCTAAAGGAGATCCAAAGAACCAATGGGACCCTCTGGCCTAACAAGGGAGCAACCGTTTTTCTATGAATTAACAAAGCAAATGATTTAAAATGGCATGAAATGGCACTGCATGTTCATTTCAAGTTTCAACAGGTATCATAAGAGATTTGTTAAAAGGAAAGTAAATGGGTTAGAGAGAAGTTATATGATTTTGCATTCTGGTTCCGGTCCCGTTTACGAGTTTCAACTTCCAATCAAGAAATAAGAATGCATTTCACTTACATATATAAATGCATTATTGTCTGGTCTTACCTTTGCTCTTGTTATCAGAATGTTTTAAAAGGAAGGCTTATGTGATTGTATGTTGTGTCCATTTCCATATGCGTCATGCTCAAATACTTGTTGACACTGTAATTTTTAGAACTAGGTGTATGATAATATATTCCTCGATAACTTTGATTTGTCTCAGAGAGAGTTTACATGAGTGTGCATTCCAGTTATGCGAGTTTTGACTTTCAATCAAGAGAAAAAAATGCATTCCACTTGCGTATGTAAATGCCTGCTTCTGGAGCGAATTACTTGCAACTATCTCTCCTAGGCAATTCTTGCAATTGTTGATTGATTAGGAGAAAGAAACATGGAAACCAGGAAGATGACAAAGTTAATCTCGCATGCAGAAAATAATTTCCCCACCATCTCAAAGTTATCGAAGAACATATTATCATACACCTACTCGTGCAAATTAGTGTCGATCAATTTTTGAGATTCATGCAAGTGAAACAGAAAAGAGAAAATATTACCAAAGAATGAGAATCAAGAGTCGAGGTCACCATGAGCTGCTATTGCCTTGGCCTATTGCATATGTATCAAAACTAACCTTGGAGCTTAAAAGAACTATGTATGAAATAATTCGCTAATTCCTAGTAAAAGGATCATTGATTTTATGAAAGCAAAAAATTGATACCTATCATGTGCATTCCAATCTCGCAATGTAGCATTTCGTCACAATAGCTAAGTGTATTGTTTGAAAATTTGAACTGTCTTAGACATTGCCAAAACTGATTCGATCTGCTGTATTGAACAGTCAAATTCAGGAAAACACAAGATTTTTTTTAATTTTGGCCAAAAGACACATTCTAGGACTGTTTGGGAACGTGTGTAAGACGGTATTTAGAAGCATATGTGATGCCATCAAGGTGAACCTATGTGCACTGATCCTTGCCAACTGTTTGGTGGAGCATGCATGTTTGTCACATAATAAATGACATATCATGCGGAAAAATGGGACTTACTGCCTGCCACAAACTGTAAAATAACAGACATCCATTTTTCTACCGTACATGTTTAAGCCCAGCTATTCGAACTAAAGGTTAGGTCTTTTGAGTTGGCAGCAATATTCGAACTTGGGACAACAATTATATGGGAAATGCATATACCATAAAAGCGAGATTTTGTTTTGGTACTAATTATAGTATATTAAAATCGCAAACTGAGAAACTCTACCCAAACCCAAGTTTCTTGTTGAGTCGGGTGAGCTAACTTGAAATGAGTTTTTATTCACAGATGGAACGTATAGCATATGCATGATGTGCGCTATGCAACACAACTTGATTGTCCTACTTCTGTTCTCAAGATGCGGAAGGGCATTGGAGATGAATCTTACAGAATTATCATCATATGCTATACCATATCCCTTTGATAAAATGTCGTTGCAATATTTCATTCTTGTGCCTTTCTGGCATCTTGTTCTTAAGCAAAATGTGTTTGTGTGGCATTTTGTTCTGAGACATTTTTATCATAAGCAATGCGTATGTGTGTGCTGCTATAATGTGTGTATCACTGCAGTAATGCTGGGTTTTTTTTCCTTATAAATCCAGGATGCAGTTTGAAATTTCTACAAGCTACTGAAAGGCAAAGAATTATAGGAAAGTGATTCTTAATTTGTGTTATATGACTAACAGATCTAATAATTGACTATGAAAGCCTCAATTAAGGTGGAGTAATTTTGTGGAAGTTAACATTTATTTATGCTGTATCCTGTATGTGTGCCTAAGTGAGTTCTTGGACTTATGTATGTACATGCTTATATGGTATGTACATGCTTATATGCATACGTTCCCACAGGCATTTTACATCTTTATGTAGATGCCCAAGCACATAGTTGCAGGCTTTACTTAGCCTTTTTCCCTGCAGCTATGTGGAATTTATTTTTTCTTTCGTGTGGAAGCAATGTACATACCTATTAGTGGGAAACTATCAGTTCTTCCAGACAATACTGACTAAAGCAAGGTGCTTGTGAATATCCGTTGAGGTAGTATTATACTATTATTTGTTCATTGATGTCTTAGTGTTAATCTGACCCCAAAGAATTGGGATAACGCTGGGATGATGATGATGTCTCCATTGTTAGATGCAATGGTGGGTTGGGTTTCTGACTTTCTAGTATGCATCTCTTTATGGATTAATGGAAGGAAACTGCATTTTGCATTTGAGAACAAGTAGAAATATGGAGTTCTTGGTTTCTTTAGAACGCTTTCAGTTTATGAAATTTAGGTAGTAAAAGAAATTTGAGGAACCCATTTTAACAAGGTGAAAGCTGATATCTAACAACCTTATACTGGGATTGAAAAGGTACTTAATGTTCCCTATACACGTCGGCCACATATGAGAAACTGCATGTCGATTCATTGCGGTCGTAGCTTGTGCTATGAGGTGTCACACTTGGTGCTTTGGTCTTTGTTATTCACCAAAAACTCAACGGGGGTTCAGGCAAGATCAATTTCCATGTGCTTGGTTTGCAGAATTGAGGTTCCCATGTTGGTTTCAAAGTTGCAAAAAATAGAGTGAATTAGGACTGATATTTAAAAGAAAAAACATCAGGTCTAGTTGCGTACTTTGTTTTCTAGAATGCCACCTACATATTCATGCTCTAATTATAATCTAAATGTGTCACGCTTACCTATTTTATTTCAATGCATATAGGAAACCTTGATGAAACAATATTAGTGTGTGTGGCGCCAAACTCTTTTTAAGTTATGTTCTCCTGGATTTGAATGATGCTATATCAATAAAAGAAGATTCAAATGTCTTTTGAGGATGTGTGGCCAAGCATAGCTGTCGGGTTCGGTTGCGATCCCGGGAATGGGAAGTGGTTCGAGTCCTCTGAACCATGGATTGTTGGAAGGTCCTTGTGGTTAGGATTGTCTTATATACGATCCTATATCAAGGGAGTTCAATCCTTGTCATAGGGAATCTCGATTCCATGAAATAGGAATCGCAACAGTGAAGTCGTAAGGGATGGCGAATGATGTTTAGGTTCACATTACCATTGGGCACAAACTTTAATTAGTGTATATGAATCAGTGCCGAATAGGGAAAATGTCATTTGCCTTGCATCTTACACTTGAGTACCACAGTTCAAACGCGCCAGAAATGAGAATCACAATATAGGAATCCGCGTTCCATCCAAGATCCGTGGCTGGATTCGTGGGATCGAGGTTTCAGACTGGGTTCATGACCTCACCTTCAAGGTTCCAGCAACTATGTCGCCTTGTCTAAAATAATAAATGTCGCATGAAAAATCTGCTGAAAACTAGTGCCAATAATAATTAGCAAGACTCGACTGGAAGGGCCGGTCTGGTCAGTCAGACCACCATTGGAACCTCAGCCCGTGGTCCAAATTAAGAATTGTGTTTTGTTGAAAACCAGTTAAAACCAATGTCTTACTAGTTAAGTCCAGTTTAACAAGCTTGTTTAGACCCATTAGACCAACCAAACAATGTTGGGCAACCTTTGTTTTTTACATATTTTATAAGTTAAATTATTATTCCTAATTTTTCATTTCATTTCTTTTCTTTTTTTAATTCATTCTAACCTGTTCGACCGGCAGTAAGACCAGTTTTCACTAGGCCCTAAGCGGTTCGGTGGCCTGTCCGTTGCTTATAACACTGGCACCAATCAACAGTTAACTGCTTCAAAAAAAAAATCACTGGCACCAATCAATGTAGACTGCTTTGTTTATTGGGGGAGGGGGAAAAAAGTCAATGTAAGATGAGATGTTTATGAAATAAAATGAAAGACACTCTAAACATTTGTGCTGAAGCTAATGCTCCTTGGTATGATTGAAAAAAAAGAATTTAAAAATCAGGAAGAAAATTGGAACAAAGAATTTTTCTATGTGCTTCCATGAATTTTTTTCACTGGGTTGTAGGGGAAGAGAAGTACTTATTAATGGATATATGTGATTGTTACAAAGAAGGGCTCCTTACATTCCTCGAGGGTCTTATTAAGGTATTTACAGAATTGAAATGATCTTACGGTATCACATCACTATTTAATATAAATGGTTTGACTATGGTGCCTGAATAAATGTCTTGTGGGATGTCCTAATTCATTCATGTCTATGAAATTTTAATTTTCTATCCGGCTGAGGATTTTGCCTGCATTGTATTTCGGTATCTGTTTGGTCTAGGCTACTCATCATTTTTAAAGTTCTGTTTGTATGTATCATTATTCTCAAAAAGAAAGAAGTTTATGGTTGGGAAATAATTGTCTATTGTTTTTCACATCAGCCGTTCTAAACCAAAGGTGGTTGGCAGCATCTGTTTCTAGGTTAGAATAGTTGGTTTTGGCAGAAGGTGAAAATATGTGCTTATCCTCCTGTTCTTCTGTCTCTCTGTGACGCACGCACATTCTTGGCATTTAGCATATCAGGTATTATGGTTTGAATGAGTTAGGCTCTGTCTCAGTTCAGACAGCTTCTTGTGATCATGGAATTCCATTCTCTTGTCCATTCCTTGTTGCAACAGTATATTTCATCTACCAAATCCTTTAAAGAGAAGCTTTTGTGATGATTTAATATGTTGTTTTAAATGCAATATTAGAAGGGTTAGAATATGAAAAGTAATGCTTTATCTTGGCAGACACGTCCTGCAAATTTTCCATGTTGAATGATTCTAAGTAGGCTTAAGGATTTTTAAAATATGAGTGTTCTTGTCTCTTCCCAATTTGCAGGCTAAACCTGGGAAGCATCTTTGGGTGGGTGGGGTGAGTCCATCTGTAACAAAGGAGCTACTTGAACAAGAGTTTTTGAAGTTTGGAAAGGTGGAGGAATTCAAATTCCTCCGGGACAGGAATTCTGCACTTGTTGATTATGTTAAATTGGAAGATGCGGTTTCAGCTTTAAAAGCAATGAATGGCAAGCTTCTCGGTGGTGAACAGCTACGCGTAGATTACCTCAGGTCACAGCCTCCAAAAAGAGTATGTATAGAATATGTGTTGTTATCTGCTGAATTTTCATTTTGCTGGCATAAGGTCTGGTCCATCTTATGTCTTATTTTTATTATTCGTGTTGGATTCTGATATGTAAGCATGCTGACAGGAAAATTGGAATGATTTTAATGATGCAAGAGACAGAAAATTTTCAGGTTCATCAGATGCATCTTGGATGCCAAACTCCAAAACTCAGGTTGCTCTTGATTGCCAAATATATTCAACTTTTTATTATAAAATGGCAGCATTTAGAATATTTTGTTATGTTATTTGGCTTCTTATGATGTCTTTTTGGTGTGCCTAAATGGCCTTCATATGAGTGAATCTATTAGTTTCACTTTTGGTTAATCAACATTCCTTAACATTTCTTGTTCTTTCCTGTTTTCCATGAATATCTAATGTTGTGCTTATGTTTGCTTAAGCCTTCTCAACCGTTTGGAGGGGGGCGAAGAGAAGGCCAACCAAGCAATATCTTGTGGATTGGATACCCACCATCTGTCCAAATTGATGAGCAAATGCTTCATAATGCCATGATCCTCTTTGGTGAAATTGAAAGAATAAAGAGCTTCCCATCGAGACATTACTCATTTGTCGAATTCAGGAGTGTTGATGAGGCTCGGCGGGCAAAGGAAGGTTTACAAGGTCGCCTTTTTAATGATCCTAGGATACAAATACTGTTTTCAAGCAGTGTAGCACCTGGGAAGGAGGGCTCAAGTTTCTCCCCTGGTATTAAAGGTCCTAGACCTGATCTCTTCTTTAATGATGCTCCATTTAGGCCAATGGATGTATTTGGTAATCGCCCAATGGGGCCCAACAATTTTCCTGGTCCTCTAGGTCCAAATGGAATGCCTGGACCAAATATGCTAATGAGACCTTTCCCACCACAAGGCTTTGAGGCACCATTTAATGGCCCAGATGTTTTTAACGATATGGGGGGTCCTTTCCCTAATTTCCCTAATGCAAATATGATACCTGGAAATTGGAGACAGCTATCCCCTGGTTCAGGACCTGGCATGAGACCTACAATGAGGCCCCTTCCTGGTTCTTGGGATGGTGGGTTTGATCAAAGTAATTTTCATAGGGATGCAAAGAGGTCTAGGATTGAAGGTTCTAACGCAGTTGAAGGATCTCCTTTTCATGGAAAGAAAGCAGATAGTCAGGGCAATGGCCTTGGGATGCAAACTGACAAAGGCGTGTTAGGGACCCCAGCTCGTGTTGCTCCTGGTCCATCTGGCAAGGATTTTATCTGGCGTGGAATCATTGCTAAGGGGGGAAGTCCTGTCTGTAGTGCTCGATGCGTACCTGTAGGAAAAGGGATAGACGCTCAGCTGTGAGTTCAAATGATTCATGAACCACATGGTCTTTTTCTGACTTGTAAATTTTTGGAAAGTTATGCCGTAATCCAGTGGAATATGGTATAGAGTGCTCTGTGGTGGCATCTTCCTGATAATAGACAGTGGATATCAACTCTGCATTGGTGTTTGCCTCGATGGGACACACTACGGTTGATCTTCGCTGTCTAGGGAAATGGATGGTGGATGCCCCTTAGGAGGACTAGAAGTCATGCTCCATTTGAATAAGACATCCCTGTATCTTTTCTTGGAAATTTAACATAATGCATTGGGTCATGCAATTAAGAGATTGGCTGTGGTGGATAGAGAGTAGAACATCTCTCTCTTCTCTCTCTCTCTCTCTCTCTGCCCCTCCCCCCAGCCAAACCCCCCCCCCCCCCAAAAAAAAAAAAAAAAGCCCACCTTCGACCATCTTGGACTAGAGCTTTCCTGTGTATACTTCTCATCATTTTCCTTACTTTCTCATGATTTTCCTCCTTTTGGTTGATTGATATGCCTATTGTGCTCTTCTTTTTGCAGTCCGGAGATTGTGAATTGCTCAGCAAGAACAGGATTAGACATGCTCACTAAGCATTATACCGAGGCCAATGGGTTTGACATTGTCTTCTTTTTGCCGGATAATGAAAATGATTTCGCTTCCTACACTGAGTTTCTGCGATACCTGGGTGTCAAGAGTCGTGCTGGGGTTGCCAAGTTTGATGATGGCACAACCCTATTTTTGGTGCCACCATCTGATTTCTTGACCAATGTTTTGAAGGTAAGGGGTCCTGAGCGCCTCTATGGAGTAGTTCTTAAATTCCCACAACCAATCTCTGGGGCACCACCTATTCAACAACCACCCCAACAACTTATTCCTCAAATCCCACCCCCACCCCCATCCCAATCCCAACAGTTTGTAGATGGTACCCAGCAATATCCTTCTTTGCTAGGGGATTATAACAGGGTTTCTCACAAAGAGGATCAATCTCTCCAAATGGATTATAACAGGGTTTTGAATGAGGATCCTAATACCCTTGCTGGTGGGATTAAACAACTGGGAACACATGCTGAAGAGCCTCATTTGGGGCAATCTGCCCAAGATTATGTTAATAATCTGGCAAATTCTCAAGTAGGAGTTTCTTTGACACCTGAGGTCATCGCTGCCTTGGCGGCCATTCTCCCTGCCAACCTTCAATCTGCAAATAGTCAATTAGGTCCTGCTTCAGCCCTAGTGGCATCTGCATTTGGTGCAAATATGGCTTCTGACCAGTCAGTGCAATCACAAGTTTGGAGGCCCGACCAACAACAGTCAATGGTTTCGAGTGGCCTTCATCAATCAAGGGAAGATCAAGCGAGTTTTCAAAACCAACAACTTGGGCAACAATTCAATAGTCAAGCTTCCCTATTGTCTCAATATCCAGGTTATCCAAATATCCCAAGTGGGATGGAACACATGGTTATGGGTGTTCAGGACACCTCTATGAATTTCCAACAGGCTACCATGTCTACTCGCCCGGTGCCTAACAATTTAGTTCCTTCTCAAGGTGGACAATACCCAGCTCCCCAGGTTAATCAAAGTTATCAGCTTGATCCTTCTCAAAGTTCTCGATCACAGGTCCCTCAGCAAATGAAGCCTTCATTTTCACCTGGTCATGTTCAAGGTGGAAATATGGCTCAACCACAGGCCAACATGCAACAGATGGGAACTGTTAATACTGAGATGCCAAATCCTGTACAACAACTGCAATCTGCCCTTTCGATGCCGGAGAGTGAGGCTGACAAGAACCAGCGTTATCAGTCAACACTGCAATTTGCTGCTAACCTCCTAATGCAAATACAGCAACAGCAACAGCAGCAGCAAGGAAACACCCAAGTGATGGATGGCTCTCAAAATATGCAATAGGAGCTTTGGAAGCACTTCTCTGAGGTAAGCATCCACATTACATATTTTAGTAATATTTCATTGAGTTTTAAAAAGTATTGTTAAAGGCTTATTTATGTGATCCTAGCATATATCTTTAAGATGATATAATAATTGTTAATGTGCCATATGAGATTACTTAATTATGGTACTCAAAACAGAAGAATTGCTTGATTATTATTTTAGGAATGTTTATTAAGTCTGAAGTCTAGGTTATATGCTAAGTACTTATATAGTCTGTGAGTCTTTTGTTTTCAAAAATTATTAAATGACGATCACAACGGGAATGCACAACTGTAGAAGGAGCTGTTGGCATAAATGAGAGCGGAGGTCATAGATACATTCGTAGGATTAGAATATTAGAAGTGCAAGAAGCTTTGAAGAGGATGAAGATAGGAAAGGTTTAGGACCAGATGATATCCCAATAGAGGTTTAGAAGTGCATGGGGAAGATTGGCATTTTCTGGCGGACCAAGCTGTTCAACAAGGTGTTGAGAACAAAAAAAATGCCAGACGAATGGAGGAAAAGTACTGCAATACCTGTTTACAAAAGCAAATGAGACATAGAATTGTACACTATCAAGGAATTAAACTTATGAGTCACACTATGAAGTTGTGGGAGAGTGTGATTGAGCAACGACTAAAGCATGAAACAAGTGTATCGGAAAATCAATTCGGTTTTATGCCAGGGAGGTCAACAATTGAAGCTATTTTTCTATTTAGGCAATTGATTGAGAAGTTTAGGGTGAAGGGAAAAGACCTCCACATGAACTTTATTGATCTAGAGAAAGCTTATGATGATGTGCCTCGAGATTTAATTTGGTGGTTGTTGGAAAAGAAAAGAATCTCCAGATATTGTATCGACTTGGTGAGAGATATGTATGAGGGAGCGCTAACTAGTGTGCGAACTACTAGTGAAGAGACGAGTGAGTTTTTAGTGGTAATAAGTTTACATCAGAGGTCAACATAGAGCTCATACCTCTTTGTCTTAGTTATGGACAACTTAACTAGGCACCTACAATATGAAGTTCATGGATGACATAGCTTTGATCGATGAGACCCGAAGCGGTGTCAACACAAAGTTAGATTTGGAGGGATGCTTAGAATCTAAAGGTTTTAAAATTAGCCGGACTAAGACAGAGTATATGGAATGCAAGATTAGAAATAATAGAAGCAGAGACCAGGAAATAGTTAAGATTGACGACCAAGAATTACTAAAAAGAGTGTATTTTCGATTTATTGGGTCGATAATCCAAGAAAGTGGAGAGATTGAGGAAGATGTCGCTCATAGAATTAGAGTTGGGTGGGCGAAGTGGGGACGTGCAATCAGAAGTTTATGTGATCGCCAAATACCAATGAAGCTGAAGGGAAAGTTCTATAGGGCAATTGAGAGACCAGCCTTGCTTTATGGAGCGGAATAATGGGCGGTCAAGAAACATTATATCCATAGGATGGGTGTAGCTGAGATGAGGATGTTGAGATGGATGAGTAGCAAGATAAGAAGGGATAGAATTCGAAATGAATACATTCAGGAGAACTTAGGTGTGGCTCAAATTGGCGATAAGAGGAGAAAAAATAACTTAGGTGGGCTGGGCATATACAACGCAGACCGAGTACAACACCTATTAGGAGGTGTGAGTTGGTTTAAGTAGAACGCTCAAAAAGGGCAAGAGGTAGGCGCAAAAGGACATGGATCCCAAATAGCTAGGAAAAGGCTTTGATGATGATGATGATAACGATAATGACATTCAAGATTTCATGGCTTTGTTATGTTTTGCTTAACCTTTGCCTTCAAGGAGAAATGTTATTTTTGTGGAAGGATATATATAAAGTTGGGACAGTAATCTGTTTGATATTAGCTGGTTAGTCCTTATTAGATTCATTAATGAGCAACAGAAATCCATTTGATATTAGTTGGTTAATCCTTATTAAGTTCAATAAGGAGCAACTTAGCTGTGCGCAATCCATTCTCTGATTGTATTTGATGAAACCAGGTCCTCTTACCCACTCACTTGGTGATGGAACTCTCTGGGTATGCTGCACACATGCCAAACTAAGGAAGACAAACTCAAAACTTGGCTTGCCATCAGGTGAGTTGAGCTGACTTACGAAACCAAAAGCGATTTAGAAAACTTGCTTGAAACCTTACAAAACTTGGGTTTTCTCAGCGAGTCAACAGTGTCTGGCAGTAACACAGTGAAACTTAGTGCACAGTTTTAACGCTCCCATAGTAATTTTTAAATTATTGTTCCTGAAATTTTGATCGAGAGACTGGTACTTGAAACTGACAAAAGGTTCTACAACTAGAGGACCTAGGTCTATCTCAGTGGAGGGTGTTGCTGATTTTTCTTTTGTTTTTTATGGGGGAAATATTAACTGTGAGGAGTTGCTGTTGTTTGCCTAACCAGTAAGCTGTCTCTGTTATTTCAGCTGTCTCTGTTATTTCTGCAAAGTACATTCATGTTGCAAAATCATAGACAAGCTGTAGGGGACCTTCCTGCAGTATCATTAAATGCTTGATGAGGAAAGGTGTGCGGCATTATATTAACTTTGTTTGGTAGTCTTAATAATGGGGCATAGGGAGGTTAAATCAAACTCTCATGGTTGTCTACTTATTTGTATAAAAGTAATTAGTAAGTCCTGGGATTTTGGAGCAGATAGGTGTAAGTTTTTGTGCTGGATTCAGTACGGATTGAGGACATTCAGAAAATCGTTATTGTTTTAAGAATCGCCTGCATGGCTTCATGCTATCTTCTTGAAAAGCCATGATTACTTGATGACAACTGCAATAAAAATTTGGTTTTAGGATTTTTTATTGTGTTGTAGAAAACTTTGATGGAGGGATTGCATTCCATTGTTATATGACACACAGGCACATATCCAACATAATCTGTCTTAGAATAAGGACATTTGAGGTATTTGAACATTATCGATGAATTCTGAACATTTCCATGGTTTGTTAGGATGTATCAATGATTACATAGATTTTTCCATTCATGCGAGTGTAGTTTCTTTTTTTGTTATAGTAGTATATGCAATTATTTTCAATTGAGAGTTCCTTCTTTATATAATTGATCCTTTGAATTCCTTTGAGATGATGTAACTTCACTATTTGAACCGTGTCTGCTATCTGATATAAGTTTGTGGCACTTATGCTTTTGAGCCTGTTCATTTCAATTTATTATCTAGGAAAAGAGTTTGAGACTTGTGGTAGGGCATACTTTGTTTTAGGTCTATGGCTTGAATGCTACTGCTTCTTGGTACAGGCAAATGACTATTTTTATCTCTTTTGTCTTTTGATAATGAGTTGAATGACACGTTTGGTGAATTTTGAGCTGGTCTATTTGAAATTGCATGAATGGAAGTGCATGAAAATAAGAAAAATTCAATGTTTCCTTGTCTTTATACCTAGTCTTTTCTTTTCCGGTTCACATGAACACCACACAAACTTATACGTAAAACCCAAATCTCCCCTCCACAACCCCCAACTCCAAAAAAAAAACCCCAAACTCCCAAAAAAAAAAAAAAAATGGAGTAGAAATTTTAATCTTAAATGACTATTTGTGGTTTCAAATTTTTATCCAACCCATTTTGGAAGGGTCATGAAACGTGATATCGGTATTATGGCCCACCCAGGGGTCCTATCCATTGAGCAATTGAGCCATTATGTTGCATAGGTGTCTACAAAGCATTGCGAATGATCGCTTTACGAGTTTCCTGTCATTCAGCGTGTTGCTACTTGTGAATCTTTAAAAGCTCAAACTCGATTCGTAACTCACATGGTGCATGTGGAGAGTCAACTCGCGTAAAAGCTCGAACGCATTTCAGGTCTCACCTGGTGCTTGAGGTGAGTTAACCTGCTGAGTCACGTGTTTTATATGCAAGGATATTCTTCAGAATATTCATTTTTTTATGAGACTCGGATTTACACACTGATAAGACCCATATGGTCTATAGCGTTGGCCTGGCCTAAAAAAAATAGAAAAAAATTCACGTGAGTTTCATATGGTCTATAGAGTTTTAAGATTGGGTGACCCCCTAATCTTGGTTGGACTTGGGTGACCCCTAATCTTAAAAACAATGAGTCTAAAATCTGCTTCCAGTCTCCTTTTTTTATGTAGCGGTCAGAAGCTTTGGGCTTCTGTTCTCCTTTTTTATGTAGCGGTTAGAAGCTCTGGTGCCCCGTGTGAGTGATTGAGCTCTGCTGAGGGTGGTATTTTACCTCCAAAATTAGAAATAAGAGAACTTAGAAAGGCTTCTATTCTCCTTTTTTATCTAGCGGTTAGAAGCTCTTGGTGCCCTGTGTGAGTGGTTGAGCTCTGCTGTGGGTGGTATTTTACCTCCAAAAATTAGAAATAAGACAAGTTAGAAAATTGAAGTTGTTAATATAGACAATAATATTATTAGGGTTCAAATGCATTGAGCACATTTACAGCTGGGGTGATGTTGAAGCACAATGTGCCCAGTGATTACTTTCCAACTATTGTAGACAAGAAGTGAAAAATATTTTATTGTAAAAAAAAATGCATAACCATGCAATCCTTAAAGTGCACACTCTCAAGTTACTAATTTGTATAAATTAGTAATTGGTATTCCACTGATTTATAGAAACAAAATTGTTACAAAACATAATTTCTCAAAAAAAAAAAACATATGCACAACATTTAGTAGTTATCTATGTTTTGGCCTTGCTGGTCTATGTTTTGCTCCTGGCAAGGCCCTTTTCTAGTGGGATCTACGTGAAACAACTCAAGCCAACCAGCTAACGTGGTGTGGGACCTTTTGATTCCAACATTAGCACTCGTCACTCGTCAGTTTGGTCAGTTTGGTTGTAGTAATAGGACCCAACGTAAGCATTAAAACAGTTGTTTTGAGTTTCACACACTACTATATTGATGCCTTGAACACTGTTACTTCATCTGAACCTATGTTGTAAGTATAATCTATAACTCCGTTCTATACTTCGTATTTCGTTATCTCGTGGTTACACTTAAATCATAATTTGATTTAATTAATAGCACAAGGTTGAACTCTAGGGAAAATCCCCATAATTGTTACGAGCATGGGATAGGGCCTAAGACCCGACATCCATTGTCCATGGTTATCCAAGGACAACGGTAGATGAGATGTTGTTATGCTGGCTTATATTTTTAGGGTTTGTATACAATGAGACCATTTATCTATGGTACAAGGAGGTCAGAATTACTTATGACCCTCCAATGTGAAATCTGATGGCTTAGATATGTCACAAAGTTCGAGAAAATTTCTTTTGAACTTTGAGCTTGGTCAATAAAATCAATGCACCCACCCAATTTCATATCCAATGGTCAAGATTAATTGTGACTATCTTGTACCAAAGGTAAATGGTCTCATTGTTTATTTTTTCATATTTCAATAGGAATGGTTACTCCACTCCACCGCCCATCTATTATATGGACAATGGATGTTGGGTATGCAGACCCATATACTTAAAATAGTATATGTGACCTTGTACTTTTGTGTGTAATGCATATCACTTCTCACTTGAAAGGTGATGCATCATCAATTCTTTTGTTCGACTCCCTTTCAACGGAGAATGCTATTAACCTAGGGTGCCTCGTCAGATATTTCTTTGATAAAAAGGAGTGCCTCACAATATACTTGATCGATTTGAATAATTCACACAAAAATCCTCATTAGTTTATTCGATTCTAGCTCATCCAATTCATACTATTTAGTTGTCATAAATGTTTGGCATTAGTGTCTCTGAAGCTCACTTTCAATTCCCTATGATTTAAAAATGAAAACCTTGTTCTGTTGCATCTTATGTAACTAGATGTATTTGAGACAAATGTAATTAGTGCATTTCTTATCCAAAGAGAGAAAGAAAAACAAAGGTTCGAAGGAAAGCCTAATTGCCCTTGAGGTTCTCTCTTGCAACTATAACAATGCGAGTAGTTCTTTGCCATGAATAGCACTGCACATTCGCCTTTTTACTCCAAAAAGATTAGGTACTGAATGGTCCTGGATATCTCAGTAATTAGGATGAAGTTAGTAATTAGGATGAAGTTATTGCTTTCGTAGGGTCTATGTGTGAATTAACTTTTGGGGTGGAGGAGCTTTCAATGGTTATGAAAATAAAATTTTAACCATATAATTTAGAATGGCCATGTCCATTTACATCTTATTTATGATTTTACCTATATAAGAAAAAGTGGTAAGTGATACAGTGGAATCAGAAAAATCATAAATCGTAGGACCTTAAATGCAATAGATTCATTACATATTATATAGCATATGGCTCTTGGTTTAGTGCTCAGGTGGATGAACCACAATGTCATGTCAAGGGTTTCAATCTCACTCCATCAGGGAAAAAAAGGAGATACAAATTGGAGTGGACGAACCACGGAGATACAAATTGGAGTGGGTCTTATGAGAGCAACTTGGTAATTTTTGCTGCAATACAGGTGATGTCGAGACATTATGTTTGTTATTGCTCACATTGTGTGTGTAATTAATACACAGGGATTCTTGCCGGGACTCTCTGGTCCTGGGTCAACTCAAATCCCATAAAATTAACCATAAATTCACGGAACTGATGATACTTGAGTTCTTCTGGTTTTGGGGTTAGTCCAAGTCAGTTGTTCGTTTTCGGACCTAACTGAGAGTACTCCTTTAGAAGAATGACATGGTCTGAGAGTTCACCTTTAGAAGAATGACATGGTCATAGAAAATGTTTGAAGCACTTTGGGCCACCACTTTTGGATGAAATTCAGGTCAAACATCAAGGAGCTCCTTTAGAAGAATGACATATGGTCATAGAAAATGGTTGAGAGAACTCTGGGCCACCACTTTTGAATGAGATTCAGGTCAAACATCAAACATCAAAGAGCTTTCAACATCAAGGAGCTTTCATAGGAATGTTAGGTTTGTTAGGTCTGCTGTGGTTCATTCTTTCGCTCTAGTTAAAACTTAGAAATTCAGCTATTTAGTCATATAGGCCTGCCTGCCCTAGTTAAAACTTAGAAATTCTGCTATTTACTCACATAGGCTGAAAAAGGTGAAAAAGGGAATGAACTTATTTGAAATAATGAATATTTTTGGGCCATTATTTGGATGATTTAGGGGACATGGCTGGTCATTTAGGAAGCAGGTCTTTCTCCTTTGCTTCCCTTTTTGGTTGGGGAAAGATTCAGTAAGTTGAAACTTAAGTGTTGACCAATTCTGAATCCCACTTCAGTGTTGACTGATTCTGAATCCCATGAAAGTTTCAGCAAGTTGAAACGACGTGTTGGCCGATTGTCTATGAAAGTTTATCATCTTTCCAAATTAAATACTAAGTAATTGGAATTCAAGGGGGGTTTACTATCAAAATTTTCAAGGAAATCGATCAATTATGTGTTTTTGTACATCCAATCTCTAATTTATCTTATTAAGAAACTCCGAAACTCCGAATTACCATTGGTTGAATCATAATACACACAAGGTTGGGATTCAAACTAGGTCGAAAATGGTGAAAAATCCAAACATATGATCCTTATTTGTGTAAATTGTGGATAAATATGACGTGTCGAAAGGTTGGGATTCAAAATAGGTCGAAAATTGTGAAAAATCCAAACATGTGATCCTTGTTTGTGTAAATTGTGGATAAATATGATGTATCGAAAACTGTCTGTTGCCCTTCTCCAGTTGATCCTTATTTGCCCCATGAATTCTTATAGCGTCATAGACAAGATACTGGTTTTTCACTCTTTTTTTTATTTGAAAGGTTGACTGTGGCGGCAAACATTCACACAAACATTGTAAGTGCTCAAATTAAGGTTCGAACTCGAGTAATACTCGGCTATTATTGTGAATTCTATCTACATGTTACATGGTATCAGTACTACATTATACATTATTAAGCTAGAATTAAGGGATGGACACTTTTGGCGGGAATAAAACGGGACCCTATACATAGAAATAAAGTCGGGTAGATGTCTTAGAAATAAAAAAAATTAAAATAAAATAATTACTCTCTATAAACCATGCATTTTAATTAATTTATTTAAAATTACTTTAAATGTTTATATTTCCTAAATTAATAGGAAATAAAATTTAGCAAATCCCTATAGATATGATGATGGAAATCATGAGCTTATAATATTATTATATATGCACCCTTAATAGATTTGTTAAATCTTCTAAATCATGGTGGAAATTTACTAAATCGGCTAAGTAGAGTAATTTGCGAAATTCCCTAAATATATAAGGTAGAGATATATGCCAAAGAGACATAGAGAGACGGATCCAAGAAGACAGAGAGAGGTAAGGATTTAATGGATTTCCCGTGATATTCCCTTAGATATTATTTGTAAGGGAGAGATATACGCCAGGGAAACATAAAGAGAAGAAAAGAGTACGTGGAGAAGAAAAATAAGGAGAGAATAGGGAGAGATAGGCTGAGAGAAAAAATAAGGAGAGAATAGGGAAAGATAGAGCGAAAATAAAATAAAAAAAAAAAGTAATGATTTTTTTTTATGAATATCATAATTATATGTTTCTAATTATAAATATTTTGATATTTATTTATTTTTATTATAATTTTATTAATATTAATGATGTAATTTACATATTAGCATTTTCAAATATGAATTTTCATATTATAAAAACTAAATTTTGACTAATCAATTAAAGATACTTGTAAAACTTGATTTTCAAATAGTAAAGATATTTGTGAATAGGAAAGGAAAGCTGAAAAGGTTCACTTTTCAACAAAAACAAGATGGATTCAATGTGGAGAGAAAAGTTGAATATAAATATTTTGATACTTATTTATATATGATACTTATTTATTTATTTTATAATTTTATTAATATTAATGAAGTAATTCATGTATTACTATTTTCAAATGTGATTTTTTATATTATAAAAACTAATTTTAGAGTAGTCAAGTAAAGATATTTGTGAAGCCTGAAGATAGATCGACATATATGGGAAAGAATATTATAGATAATTCAAATATACTTACCATTAGTCTCATTGTTCCAAATTAAAGTTAAAATCCTCCGCCATTTTCCCAAATTAAAGTTAAAATCCTCCAATGTTCCAAGTTAAAGTAAAAATTAATAACAAGAATCTTCATCCAAGTTTAAGATCATCTTGAATCATACAATATTTTTTATTTTTTTGAGGATGATTTTGAACACTAAAGTTTGAAAATTGAAGTTAAAATGGTATTTGGAATAAATCATGTATAAGGTGGATCTATGAAGGTCTATTCACACTCAAAACATGACCTAATCACACATAAATAAAGTTCAAAGCATGGCCTAATCACACGTAAATAAAGTAGGTAATAGAAGGGCATCTTCTACCAGATAAAAAACATGAGGCTTAATCACACGTAAATAAAGTATTTAATAGAAATGATATCTCCTATAACATAAAATGTCAAATACTTGTTATTTTTTAATATTTATTTTAAAATATACAAATTCTGTGACCATACTTTAAAAAACGCAAATTCTTTAAAACTACAACGGATATTAAATATAGTTATATATTAAACTTTATAATTAAAAAAAAGAATTAATAAATCAATTTAACTTGAAGATGTCTTTAGTAGTTATAAGGTATTACTAATAAAGTAATAACAAAGTAATTATGATTTTTTTTCATGTATATCATAATTATAAATATTTCAATCTTATTAATATTAATATTAATATAGTAATTCATATGTTATGACAATAATAAGTATAGTTTCATTAATTGTAATTAAAAAAATTAGAATTAAATATTATTAATATATTCAAGTAATAAAAATAAATTTTTATAAATTTATTATAATTAATTTAAAGTTAAGATAGTGATTTAAATTATCAGAGTTGGGTGGGCGAACTGGAGATGTGCAATTGATATTTTATGGGATCGTCGTATACCAACAAAGCTGAAGGGCAAGTTCTATAGGATAATTGTAAGACCAGTTTTGCTCTATGGGGCGAAATGTTAGGCGGACAAAAAGCAATATATCCATATAATGGGTGTAGCGGAGATGAGGATGTTGAAATGGATGAGTGGCAATACAAGAAGTGATAGAATTTAAAATAAATCCATTGGGAAAAATTTAAGTGGTGACCAATAGGTAGTAAGATAAGAGATAGTAGACTTAGGTGGGCTGGCCATATTTGACACCGACCCAAAAGTTAGTTCAAGTGGAAGGATTGAAAAGGGCAAGAGGTAGACTCAAAAGGACGTAGTAGGAAGTAATCCGAAAAAATATGAAGACTTGTGGCCTCATTGGGGCTATAACCATTAATAGAGGCGAAGGGAGGATCAGGATTGGTCTAGCCACCTTCAATTAATTGGAAAAAGGTTATGATAATGATGATAATAATTTAAATTATTATCATTAATTGCTTTATAGTAATATTAGAATCAACATTAATAATTTGATTGTAATATTATAATGAATATTAAAACAATTATCTAAATATAATTAAAGTCGTATAATTATTATGAATATGTTTTACTGGTAATGCACTATCCCATCAAAAAATCATGTAATTATTTCTATTGGAAAGTTATGTAATTATTTTCATTGAAAAATCATGTAATTATTTCTAAAATCACCTAATTATTTAAGTGATCACTTAACGCATATCAATTTATTATTCCATCGCATATTTATGAAATTATTTATATAAATACTTGAAACATATCTACGAACTCTTGATTACATATTTACGTAATTATTTATGTGATCGCTTATTTTATTTCTATGTATCCCACTAATAAGATATTATATTACATGTACCGAACAGCATAATATTTTACTTATAAAAGTTGTCTGATCATACGTACGAGTCTAGTTATATTGATTTTTTAGACTGAGGCATTGAACATGGACACTTGTTTTGTTAGTGTAACAATGGAGATGGGCTTTTGGTCATTTAGAAGTATCTACTATGGTTTTTATCTTCCCTCCTAACGAGTAAAAAGATAAAAATGAAACTCCCTCTATTCAAACCCAAATTTCTTAATGTGGTCCTGAAAACAAATTGGTAGTGAACCAACACATAGATCTATTGCCGCAAGGATAGTACACTCAAAACAAAACAAAAAAATATATGCTTCCGCTAGAAAATAGCAAAAGTATTTTCTATTGCCGCAAGGGTAGAACGGTCAAAACAAGTATGCTTCCGCTAGACAATAGCAAAAAGATCATATCATGTAGAGTTTGAAAACATCAACATCGGTAATCGGCAAAGGGGTTTTTTTTTGTGTCACACAACGTTTCAATTTAAAAATTTAAAAATAAATAAAATAAGGGGAAAATTAATTTCGAGTGTCCATCAATTTATTGGGTTTGATCCGAATCAGCGAATTTAATATTTCTGAATCACTGTTTTAAGGGTTTGATCCGAATAGATTGATTCACGATTCGGATTCTGATTCACTGTTTCAAGGGTATTTAATATTTCTGAATCACTGTTTTAAGGGTTTGATCCGAATAGATTGATTCACGATTCGGATTCTGAATCACTGTTTTAAGGGTGTAATATGTTTGAATCACTGTTTTAAGGGTTTGATTCGAATAGACTGATTCACGATTCGGATTTACGAGGGGTCAAATCCATGCGTGTTAGATGAAATTTGTACGAGACTTACGGGGTTTACGTCATTTGTTGGATTGGTGGTATTTTGTGTACTTCAAATGCCATGATGTTAAAGTTTCGGGATCCGTTGGTTATTTTATATCTGCGCTTGTAATATGTGGAAAAAACATCCAAAAGGAACGACAAATAGGGTGAGAGTAAGGGTGGCAACGGACCCGGCTCCAACCCGAGGCCTGAGGGGTAGACCTGAATTGGGTCGAAGTATGGGCTCAAAAATCGGACCTGGGGGGTCGGGTTCGGGTCCAAATCTTGGACCTAAACTCTATTCAAGTCTGGGTCCGGTAAAGATTTTTAGGTGCCTATATATGAAATATATTTATAATTAAATATATAGATATTTTAATTTTTGGGTCGGGTCCGGTTTGGGCCGAACTTCACTCATCGCCACCCATAGGTGAGAGCTAATACGAGACCCACTTTCTTTGTTTTCATGAGTAATATCGGGGAGTAAGGGGTACACTCGCTCCCTCGGGCAAAAGTACCCACTTGGGAGGGTTATTTGTTTTCGGGGAAATTTTTATTAATTATATTTTTCATATTTTATAGTGAAGCCTTTTTCTTAGAACATAAACCTTATGTGAAGTTTATCTCTTTTTCTATATATTGGATTAAGCTCAATTTTTGTTTGTCTATATTTGTCATCGTCATACACCTATAAAAGTATTTTCAAAATAATTTTGTGCAAATAAAATTACCAAAACTAAGTGGTTTGGTATTTTTATGAATTTTAAAATTTTGAAAATATTTTTTTGATGGTGTAATATGTTGAAATGGGTGGAGTTACTGAAGCTTAATTTGATTTATAGAAAAAGAGATCAAATTAAAATGTATTTTACATTTTCAAAATATGGGACTTGATTGTAGAATAGGAACTATAGAAAACTATTTTTAAATATTAAAAATGACACATTAATCCGTAAGTTTCCCCTTTTTTAAGTGATATTTTGGAAATCACTTTGAACCACCAGATAAATAATTTTATAATGAAAGTAATTATTTGGAGACGTCATCATCCAAAAGATGAACAATCTATGTTTTAGCCATGGGTCAGGAATCTTTTTAGCCAACCATACCCCACCAAAAAAAGGAAAAAATAAATAAATTAGTTGATCACATCTTAAAATCACGGGTCCGTTGTATAATCCTACGATCATGAGTTGGAATAATATCGAAAGTTAAAAATGCTTAATAATACATCTCTCACGAGTTTTTTCATAAAATAGCCCGAAAACAATAATAGGAAAGGCTAGAAAATTGGGGGACTCAGCCTTTAGATTAGCGAGTTTTGAATTACTTGCTAGATATTGTTAGAAGTGAAGGATTTTGATGGACTGCGCTTTTAAATTCAAAAGCTTTTTCCTTCTTGCATTTTAATTTAAAGTAGACTCTATATTGGAAAATGATAATGGAAGGCAACAAAGGGCGAGCATGTGTCTTTAAGTGTCAACATGCGACACCAACCCATATACAGAGTGTCAGAAGTAACACCACATATGTGAAGGAAGAATGAGGTAGTTTTTCTTTTGCCAGGAAAGGATGTAAGATTTTGCCTTCGCACACTCATTTAAATGGGGTAGGAAGAAATTGTGGAGCATTGATCATTGACACAATTTTGCTAAAACAATTTGATTTTGATCCCTTAAATTGAAAGATGGTCATCTAACTTTGACTTTTAAGGGTTTTTTCCGTCTTTTTTTTTTTTTTTTGTTTCTTTTATTTGGGGATTGTATACTATTGGACTATTTATCTTTGGGTGCAGTTTGTATAAGGTCGAGGCTTTAGACAGGCAAAGTAAGGCACACCTTTAAATAGTGTTGAAAGATATTGTTTCAATACTGGAAATCTTTGTGATGGCTTGAAAATTTATTTTCCTCTCTAATTATAAAATTTAAACCTTAAAAAATGTAGATTGAGTAGATCTATGAATACTTGAAAATTTTGAAAATTGATGGTCCAAAAATGCATTACAAGATGTACTATCTCCGAGACTTGAAATCTATTTTTTCTCATATCTATGCATCTTGAATTCGAGATAACCAATTTGAGGATTTTTGAG
Organism: Amborella trichopoda; assembly: GCF_054954075.1. Taxonomy (NCBI): domain Eukaryota; kingdom Viridiplantae; phylum Streptophyta; class Magnoliopsida; order Amborellales; family Amborellaceae; genus Amborella; species Amborella trichopoda. The sequence goes on along the minus strand of NC_142341.1, from coordinate 50,720,858 downwards.
CATCAATACCTTTTGAGTGAAGTTTTTAAGGTGCATCGTAAAGAGCCTCGCCCTTATATAAACTTTTTCCTTTTAATTGTGGATGACCACTTAAAGTTTGAGAAACTTTTTTGCAATGCAAAAAGTGATGGAACGCGAGTACAGCCCGCATGACTACATATGTGTTCCATCTCAAAACAATGGAAACTAGCGGTTCAAATGTTTTCTAGAATTATTATTTCTAGTTTTTCAAATTTACTTATTTTTTCGTATTCATGATCTCCAAATTTGATTTAGGGTGACTCTGATAACTTTATAGGAAAGGCAATTGGTCTCGTAGTATATGTTTCTATTGATTAGAGAAACATATCAAAAGTCCCAAAAAGATGAACTATGTGCAGCTAACACCCATTTCTTGACTAAATATCTAAATCTTCTTTAAAGAATGATGAACTACTTCATATGACTAAATTTTATTTATTTAATGTTTGTAGGTTGGGAGCGTGGTCTATGGAGTACGGTTTGAGAGGCGAAAGGGAATCGGCCTTGAAGGCTTTAGGATAGTGAAGGGTACTGCCCTAAATTGTTGTTAGTGGACTTTATTTGGATCTTGCTATGTTTCTTTTGAACTGTGTGGCTATAAAATGATGCGTAGAAGAAATTTCCATAAATTTTACTAATTTTGTTTAGAATGATCAATAACTACTTGCTTTTATTTCTCTCTCTACTTGATTGTCTTCATTGTTTCTTTTAGTGGGAAATGAGTGCCGAAACTCGATTCATTTGGTTTTTTCAGATATGAGTGCAACAATGAATCTGGAGTATAATTATCAGGAATAAATTGGCTATCAAATCAATCACGGTCTAGTCGAATCAAAAGTGATTTAATCGGCAGTTGAACTGATTGGAGTAAACAGTGATTTCGTTTACTTTTATCACCGTTCAATATTCATTGTACAGTCATGATTTTTCAATAGCATTTCATTTTTCATTTTTTCTCTATAAATCGGAATGATCTGAAATTTGAAACATGTGTACATCTTAGTGTGGTGCACTTAATAAAAATATAAAAAAAATAATTCGAGAAAAATAAATTGCCTAAAATACCTTGAAAACTTTTCAAGGGTATTTTGATCAATTTTTTCATGTAAAATATTTTTTTGATATTTTTCGTAGATTCGTCTATTTTTTATGAACACATGTTTGAAATTTCAGGTTATTACGATTTGTAGAAAAAAAAAATGAAAAATAAAACACTATCGGACAATCGTGACCGTGCGATGAACTTTGGGCGGTGATGAGGGAAGGTGAAATCATTGTTCATTTGAGTCTATAGGCGTTTTGTAGCATCTTCATATATATATATATATATATATATATATATATATATAATTTTAAAAATACTAAATATATTGAAAATTTTTTTCTAAATGTTGTTTAACCGGTAGAATCGATCAAAATTAGACAATCAAACTGGTCAAAATTGGTCAAATACTAATATTGAATAGTTTTTTACCAAATGTGATTTTTATCTTAGACAAGACCAATAAACAAAAATTCAGCCATCGTGCCGTCTAGGCGGCCTTACTGACAAACACTTAGGCGATGGGATCTAAGAGGACATGACTAAGGTGGGTGCTTAGGCAATGAAAGCGGGTGCGTAGGCACCCACCTAGGGTCTATGTGCTCTCTTACATATGAGAAGAAGAAGAATAAGAAGAAGAACATGGACTCTACATGTTCGGTGCGTGACCTTTCTCTCTCACACATACACACACAAAGATACATGAACCCATATGCTCCCTCTTTACATGTTAGAAGATGACCTCCAAGTGTTTGATGTGAGGTCTCTCTCTCCATATCCTCCAAGTATTCGAGACCCCTCTCTGACAAATACATATCCAAAAAAAAGAAGAAAAAAAGGATGATATTTAAGAATTTCATGCGAGACTTCATACATGCACACATATGTGTGCATGCACCTATATATACATACACAATTACAACACACATAAAACGTATGTCCCGCAACCCAACCGCCTTCCTTTAGGGCCGCCTAAGTATCTGGGCGCCCGCCTAGGTGGTTGCATCCGTCGTTTTGAACATTGAATCAAACTACACACCAGTTGACAGTCTGATCGATCAGGCCGAGTGGTTATGTTTGGCTTCCCAATCTGTAACTACCAGGTTATGGTATATTTCATTTTTAAATGTAGTGACAAAAAGTAATAAAGAGTTAAATAAATGTTAAAAGCATTGTAGGGCAAGGAAGAAGCCATCATGGCCTAGTTAAGAAAATGTGATATAGCCTTGGGGAAGCCATCACCAAGAGGGAGAGAGATTCGTGTCGGAGAGTTCTGTAACCAGGGCCATGTTCCAATTTCTTTGTGTGGGCTGGCTGATTTAAACAAAATGGGAAATTATTCAGTAAATATATGCCCGGTATTCAACAAAATGGGATTTTTTTTTTTTTTTTTTTGGTGTTATATAAACCGTATTCAATAAATATTATATATCTATTATCTAAACTATCACAATCATGAATTTAAGAATAAATATTGAGTCTTCATAATGGTCTATATTGTATTTCTTTTGAGATTGTTTATTTTAATTCTCCCAATATCATAATATCTGCATTGTATTTAGAATTTCAATTTCAATTTCATGAATTTGAGATGTGTTTTTCTATTTCTTTCTTTAATGTAACTGGAGATGTGTTGAGGCCCATATATGATTTTCTCTCAAGGTTAGGGTTTAAGTATATCGTGCACTGGGGTATTCACCATTATAGATTTCTCCCTATCAAAATCCATATAAGATTAGATGTATCCATAATTGTATATATAAATAAATATATAGACATGATATATCACTAGTTCAAAATCATTGTATATGGTTGCGTTAAAACTTGTGAAAAAGGCATTATATTTTTAAAACCATTATATTTTTAAAACTATTAATTCAATGTTTTTCCTTAAAGTATTAAGAGTTAGAACCGCTAATGAGGATTTTTTTTTTAATGGGTGTTAAAAGAATCATTTAATAGGTCAAAACTCGTAACAAATCACTGTGGTCAAAATATTAATTTGATTGTTTATCTTTAATTTTGATTTTACTTTGAGTTCTCCTAAAAAATATACTAAAATGCTCAAATTGCCCCTGGTAGAAGCATTTTACCAATTTGATCTATTATTTGGTTGCAGCCTTGGGGTCTCTTAGGTGGGGTCAAATTACTAGAATACTCATGCTTATTTAGGTTCTCAACCTTAATAGGGGCAATTGGGGTACATTTGTGGACATTTTTTTAGGAGGTACTTTAGTAAAATGAAAATTAAAAAGGACCTTCTAATATTAATTGAGATGCTTCCAGTCCTTGATAATTTTTCATGATTCTTTAGAAGATACTTTTCCCATATATAATACCCTTTTATTTATATAAAATGTATAAAAAAAAGTTATATATATATGGTGTGATTGGTGTGATGAACCATCCTAGCCTTCTATTCTAATAAAATGGGAGAGGCAGATGTCACAAAGTTCAAAATTTTTTTTTGTTTTTGTTTTTTTAACTTTAAGTCTTATCAATAACACACTCACAATTATTTGAAATTTAACAAACAAGAGTGATTGTAACTTGTTTCTATTAAACGTAAATTGTATTTTTGTATACTTTTCTATTGTATATTATGATCGTGTAGCATACAAACTAACGCTATCTTTCAACAAAATTTAGAGACGTGCCTCATTTGCTTAGTGTAAGGGTGGGCACCTTATACAAACCTCACCCACTTTTTAATAGATATTTTTAAATTAAATAATAAAATACATGTATACTATTAAAAGGATTGTATGTTATAACACCATTCATTTTTGGTACAAGGTGGTCACAATCATTGTTACCCATTCATTGTGAATTCTTATGGATCGAGGTGTGCTACAATATTCAATAACGTTTATTTTGAACTTTGTGCAGTTAGTGACGTCCCCAACTACTTGATTTTATATGTAATGGTCATTGATGATTGTGATCTTTTTATACAAAAAATAAATAATCTCATTATATATATTTCTAATATTACATAGTTCATTTCCCATTGTATTTTAAATAATTTTCCCTTTTCATAACAAAGGAAAAGTGAAGTTTGTTTAAAAGGGCACACTTCTACATGTGCTTAGCTGATGCGATTAACATCCATCTTTAAGACATATATTGCAAAGGTGGTGGTCCCACAAATATTTTAATTCAACCGCCTAGAAATATACATAAAAAGTTATTATTCTTGTTTTAAAAAAAGTATTTATTTAATTTTTTATATTCACGATTCACCATGGCATGGATTATCAACCAACTCATAGAAACATTGTTTTTAAATAAAATGGATGCAGCATCTATAAGGCCTAGGCTTTATAAAAACAAAGTAAAGCTTCAATTAGAAACCTCATCTAGAAAGTAATCTGGAGTGGATATCAGAAATCACAATGATAACTTCTAAAAATGAATTTTCAATATTAACTATGAAATTTGAAGCTTAAAAAATATTAAAAATCTTGCAAATATATGTGAAGGACAAAATAGATTTAAATAATGTATTACAATACGCATTATTTTTAATGCTTCAAATCTTTTTTTTATGAGTAATGATCCTACGAGATCCTTTCACACTCATGTGTGTAGGACCTCAGAGGATTATCATTAATGTTGACATAGATATTTAAAAAATTATCACATAGATGTGAAATTTTATTTTTAAAAAAATTTATATTAAATTTAATGGTGATCTTTTGAGATCCTACACACATATATGTAAAAAATTTTGATAAGATTATTACTCTATTTTTATATAATCACAACGATAAAAGCCAAGATGATCACGTTAATCAATTCGAAGATTTTCTTACACCAAAACTACAATTTTTAATGAGGTTTGAGGTGAAACTTGATAGGACAGCATACGTGTCAAAATAAGTAAATTTTGGTTATACACTTTCGCAGCCCTCTTGAGATCGCCACCGGCCAAAGCCTTTGTTGCAGTTCATGGGCAAGCATGTCAATCTGGTAATTGAAATAGGACATTTTAGGCATCAAAACTTATCCGCCTTTTTCGTATGGAAAATTGTTTCCATTGGGCTGGACCGCATTTCTACATATGTGATCCATAAAGTGTAATACATACATCTTAAATATAGATGCACGTAAGTGTTTCATTTAAAGGCAATAGGAACTAACGGTTCACATGTTTTTTTTATTAAAATTATTATTTTTAATTTTTTAAATTTATTAATTTTTTATATTTATGATTTTCATGTTAGAGATTACAAGTCCTTAAAAATTAAATCTTAAAATTTATCTCAAAAATAAATTTATTAAGAGTCTCGTATTTATATATATGCGGACTTGACGGGATAGAAACTGGGTCCTTTATCGTCTTTACAAGAGATGACCCATCAGGATAACTGTTAAAAATTACAAAATCCCCCTTGAATTAATTTTCTTTACAACTTCTTTCCAAATAATTTTTTTCTGGCAACTTATATCAAAAAAACAATTTTTATAGCAAAAGAACACGGTTTCTATGCAGCCAGGCGTGCATATGTAGAAATGCGGCCTTCTTAATAAACCTATTTTTGAGATGGATTTTTGGACTTAATTTATAAAGACATGTGATCTCTAACATGGAGATCATGAACATAAAAAAATAAATGAATTTTAAAAACTAAAAATAATAATTCTATCAAAAAAACATTTGGACTGTTAATTTCTATTGTTTTTAGATGGAACATATGCCTATGTCTATCTTTAATATGCATGCTTTATACTTTTTGGAACGCATATATTTTCAATCTAACCTGGGTGAAATAAAAGATAAAAATACCATTATATGTACATGAAAAAGCACCACATTCCCATAAACGTCCAATCACCAAAGAAGGTTACCTTTGGAAAAGAACCCATATCACATTAATTATTAGACCAAGCAACAATCTGCCGGACCGAGGTATAATAGACCGACAAAATTTCCGGACTGTAACAATAATCCGCAAGACCACATTTAGAAGTATCGAAGCGAGGATCATAACTGTCTCATCGTATTTACAAGTTCCGGACTGCTTGCGCTCTACCGCCAAAAAAACAAACTTTTTTACTTAGAGGGATATCGGCTATAAAAAATTACTTTGGTATACAAGTTTGGACGATAAAAATTGGTTCAGGCCCCTAGGGGAAGTTTGTGCCGGTATTCATACGTAAATAAACAAGGAGTCTCAGGGTTATTTCTGAGATTCAGGAAAACACAGAGGGCCAACTTTTTATGGTCTTAAAGATATCCTTATCGAAACACGCACGCGCTCTGATTGCGTCGAGTCTTTGGGAGAGAAAATCCAAATTCTGGGAGCGGAGATTGAAAGAGCTCAGAACTCTGGAGAGAGAAACCCAAATGTGCTGATGCCCCCATGGCTTTGATGGAGAGAGAACCCTAGAGAGCGAATACGATACGTGTCGCTGCTCAAAACCCTAATGTGTTGACCATTGGAGAAACCATCGGCGCCGCGCCCACTCTTGGAGGTAAATCTCGACTTTACATAGGAGAGGGAACCTGAAATTTTAGAGAGAGAGAGAAATGGCTTTCGAGGGTGTGGGAGACATGGTTCTTCACCTGATCATAGAGAAATTAGGGCCAAAACAAACGGCCGCCATATCCTGTCTGAACAAGCATTTTAAGGCAGTGGCCTCAGATGAAGTCATTTGGTCTCAGTTTTGCTCCTCAGATTTCCAAATTTCTACACCTCAAGATCCTCTGGGCAAACCCTGTTCTTCATTTAAGGTGATTCTTATCCCATTTTCCCCTCAAATTCGTGGATTTTTCTTTGTTTTTCATGATAAAATCTCATTACTTTTGCTTTATTTTCTGTGAATTTTGGATATGTCATCATTTTTTATGGGGAAGATTGCACGCTATCATGGGCTAACTCATGCAGCCAAGGTTCACAAACTCAGCCTCTTGCGGAACCTAGTACTCGTGTACGACTCGGGTTGACTTAAAAATAAAATAAAAATCTAAAATTATATTCAACAGTTGAATCAATGTATAAATAGTTTATATGTAATTGGGATTTTTTTAGAATGATTTGTGAGCTATTCTTGTCGTACGCCCTACTTAAATAATAATTTTCTCTTTTTTATGGATATTTTGAAATGTCGACTGTAAATTATTTTTTTCTAAATCCATGTTTAATTCCATTTTTATTCAGCTTATTTGTATTATTATTTTTTATGTTGTTTTTGGTTTAGTTTTATTTTTACTTATTTTATTTCTAACAATTTTTTAATCTCCCTTTTATATTCTTAGAGCTCTTTGGTCATGTACCTCGGGCAAGAGTAGCTAGGCTCGGGCCAGGGCTGCAGAAATTAGGCATTGAACACACAAACACACCAGTGTTACTGATTCTTATATCATCTATGGCTTGAGAAATTCATGATCCAAGATGTGCTCTTGGTAACAATTATCAGTATCTGACTGTCTGATCTATAAGCTGCTTTGGCATTATATTCTTGGTGATGGTTCTTCTTATGGAAATCTTATCATGAATTGTTTGATTAATTTGTAAGTGAACAGCTATCCTTTGCACTATATAATTAATTTTTGGCTTAAGAAAAATGGGGACAAGGAAGGATTTAAGCTGCATTGAGTTTTATGAACAAATTAAAACTAAGGTGAACTTTCTTAAGAAAATGTTTAAGAAGAATATTTCAAACTGTATTTGACTTCTTGTGGGAAGTTGAATAAAAAGATAAAAATGGTTCACCATGACTAAAACTGATATAATTTTAGTAAAGTTTTTGCATTGATCAATTTTCTGGGTATGATCCAAAACATTTGGGAAAACATGTTATTAATCCTCGGACTTTAACAAACCGGAATGATCTGAAAATTGGAGCACTTTTACATCTTAGGCGCACCTAATAAAAATATGAAAAAAATAATTCGCAAAATATGAATTGACCAAAATACCCCCATAAATTTTTGGGGGTATTTTGGTCAATTATATTTTTCGAATTATTTTTTTCATATTTGTATTAAGTGTGCCTCACTAAAATGTACACATGCTTCAAATTTAAAGTAATTTGGATTTGTAGAAAAAAAAATTAAAATTGAAACACTACCAGATAACTATGACCGTGCGATGAAGTTTGGATGGTGATGAGGATCGGCGAAATCACTGTTCTTTTTCGTCTATAGGGGTTGAGAAGAGTTTTCCTATATATATATATATATATATATATATATATATATATATATATATATATATATATATATATATATATATATATATATATAATTCATTATCCATGAGGATATTGGGGACTTATGTAACTTTCATTTGACACTTCTTGGAATTGTGCTATCAAGACAGAGGTAATTGCTTTTCTTTGTGAGTATTGTGGTTTAGAATGAGTTAATTGGTACTTAATATTCTCTTTAATCACTAAAAGGAAAAAATTCTCTAACATACAATGCTTGTACAATTTGTAGAGGAACTGTATGAAATCCTCTTTGGCTTTTTTTGACAACTGTGGGTTTTAAAATTTGTTCATTTGATGTTCTACACAAGGGTAGGTTCTGTTTGTCTCTCGATCTATCAAAAGAAAAATGAAAGGAGTCTGTTTTGACTCAAACTCCCCCAACCCCACCACAAAAAAAAATAGACAACCGAAGGAAAAAAAAAAAAAGACAACCAAACGAAAAAAAAAAAAAATTTATTAAAATGCTGGAGGACTCATTTTATCCCTCAAAAGTGTTGAGATCAAAGATTTGATGTCCCGGATTATGAAAGAAATTATATTTGGATGAGAAAACAATAGCTTCTTAGACCTTATTCTTGTGTATCATGTGCCTAGCAGTCTAGCATATTATTTATGTATCGTGTCTGTTACTTTTTTCTTTTAAGATTCTCAAAGAAAGAAAAAAATTGTTGAGCTTATCTCATACCGCAATGGCAAGCTTTCAGCAAATGTATGAATTTTTCTATGCAGGAGGCATACAAATTGTGGAACAAAGAATTTGGTATGTATCCATGGCCTCTTGTAAGGAGGGTCAAACTTTGTTTGGATGCTATCAAAACTTGGGTGTCAGAGAATTTCCAAGAAGCTGCAAGTACTTTGCAGAAAGGTGCATCTGAGGCTGAATTAGAAGCGGTTGAGGAAGCCCTTGGAGTGAAATTCCCTCTTCCTACACGTGTGTTTTATCGTTTCTGTAATGGACAGGACACTGGGCGTTGTTTTTCAGATTTCAAGGAAGATCCATGCTTATTGGGCCTCATTGGAGGCTATTGCTTTTATGACTATTCAGTTGATGTGCATCTGCTGCCCTTGAATGAAATTGTCACTCAAACCAGGCATCTTACTCGCCGCATTAGATTCTCTAGAAAGCGAAAACTCATTGTTGTTGCCTCTTCCTGTAACCTGAGGAAGATATTTTTCCTCGATTGCACGGATGGTTTACTCTATGTTAACACAAAATATCGTAAGGTAGATATAAATTTGATGGCATGTGTGCCTGGTGCCTTGGTAAATACTGTGCATGCTCTTGATAGCGGTGATCAACAAGATGGGATGCTACTATGGCTTGAAGAATTTGCTAGGCGCTTGCAAAGTGGTGTTATTGGGGTTCGTGAGGAGAACAATGCTAGAAGTATATGTCTATATCCAGAGACACCACCATTGTGCTCCACTGCAGTGACCCGAGGAGTTCAGGTTGGCAAGAACCCATGGCTCTTTTCCCCTTAGAATTTGTCAGTTAAGTGGTTTGTTTTGTGGTAAAGTATGCATAATGCAATGACTATGGTCTACTAGGGTCATCACCATCCAATGTAATGATGGGAAAGAGTAAGACCCACCAGAGGACAGGATTCTCATATTGCATAACACGTTTTTCCTTTCTTCGTGATAGCTTTTCTCTTCTATATCAAATCTGAATTACTACAAAACTACAGTATTGGCAGGAGATCTAGAGTGATTTCCTGATAAAAAGAGCTTAAAAGCCTAATTGTCTCCAATTTTGTCCTTTTCTGTCAATTCCCTATTTGTGAACCTTCTCTATGATTTAAAAACCTGCCTTTCTTACTTCTTTTCAGGTTCGGGCCTCTGCTGTGTTTGTCCCGGAGTTGAGCGATCTTGACCAGCCAATGAACAAGTATTTATTTTCCTATTCTATTCGAATGCACTTGCTACCTCTTGAAAACTCTAGTGGAAACCCTATGAGCTCTTGCCAACTCTATTGGCGGCATTGGATTATCCGTGCAAATGATGCAATCATATCTGATGTTAGCGATAAAGCTGTGATTGGAAAGGTATGCATACCAACTTTTTCTCAGCTATGTTATTCTATGAATAAAACCTAGCCAACTCTCTCTCTCTCTCTCTGTGTGCATGTGTGGGAAGAGCAGCATCCTCTCTTGCGTGAAGGTGGTAAAGAATTTGTATATCAGAGTTGCACCTCATCACCGCTGCCTTCGGGGTCTATAGAAGGATCTTTCACATTTGTTCCCGGCAGGTATGTGCCTCAAAAAGTAAATCAATCTGTGTGTGGGTGGGTGCAAACTGTTATAAATGTCAAATTAATGTTTCTAAAATGGTTGTCTGCAAGCTCCTTACGACTCGTGTGGAAGATTGTGGAAGATTCTAAACAGTTATCTTTGTATGTATTGGTTTTACTAGGCTGAACAATCCCCAAGGTGGACAATTTGATGCCGAAGTAGCTCAGTTTCCCCTCGAGTTACCAGACTACATCTTCTGATCAAAGTGTTTTGACATGGGAAGGAGGATTGGATTCTACCTTGTCCAACTCATTGTCAAGACAAAGTATTGTCATGTTAGCACTTATAGCGTACTCCTCCTGGGGCACATTGTATACATACTCCTTTGCGAAATGAATTGCTTAGGAGGATTCTCTTGATCTGAAATTTTAGGATCACTCTGGAATCACCATATGAGTATTTTCAAGACAAAGGGATTCGATTTTGAGTTTGTAAACCTTCTAGGGACACAGATTGCGTATGAATTTCGTTTTCTTTTGTGAGGTTGATTATGGGTTGAGGAGATTACATTCCCAAATTTTGGCTCCTAAAGATACCTCAAGAATGATGTAATCATGGGTTTGCCCTAAATCAGGTGCTGATGGTCTTGTGGTTTTGAAATCCTCGCACTCAAATAGTGTAGCTTTGAGTTCTTCATCTAAAGAAGCCTCTTATATGGTTGTTATTGTATCGGTCACTGGTCAGATGTTACCCCTGTTTCTCTGGATAGTGAGTTTGGGTCTATAGATAGACACATGAAGACGGGTGTGCATAGTTTTATGTGTCAAATATTTTCAGGATGCAACACTAGTATTTGGCACTTTAAGAACTTAAAGGCACTCTGTATGTAACCTTTCTTCTTGAAATCTCGCAAATGCCTAGGGTCGTTTGGAAATCGGGGAAACCAGTGAAAATCCTCTCATGTTTCCTAGCTTTTCTCGATCCTGGGAAAGCAGGGAAAATATTTTTCCTCGCTTTTCAGGTTACTATTAACTTTCCCATAATTGAGGCGAAAGCTACAATAAGCAAGCGGTCCACAGATATTCTATTTGCTGTTACGCACTATCCATGGGTACCTTCGGTTGTGGCTTTTCAGGAATATTGTGAAAATATACTAATGAAAATGGGCTTTAGTTTTTATATTTTGAAAAAAATATTAAAATATCTACAAAGAACTGACATTCTAAAATGGAAAAAGTTTATATAACGTTGGACAACGTAAATGTAGAATTAAGGTGCACTTCAAAAAAAGATTGTTTTAATATTGAAATAACTTTCTAATTGATCATCTCAACGCATAAGAACAGAAGTAGATTTCAAGTCTCAGTCACTTGCAGCAGCACATTATCTAAACAGTCTATTTTCAAGATTATTTTTTTGTTTATAGATCTACTGATTTAAACTATTTTTTTTTTTTTTGGAGTTCAAAATATTATAATTTGAACTATTTTTTAAATTTAAAATTTTATAATTAGAGATGAAAATAGATTTTTCTGTAATCCTAAAAATTTTGACATCAAAATTACATCTTATAATAAAATTTGGAGGTGCGCTTTAATTGAATTGTCTAATGTTACAACTTTATGCAAACTATACCTTCCTAAAATAGACAAGTATAAACACGGATAATTTTTTATTATTTTATTCTAAAAGATCTTTTACTTTTGAAATTATTGAAGAATGGTGTTTTGAAACAAGAAACACCACATTCTAAAAATGAAATTTGTCCGATTAAAGGGACAAGCCATTCGACACTCAAAAGGGGTGTCATAACCTAGAAGTATTGATAAACATGTCAATATTCGACCCTAGGAAACACATGTCAATATTTCATAAGTTCATACAAAATATCAATTTTGTGTTTCTTTTGTGCTAGGCTCCTTATTTTGCCATACTGCAAAGACATTACTAGATTAAATTTTTGAGTTTCTAGTATGTTTCCAATTTAATCGTCCACATTTTTTTTGGTGGTTGCCCTATCAAAATAAATAAGGCCTCTTCTCACTGAAAATTGTATTTTTGAAGTCAGAAATCCTTCAAATCGATCATCTCGGCCTTGATAATTATGATTGTGAAAAAAATATTAAGATCTCAAGCTCAAAAAATAATAAATATAAAATTTTCATATATGGTTCTCGGACGGGGAATCTCTTTGGTTTACCTATCTCAATATGGTTTACTTATCTCAATAAAGTATGATTGATTCAAAGAGTGCCTTGAGATTCAGGTGATGGCGAATGATATTAACTATTAAATACAATCCTCCTGTCAATGTATTTCATTTTTTAGGGGGAATCACACTTGTGTTTTAGTAGAAATAGCTTGATGATCCTACACGTGTTTTGTAACAAATAATCTTAGACCATCCATTTCACCAAAAAAATAAAGAGTTCACTTATCCGCAAGATCTTAACCATTTTTCTGAGCTTCAAAATTGATAGTCGGCATTGAAAATTGATTTTAAATTTGATTTTAGAGTCATTACGGAGAGTTCCAATGCCCAAAGAGCTTTCCAAATGAGAATTCATAACTGCATTTATTTATTTTTACCCACTTTCATCCCTAAATAAAGATACCGTTGTATCAAGTGAATATTTTAGTGGAAGTCTTAAGGATATTATCATATCAGTTGGTTCCTAAGAATGTCTTGAACTGCATCCCTCAAGAGAAAGTATGGGTTAGCGTCTTTTCTGGCAACTGGAATAATAATTTACTGAACTAGCTATTTTGTAAGTGATGCCATTTATGTGTTATAACTAAAAAAATATCATTTTAAAATAATTCCCACATTTTATCGATGAATTACATTATGAACAACTAAAAACATGCAATTTCCAAGTTACGAAACAAGAAAAATTGCAAATGCAGAGAATTCACTCAGGTTACGAAACAGTTCCCAATTTTCAGGCCACTAGTTTTCATTTACCCCAAATCTTCATCGAAGTTAGCATGAGAACCCAAGTAAATTGCGAGTTACCAAATGTCCCCCAATGTTCTATAAAATTTTACCTCTTTTATATGCAAGGATGTATATGTACAAAGGAAAATTAACTAAAGCGCCTCAATCCATAAAAGACGACGCATGGATGTGCTGATTTAACTAAAGGGTGGGCTTTATGTAAGGTGTCAACCTTATATAAATGCAATTCCAATGCTAAAAACCCCTATGATGGCCTGAAAATGTATTTCACTTCTAATTATGAAATTTAAAGTTCAAAAAATAAAAATCACACAAACTATATCAAAAAATAATATAAATCACGCAAATATGTATAAGACTTTAAAATTGTGATAATAAACCTTCCAAACAACACATTCAGGATGCACCATTGTTAGCACTTGAATTTTTCTCTTTTTTAATGTATATCTATTCATCTCGAGGTTGAGATGATAAATTTGAGAGCTTTCCAGCATCACAATAAACTGGTCAAATCAATGAAACTACCTACAACAGCAGTGAAAGTTCTCCCAAGGCAATATCAATTATTAAATGTTAATTATATGACATTAGAACAATAGTTTAAGAACACATTTCAATGCATCGACCTCTTGATACATAGGGTCCTCAATCTTTGGAGCCTTAGCTCACCTTATCGAGAGTCATAATGTTGAAGGCGGAAAACTTCGGCTTATGACAATTTTACCTGCATCTGATCATTCTTCATATGTGAACAAGGTATTCCCAAAACCTGAAATATGTGAATACCATCTTTTGCGTACAGACTTGGCATCTCATTTCCTCCATTGCCAGTGCTCACTGTCTTTACTCACCTTTTCATACTGTAATAGAAACCCCTGGCTCATATAGGCAAGTCTAGCTACACTGAAGTAAGAGCTCCAAAATAGATACCAGTAATAGCCTATTACTGGAAGTTCTTTCATGCTAGCCCTCCCTTCAAGAAGCCAGACACGAAATGTAATGTGTGCCTGTGCATGGGTGTGTGTGTGTCTTTGTGTGCATGTGTGAGAGAGAGGGCCTAACTTGATTGAAAAAATATATGCTTATTTATCAAAGACAATTTCTCGACTTCTCTTTTCCAATTTTTTTAATTTTCAGCATTCTAGATTACAAACTATCCCTCAATAAATAAAAAATGAGAAAGTGACAGAATACAAGACTAGCCGGCATTAGAGAACATCAAGGATGGCACGGCTGGAACAACTCACTGGCATCAAAGAGAGTCTTCTTTGCCCGCCAATAAATCGCACTAGCAGTTTTGGGTGTTCCCACCTGCTTAGGCAATTTCCAGCCATGAACGGCATCAGTCATTGGGAGAAACTAAGATAAAATGTGGAACTTCCACAGTACAAGAAAAAAACTAAAAGGAAATATAATAGTTCTCACCTTTAACTCCAAAAAATAATAATCCCGCCACAATCCAGCATTTTGGCCATAGAAACTGAGACAAGACTCATGCAATTTGCGAGCATTTTGAAGAGAGCGACCATCGCCTAGCGATGCGAGGTTTGATTCCAATTCAATACAACACTTGTAGATCCCAAGGCTTGGATGGGGCAGAGCCAGGAATCTGCAGTTGATACATAACAACAAACTCAAGAGAGAGAGAGAGAGAACTCAGATCCAATCACATCAGCATGAGACCCAACCTAATCAAATTATCAAATTAATTACATCGATACTGAAAAGATTATAGGCACCTACGGGGGAACGAACGTACATTTGCTCCCTCAAGCAAAACCCTAGCCAGGAGTATTTTTGTACCACAAATTTTAGGGATGTGACCTACTCAAACTAGCAACCCACCTAAAAGAGAACACGAAGAATTGTACAAAAAAAAAAAATCACGCCCTACAATTGCACATAGACCGCCAAATCTAAGTGTTTAAGAACTAAAAATCCTTTTTATTTAGTTTTTGAAATACCCATTTTAGTGATATCCTAAAGTGGATCCCAAAACAGATAATACCTATGAAATACCCATTTTAGTGATATCCTAAAGTGGATCCCAAAACAGATAATACCTATGAAATACCCATTTTAGTGATATCCTAAAGTGGATCCCAAAACAGATAATACCTATATATATATATATATATATATATATATATATATATATATATATAGAAGAGTCTTCCCAACCCCTATAGACAAAAATGAACAGTGATTTCACCTACCCTCATCACCGTCCAAAGTTCATCGCATGGTCACGATTGTCCGGTAGTGTTTCATTTTACATTTGTCTTTTCTACAAATCGGAATGATCTGAATTTTGGAACGTGTGTACATCTTAGTGAGACACACCTAATAAAAATATAAAAAAAAAATTAGCCAAAAAAATTGACCAAAATACTCTTGAAACTTTTCGGGGGTATTTTGGTCAATTTATTTTATGTAAAATATTTTTTTGATATTTTTCGTAGATTCACCTATTTTTTATTAACACATGTTCCAACTTTCAGATCATTTCGATTTGTAAAAAAATATGAAAAATGAAACACTACCGGACAATCGTGACCGTGCGATGAACTTTGGAAGGTGATGAGGGTAAGCGAAATCACTGTTCATTTTCGCCTATAGGCGTTTTGTAGTATCTTGCACATATATATATATATGAGTAATGATCCTATGTGACCCTCCCACATCCATGTGTGTACAACCTCAAAGGATCGCCATTAAATTTGGCACAGATCCCTAAAAAAATCAAGTCCCACACCTATGTGAAAGCTTTTCAAGAGATCTGTGCTAAATTTAATGGTGATCTTTTGGGGTCCTACACATATGGGTATGGAAGGGTCTCATAGGATCATTACTCTCTCTCTCTCTCTCTCTCTCTCTCTCTCTATATATATATATATATATATATATATCCAACTAAGTAGATCATTTTGCCCGAGAGAGTAAATGCAAATTTTCTTTGTGGGGAGCATACTATACACATCATTTGCTTTTACATGTAACCACCAAATGGAACAGAAGACAATCCACATCATAATACATAGTAAATTATTCCATGATAGAAGTAGTGAAAACAAGGTTATATAGAATACATCCGGAAAAGCGAAAAAGGATCAACATGTATGTAATAAAGCCACTATGTCAAAGAAACATAATCTCTGATGGCAATGGCGGTGTAATGGCACAGAGACCAATCCTAGAACATCCAATAACATGTGCAAAGCAACATAGTTTGCTTGAAGAAAGGAAAACCTCAACACATAGAAATTGATCATAGATTGTCATGGAATCAAATCCCACAAATAATCAGGTCCACTACAATGGCAATTGTTAATTAGCATTCTCATCAAATGAATGCATGTGCACTACACTATCTATACCCGAAAGATTTGTCAACAGACCAGTAAACTATATGAAAAAGCAACTCCCCTGCATAAACCTACACAAAGAGCATTGAGCAAGTTCATCAGGCATCCCATATGGTTCAATCCCCACCTCTAATGAGCTGCTGCTTGAATTGTACAGGCGAGAACTTAAGTAATTCACAATAAGCATCCTGGGACCTTCTGCAAATAATGGAGACAATACTCTTAACTCATTCTATTTAGTTTTATCAATCCAGGATAAACAGTAGTTGGCCTTCTATGAACTTTGGAAGACTTTTCCTATCTCTTTCCTATATCCTACCACTAGGGTACACATTACCAAATTACTTTTTGCATGTGATGTCATCTTGGGAAACAAATACAGCCTTCCCCATGCCCGACAGCCACAGAAATGATTTAATGTAGGATGAATAAAGGTGGATCCTCAAAAGTTAGAAGTGATTTCCTATCACATGTATCCCAACACTATTTATAGTGCCATATTTGTCCGTGCCCATACTGCCATATGCAATCTTGAGGAAAAGCTTATACCCAAACCCCAACAGCAATAAAATGTTACCTCTTTGACAACTTTTTTTTTTCCCCTTTTTTGGTTAGGTTAGTGCCGGTTTTGCTTGTCCTGCCCAAATGTGTTGCCTTATAAACAGATATAAAACTATACAAATAAGAAGATGCATTTTGAGTTACCATCCAAGCTAAAGTGGGACCATTTCCACTGACCCGAGTTTACTGCTTTAGACTAGTCCAAAATCGAGCTGCCAACTTATTGCTCATGTTCTGGCACCTTTTCCAGAAATATGCATAAATACTGTTGCTCCTCAAGTAAGTGTTGTCCTCACACAATTTTCTTACCAGGGGTTACGCTATGGAAGAATTAGTTGCAATTGAACCTCTCATATCTCTCCTTAATGAAGTTATTCCTGTGCTCCAGGCAATGGCATTATATGCAATCTCCTTTTGACAGAATGCGATGGAATCCACTGTAGAATACTTTTCAAGCCGGGATCCCTTCCATTGTTCGGCACTGCAGAAGGCCTCAAATTCAGCAAAAGTACTCATGGAAAGCCATTATATCTCCAATCCTTTTTGCTTGAAGCAGAAATTTAGTCTTGAATGAGGAGACTTCATTTTCAATATGCTAAACAATCACATCTAATCATCTGGTAATCAAGAAGGCAATATATTTCATGAACATTAGGATACAAGCGCACTTTGACCCTCTAAGCATTACATTATAACAGCAATATCATTGATATCTCAAATGATTCCAAGAATAATGTCGGGGAGGTACTTCAAGTAACCTATACATGAGACAGTTCTGGACTGGAGGATTGCTGATGGGCGAGTTGATCATAGTGTAAACCTAGATTTATTCATTCTATTTATGAATTACAAGATACAGGCTGTAGTCTGTGGTAGCTGTAGCCATCTCAGCAGCATTACTGCAGTTCTTGCACTTGTAATCATCATAATTTCCTGATTAGATGATTTAGTGATGTTGAGAATTGCTTCAGTAATCTGTGCAATTTATCTAATTGATCAAAAATCTCACAGAAAAAGGGGATTGCTCTAGTTGTTAGCACCTTATCACTCATAAATAAAGCAGACCAACAAACCCTTGAAAATGAAATTCAATCTCAAAGAAATCAAAGGACAGACAGACAATGAACAAGACTCAAAAAATTCGGAGGTGGCTGTCCGAGGAACATATTAACTTAAATATGAAAGAGAAACGTTTAAGTAAGTATGGACAACTATAATTGGCTCAATAAACCATATTTTGCCAACTCACTGCTTATATATATCTCTTGCACGCTGAATTCCTCCTCTTTGAAGAGCACAATTCAGGAGAGCACAAGATACTGACCCACATGCTTCACAGTCACCTCCACCGGCAAGCTGTCTCAAACAAATCTCCACCAGTTTGTCAATATGGTCCCTCTGATTTGAGAAAATCTTCAAAGCCTGCAATACAGCATGCAAGAGTCAAATGCAGAGCATAAAGTAAAAAAGTTGATGTTGTACATGTGTCAATATATGTGTGTGTCAAAGCAAGGATTTTAAGTAACATATGGCAGGCTTAAGGTTGGGTTTCGCCATAAGCTATCATGAAAGACTCAAATACTACTATAGCTTATTTTCCTTTGCATTTCATGACTGAGATAAGGTCTAAGAAGAGTGAGGAACTTAAACTTTCCCTCAACCCATCTCAGGCCCGGGTAAAAGAGGTGGGTTGTGTTAAGTAGGCAGCCACATAAAACTTCGCCAAAACTTTCCATGAATCCTAAACCAACGATATGAGGAGATGGATGAGTGACAAGACAAGATAGGATAGAATTCAAAATAAATACATTTGAAAAAACTTAGGTGTGGCTCCAATAAGTGATAAGATGAGAAAAGTAGACTTAGGTAGCTCGATCATGTACAGTGCAGACCCAGTGCAGCACCTATTAGGAGGTGCGATTTGATTCAAGGGGAAGGCTCAAAAGGGTAAGCGGTAGGCCCAAATGGACATGGTTGGAAGTAGTGAGAAAAAATATGAGGACTTATGACCTCACAGTGGGTATGGCCCTTGATATAACAGAATAACATATCAAGATTTGTGTAGCCGACCCCAAATAGTTGGGAAAAGGCTCGGATTATCATCATCATCATCATTGACATATATGTCATAAAATTTGCAATTTGAGAGTGCATTATAATTTTATTGATGCGGTTTCTATAGGGCCTAGGTTTTATGGAAAAAACGTAAAGCCTCACCTCCAAACTTCATCTGGAAAACACTCTAGGCATGGGAAACCCTAGCGATAGCTCTAAAATCTATTTCCACCACTAATTATGAAATTCATAGTTCAAAAATTGGTACAAATCTTGCAGATCTATGAAAACTTGAAAATGGATGCTCTAGATAACATGTTAAATATACACTTTTTTGGGCTTGGAAACCTTTTTTTTTTCCATATTCGTAATGGTCAAGAACGAGATGATCGATCTAAAGGTTTTTCAACACTAAAACTACAATTTTTGGTGAGATTTGAGACGTAGCTTTACATTTTTTTCCATGAGGCCTACACCTTATTTTAACCTTCACCTAATTTTATTACTCCGATGAAAAGGATTAGCCATATATGCGAAGTTTTTTTGACTAAGATTACCTTATATACAAAGTTATAAATGATTAAAATACCCTTAATGTACACAATATATAACTACATTTCTGTTATAATATTAACTCCTCCCCTTAAGCTTGGTATGGATGATGCATATCATAAGGAGTGTTTGTGCACTAAAAACTCATAAAATTCAATAGCCATAAGTTTTTTAATTCATATTTTATGGTCATATGCAGTAGAACTGTGGAGGCACCATAATTCTGCCCCAATGATTGAAATCTCGGATTCAGGTATGGAATGGTCAGGACCTAAGCCTAAGTCAACTGTCAGCCCATCCAACCCAACCGAGTCTATGGATAATTAATACATCGGCCAAAGGAACCATGGAGACTCAGATGCTTCCTGAGATTTTTAATGGAACCTTGGCAGGTTTGAGTAATTTGGGGAGTCCGTGTCAGACTCAGCAAGTTCTAAAACAGTGTTCTGCAGAATAACCTTTCTTGAGTAGAACAACTGTTGACATCAATGAGCTTCGTCAGCTTACAAAAAAACAGATTTAAAACAACCCAAAAAGCACTGGCTACTATCACTTTGAGATAAGGAGAAAGCATACGTAATCCAATATCAAGAAGTGCTCGAAACCAAACAATCCCACTCAATGCCACAGATATCATCATCCTATATTCAGTACCACACCGTATTTACTCTATCAGTCTGGCTTTGTGCACTTCCAAGATGTATACAGTGTGCAGAAAAGTAAAAACCAATTATCAACTAACTGGAATCAGGACCATCGGCGCAAGAAGAATTAGGGTGTTTTCAGAGATCCAATGAAGATGATAAGTAGAGATCCCTACATTTGTCTGTGTGAATTGCAAAACATGACATACTATCATGGAAACTGTGGTCAAACATAGCTTCTGAGGAGATGTCATGAACTGCATGCATAATAGCTGGAATGTCCCAACAAAACCTAACAATCAACCCGCTAACTTTCGGCAATGTATAGGATTAGAAAGACTACCCCAGATTTGACAAATGTTGCATGTTAAGCTCAAGTGGCATATCCATTATCTTGCTATCTATGAGATGAGTGTCCTTAATGAGATTCTGGGCATACTTATGCTGCAAGACCATGTAAGGACTAATACAGCATCTAATCCAGGAAAAACAAGTTAGAGCCCAAGTCTTTCCAAGAAAGATTTCAAAATCAGACGTGTCTTTCAGATGAAAATGAAACTCTACTGTTCAGATCCGACATAGCAATATCATAATTGCCACTTAGTAACATTAATATCCAAAGAAAACAACTACATCAATTGGTGGATGTTGAACAAATAAAGTACAACATGTTCAACTGTAATAAAAGCCTAACTATATAAAATTTGCAATTTCTTAAACCACAGTCACGATGATTGGTTCAAACCATACAGAATAGACCAGAAAGTGATGCCAATGAGGTGGTTAAATATAAACTCCCTCATGTGGACCCCCAGGAAGGAAAGCACTTTGCTCTATAGATGAGTAAAGGCCAATTGAAGCATAGTTCCCATTCAAAGGAATATACCAGAAGCTAACCCAATGGTGACATCACTGATCAACTTTGTGATTGAATGAATAAAAGGAAGATAATAAATAGCCAAAAACAATTTCTCAGCATATAGATTACTTGTGTACTTTTATATATTTGACAACATGAAACCAACAGGCAGTAGGTTTATCAGGGGGAAAACAGGAAAAAATTGGAACTGCTAATAAATAAGTAGATGGCAGGGAAAACTTCAATAACAACACAAATGGCCTGTGAATTTGATTAAGATGGCCAATATGGTACTCACACAGGGTGGCATATTCCATCCGTCAAAATGTAGCTTTTTTTTTTTCACTAAAATACTGAACATTCTTATATTCTGGACTTATCTAGGAAGTAACAAACTAGAGCATCATGGCTGCATATTATTTACTTTGTAAGCCACAAAAAGGGCAAGCAGATTACCCCAGCTAACCCTGAGCCTTTCAAGTTACTCCAAGGTCAATAAGCAAGGAAGCTGCCCAATTTTAACCATGCAGTGATCTTAAGCTAGTGACTTGGGAATTCCAAATATAGAATTTGAAAAACAAACTACAAACTATGCTAACTACCTGTTATGATACATACCCCACATTTGTAATGAAAAAAACATATGATGCATGTAAAGCATCCATTAGAAGAGGTGCAAGCTAGATAGTAGCAACTATAAAGAACTCCTTTGCACGAAATAAGACTAGAGATACAAGTATAGAAGGCAAGATTATAAGTATACCATGAGCCATAAGCTTTCAGCTTCTGGGATCGTTAATTTTGTCAAAATGCACTTGAAGAGCTCAAATAAAGACTGCTGATCATCCTTACTTATAGCAGCAGACTTTGTTGTCACCCACTTTATCTCAGTTAAAAGCCTTCCAAGCCACAATTTTGTTTTCCCTGAGCTTCCACCAATGCAAAGCTTTGCTGCCAGTTTTCTGGCTTCCTCCAATTTTCCAAGCTTCAAGTACATGGAAATATACTGTAGGGCAAGATCCGGGGTCATGCACCCACAAGACTCAGCCTTTTCATAAACTTCCAATAAAGTCGATATGAACTGTGGAACATTGGACACTAAGTTGCTGAAACCAACAACTTCTGAACCTCCTTCAGAAGCAATGATTTCAGACCAGAGGGCAGCATATAGCTCAAACAATTTGGGAGAAGGAACAACACTCAATGCTTCTTCATAAACCTAAAGAGAAAGCATCTGTCATTAGGAGAAGCCAATACAGGATATGGTTTAAAATAGGAATGCCATCCTACCACAACACAGTACATAACAGATATCACATTCATCATAATGTAGCATGTCATCATAGATGTCTGGCATCAGAGCACAGGGAATGTTCCACTAGAAAGAACTTCAGTCCTGTATACAACATACGATCACTAAAATAACAAAATGATTATACATATATAAACATATATATTGCAAATGTGTTGGACATTAAATTGCCTAATTGTCTTTTTAAGCAATTTTTGTATGAGGGTATTTGCATCACATGCCATGAGAAGAGAAGAAAAATCATCAACAAGTGTTGACATTTAACTATATAATAATTGATATGCAAAAAGATTTTGTCATATTATTTAATGTTTTAACTTTGACCCTTACTTCGTGGTGTATTATCAAAACTGCCCCTACCAAGTCTGAGACTGCCTCCGTAAAGTATATAGAAATATACAATTACCAAATTTGATCTATAAAATAAATCATAAAGGTTAAGGCACTTGACCCTTCGTGCTTACAAATTTGATTTATAAAATAAATCGTAAAGGTTAAGGCACTTGACCCTTCGTGGTTACATGAAACACTGTCATTTTTTTTTACATAAAAAGGGTTGCATCCAATTGTAGTGCTTTTCTCAGGTTGAGCCTTTTCTTTCGAATAAAACATCTAGGAAATAACATTTGACTAAAACAAAGCAATTACCAGATGCAAGCCTGTATCTGCATGAGCCAAAATCATGCACGTAGGAAGTTGGTTGATCAATAAATAAAATGCAGGCATTGCAAAGCACCAACTAACGGAGAAATGATATGATGTGCAGTCCATAAGACAAGAAAGAGTTGCATTCATTTTCTAACATATGAGAGACATGGATTCAATATCCATGCCAAACTCAAAATGACTAACAGAGTTAGGAGAGAAGAAAGAAAGACTTCACCATGAACAGTTTCCTTTCTTTCGCAATAATATTGAAACAAAATCGAAACTGTAACTTTTCAAACACTACATATTTCTCTTGACAGCCACTACACAACGCCTATGGGCGAAAATGAACACTGTTTTTGCCCATAGGCTCGGTGCCAACCGATTTTTTTGGACGGCATGGATAAATCTACCGCAACGGCTCTACTATGTCTGTTGCGGGCCGTTGCGGTCGATTTTTCACGCGAAAATACGGGAACCGCCATGGTTCTATGAGAGCTGTTGCGACTTTTCAAGAAAACCCACAATGGCTCTCGGGAAAAAAACACTGTAGCATTGCCTATAGGCGTTTTTAAGGGTTTTCCATTCTCTTATGCATGCAATCCAAACATTATCCCAAACAAACCCTTGAGAGAAACACAATAATATATGATGATTTGCGCTTTTGCGGTACATGTCAGGGCAACACATTACATAGTTCTATATCCCAATTGTAACAACAATTAAAAGCATATCCACAATTAACTTTTCCATTTATGCCATCAAGATGACCTATCATAAAATGATAGTCCCCCAACAAATAATGTATAATACTAAAACAGGAATTGGAAAATTAGAATCATATCAAATGTTGATGTGGTTCAGATATCAACTTACTTGCACTGCTTTATTCAATTGACAAAGCATATCTTCTTCAGTTCTTTCCTTGTCTCCTCTAGAAAGTTCACGTCTTGCTAGCCAGTCCCAATAGCTTTCATCCCTCAAGAACTCCTTGTGAATACTACTTGTCATATCCTCCTTTATTCCATCCATATTTGCTACATCTGCATTTTCCAAAATTTCAATAAATTTCTTGCATAAACTTAGGTTATGGGGAAGGGATTCAACTGCTGCATCATAAATAGTCCGTATGATATCAGAGCCCTGCTTTCGAAGGGCATCCAAATCCTCATCCACCTTAGCTTTAGCATCCAAATCCTCATCCACCTTAGCTTCTTGAATGTCCCCATCATTTGATTTTTCATCTCCATTATCTAGTGACATAAATAAATCTTTGTTTTGTTCTTTCCAATCATCCTCTTCAACCTTAACTGAACTTCCTGAACCGTTTCCTAGAGCCAACTTCCGAGCCTTCAATTTATTGAGGTAAGTCAATTCCATTCGAAGATATTCGACCCAAAGATCCTCTGACCAGGGGCATGCTCTCAACCCTCTTTGCATTAGTGCACGAGCAGCCGCAACATTTAAATTCTGCCCAAACTCCCAGGCAGCAGCATATATCCAAAGGCCAGGGACATTTGGATGGAAACGGAGTGCCTGAGCGAGTGCCTGTGACATTCAAATTTTCATTAAGAAGGTCAACTGACCCATTTATTTTGAAAAATGATGGTTCAACTTACCCAAAAAAAATAAAAAGGAAAGGTGCTCCACCCATATCAATTTGACAAAGAAACCTCAGAAAAGTAGACTCTTAAAAATACAAAGAAGCTTTTGAAAATTTTAATTAACTTCAAATGATGGACCAAATTACCAGCAAAAAATAAAAAAGACAATTATCCCATCCTAAATCAATTAAGAAACATCTAAATGCTAAACTTGTAACCAATGTTAACAGAACTCAGCTTGGGCTCAGGACTCTGTCCCTGCCTGAGCCGAGTAACTCAGCCAGTGGACTCACCTGAGTCCCGCACAAGCCCAAAAAAGGCTTAAAAATTGCAGAATAAAATAAAATAAATACAAAAAACTGTTAAAAATATTTAAAAATCAGTAAAAAAAAAAACCAAAAGATGTTATAGACATCATTAAAAGTCTATGAAAAATGGAAAAAAAGTATATAAAAGATGGATTATGAAAAAATTTAATCACAGCTTGAAACAATTCAGAAAAATCCCAAAAAGGGGAAAAATAGAATATTAGAGCATAGAATAAGGAAAAATAAAAAACATAAAAATTATATAGAAGCATGGATAGACATCATTTTTAGTGATTAAGTAACAAAATTTTATATTTTTTAAGTGATTTTAAATAACCCGACTTCGTCTTATAAACTCGCCTAGGAAGGGTGCCAAGTCCAAGCCAAATCTCAGCCAAGGTTTGAAACACTGCTTGTAACATAAAAAGAATATGAATTGAATCATTGCATTCAAACAATATGATGGTTCAAATTATCAAAAAAAAAAAAGCAAACAAAAATGGTTGTCTTCCAATTTAGTGTAAAAAAAATTGGTTGTCTTCCAATTTCAATTCAAAACAGAAGTATAAATACATTAGATTCCTAAAATCACACAACAGGATTCAAAGCACGCAAATAAAGTAATACTTAAAATTATCTACAGGGAGAGATAAAATAATAGTTCACCCATTTCAAATTGATGAAAGAAAAATCTGAGTAAAATAGCTGTACGATTACATTTTTACATATTCGAAACAGCAAGTACCCAAAAAAATAATGAAGGTCCGCAAATTTCAATTCAATGTAGAAACACCTAAACAGAAAATTCTAACAAAATCGCATAATGTAATTCAAACAATCCCATGATTACCATTCACATGAGGAAAAGAATTTCTTCATGATGCCATTGAATAATAAACAAAAAAACTGATGAATTCATTTGATTAAATTTTGACATAAAACCAGAATTATATACATTGATTCAAACAAACGGGAGGAGCAAAAAAAAAGAAAAAACTCACCCTCTTCATTCGGCCATGGCCTCGTTCTCTGCAAAACTCCAAATACTCAAACCAGATATTCAAATCCCCCTTGAACCTGGTCACCGCCCTCTTGTATGTCTCCAATATCCTCAAAACACCAGTAAAGTCAGAGAGAGACTTCTTCCTTTTCCTCTTATTCTCATCCTCCGTATCCTGCCGCCTGGAAGCCTTCTTTCTCAGCCTTCTCAGAGCATCAAGCTGCTTCTCATAATGTATATAGGCCAGATAGTCCTGCTTAAGAGAGCAGGGCCTTTTCAGCCGGTACTCAAAATCCCTTCTCTTCTTCAGAATCATGGAAGCCTCAGGTTTTGTGAAAATCCCTCGTTTAACCACGTCGTCAAGCTCATCGAGCATTTTCTCCAGTTTGAACTGGATGACGTCCGCCATTTTTGACAACTACAAGTTGCAGAGAGGGAGAGATGAGAGGAACGCGTATGGTTCTTCTGTTGGAACGCAACAATGAACAAACTCTAGTGCTTACCTGCAAACAATCTAAAACCCTAGAGAAATTAATGGAAAAAGAAAAACCATTAAAGCTCGGTTTGAGCAAGTTGGGGCACGCAGTTTCTATAAGGCCTAAGCCTTATGAAACAAAAGTAAGGCCTTACCTTGAAATCTCGTCGGAAAAATACGGAAAACGATATAAGAGGAATATTTAAGAGGGCTCTAAAATCAATTTTCATAACTCAACGTGTATTTTGAAGCTCCAACAATGGTATAGATCCAAACAAGTATTTAGGTTTAATGCTAAATAAACTGCTTACATAATGTGTGTGAGTGTTATAATACACAATATTTTTAATGCTTGAAATCTTAATTTTTTACACAAATATAAGGATTATTATCATCATCAAGGTCTTTTCTCAACTAATTGGATCGGTTACACGAATCCTGATCCGTCATTCGGCTTTATTAAAAGTTTCACAAATAAATGGTCAAGGTTGAAATAATCGATTTGAATGAGAGAACTATAATTTTTAGTGGGTTTTGTGGTGAGGCTTTGCTTATTTTGATAGAATTCTAACCCTTTCAAAATATTTTTTTATGAAATTTTATACACTTGTGAGAGTATACTGTCCATTTAAGGAAAAACCCAATATTGAAGTAATATTAAGGCCTCTAAATTTTTGGGTTGCAGCCTTTTTACCACATAGACTAACCTCATTAAAAAAATTCCAAGTTCAAATTTCTTTATGCTAGAAAAAATAGTCTCAATATTGAACAGTCCAACTTTACAAGGGCCCAGTGTCGAAAAAATCAAAATTCAAAAAAGTTCCCGAAATTGCTAAGAAAAAACTCTCCGAAGTAGGAGTAAGTTTCCAGTATACTCCCATCAGAGCATAGTATATGCTATCATTAATGAATATCGGAACACTGAAATACTTGTAATAAATCGATTTTGATGTACAATATCCGTGGCAAAAAAGTCTAACCAAAAATAATAATAAGTCTTGTCAAAAATTAGGGTGAATAACATTTCAGATTTAAAACTGCTCATAGTTCAGATCTGGATAGAAAAAATGGGGTGAAAAAAATCGGATAGATACATATGACATAAAATAAATTTATAGTTTGAAGTTGTAAGGGTAACTAGTAAAGTTGGACAAATAATTGTCATGTCTTTATAGCCTTTAGGGTCCAACTCGACAAATTCTTTATCTAAAAGTTTATTAAACGAAACATTGGAAAGTTTTCTTTACTATGGCGACACCAAACATATCTGTCACTCATTAGATGTCAACTTAGATGGCTTGGGGTGAGATTTATTTTTTGGAACTTCGTGTCTATTCAATGACACTCTTACAACAATCCATTTTGAAATTTAAAAGACAATAATTGTTGTAAACTCCATGTATCAAAGGTAAACGTTTTCTTTATTTATTGGGTGCATATAGTTACAACAACACTAAGTACGACACTGACAAACAAGAAGGTATGTGATTGCTATTCGAAAAAAAAAGAACCTCAAAATATGATTTTAGTTGACAAAAACTCAAAAATCCGAAAATGTGAGACAATGGTACATCTCAAGCGTTATGTTGCGTACATACACTAATGAAGCCATAAATAAAATAAAAATAAAATAAAATAAAGGCCCCAAAACAGGTGAAGTTGATTGAACTTATGTATAAAGCTAACGTGTGCCAAGTAATTTGTGAAAGCAAAATCAAATATTTGAACATCACATTAATTTTCAGCTCCATACAATTTTAGCTATGAGATCAATCACTCTTTTCCCCCTACAATGATGCTCTTGATTTAGAAAACATGATAAATCCATGACAAGAATCTTGATATTGCAAATCCATAACTTTTCTCGAATTTTAAATATCCAAAATTCTTGATTTACTCCTACTCAAACGGGCCCCAAGTATCTAAGGGATTACTTTTTCTTGGAGAGTTTTTCTTTTTTTGGAATATGTGGGTAACTTTTTTTGGTAGTACAATTCGTTTTGGGGAAATATGTTATCATGATAATACATTGGTGAAATTTTTTACTAAATCATTATTCTCGATTTTATCGGACTTTTCGAGAGCCTATCTCAAATGGATATTAAAAAATTTCATATCATTGAAGAGAACACAAGCTTCAAGAAAGTTTGAAAAATGAAGAAGTAAAAAACATAGAAGGTTTTCTAGAAACTTCTTTGAAAATTGATAAAAAGTGCAGTTATATTGGTCTATAAGAACAAATATTTTTTAAAAAAATATTTTATAAAATTCAACTTTTTTTTAAAAAAAAAGAAATTCATGGCTATACTAATCAATTAGAGATGAATGATTTGTGATAAGAGGATTTGGCAAAGAAATGAAAGAAAAATGTAATTTTTGAAAGTCGATTTGTAACAAAAGGCTAAATGTGTATTTGCCGATTTCAGGGGAATTGGACGGTTCTCCAGCCTTTTCTGAGGTGACTCGGGCGGTTTCGAATGAGCTCGAGCCTCATTTTTTAGAAGCGTCGCATACAAATGCACTAAGAACCGCATTGGCATCAAAATAATTTAACTTGGTTGTACTATTACAACTTTAGGATACAAATATATTTTGAGATTGTATATGAGACTATTTATTTTTATACACGGGGATTCACAATCATTTTAGATGTGGAATCCAATAAAAAAAAATGTATCATAATATTCAATAAATTTTATTTTAGATTTTGTGTCCAAATAATGACAAAACCTCAACTACCTGATTTCAAATCTAACGGTCAATGATGCTTGTGACCTCCTTCCATATATTTTTTTTCTTAAATCATTTAGAATATAGTATCATGATTTTTATGTTTCCTTTGTCTTCTAATGCTTCTCAGTTTCCTAAAAATGCGGTGTTATGATTTTCTCTATGTTAACAATGCTTCTCAGTTTCCTAAAAATGCGGTGTTATGATTTTCTCTATGTTAACAGATGCTACCCGCCAAGGGAGCATTACCCCGGGTAAAACTCAGTATAGTAAATGATCTTAAAAATAAATAAATGCACATCGAAATATAAATAAATAAATGCGCCTCGAAATGTCTCCATATTGAACAAGAGATTATCTAATTTCCAGACGGTTTAAGAACTCAAAATTCATTTTCTTTTCTTTAAAATAATATGATTCATAGACACCAAATATCCCACAAGAGCATATTTTGTTTGTGAATCATTTGTTCATTGTTCATTTTAAGTCATTTAAAATAATACATTTTGAAGTTCAATTTCTTGGGATTTATGATCATAGTGATCGAGATCATAGCCATATGAAATTTAGATCTAGAATCCATATCAAATATGAAAATTTTTAAAGGAGACTACAGTTGAGTATGGACACATCAAAACTTTTCTCCACAAGCTAAGGCCTGAGGCACCATTTGGAGGTTTTAGTACTTCTATTACACAGTTATTTAAGGAAAAAAATATTCCAGTTTCTTTTAAATAGGCAGCATAGCATGTTATAATGTGTTTTAATGAGTAGGTTGAAGAAACCGGATTGTCTATAAAGAGACCATTTATGTTTTTTAAAGGTGGTTATAATTATTCTCTCATTAGATGTCCATGGGTGAGTTACAAAGTTCGAGTTTTTTTTAGAAATTTTTTGTCTTTAATGGTACTTTTATAGCCACCCATTTAAAAATTTAAGGGACAATAATGATGGTGACCTCTTTGTATAAAAAGTAAATTTTTTTTTTTTTTGGATCCATGAGTCTAAACAGGAGACAATATAATTTGATGTTATTGATCATTTTTTTTCTTCAAAGAATCATCCCATCTGAATTGAAAAAGTAAATATCTTTTCAAGACTAAATTCAATTATGCTTCTTTGTTGCTCTTAGATTGCTTCTTTTTCCTACTTTTATTAGGATCCACATAAGAGAGCTGCATAGCTCAACAACATCATACTTACGTGCATTATTAACCAATGGGATTGTAGAGTAGGTGCTAGTATTACGGATTGATGCATTTCAGTTAAAAGACCCGAAGCGATAAAGTAATTACTTGATATTTTACTTAGATATTGGAGGATACTGATCAGCTTACTTCCAATCACTTTATTTGATAAATGAATAGATTATAAAGTGGAATAAATGGATAATTGATTGGACTGAACATGGACTTAGTCACTTTAGTTAGGAAGTTAGGATCGTCTATTCCACTTCCGCATCTAAGCGGGCCTGCGCATCATCACCATTTATATTTCAATTATTACAGTTGAAGGATTATGGTTATCGGTCTATTAATTTGGTATCCATAACTATTTGTGAACCGGATGAATTTTTTTTTAATCTTGATATTTATAGTCAATGTAATCTCTTTATTATTTCATTTTAACCGTGTCCGGTACATTAGTTGTAATTTTTTTTCTACGTCGCGAACTCTATACTAGGATTTTAAGTTCGGCCATCATCTTTTTACACATTTAGGTATTTGTATTTTATTTTATTTTGAAATTGCTAACACTATATTGGGCTTTTAAGTGCGGCCATCATCTTTTTACATTTTTGGATAATGCAATGATTTTTTGAGAAAGCTATATATTCTTTTATGCTAGTAGGGTTTGTAAGATAAGTGCGGCCATCATCTTTTACACATTTGGATAATGCAATGAATTTTTGGGAAAGCGATATATTCTTTTATGCTATTGTAATAGGGTTTGTAAGTCCACGACTAGGGTTGAGACTTTACCCAGTTTAGATCCATAACCCGAATTTTAGATCCTATTCAGATCCGGGTATGGATCCAAGATTTAGATCCGAATCCAAAATTTAGATTTGAATACTAATTCAGATCAGATCCAAGTACATGTGGATCCGATACAAATCCGACGTGATTTTTAAAAATGGTTGTATAGCAATATAATGCAACAATCTTCAAAAACTATTTTAGTACCATTTGTTTGATCTCAATTTTTTAATGTACACTCTTTTCATTCCATTGAACAATCACCAAAAAAAAACAAAATTTAAAAATGCACCATAGAAAGTGTTATTTTAGCCCAATCAACATAAGCCGTCAATTTTGTTGAGGTGCTTAGATATGCCTTAGAAGATTTTTTCTCTTTTCAAAATTTTTGGATAGCTTTGTTACCATTAGATAAACAATGTTGAAAAAGCAAAAGAAAAAATGGTTTTGAGTTCGTAAAGGCCTAGATCTTGAAATTCATAAAATGGATGGTCAAGATTCAATATTGTAGGGGACTCATTTTAACCATATCTATGATGCAAATTGGATTTTATTTTTTTGAAAATTGACTATTTGGATGTGGAAAGGGTATATGCAATTTTTGGAGTGATACAAATGCCACAAACATGGTTTTCTAGAAGTGTGGTTGCATTATATTATTATACAACTGTTGCATAAAATCATTTTTCTATATATATATATATATTCCTAAAATTTTAGAAGACTTAATCTAGATCTCGTATTTTAGATCCGGATCCAAGCATTGTGGATTTAATCGGATCTGGATATAAATCCAGATCCCAAATATACTTTTTGGATCTAAATCCGGGTCCAGATCCAGATCCAGATCTAGATAGATCTGATACCAAATCCGAAAAATTCTCAGCCCTACACAAGTAATCTCACGAACGGACAAAACGGGGGCATTGTATCCTTGAGTAGCTCCACAAATCTTCATTGTCATCTTATCAAACCGGATATGTACAAAACATTCCACTGATATATGTTGATTCCATAATTGTCACAATATCAACTCTTCCTACACTTGCTATAAACTCTAATTCTTATTTTTATTCCTTATTGTAGTTTCATTATTCTCGATTCTTATTTTATTCCTAATTTTATCTTCATTACTCGAGAATTATCTTACAAAGAGTTTGCTTTATTAATTTTTATGGGACCATTAAATAATCCATTGCCATAAGATCAATTGTTCATTCTCTTGCTTTAAACTCTTCACCCACTTGACGGTAGAGAGTTATTCTTATTTAATTCATCGTTTTAGTCTCATTAAGAAATCTCGCAAAGTGTTTGCTTGTTTTGAGCTGCCAAAGGGTTTGCTCTGTATTATAACTTATTTATATGTTAATATAAATTAGTATTTGCACGTTTAGATGTAAATTATTGAAATGATATGGTTTATATGGTTGAAAATAGTGAAAAAAGATATAAAGACTTATGGTCTCACTAAGAGCATGGCCTTCGATAGAGCAGAATGACATACTATTAATTGTACAGTCGACCCCAAATATTTGAGAAAAAGCTCTGATGATGATTCATTTTACATTACACTTAAGACTTAAAGCTTTGGCCTTATAAAAAAAAGTAAGGCAAAAGTTTATATAAGGTTGCAACCTTATTTGTAGAAATAAGATTGTCGTAATCTACGCCGTACATTTTTTTTTTAATGGAATTGATTGGACATTATCTTAAAAAACATGCCATATATTGATATTATCTTAAAAGATGTGTCAAATCCAATGGTTTAAAAACCGGATCGGTGACCCGGATCGGGCTTTTCAAAAACCGATCCGGATCGGCGAATCGGCGATCCGGATCGGAATCGGGTGAATCGGTCAGAATAAAGCTTCAAAAAAATCCGAAAAAATTATTAAAATTCATTATAAATATTGGTTTTTAGGAATTCAATAAAAAATGAGGGTACTCCATTAAGAATTTTCATGTTTTTGAATGAATATGCGAATATTGATATGTTCTTTCCCTGCATGAACCTCCATTCAGCATTTAATTTACAGTATTTCGTGCTCATCCCTACACTGTTGCTGTTGGGACTCGATATGTGAATAATATGGCTGGGATAGGGTGGCCTCAGAATCATCATCTCTCTCGTTTTCTCTTTGAATAATATGGATTAAAAAAAAAAAAAAACAAATTTTCAAAAAAATCTATCATGGATTAAAAAAAAAATCACAAATTTTCAAAAAATTCTATCATGGATTACAAAAAAAAATTCGATCATGGATTAAACAAAAAAAATCACAAATTTTCAAAAAATTCAATCATGGATTACATAAAATTCGATCATGGATTACATAAAATTCGATCATGGATTACAAAAAAAAACAAACAAAAAAAACAAAAAATTCAATCGTGGATTACAAAAAAAGAAAAAAATAGTTCGATCATGGATTACAAAAAATTCAATCATGGATTACCAAAAACTCTATCATGGGTTACAAAAAAAGCAAAAAACAAAAAATTCAATCATGGATTAAAAAAAAACAAACAAACATTTCAATCATGGATTACAAAAAAAAAACAAATATTTCGATCATATATTACAAAACATTCGATCATGGATTACAAAAAATTCTATCATGGGTTACGAAAAAAAAAAAAAAATCAAAAAAATCGATCATGGATTACAAGAAAAGAAAACAAACATTTCGATCATGGATTACAAAAAATTCTATTATGGGTTACAAAAAACCAAAAAATTCGATCATGGATTACAAAAAAAATCTATCATGGATTACCAAAAAAAAAAAAAAAAAAAAAAAAAAAAAAAAAAAAAAAAAAAAAAAAAAAAAAAAAAAAAAAAAAAAAAAAAAAAAAAAATCCGTACGGAATCGCCGATTCACTGTTCGGACTCGCCGATTCCGTACAGTGAATCGGCGATTCACTGTACAGAATCGTCCGGTTCTCTCTAGAACCGGACGATTTTCGATTTTCGGGCGATCTGGTTCCTTTTTCACTATTTCCGAGTCGAACCGGGCGAGTCCGGTTCGACTCGGCGTTTTTTAAAACGCTGGTCAAATCTATATCGTTGAAATAAAATAGACGATATAGAGCATCGAAACCTTGCTTCTAATAAGGTTACAACCTTATACAAACTACACCTAATAAGGTTACAACCTTATACAAACTACACCTCAAAAGTAAAGCTACACATCAACTCTAAACTTTGCATGCAAATGCAATTCAAACATTGGCCTTGAAAACTATTTTCACTCATGATATGAAAATTGAAGCTCCAAAAGCGAAATAAATCTAAAGAACATTTGAAAATGGACAGTCTAAACAATGTGCTACAAGATAATTTATTTTTACACCTTGAAATCTTTGTTACTTTTCTCTTCTAAATTCATAACTGTTGAGGTCGATGTGATCAATTTGAGCGCTGTTATATACCGAAACCACAACTCCAAATCCGTAATTTTTGTCGCAAGGTCTAAAGTCTTTTTCTAACCCTCAATCTTAACTACAAAATATATTTTTATAGAATGTATACCATTTACTGCACTTATTAAAGGCCATAGGTGGCCCGGGCTAATAAGGGCGTGGCCCAACCCATGGGCCTTGAGTTTTGGCCCGAATCTAGACCTGGCCCAGCCAGTTTGGCAGCCCCATGCACAACTCTCGTGTGGAAGCTCATTATTTAATGGAAGATTGTGGGGTTTTCACCCTTTCAAAAAGTTTATATAAGGTCGCCACTTTATATTATTGAAGTAAAATATACCTTAAAATCCTTTGCAGTGTGCCAATATTGGAGAACCCTCGATCATCCCAACTTCTAAATTTATGGATATGAAGAAAATTAAGAATTTCAAATTCTAGAAATAGCTCATATTGTTATAAATAATTTGAATCGTTTATTTTCAAAAATTTTCAAATGTTTATAGATATGCTCGATTTAAATTATTTTTTAATCTTAAATTTTCATAACTAGGAATAAAAATATATTTTCAAGCTTTCAATACCATACCTACATCTCCAAGTATATTTTAGAAGTCCAAAAATATATTTTCAAGTCATCATAAGGTTCCAATACCAAAACTACGTCTCCAAACATATTTTAGAGGTCCGCCTTACTTCTATAATACAAGGAGGGAGCCTTATACAAACCCTGCCCTCCATGGTAACCTGAAAGCCTTTATTAAATTATAACCATTTGATCCTATTCCACAAATGTGGAGAATTTATCTGTGACACAAAGAGGTTAGAATCACCCTTGTCCTCATTCTATACATGGATTGTAACGACATGACAAACTTTTTAGCATCCAAGTCTCGAGTCTCTTTCCTATCTCAACTGTATACCTCCAAACTATTTACTTTTAGTACAAGGAGATTAAAATTACCATTAACGGTTACGTGAAATCCAACAAATTGAAATATCACAAAGTTCAAAAGGCTTCCTAGGACTCTGAGCATCAATGGCACACCCCAGCCATCCAGATTCAGTTCAATAGCCAAAATTACTTATGACGTCCTTGTATAAATGATCTTTTTATATTCTTTTAAAGCGAAAGTCGATACACTCCTTACACCTTCACATTTCAATCGCAACGGCAAATCAAAAGGCCACAGGCTCTGAATGGAATCTATAGGTTTTCTCATGACATGCCATGTTTTCCCCTTTAAACAACTTTCCATTTTCTCCTTAACTCGAGATCCTTGTTATTTCAAAGAAAATTGTTTCATACCTGCTGACCCGCATTTCTGCATATGCGGTCCAAAAAGTGTGAAGCATCCATCTTAAAGATGGATGCAAGTAAGTGCTCCATCTAAATAGATGAAAACTAACGGTCCAAATATGTTTTTACTAAAAATTATTATATCTAGTTTTTCAAATTTATTTATTTTTTCATATTCATTATCTCTGTGTTAGAGATTACATGTCCTTCAAAATTAAGTCTTAAAATCCATATCAAAAATAGATTTATTAAGAGGACCACATTTCTACATATGCGGGCTTGGCCACAAATAAACCGAGTGGATCCTTATTGCAAAGGTAAGGGGTAATATTACCTTTTTGTCACACAAACTTCGAGGGAGTAAGTAACTACAGTTATAATGATCGGACCAGCCACCAAACCAATTTGAGGTATATCCAATCAAAACCAATTCGACCACTAGTAAAACTGGTTAGACAAAAATTTAAAGAACTATAAGAAAAATAAAAATAACAGTATAAAAATATCAGTTATATTAGAAAAAGGTTGAACGGTCGGACCAGCAGGCCCCGGTCCAGTAACTATTGAAGGAACAACACAAACAAACATTGGAGGCAGAACTCAAATCGCACTATACACGACTTCCACTACAAAATGAATATTTTGGCACCTATGTTCAGTGTAATCAAATAATTCCCTAAATAAAGTTAATATAATAAATATCAAATTGCAACATTTTTATCGATCAAATCATAATTAAGCTACACCGACTGACATCTTCAACAAGTATAAGACACATCTGCAGAAGATGTGTCCATATCATTCAGACCAAGCTCCTCATTCTGCTCCCATGATCTCTCATATTCCTCGACTGATGAGCACCAAACGTCATACAAAATAATAAGTTATAAAAGAGTCATACACCTGCTGGCACAAAATGTACAAACACGTATGCACACATACACACGCATACATACAAGAGAGTGAGAGAGAGAGAGAGAGCACCCAACTGCCCATATATCAGATGGTTGAAAGACTTACAGGTCAGCTGATGATCGTCTTCTATAGCATCAGTTATGGGAGCCACAAAAGAATTGGCCAGTGCATCATCAACTATCAAAGTCCATGGTTTCTCAACCTTCAAAAACTGCAGAACATGCAAAGAACAAACAAATCATGAACTGAATTTTTTTTTTTTAGAACTGTTAACTAAGTACTCTGAATTTTCTTTTCATCTTCTGGTCAGTCAGATTAAAAAAGTATCCTAGTCATTAATCAATAATCACTAGAACTTTTTTTTGAGAGAGAATAATCACTAGAACTTAACAACCAATATTCAAGTGTATGACGAAATGGTGGTTGTATTCAAACCCAGCTTACCCACCAAAAGAATACCACAAAAATCTGCAGGATGGTTGTTTCTAAGAATTTTAGCAGCCACCACTAACAAGAAATTTGTACGAAGAGCTGGAATTACATGAAAACATCCCAACCATTTCTCGGCAAACCCATGTTCCATCTACCTCATATATGCACACATGCATGCATGCATGTGTCAATCCTATTTTGAGATTTCCATTCAACTCCAATCAATCCGTAGAAAGTACCTGATCCAGCCTTGAATTGAAATCTTGCCATTTGGTTTTCTTCCAGTTGTCAACGCTATCCCCTAAAGTGAACCCATGTACTCTTTCAAGATCTGCAAACAAAGTCATTTTGACAAATTAAGATACCACATATAATATTGTTTAATAGCTCAAACTGTGAACAATTTCCTGTTTTTCTACCATACTAAAAAATATTTGGGAACAGGGTTGCTTACTGTTTAGGCTGTCTATAATGCAGGGTGTGAATAAGAATAGAGCATTAGTGCCAGGGGGAAGCAGGTACGCCCTAAAGAGAGAGCAGCCAGAGTTCAATACAAAACTAGGTTCATCATGTTATGTTTGAGTTAAGGGAATTGAAGGCTATAGGCATGTCTAACCGATAGAGAGACATAACTTTTCTTATTTTGGTCAGAGGACATTTTAAGACGTAGGAGTGGAGCATATAAGGAGATTATACTCAACATAAATAGACTCTCTTCACACTTCCCTTTGGTATTCTGCCCGAGTTAGCCTATCTAGCTACACTTTCAAATCCATATACTTCATGGGTGATGTACATGTTATTTTCAGGACAACTTTGCTACCCACTAGGGTTCCTGACACAATTAATTGAAGTTGTTTCGTGTACACAAAGGATCAAGTTTTACACTTTGGCCAAAAGTTTCTCATGGGAAAATCAAAATAAAGAATTGAAGTTATTTCATGTACACAAAGGGTCAACTTTTACACTTTGGCCCAAAGTTTCTATCGGGAAAATAAAAAAAAATTAAAATAGAAGCTCAAAGTAAAATTGTGCATGCTATGTGAAGACAACTCCAACTGTTTTTTGTGAAAGCAAGTTTTAATAAATGGTATGACAATATTTACCAGTAATTAAAATATTCTCATTGGTTGGCTCTAGATGATATTTAAAAGCATTATTATTTTAGGGATGGTCTTCTACCCAGAAGTAAAACCATCAAACTGTGAATTCAGACTAATCATCACTCAATTCGAGGGTCAATGTTTATAGTATGATATGCTTCAAAGATCCTTATCGCAAAAAATCCACTGTTTCTATAACAATGATGAACTGAACAGATAATAGACAACCATAACAGCATATGCTTGCTAAAGTTTGATAGTAACTAAATGCACATAGACATCTCAAATTCCTCGCATTGCTAACACCAAGTGTTGAGCAGCTCTTAAAAAGGCTCATCAACCATTTATGCTAGTAAAGCTCTAATGAGGTTTCAAATATCCAACATTGATTCTTGGCTAGTAAACAAATTAAAAGAGGACATTCATATTGCTAGTAAACAAATTAAAAGAGGACATTCATATTGGCTACCGAAATTTAAAATAAAATTATAGCAAGATGACTTTTTGAAAGATA
This sequence comes from Amborella trichopoda, assembly GCF_054954075.1. Classification (NCBI taxonomy): domain Eukaryota; kingdom Viridiplantae; phylum Streptophyta; class Magnoliopsida; order Amborellales; family Amborellaceae; genus Amborella; species Amborella trichopoda. Next base: position 50,681,614 of record NC_142341.1, on the reverse strand, counting down.
ATGAGTGGCACAAAAACTCACTTTCTCTAATTTTAGTCATCAGACCTTCAACAGTCGTAACAAGCCCACCAAGGGTGCCACTTGCAAGTTCCAAGTCAAGTTCAGGAACTTTAATGCTCGCAGTATCTGACTGACATGCAAAAATAGCAGGCTAAATAAGGAACTGAGACCAATCATTTGAAAGAGAAGACACAGAGGTTAGATTGATCCCATGAGTGATGAAAGAGTCAAGTATGGCAATGCTCCCCATCTTACATATGTGTATAATGTAATATTAATTTAGGGAATTTTGTCAAAATACCCATGAGAGATGAAGTTGCCCAATTGCAACTATTCCTATCCAAGACCATGTATTTGTTAATGGGTATTTTGCAATTAAATCAAAAGATGTGGGTAAAGAGGTTAAATTCTTCATCTCTAGTGGGTAATTTGATAAATTTCCCTTTCTTTTATGTTGGAAAATAAGTGTGTACACGTGCAACAAAGGACATCCGTGGAGGTCACCTATCTGAACGCCATTGTTTCTTAAATAAGCTCAATTCAAGGAAATCTGTTGTGATCTGGCATATTGGCACTTCTAAATCACACCAAACACATTGCCAACTATTTTGCAAGCAGTTCATCACAAAAAACGCACAATAATAATGGGTTTATATGACCACTAACACTTTATTGACACTTGAAATTTTAAAATATGTAGAAGAGAGCTGATTTAATTAAGCATAAGAAAAATAATCCCCTTGCAAGTACTAGCGGTTAGCCATAAATCAATCTTATCATATGGAACAACAGCACACCTTTATCACATCACGGCAAACATCTTCAGTGTTCAAGACACGCACAGTAATCCGCTTTCCCTTCTCAGGAATCTTCCCACCTGGTTTCAACTTTTGTATATGCCAAAAAGATCATAACAATGATTATCATTTCAGAAAGATACTTAAAAAGTCCCCACCATAAATCAGTTATAAAATGTTGATTGTTGAGCTCCTACTAACCTCGGAACTACGATAACCACAACTATCACAAGTTGATGCCATCACAATGACTTCTTGGAAGTATGGAATTTCTGCAAGCAAAATCAAATAAAGAACACTTTAGACAAACATGAACTTTGAAGTCTACAAATCCGAAACCAAATAATTAAAATAATGTTAGAATAACTTCAAATGCATGATTTTCTCAAAGAACCCCACGAGGATAGGGCCATTGAAAATCATTGAAAAACCCTAAACTCCCTGGTATTTATAATCTTGGTTTTATAAATTCCATCATCTTTGGTTAAATTCAAGTCACTAATACCAACATACACTAACTTAATAGTTCCCATTCCCCAGGGTAAGGAAGAAGTGGATGTCGAATTTGAATTAAGAAATTCCTCACAGCACCACTTATACAATATCTGTTTACATTTAGCAATATGCAAAGACAGCGTTGGTGAACCAGTTCAAGGACAAAGAAAGAAGCCATACTTGTGACAAACATTCTGGTCTCACATCTAGCTCCACATGCTCCACATGTTGATGGAAAAGTCATAACCTAGAACCACGAAAAAAGAGAAAAGATTACACAATTCCTGTAAAGAAAAGTGTATAGCAACACCATCGCCCAGCGAGCAATAGGCTAATAAAAACAACAGACCTCTTCAGGTGCAGAGTATTTGAACAAGGCGGCAGCAATTTCCTCACTGTTACCCTGAGCAATTGCACGATGACCACCCTCTGCTCCAATAGAACCATGAGACTCTCTTCTTGTTCCAGCAGGAATATACTTCGTTTTCTTAGTTCGCTCTATTCTAACTTCACCACCACCGTGAGGCTCAGACTCTTCTTCACCAGCTGTCGACTCGGCAAGAAACCCCAGAGACGCTTGCTGTTCGGGAGTCCGATCATAAAACTTCACAGTCAGTGCTGGATCAGAGGAGGGAGCAAACCTACAAGCATCAAAAGACGATATGATCAATGGATCATCCACCTAACTTTCCCCCAAGGACGAGCTGAATGGGCTCAAGGATTACATCTTTCATGTATATTGCTGGTTAGACTACTTCTACCGCTTGTAACATATGACCCACAATAAAATTTATAAGTAACTACATGAATATGCACATATGCACTTATTGCTCTCCTCAAACAATTCCCACCCCAACCCCTTCTTTTCAGAAACAAGAACAAAAAATGAAACAGCAAAAGAAAGTAAACAAATGCAAAGCTAGAATCTGTTCTGAGGAAGCAGTGTAAAGGAGACCAATAAAGTAATTCTCTCCAATATATAGTGAAAGTGAATGTCAATGCATTTCGCCTTGAAATGCAATGCTAAGATAAAAAACAAACACAAGCAGAACTAATGTTACTTTCATGTAGGGTGTGGGAAATAAAATCCAAAGCCAAATATTACTTAATAGAGACCCAGTAATGGTGAACCATCTGCTCTCACAACAGCATATGCAGTCTGAAACAGCCTAAGGTAAAAACAGAAAATCTAAAAAGGTATAACAACTGCACCAATCAACATTGATTAGAAGTACCTCATAATTCAATGAAACTGCAATCATATCAGTAGTACTGCAAGACAAACCAAACTAACCACAAGTACCAGCTAACATATTTTGAATTAAGTGCTAACTAAATATAACAACCCTCAGATTAGGGATCGATGATCTATGCAAAATCATAACATATTTACAAGAAAATCAACATAAATTCAAAATCGAGGCAATTGATTGCCTAATGCTTCACAGATAGAAAGTCTGTGATACCATCTCACCCCTCCCCACCTGAAGCACAAATCCCCTTGTGAGATGACAGAATTTTGGGGCAATGGTAAGCGAAGCAACTCTGAAGATCTCCTCGTAATCCACCCCATGCTCATGGGTGTAACCTTAGGATAAGTGACATATCTATGAAGTGATCCATCTACTACAACATTAAATTTATATCAAGTAGTTCTCATAGGGAACTTACCAGCCAGAAGTGATACAAGATGACCTAAACCTTACGTTTATTAAGTGATGCATCTTAAACTTATACATACATGTATCCTAGGAAAGGATGAACGTACAGCATAGACCCTATGCAGAAACAACAAAAGAAAAGCCCATAAAAATCGAAAAGTAGAAGCAAAACATACAATCCACTTTCAAATGATGGACGATAGAAATTCTCCTCGGTAGGCAATTCCAAGTTTGCAACCAAGTGACATTCCACTTGATGATAACAATCTAAAATTCAAATAAACAATCAGGCACAAAAAGAAGACACCATCATGATGATATTAGTTGCATCAATGTCCTTTTGATCATGGCTTACAGGTTCTCAATGAAGCTATTGCCTGCAGGATCATCAAGTATGAAGGTAAACGGCACATTTCCTTCTGCACAGGATTTCAATTTAATCAAAAACCGGTCCAAAGCTTCTGCTGTCTCAGGATCAACCTTCTGCAAGTTGCAAAATGGCGAGATATTATAGCACTTAGATGGACCAAGAATGAAAAATTTTCAAAACAAGGCTTACCCTTCGCTCCTCTTGCAAAGCTTGCAGCTCCTCTGCAGCTCGTAGAAGAATCCCTTCCACCTTAAGAACCCAAAAAAAAAAACCAAAAGAAGAAGAAGAAGAAGATAAGGTTGTCAAACAGTGAGCGAAAGAAACTCAATAATCATGCATAACAATCTCTGCAGCACATAACATTCTACTCTAGGTCTCACAAAAATGTCTTTTCTAGTCATTAGACCATAAGTCACGAGATACCAAATGTCACTTGAATCTTTCATCATTCCTGAATACCATCTTACAGAAACACTGACAAGTAAGCTTCTTCAAACACATCAAAGATAGATGTGCAATCTCTAGCCATCATTATACGTGGACGCAGGTGAGAATGGACACTTCATTTCCTTAAATTCAAACACCAATTTTACTTGTTACACAATTATTCAAAGTGCAGAAGAATACATTTCAACAGGCTTTTACATGTCATATGGAATTGGCTGGATTTAGATCAAGATCTCAAGCGCCATTAGGAAACATGTCAACTAAACTATTGCAAATTGAGGCACAGAAGAATAGTATACCGTTGAAAGTTTCCCACGTTGAGCTTCTGGGGGTATCTCAAAATCCAACTCTGGAATCTGCGAACATAATAATGGTAAGAAAAGAACCTCCATAATAGCCTTTTGGAGTAAAAAAATTCTACCATAAGCAAGAATATTATTCTGATAATAGCATATTGCATAACTGGAAAAAAGTAAAAAGTCAATTTAGGCATAGTCAACATGATCTCCTCTTAAGGGAAGACAAAAATATATATATAGAGATGCACCGAGAGAAGTCGTCATACATGCCACTGATACCTACTAGTTTATGCATGCGTTCCAGTGCATTTTCTTGGAAATGACTTTTTGAATCACTGCTTATAAGGCCATGTTAAAAATGCATCTTCTTTTCATAGAATTTTTTAAATCTTACCCCTTATTTACTTTTTTTGAAATTGTACACCTCCACTATGAGCACAATGTTGGCCAAGAGATTCAGAACATTGCACATTTCATCCCAAATGCAACAAAATAAACAAAATGAAAATGCAAATAGAAGGCTTCAAGCATATGCTTTTATTTACCAATCAAGATTTATGGCGGACCTGCTCATCCACAAATAACTTCATGAAACTTGTCTTTAGTATTTCCATGACAAATTTTAAGATTAAAAAATGCCCGTTGGTATACCTTAATGGATGCTGAATCAGATTTCACCACTTGACGGTCAAGCATCTGTATCAAATAACCATATCAATTCACCATGATAGCTAATACCACTATTTCAAGCATAAATAGAAGGGAAATCGTAATCTAAAAACTTGTTGGGAAGTTACAATTTAAGTCACTAGAGGATTTCCATCCATAAAAATGATTTCGGGTTTTACCCATGCATACAAATATACCAGTATAACAAACAAGCAAGAAATGAGATGTGTGAAGTGCACGGTTGCAAACTTCAAATGTGCCAGGCTGCACAAACTTCAAAAGCGCCAGGCAGCTACAGGCACTTCAGGGTCCACCTAGGCTAGAATCACCTAGTGGGCACCTGATATTCCAGGTGGGTGCTAATTCACAAAGGAATAAGATTATAGCAATACAATGAATAAACACTATGTATGTGCATCTTTGGTACATAAAAGATCATTATGACTCACTATTGATATATAGATAGTGTTATATATCTCTTTCCTTGAACGTCATATGAAGACACATGGATACAAGAATAATCAATTGCAACTAACTGTAAGTTTGACAATCATATTTAACAGATTTTCAAAGTCAAATATCAATTTTCAATGAACAACCTTGCGATCACCACCCATTACTCTCAAATGATAGCAACATCCGCGAGGTTGGAGCTCACCAGCAAACTGCACTTCATTGTTCCTGATTTACAAGTATAAGCTAAGATAAGAAAGGCCATCAACCAGCTTCAAATAACCATTGCTACATGCAATAAATAATGCTAGACATGGGTAAATTCACTGTTTCAAAAAGCGGACCGCCCAGCGCCTGGGCAGCCGCCAAGGCGGATATCCCTAGGCGCCCACCTGAACCCGCCTAGGCGACCGCCCAAGGCTTGCACCCACCCAAGGGCGGATATGCAGCTCCTTGAGGGTATTTTTGGGTCATTTTTCTAATACTAAAGGGCAAAATTGTGGATTTTAGGTTCATTTGAAACCTAAAACCCATTAGAGGCTATTTTAGAGGAAGAAAACCCAAAAAAAAAAAATCTACTGGCCCGCCCAGGTTCTAGGAGCCCTCCTAGGCACTGGGCGGCCTGGACCCCCCGACCGCCTAGGTGTCGCCTAGCACTTTTTGAAACACTGGGTGAATTATATGATTGTTAGCTGATTTTTCATATGAATGTTCTAAGATGTTGAAAAATATCACTCTATGAAGCTCAAAAACACAAGCTAGAGCTCAAAAAAAGCAATATTTTGATTTTTGTCAGAAGAGCCAGTCTTGAGCAAAGCAATGCTGCTTGCCCTCTTGAGAGATGCCTTCAACTCCCGCTTTCAATCATACACATGGAGCATGAATGTCAAAGCATACAGAAAACTAACCAAAAAGGCTTCAAACAAACTACCTTTCATTACAATGTGGGCATTCAAAGGCCATTAACACAACCTGCAGAGAAATGGAAAACTATGCTGTTTAGCAATGAACAACCATGACTAGCACATTGAGCGATAATAAGGACTGTACTATTTTAGAAATAATAAAAAGAATGATATTGAGCATGTGTCAAAGAAGATAAGAAGGCTTGAGTGCTCTTTCCCCTTATTATATGAGGCATCTCAATGCCCACTGAAAAAAATCGACGATGCAAGTATCATATTGAATAAAGACAACAAAGTACCATGGAATCATGTATTGGTTGCATAGTGTATTTCGACTCTCCACATACTAGTTAACAATTTACAGAAGGCGAACGAAATTAAAAACACATAAAAATGGGAAATTTTTGCATGGCAGTCAATTGACATGGAATATTGACAAAACAATGCATACAGGGAAACCAGGTGAATATAACGTAACACTAGGTCAAGCAAACATTTCTGACCTATACATCCATTATATTAAGACAAACCTATAACTTTATCCAAGTTGAGCATGAGAATTTTACAAGTAGCGGCATAATCCAGTAAGAGCTTCCTAACAACTTCAATGGAGACAAACAACCTCAAAATGAAAGCATGCTTTCACTTGCATAGTTTTTCTCTTGTATTAGAGAGTATGGGGAACATGGGACTGACAGACTTTTTAACCCTGGTGACAAAATACATCGCTAAAACTAGCAGATAAGCTATAAAGGATCAATATGCAATAATGGCCTCTTCGAAAACAAACAATTTACGTACATACACAAAGTCGGCAGTAAGATACAGTCAACAACAAGAGACATCTACATCAACCATACCACAAGCAAACTGTACACATCATGGAATCAAGTCCTTAAGTAAAGGATGAATTGGGGGCCAGGTTGCTTTGGCACTGTGGCTAATGCATAGAATCACAGCAATAGCATTTGGTGCTCAAATCCCAGCTTTACTCACCCCAAAAACCAATAGGCCTTGAAAAGAACAAACATAAAGAAGGAAAGGCTACATAATAAAAGTTAAGAAACTAAAAAGAACTGGAAAGAATTTGGCAGAAAGGATTCCCATAGGCTCGTGGATTATTACCAGTTGATGATAGATATAGACTCGTTACTACGGACAGAGAACCTCTAACTAGGGGCTTAATTTTGGCGAACTTCTATGCAGCTAACAGGCTGAACCAATGGACCATATCTCCATCATGAATTCTCATTAAACCCAAAAAAAGAAAAGAACAAAAAAGTCAGTGGGAGCATCTGTAGCACACCGCATGCTTTTTTATATAATGGAAGTATCTTTTAGCTTGTTTCGTACTTAATGAATCATGCTTCTTACTTTCTATTGTCCCGTACAGATCTGGAATGGACTGAAATGAGACTAAAGTCTTTTAACTTTGGGAACCACCATTCTATTAATAACATGAAGACTGTACAAAAAAGTTTTATTACGAATAGATTATGGAAGGAAATAAATAACTGCATGTCAAGATAGAAGTATGGAGAACATGCTGGAAATCATTAAAAGAGATGTAGTGACATGGTGTTACAAAATACACTCACATCAGTGAACAGAAAATTCCTAAAAGGGAGTATCATTATCAGTTTAAGACATCACAATGGAGCAATGATTTCTTAATCTAGTAGAAGTTTTGGGTCTTTAACATTTTCTATATAAAAGGAGTTCATTAACCAATCTAATGATTCCTCCATTTGTAATTATTTATCGATCACTCTTAAACATTATTTACTTGAATTACATAACTGACCAAATAACTTAGCAATGAGGATTCTTGCTGCTCTAAAAAATTAAGGGAATATATATACATACATACATACATATGTATGTATATGTATGCATGTACATATATGTGTATATATATGTATGTATATATATAGATAGAGAGAGAGAGGAGAGGAGAAGAGAAGGGAGAGAGAGAGAGAGATACAATATATCTATAAAGTAGCTTTGTCATCATACCTCCCGAAAATGGGGAATTCGAGTTAAGAGGAGCCTGGTTATCCCCTGTTAAGCATAAGTAATCACATCAGGTAAATTCAATAGAAATTTGAAAAAAAGAAATATCATGAAAGGAAGCATATAAATAAAAGGAATGGCCCTTGGCCTGGGTGGTCATGGTGGCGGAGCCACAATGTGACGTCAAGGATTCCATTCCTATCCCGTTAACATGTCAATGAAAAAAAAAAAAATGGTGCAGTTATAAATGAAAGAGGGGATCAGGTATCTCTGTTGGGTTCACTACCAGCCTCACAACCATAACATGCCATACATGCCCATACATGCAACTTAGCCTAAAACGGCCATATACTTTTTCTTTTCTTTTTTTCTATTTTTGAGCGTTAAATGTCCACGCACGAATTAATGAACAGGGAAATCTCAATAATGAATAGGGAAAAGTCTAATTAAGATGTATGCAATAACAGAGGTACTATACTTTTCTACTGTATAGTTTAGTTTAATTCAACCAAGTAGTAAACGAAATAAATGAAACCACTACTCAAACTCAATAATAAAAGAAATCAAAACATTGACTGAAAATAATACATAAATAGTGAAAATAAGTGGTTAGTTTATTTTTTATTTTATTTTTTCACTATGTATTGGTTAGTTTAATGGCGAAATAAATGAAACCACTACTCAAACTCAATAATAAAAGAAATCAAAACAATGACTGAAAATAATACATAAATAGTGAAAATAAGTGGATAGTTTATTTTTTATTTTATTTTTTCACTATGTATTGGTTAGTTTAATGGCGAAATAAATGAAACCACTACTCAAACTCAATAATAAAAGAAATCAAAACAATGACTGAAAATAATACATAAATAGTGAAAATAAGTGGTTAGTTTATTTTTTATTTTATTTTTTTACTATGTATTGGTTAGTTTAATGGTTAATTTAATTCGAATAAGAAACCCAGAAATGAAAAGAACCCATGTCACGGACTACACCCACAAATTATTATCTCGTTTAGATGAATTCGAATTAATTAAGCTACTGATCACTCTAATAGATATGCCATGACATTGAAATAGCACATAAAATATGCCATAAAAATACAGAAAGCAAACAATAAGATGAATATCATTTGATCTTGTATATTGAATAATCGCATCAAGCATGCCATGAGTTGAAGAGGGCAAAACAATTTGATAGAAAATATAGAAAAATTTACTGACATTTTCTCCACATCGCATACACAGGCTCTCAATTGAATGCAGGGAAGCAATCGAATCATCAGGTGCATCGACTGCCTCTGCAGCTGATCTCACATTACTGATAGCCTCTCCACTCTCCATTATATAGAGAGAAACAAAAAACCCTAGAAATCCAAATCACCAACTAGCTCAGCAGTATCTTGCTGGAATTGAGATGAAAAGGCTTTCACTTTATATAGACAGACCGTGAAAACCAGAAGGCCTCGTCCTGTTCGGTAGGAGATGAATTGCAGGTTTTTTAGAGGGAGATTTTAGAGAGAGAGAGATGCCTTCGAGCGATTTCCCGCTAACGCTAGACTCGGCAAAAGATGCATTTAAAGTCTTTTATGTTTTTCATCTATGAGCTAGGATAAAACCGAAATTTTCGCCAACAAATAGGGGCAGATCCGTTATTAATTTGCTTCCTTTTTTTTCTTTTTTTAAACTGTAAACGTTGCTAATTTGATAATTTAGTACATAGATTTTCTGTATCCCTTCATAAGATATCTATCGTAAAAAAAAAAAAAAAAGATAGGATATGGTTTTCAAAAAATTGAAAGATACCCCCATATCATGCCCCAAACCTCTCTTTTGAAGGTCACGTGCTCTAGAGATAAGGCCCCATTTATTATTACTTACCCCAAAAAAAAAGCCCCATCTATTATTGCCATATATGTCCAACCTTAAAAATGCAGTCTAGATATATATAAATTTTATTTTTGAACATCTTTTAGATATCCAATTTAGACTGATCCAGACTGGCGTCTAAATGATCAGTAAGATTTATGGGATGAACTATTCACTCTACCGATACGGTTTTCAAAATAGTGCCCTCGTACTAATATTTTCACGTGAAAAATCCAACTTGTAAATCCGTTAAGGGCTAAGAGGAAATTAAGAATCTTAGATATTTGAAATCCAGATAAATTTATGAATTTTTTATATTAATTATTTTTTTCATGGATTCCTCAAATCTTTTGTTGGGATAAACTATTCAAAATTTCTAGATTCTTTGCAATCACTTATGTGTTTAACAAAACTTGATACAATTTCTCTCTCTAACATTTTTATATACTTTCTCTCTCTAAGACTCAAAATTTTGAGATAGTGTATCTATAAAAATTTTGAGGCAGTTTCTCTTTCTAAAATTTGATATGGTTTGTCTCTCTAAAAATAATATACTTTCTATCCAAAATTTAAAATTTGAAATTGTTTATTTAAAAATTTTGAGATAATTTCTCTCTCTATAAAAATTTTAGGTGCTTTACTCTCTCTAAATTTCAATATTAGTTTCTCTTTCTAAAATTTTAATATTCTCTCTCTAAAACTTAAAACTTAAGATAGTTCTCCTCTTCAATAATTTTGACATAGGTTCTCTCTCTTAACATTTTTAAGTAGTTTCTCTCTCTAAATATGATATAGTTTTTCTCACAAATTTTAAAATACTTTCTCTTTTTAAAAACTAAAATTTGAGATAATTTCTCCTTAAAAAATTTGCAATAGTTTGTGTTTCTAAAAAAAATTATGTACTTTCGCTTTCTAAAATTTGATATGGTTACTCTCTTAAATTTTAAGATGCTCTATCTCTCTAAAACTTCAAGTTTAAGATAGTTTCTCTCTCTAAAATTTTGAAATTGTTTATCTTTAAAATTTGATATAGTGTCTCTCTAAACTTTGACATACTTTCTCTCTTTAAAGTTTAAAATTTGAGATACTTTATTTATTTAATACTTAAATTTTGAGCTCTTTTCTATCTCTAAAAAAATTTGAGATAGTTTATCTCTCTAAAAATTTCATGTACTTTCTCTATTTAAATTTGATATAGTTTATCTCTCGAAAATTTTAATACACTTTTTCTCTCTATTAAAATTTTACGACAGTTTCTCTCTCCAAAAAATTGAGATAGTTTCTCGCTCTAAAAAAATTATGTAGTTTATCACTCTAAAATTTGCTATAATTTCTATATTTAGAATTTTAATATATTTTCTCTTTCTAAAATTCAAAATTCGAGATAGTTTCTCTCTAAAACTCAAAATTCAAGATAGTTTATCTCTCTAAAAAATGAGATATTTCTCTCTCTAAATTTTTTGTTGACCGTTTCTCTTTCTAAAATTTATAATAGTTTATCTCTAAAATTTTAATAGTACTTTCTATCTTTACAATTTTAAGAATACTTTCTCTCTCTAAAACTTAAGATTTGATATGGTTTCTCTCTTTAAAAAAATTTGAGATAGTTTATATTTCTAAAAGTTTTTAGGTACTCTCTAAAATTTGATATAGTTTATCTCTCTAAAAATTAAAATATGATATTGTTTCTCTTCCTAAAAAATTTGAGATAGTTATTCTCTCTAAAATTTTAGATACTTTATCTCTCTAAAAAATTTGATATAGTTTCTCTTTAAAAAATTTAGGTACATTCTCCCTCTAAAATTTTCATACCTATCAAACGCTCCCTATGTTTTGGGTCGAGGGAGCCAATGAGTGGAATCCATGGCCATGGAAATGCAAAAAGACAGCTTTCGGTGTGGAAATGAAATCATGAAAAGGTTAGGTATTGTTTTTATGATTTTGATTTTTGTGATTTTAAATATCCTAGTCATTAAACAATCCTAACGGTAGATTTTGACAATATTCAATATCTTAGGAATCCATGCCTAAAATCCATGTACCCAAACAGGCCCAAAGAGATTTTCGAGAGAAAACTATTATGATTAGAATACATGTTATTAAAACTAGAAAAAAATTTATATACAACCAAGGCTCTAAACAATGAAATTAGAACCCACCTCAAAAATTCACTAGAAGAGGTTGTTTTGTTGTCCAAATATCCTCAATTTGATCATCTCGACATTAAGATGCATGGACCCGAGAAAAAAATAGATTTCAAGCTTTAAAAATAGTGCATTTTGTAACACATTTTTTACCATCAATTTTCAAGATTTCAAGTACTCATATATATGCTCGATCTACACTATTTTTTAAGCTTTAAATTTTATACTTAAATATGAAAATATATTTTAAGGCTATCACAAAGATTTCGAGTATTGAAACCACATCTCTCAACACTATTTGAAGGTGCGCTTTACTTTGATTGTTTGGAGCCTCGGCTTTATACAAACCGTACCTTTAAAAATACATGAAAGTAAAAAATAAACATATTCTATGTATATTATGTATTTTTATTTAACATATAATTCTCAAATAAGAATATTAAATTATAAATGGTATAATTATCATGGTTTTGAATTCCAAGGTGTACTCTATTAATGTTATTGAGGTTCATGACCAAGCAATAATGGCTGAAATTCTTTGTCCTAGGGGGCTTCTTTTCTTATAATAGGTGCGGCCGGAATGAAGCATTGTGTAGGAGGGCCTTTAGAATCATCTTAAAGATCTCAAGCTCAGGTCCTCACATCCCTTGTTGGCCTTGGAGGACTTTAACTCTATTTTAGACACTTATAAGAAGCATGGCGGTACGAATGAGATTAGTGTCGATGCAAGAAGTTTTGCAAAGGCCCTAATTGACTGTTTTTTTTTTGGTTAACTTGGGTTGTTCTAAAGGGTGGTTCTCATGGTCTAATAGTAGCTTCGGTACTCGATGTATTTGTGAGCGCCAAGATAGAGCACTTGCAAATGTATATTGGCTTATGAACATGCCGAAAGCAAAAGTCGAACTTTTTCCCAAAGCAACCTCAAATTACTCCCCGTTGTTGATTACCGCCTTTGCTCTCCCTCAAACTAGCCATAAACCATTTAAATATTTCACAGTGCCGCACGAAACAACGATTCCTTATATTTCATTAAGCTATTTTGGCAATGTAATGTTGGGTTTATGTGGCCTTTAAAAGTCTCATGAGATATTGTAAAAAATATATTCAATAAATGAAACATAAACTCAATGGGAGTGTGATCCTTTTATGGACTATACTAGACAAATATTATTTGCTAATACTTGGACTAGGCTCGATGAGCTAGGTCAGCTGAGGTTTGGAGAAACCCAAAATACCTGAGCATAAGGATCTAACCGATAAGGGTTTAGTGGGTTAACCCTTGATGAGGTCGGCGTATGTACGGATGAGAGCCGAGGGACCGTGTGGTCCTTGCGTGTGATGAATAGCCTTTAGAGACACGTTTACAATATCATCATTATATCATCACACAGTGTGTACATAGATAGTCGTTTTGAGATTCTCCAATAAAAGTGAAGCGTGTATATGTGCGAGAGATTACCCCTATGCACAATAGAGTCATAATTGCATCATGGTCTGGAGGACCATGATTTTTTTCTCTAGGGGAGAACCTGAAATCCAATGATTATATCCCCTTGTCTATTAGCTGATATGACTTTTGCCTCTAAGGGAAAAATTAAAATCAATGATTGTGTTCCCTGATCTATTAGCTGGTTTTGGAGGTCCAATCATGAGCCCTTGCAGTGGACAATAGGTTATAGGAACTAATGGGTCAGTTTGATAAAGTTAAACGGATCATGATTCACGGTTGAAGGTGGAGTGCTCCCATGTATTGATATTTTCATAGATATAACGGATCTGATTCCCATCAAAAATAATTAATTGTAATTGATTTCATGTTATGTAATTTTTATAATGTTTATTTGAATTTTATGGATATTCATATATATATTTTTTATCATTTGGATTTATAAATTAAGATAAATTAATTTTTCAATGTTTTAAATAAAATATAAGATTTAAAAATTCTAAATATGAAATAAAATATTTTCTAAAAATATATATGACCTCCATAAAATATGGGGCCCAAAATTAATTTAAAAACGTGTGGATTAGGTGGGGCTTACACGTGGCCACCAAAAGGCTGGCCTGTCCCACCCATTAACGTATTATTCTTGGGAATAATGTTTATGACTTATCTTTTAGATATAGCCAAACTTATGTGATAAAATTAAATATTTTGAGATATTTATTATACCTCATGTGATAAGGTTGATTATTTTAAATATTTACTAAATATTTGTATCAATATTGGTTCATCCAATAATTACAGATTGGATATATTAAAATATAAATTTTCTTATTTGATGGGAATATATTTGATTGGTTCATCCAATAATTAAGGATTTGATATATTAAAATATAAACTTTTGTTATTTGATGGGAATAGATTTAGAAGATGGAGGATAACATTCTAGCTCTTGAATCTTGATGATGAATCAAGGAGATGGTGGCTCAAATCTCTCACCCCATAAATCTCCCTAGATCCCACTAGTCTCCCAAAATCAACGGTTGAGATTTGACCATACGAATTGTCTCTCTCTTTAAGAATTATCTCTTTACCCCCAATTAAAGTCACGTCTCGATTTTTATCTCTCTCCAAGTTGTTTTGGGTTATCTCTCTCTCCAACTTTTTTTATCTCTCCAAGTTTTACTCTCTCTCTAAGTTGTTTTGAATTATCTCTCTCCAATTTTTTATCTATCTCTAAGTTGTTTTGGGTGGCACACCCCAGTTTTTACCTCTCCCTCCAAGTTATTTTAGGTTGCACACCGCTTAAGTAATTTATTTTTTTATGGGTAGCAAAGGGGTGGAACCCATTAGTAGTAGATCTCTCCTTATCTCTTGATATCAATCTCTCATATCTCTAAAATCAAATCAAGTTAAGAGGTTTGATCAAGATATTTTTGCTATAGGAAAATCAACATACCGATCATAGATCTCCAGCACCATAAGACGACGTCCTAAGCACCATAAAAAAGATGAGGCTTGGTGTGGGGTGTACTAAGTTCGGTTGAGGTAATCTCTGGTAATTTTACTCTTTTAAATATATATTTACGTTTTGTTATTCTCTTCTCATAAATCAATAAAGTATAGTTTTGTTTGTTGAACAAGGAATTGTATTAGTAGAGGTAGCAATTGAGAACCAATTTTATTTTATTTTGTTTTATTTAAATAAAGAGTGGTTTGATTTTTGCTATTTTATTTATTTCAAGAGTGGTTTGAGTGTATTTAGATGTGATCTTGTAGATGTAGGAATAAATAATTTTTTAAAAATATATACACTTTGCTTTATCACAAAGTCCTTTCAAGATTGGTGGTAGCCCTTTGTTCCGATTTTCATCTAAACTAAAAAGATTACGAAGGGATATAACCAAATGAAACAAAAACTCTTTCAGGCATGTTATCATGAAAATAAGACATATTAAGGATAGATGTTGTCTTGCATGATATGATCTAGAAATACCCCATTGACTCATCACTAGCTTTAGAATAAGCCGGCATATTTAAAACAATTACAATGTTTATTAATGTTGGAAGAAACTCTATGGAGGCAAAAGTCAAGGGAAACCTTGATGAAGGATGGGATTCTTTTTTTTTTTTTACCTTTATTGATAACTACAAAAAGGAAACTACATCATCAGATATCAAAAGAGATGGGATAGAGGAGCCTCCTTTAGCCAATAGGTTAGCAACACTATTGGCTTCCCTAAAAATATCAGAAAAGGAAATCGAAACCAAGGCACCAGCTACCATGTCTATCACCTGCAACCACAAAGATCGGAGCTCCCAAGGGATTTTCAGTTATTTTTTGCACCATTTAATGACATTCAATGAATCACCTTCAATCTTGCAATTACACCCCAAATTCCTCCTTAAGAATATCTTCAAACTACAAAGCAGTGCACTTAGTTCTGCAAAATTTGTTGTAGCATAACCTAGCGGACCAACATAAAAGAAAATAACATTACCAGAGCAATCTCGCATCATGCCTCCAATCCCTGCTGATCCTGGGTTTTTAAAGGAGCTACCATTATAAAAGTTAAGCTTTACGCTTCTTAAACATGGTGCCACCCATATACATCTCGGTCTAAAGCAATTAGAACCAAGATATAACAAATTTCGCATATTAGCCATCACATCCATTTTGGAAATACCCCATCTTTATTCACTGACAACCACAACCATATGAAACATTTTATGGTATGGACTAGCTTATCAAAGGACAAGCCATCCCTTCAAAAACTCTTCTATTTCGTTCCTTCCATACCTCCTAGTGAATCACACCAACTACAATCTTCCATAGTACACGTCCTGTCTTAGGTAGAAAGGGCATTGTCATAGACGACACAATCCCCCCAACTAACTGAGGAAGAACTATTTGTATCCCAACCATATAAAAAAGTCAGTACCAAATTTTTGATTTAAAATGACAATGAATTAAGAGATGCGCCCCAGTCTCCCCATCCTCATTGCATAACAAACAGACATTAGGAAGAATTTTCCCCCTTTTGATAAAATTATCAATGGTTGGAATTTTATCCTAAGCTGCCAGCCAAATAAAAATTTGAACTTTGTGTGGGATCGCTTATTTCCATATTTGGGTGATGTAGATGCATGACCACCTCCATCGATCATGAAAAAAAAATTTGTAGCAAGATTTCACAAAGAAAACACTATCACTCTTAATCTCCCAAATCAACTCATCATCGGCATTTTGAGATAAATACACTTTGTCCAACGACTCCATGAGTTGGCACCATTGTGCTAACAATACATTATTCAATCGGCTGTATGCTAAAGAAATATCCCATGAAATGCACTGGTCCCTGGTTTTTGCTGCCTCACAAACCTTCAAGTTGGGCTTAGTCACAAGCCTAAAAAGGTCTGGAAAGACGGCCTTCAGATGATTGTCCCCCAGCCACTTATGATGCAAAAAAGAGGCTTGTATACCACATCCAACATTCTATCTAAAATAACCAGATATCATTGGTCTGCAATTTAAAATAGTTCTCTAAAGAGAAGAGATATTCTTACCCCTTCCACCCCCAAGCCACTGATATAGTCTATCCATACCATAGTTGGCATGTAAGACTTGGTACCAGAGATGATACTTCAAATGAGTGTTATGCCACCACCCCACCACTTGCATAACAAAGCTTGGTTAAAAGTTTGAATCTTCCGAATGCCCATACCTCATTCTCTCTTAAGAGTGCGCACTCTGTCCTATCTTAACAGATGAAATTTAAGCATCTCACCATTAGAATCCCACAGAAAGTCCCTAATCGTTTTATCTATTTTTTTTGCAACTGAAGCAGGTATGGTAATCAGCGATATCTAATATACCGGCAGATTGGCCAAACATGAGCGCACCAGTGTTACGCTTCCTCCTAGAGACAAATATTTTGGTTTCCACAAGCTAAGCTTGGTCTGGACTCTTTCAATCGGCTTATCCCACACTGTAAGAGAGAGCCTAACATCCGAGATGGGCATTTCGAGGTATATAACATGGAAGGATCCCACTTTACAGCCCATTGCATTCTTCATAACATCAACACAAGAGTGCTGATAGTTATGTCAATCATTGAAGACTTGTGAAAGTTATCTTTTAGGACCAAAGTCACCTCACAACACTAAAAAAATCTCGCAAATGCTCTCCACTTAAGAGATGTCGGCATCACAAAATACGAGAGTATCATCTGCATAATGCAGATGATAAATGGTAATGCTAGAATCTGTAATTTTAAAACCCAAAAAATAACCAACTCATTTTACCTTACTCAACATCAAGCTGAAACATTCAGTATAAATGGTAAATAAAAAAGGAGACAAAGGATCCCTTTAGCGAAGTCTTCTTGAGGCAGTGAAGAAACCAATAGAGCTCCTTTTAAATAGCATCGAAAAGTGAGCTGATGACAAACAACAAAAAATCCAGCTTCTCCATCTATTTCTAAAGCTCATCATCTTCATAATTTCCAAAAGAGCCCCACATTCCACTCTGTCATAAGCCTTCTCCATGTCTAACTTGAGCATCACATCGGGCTTTTTGCTAATCACTCGAGAATGAATGCATTATTGCGCTATTAGTACACTATCAGTAATTTGACGCTCTTCAATAAAAGCTGATTGCGTATTAGAAATGAGGAGAGAGAGGACCAATTTTAGTCTTTCAGCCAGCACTTTAGCAATGATTTTATAAAGGCTTGTAAGAAGACTAATCGGTCTAATATCAGAAATTTCCGATATCCACGTGTCAACTATCGTCAAGAGGAAAAGATGATAGAATTTTGTATTATCCACGTGTCGACTATCGGGACTACAGATCTTTATGTCAGGTACCTTGGTCTTCCTTTGTTTCATGAGCTATCAATATATTAATGTAGACACCTCATTTTAAATCTGGCAAATTCTATGATTTTCTATACCCTTAAGGCCACATTATCCTAGTAGACCCAATTTAATTACCCCAAAACTACCAAAAATCCTATCCCAATTTGAAGTATTTGAAATAGAGCCGAAGAGTTTTCAAACTATATAATAATCGCCTGAATCAGACCTACATATAAAAAGATATAACAAATAACAATTTAATCCTTGTGATACCCAAATGTCGGGCCGCGAGCCGGGCTGTAACGGGCCCGATATGCCCAAATGCGGGCTGATGATACAGTCAATCTGATGATGCAGTAAACGCGTTTTCTTTAATTAGATAATGCCAAAACTTCAAGATAAATCCAAATAATTATGAAAAAAATCCAAAACATTTAGGAAAAATCACGAATTGAATAATATAAATATCTACTCTCCCTAACCCAGAATGAGAGAGAAAAATAAACCATAAAAACCTTAGAAATTATTGAAATTAAAAAAATTACCCAAAAATAGAAAAACCCTTAGAAAATTCCTAAAAATTTAGGAAAGATCCAAAAAAATTATAAAAATTTTAGAATTCATATTCAACCTCTGGAGATTAGAAAACCCTTGGAAAACTAAAGAAATTCTCCTCCAGACCCCTAGAAAGACCAACAACTTAAAAAAAAACTTTAGATTGAAAACCCTATAGAAGATATAAACCATAGCGTCCTGAACTCCTAACCCCCAAGATTGAGAAAACCTAGACCTAGGGCACGAAAACCCTAGATCAAAACTAGAATTAGGGCACAACAACCTTAGATATAACCCTTTACACTATAGATCAGCTGCTCAACATCCGAATCAGAGAGGCAAAGAGGACCGGTTCTGATACGGGCGAGCCCTCGAAGGCCTAGGCATCCCGGGCCATCCGACTCAGTTTGGTATTATTTCATCCTCTCTCTTTCTTCTTCTTCATATTGTTTTGCTTATTTTTTTTATTTCTTATCTGTTAACTTATCTTGAAAATCGTATTTTAATGCTCTGGATCATGCTGGCTCTACCACAGGTCTGAGAGTAGATCTGCTCGTTTTCGGGCAAATCTGCCCTCAGATTTGAATTCGATCTGTCCCACTTTCTCTACCACTTTATTTACATCTTTTTAATTAGTTTAAGGTGTTAAAATTTGAGAGATCTTTATCGGAATATCTGTCAGATTTTCATCGTAAACAATTCATATTGTCATTGTTTAACTTGGAAGACTATATGAAAGATCGGCTCTTGCCAAGCACTTTCCTTATCTTATGCAGGTCGGCTATAACTATAAAAATCGGTTATCTACGCGTCATCAATTTTTTGGCTCTTTTCGTTCTCTCTCTCTCATCAATTTCGAAACCATTTTCCCTTCTAGCTCGATTCTTTAAATATCGTCCATCTGGTTTTCTCAAGCTAAAAGTGGTTATGAATCTTAAAGAATAATATCTATAGGAATTAATGGGTTACACAATAATGTGAAATGGATCGTTGGTGAGGGAAAAATTATTGCTTTTTGCATTGACTCGTAGATTTATGATAATCGATGTGGGATAAATATGGCAATAACGTCTACAATAACTTGATGCCCTAGTCAAACATAAAGTGTTTGATTACTTTATGGACTCACCCTCTCCATTGACCTACTTATGATTCTCTTATTTGCGCATGGGGTGAGGTACAATCTTACGTTCTCTGTATTTGTCCCACTATAGATCAATTGATATGGATTCACTTTACCGATTGTAATTTCTCAATCAAGAGTGCATGGAATCAAATATGCAAATCAGCCCCCGTATAACCTATCTTTAAAACTCTCTGGTCTATACTAATTCATCCTAGTGCAAAATGGTTCACATGACTTTCCCTTCATTTCAGATTGCCTACCATTAGTTTACTCCAATTGTGAGGTCATGGAGTCTACCTGCCCCATATGTCTCTAAGAGGAACAAACTTCTAACCACACTATCATGCAATGTTCATTTTCACAAGTTCTCTAGAAGTTTATCCTTTGGAGACTTGGAAAAACTATGATATTGGATCAGTCCACAACGGAAATGTTTGCCAAATACGTCAAGTTTTGGTACATATCGGTGGGCCTAAGAAATGTGTGGATCTTTATGTGTTCTACTACAATATAGTTTAATTGGACTAAAAGAAATTGACACATCCTCAAATAAACCATAAGAGAACAGTTGTTGTATGGCATCTCCTCTTTTGTTGCAAGTCCAACAAATGTAAACGAATGGACCTTTCACACATTAGAGAGACACATAGTTGATAATCTAAAAATCCAATAGCAACTAATGAAGCCCAAAGCCTCCATTCTAATTTTGGGGTCTCCTCTTCCAATGGGTCATTACAAATTAAATATTGATGACTCGTCCCTTGACAATCTTGGAGTAACCGACAGTGGAGGTATGACTGGCTATCATAAAAATGACATAGGGGGTTCCTTGCTGCTCCTTTGGACCGTACAACCAATAATGATGCCAAATTTCCAGCTCTCGAGATAAGTATCCGACTGGCTATAGAGATACAATACTTCCCCCTACTTATCGAAAGTGTCTCACGGATCGTGGCAAACTCCATTTTAGGTCGTTATAAATCTCCTTAGAATCTTTGCATCTCTGCATCCAATTGCTCTCACTATCTGGCGGGCTGTTCATGGACAATCTCACACATATATCGCATTGGCAACATGGTGCCAAAAAAAGCTGCAACCCACACTGAAACCACAAGGCGAGCCTGACCTTCAGATTTTTCATATTCTCTCATTTCCTCTTAGAGAAGAGTTTATATAGAGTTGAGGCTCTAAACAATCAAATTAGAGCATACCTCAGAATTTTCACTAGAAGATGTTGATTTGATGCCTAAATATCCTCAAATTGATCATCTCGACATTAAGATGCATGGACATGAAAAAAAATGGATTTCAAGTTTTGGAAATAGTGTATTTTGTAATGCATTTTTGGCTGTCAATTTTTTTTAAAGTTTTCATAGATTTGCCGATTGACACTATTTTTTAAGCTTTAAACTCTATAAATAAAAATGAAAATATATTTGAAGGCTATCACAAAGATTTACACTATTGAAACCACATTTCTCGATACTATTTGATGGTAGGCTCTAATTTTATTGTTTAGAGCCTAGGATCTATACAAATCGCACCCTTCTTCTAATATCGTTGGAATTAAATATGAAAAGATTGCAACATAAGCTTTGTACTTCCATCCTTTTCACTATTATTGAAAATGGGAAGGGCTCAAATCCCAATTGATTTATACAAAATAAAATAAAACACACACACACATACACACACAAAATAAAACACACACACACACACACATATATATATATAGGAAAGAGCTTGGGTGCGTCCACTAGCTCACAAGAAAAAATGAGCTCAATGGCCCAGATTGAATCTAGGCCGATTTGACGATTATAGATATCTGGTAGTGTTTGAATTTTTTTTTTTTACAAATCAAAATTACTTGAAATTTTTTAGGCGTGCGTACATCAAAAATAGGTGTCAGGGCCGATCTGACGATCACGGATGTCTGGTAGTATTTGAATTTTATTTATTTATTACAAATCTAAATCATTTAAAATTTTAGGCGTGAGCACATAAAAAAGAGGTGAATATTAGAAAAGTGTAAAAAAAATATTTTACATAAAATACACTGACCAAAATTCCCCCAAAAAGTTTTGGGGGTATTTTGGTAAATTTTTATTGAATTATTATTTTTATATTTTTATTAGGTACGGCTTGATGAGAAGAACACACGCCTAAAATTTTAAGTGATTTGGATTTGTAAAAAAAAATTAAAATTCAAACACTATCAAACATTCGTGATCGTCAGATCGGCCCATATTCAATCTAGGCCGTTGGGCTCATTTTTTCATGTGAGGTAGTGGGCTCACACGAGCTTTCTTTTTCTCTCTCTCTATATATATATATATATATATATATATATATATATATATATATATATATATATATATATATATATATATGGGTGCGGTTTGTACAGAGCCTAGGCTCTAAACAATCAAATTAGAGCCTACTTTTAAATAGTATCAAGAAATATGGTTTCACTATTGGAAATCTTCGTGATAGCCTTAAAATATATTTTCATATTTATTTATAAAGTTTAAATCTTAAAAAATAATGTAGATCGACAGATATATGAAAACTTAAAAATCTTGAAAATTGATGGTAAAAAAATGTGTTACAAAATGTACTATTTTCAAAACTTGAAATCTAATTTTTTCTTATGTCTATACATCTTGATGTCCAGATGATCAATTTGAAAATATTTGAGCATCAAAACAACATCTTCTAATGAAAATTTTGAGGTAGGCTCAAATTTGTTTGTTTAGAACCTCGGCTCTGTATAAAATTTTCTCTCTCTCAATATTATACTGAAATTTTTGAGGTAGACTCAAATTGATCGTTTAGAACCTTGGCTTTGAATAAACTTTCCCATATATATATATATATATATATATATAAAAATGTTCTATCTAAAACCAATAGGAACTAACGGTCTAAACGTGTTCTTACTATTTATTTCTGAAATTATTATTTATAATTTTTAAAATTTAATTATTTTTTCATATTCATGATCTCCATATTAGAGATTACATGACCTTAAAAATTAAATAAAAAATCTAAAAAATAAAGTTATTAATACCCCCGTACTTCTACGTATGCGGGCTTGGCCACATAGAAACCAGGTCCATATTTATCCAATATCGTCATATTCATAAAACTATGAGGGTAATTTAGTCTATTTGAATAATAAGTTTGAACACGCATCGTAAGCAATCGGTTCTTTCACAGACTATATAAGAGCAGTCAATGGAGGTGAGAGATTCTTTTTCTTGCAGTCTTTTTCCTGGTCCGCTGAAAACCCTAAAGCTTTCGAGCCATTTTTGCCCTAATTTACAGTCTCCTTTTCTCCTCGAAGTTTTCAATCGTAACCCTAATTTATGTTATAGCGCCTGCTTCTGCATGCATTGCGGGGTTCCATGGATCTGGTCGCAATGCTGGTTGTGATTCATGATGGTCGGGCTTGGTTCAGTTTCTAGCGTTTCTGCTCAAGTTCAGTGAAAGAGGTAAGGAAATGAAGTTGTAGTGCGAAGAGTGTGACATGGAGTTTATTTGTGTTTTTTTTGGGTTTGGAGGAGCGATCATTGTTGTAAAAGGGTTATAATACCAAGGTTCTGTTACTTTGTGATTTTGTGCAGTTTGAAAAGAAATTAGGGTGTTTGATATGCCAATGGAGAAACTCTCTCTACCATAAAAAAAAGAAAAGAAAAGAAATGGAGAAATGCTGGTTTAAGCTCTGCATCTGAACTTGTGGATATCAGACTTATTCTTAATATTGAGTGAAATTTTGTAAGTTTTTTTCAGGCATTAAATGGTAAGGAGGGATGCATCTTAAGATTTTGGTGTGAAGGTGGGTGTGAAGGAGAAGAATTCGATTTCCATCAGAGAAACAGGCTTACCTTCTGAAGTGGACAAATGCACATATTTCAGGGCTTACAAGAAGCCCCCAAGCTAAGAAAGTGCAAGTGCTGGAAAATCCTAAGCGTTGTTATTCATCAGGGAAACGCCCTTATCATTCTCCATCTTTAAGGTCATTGTGCTTTAGATTCCAAAATAAAAAACGAGGAAAGTTTAAGTGTTTTACACAGTGAAGGAGAATTTTCCCAGTCAACACTTTCCTGTAAAGTTTACGCTTAGTCATTACAATGGAGAAGGATAAATCGCCTTCTCCAAGTGGGCTTCCTCCTCCCCCCTCAGGTCGCTATGCCGCCTTCCCATCACCAACCAATGCCTTCACTGTAAAACGTGAGTCCTCACCTGCTCCCGCTCCTTCTCCTGCCTCTCAAATTTCCCCATCGCTTTCTCCTTCAAGATCTGATACCCAAATGCCCGATTCCACTGGTTTCAGTCATGACATTAACCGAATGTCCGAATTCCCGCCCAGGGCTCGTGGGCATCGACGAGCGCATTCTGAAATTGCAGTTAGGCTGCCTGATGATATTGTCTTCGATCGAGCATTGGGTCCTGATTGCCCTGCTTTGTCTGATGAAACTGACGAGGATTTCTTTTCAATGTATATTGATATGGAGAAGTTTGGGGCAGCTGAGTTAACTGGGGGGCCTATTCAAGGGGAGGGAGAGAGCTCAGAGAGAATGAGACCGAGGCATCAGCATAGCCAATCGATGGATGGGTCGACGACGAGCTCGATCAAGCCGGAGGCCTTGGTGGGTTCAGAGGGGCCTTCGCTTGCAGAAACCAAGAAGGCCATGTCAGCTGCCAAGCTTGCCGATCTTGCTCTTCTTGACCCTAAGCGTGCAAAGAGGTATGTGATGTTGGCCTTTAAGCCACTTTCTTGATTGTTGCTTGGATTGAGAAATTAATGTGGCTCTGTTCGTGTAGATTGTTCAAATATTACATACATTGCTTGCATTATCCTTGGAAGTAAGAATATATGCGGTGAATCATCAGTGTGAATAATTTCTGACGCCATCTTATTAGATGGATATATCATGTTTCGATGATACTTTGCTAGCTTTTTTATCTTTTGTGTTTCTCATACAAGAAATATGTATTCCTTTCATTCTTGTAGTCCTGTGCATTTTGTTCTCATTTAAATTAAACAATTGTTTACTCTCCTTTGCATTCTTTCAGAACTTCCATATGAAGCATTTTTGGAGGATATCATTGGCTAAGTAGATAATGTGAAGTTCTGTTTTTTGTTTACATGTCTAGCATTGTTTTAAAACGTCTAGTTGACTTTGGACTATTCAACTTGCCCTTGGACCCTATTGAGTCATGTGTAAATAATAATTCCATGAAACTTGCCTAAGTGTGACACTCATGTACCACTCTAATGCATTTTTACAATAGACGGGCCGAGCTGAGTTGACCTGCCTGACTCAGGCTTCGGACCTTAGAGTGTCCTGACCTGAGTCCGGGGTTTAAAACTCTGGTATCTAGATGCGTGTGCGTGTGCGTGTGTGTGTGTGTGGGCATGTGCGTGTCCATGTCTTTGTGTCTGTGTGTGGGGCTTGGTTCATATAATAGGTGGCATGTGTTAGTGGCTCTGAGAGATATATTCGTTAGTGGGGCTCCTCACATTTGATTTCCACCTTCCATGTCATACTCTGGCTTGAACCTGCCCTGCCGTAGTTATTTGCAATGGATGGGTGGAAAATAAGTGTGGGTTAGAAAGTTAATCATAATCTTTGATTTAATTGTTCCTTTTATTATTTATTGTTATTGTTTTGTTGTCTCCAATTAGGAATGTAGTTATTTATTATTGTGGAGAATTGTTCTGTAATTAACGTAATGCCACGACTATTGCCTGGAAAGAAAATCTATTAAGTCTAATTCTATAAAAAAAAAAGGAATTTTCATGATTCTATCACATGATGTTAGCCATAAGGACATTATTTGAAAATTTTGGATTTTGTAAATGTCTAGGTCATTGTTGGAAAAATCACCCGTTCTAACCGGTAACCACCCGGTTAGATTATTTAAATATATATATATATATATATAAAATCCCCAAAAAAAGGGATTTTATTTGTATTGTATTTTTAATGTTTTTCATAATTATAGCAAAAATTGGAAATTGTATTGGCCATTTTTAATGTTTTTTGGAAATTGTTTTGGCCATTAACGTATATTTTTACATTTTTCCATCTTTTTTAGAAAATTTCAGAAATACATTTGAGCACAAATCGATTCTTTAAAATTCATTTTTTTTTAATAAATTTTCAACTTCATTTGGATGTGCTTTGTCTAATCATTCTTTAAATATACTTTTCATAATTTAGTAGATTTTTTTTTGTATTTTTTATTTTGTTTAACACTTTTTTGACCGCCCGGGACTTCCCTAGTTAGAACAGTTGAACCGGCCGGTTTACCGGTTAGGCCGGTTGAATCATTTTCAGACCCATGTCTGGTTAACCGTTCCGATTTGATTTTTCCAACACTGGTCTAGGTGAGTCAGTAATATAAATTGTTGACTGATCACCGAGTGCTTTTTGTCAATGGTTACGAACGTCCTCCTCGATTCTCAGTTTCACACCATCACCATATTGTCTAATAGTCGATGGAATTTGGTCAGTTAACTTTAAGTGACTTATGTTTATAATAGACCACAGGGAGCAGTAAATCTTGGTCAAACTAAGTGGTCATTTGAAGTCCATCCATATTGTTTAATAGTTGATGGAATTTGGTCAATGAACTTTAAGTGACTTATGTTTATATTAGACACAGGGAGCAGGAAGTCTTGGTCAGACTAACTGGTTATTTGAAGTCCATGTTTTCAGACAATGCTATATCTTGCATATGCATTTAAGATGAAAGGCAAGTGTAGTCAAAGTGCCTTGATGGGACTTGCAAATGCTAGGCAGGAATCTGAGATTCCAGGCAGCCAGTATTATCAATATTAAAATTAAAAACATAATTATGTTAAATATTTTTATGCATGTCTATATGTATGGACGTATAAATGCATATACATGCTATAGTTTTGTTTTTCTTTATTCCTTTTTTTTTTTAAACTGTGCACAATATATTACTCCCTTATAAGGTATACCATGCTCTAGATTTGTTATTTGATTATATATGAATAATGTAGTCTGCATTGGTCACTGATAGAAAATTGATCATATGACATGATTATTTTAACAGTCAATACTAGTTAGCATGGATAAATATGAAATCTTTAATTCAGAGAAGACTCGCAAGTAAATCAATTTACATTGCTTAGGACAGAAAAATGCAACCTTGTTTTTACGTAATAACGATGTTACTAGCTTGGGTTCAGGGAGTTCATTTAATTCCCATCTGTAGTAATGCAACATGGAGTATGTTTGGGAACTTGGCACTCCTTGGTTGAAGTCGGCCAACTCGGCTGTTTTAAAATGTGAGTGCAAGTATTGTGGTTTTTGTTATTGTTGTTGTTTAAAGTCAATTTCAATTCTAAACTTCTTGTAACCTCCTGGGTTGATTTTGAGATATGCCCAACTCTCATGCCATCTTGGTTAAACTGGGCCAGGAGTAAAGTTTAACCAAAAAAACTTCTGAAGTGTCACTTCTATGATCTTTGAGTTGAATACACTTGCACGCTCACATGCACGCACCCACACTCACACATCTATTTAAATATCTATCAATGATGTTAAGACTGGACCCAATTGGCCAGTTCAAACCGGTAACCTGTAGGGTCTTGTATACTCTCTGGACTGGATGGTCCAGTGAACTGGTGCTGGACAGGTGGACTGGTCGGTCTTCCGTCCAGCACCAATCCAGCTAATCCCGAGGGAGCATATTTTTATGAAAATGGCCCTCTTTTTCTTTTGAAATGAGGGCCAAAATTTGTCCCTTTATGGGGTTTTCTCATCCTTTATAAACTGTATTGTGGCATTTTGGTCTTTTTCTTATATTTGGGATGATTTTGGAGTTAAAAATAGATTTTTCAGAGAGAGAGGTAGATCTAATTTGGTGATTCTCTCTCTCTCTCTCTAGCTGAAACCCCCTTTAATTGGCAAAATGCTGACAACTTTCGGAGAGGATTTGGTCATCATTCAGCCCTATTTCAGGCCTCAACTGAGTTTGTTAAATCCTTTTTTTGATTTCTTTGTTTTATTTTTGGGAAAAAAGAAAATATTATATTTTCACTCTTTTGCAATAAATGATATGTTTTTTAAACAAATCAATGCAATCAGTTATTTCTTGTATTCACTTTAATGGTTGCTTGTGCTTTAATGAGATTATTGTTGTTGTTTTTTGCTTGTTTGGTAGCTTATGTGCCTTTTTTCCCCCCAATTTTTTATATAGATATTATTTTTGTGGTTTTATGCTTTTATTTACTCTTTATTTTATTTTTGGTTATTTAACACTTCAATAGTTAAGTGGAACTATGGAGAATATTGAAAGATGTTTTTTTGCAGTTTCCTTGTGCATGTTCATTTTTTAAATTGATATAAAAATTAATTTTATTGTCTACTTTGTTAGTTTTTTAATTACAAAATGCCTCTATGGAAAATAATGAACCATGGAAATTGTTCCATAGTTTAAGGTTTTTCTTTTTTTTTTGTATTTTTAGTTTTTAGAAAAGTTTTTTTCTATACTTTGAGTAAATGATTTGGATTTTACACAACTCCACTAGTCCACGTTACAAGTTTAACACTCCACAATCCAGATCCCATAGGCCTTAAACCTTTTGTTTTGCCTTCAATAGTTCAATCTCACTGTTATCTTCATGGTTTGTGACTTAATAGGTTATTGGAGAGTATCACATATTATGGTGTTTGTTATTTGATTTTTGTTCCCAATAACTTTTTGGATTTTCTGACTTTTATATATTTTTTCCATAATTTTCCTTACTTTCCTCATTTTCTGTTATTTTTTATTTATTTGACGAGTTTCACTGCTGAACAAGTCCTGTCTGACCAGACATTGTCCCTGAACCGGTTCATCCACCAGTCTAGTCTTAATGAATTTGATATCAATATATAAAAATATACATGCATGCACACAAATACATATGCACACACACTCTCTCTCTCTCATGCACAGGTATGAGAGAGAGAGAGAGGGTCATGGTCCCTGAACCGGTTCATCCACCAGTCTAGTCTTAATGAATTTGATATCAATATATAAACATATACATGCATGTACACAAATACATATGCACACACAGTCTCTCTCTCTCATGCACAGGTATGAGAGAGAGAGAGAGAGGGTTTTGATAAGCCCCTTGGCTAATTTTGTACGAGTTCGCCCAAGGGCCACACCCTAGCCAGGAGTGTTTTTTTTTGAGAGAAATTGTTGATGTGGTATTAAATTTAAAGAGTATTGCAAAATTTAGTACCCCTTTACAGATAGGGACAGTTAGTAGAAGGCAATATAGACAGGGTTTGTGCCAAAAGCCTTCAGTCATTCTTTTTCAGCTCTATTATCAATCTAAATAAAAAATGATTTGGAGATTAAAAAGTGCTCCTAATTTGTCACTCCAAGGATGGCTCTAGAGTTTAAGAGTGTTCCTTTTCATGGATGCTTTCATAATTATCATTTTGAATCTGTGCAGAATCTGGGCAAATAGACAATCAGCTGCAAGATCAAAGGAGAGGAAGATGCGGTACATAGCAGAGCTAGAACGGAAGGTCCAGACGTTGCAAACAGAAGCGACCACTCTGTCTGCTCAGTTGACTATGTTACAGGTATATTCTTCCTCTACCCATCTTAGGCATATTGCAGCACCTATAAACTCCAAGAGTAACAGTCACCTGTAACTGCTGATAGCTTCTATTCTATGTTGTAGATGAGTGCTAAATAATTTGAATACCTGTACTGCTGATAGCCTCTTTTCTGTTTTATAGCTCAGAGTAGTTTTGATATCTGTATTGCTGATAGCTTCTGTATTATTGCTTTGAGCTTAATAATTTTTAGAAACTAATTATGTCCTGTGTTTTAGAATCATGCTTTGCAAATCTGGTACGGTATTTGCATAACTAATTTCTTTGAATAACTTGGTGTACTGGCTCATTATGGACAGAGAGATACAAATGGTCTGACGGCGGAAAACAGTGAGCTGAAACTACGATTGCAAACCATGGAGCAGCAGGTGCACCTTCAAGATGGTAAGGCTTCATTGGAATCTTTATGCATGTTATGTGCATTTCAAGTTGGTCCATTTTGATTTTTGTGTCAATGAATGCAATCTGTGTGTTTGGCAAGAAAGTCTGGCTAATGATTCATTAGAACTTGTGTTGTGCATTTTTTTTCCCTGACATTGATTTCCTAAAGAATTTATCCTGATTTGAGGAAGCTGTCTTGTAAGTCCTAGAGCCCCATGCAATTTTTTTCACTTTAAGTTTGATTGTTTAATCGTCCATTGCGCTTTTTGCTGTTATCATTTTCTTGGGTAGAGATTAAGGATCACAGCCAAGTAGTGAGGTGTAAGGGAGTTTTAACTGGAGGGGGTTATGGTTAATTGAGTTTTTAGAGTTGTCGGTTTGAGGCCAGCGATCGAGGAGTGGATCAAGATGGATCTCATATCCTGGCTACTTTTTAGTGGTGTTTAGAGGATTCCTATGCATGCTTTTGGCTCACGTGTGCCCGGCTAAATTTTTAGTGAGGTATCATAAAAATACGATTTGCAAGATGTGGATATACTTCCTTTGGGGGCACTAAAGCTCACATTGGGTGTTAAAATTAAACGGTTAGCTGCTTATTCTGTGGTCTCCTGGGCATGCTTACCAAGTAAGCTGGTAAAGAGGCTGATTCTCAAGTTAGAGATGGTTTGAGTGTTTTGGACTCCGTTCCTCATTGTAACTCAGTGAATGCTATATACTTCTTTTGCCAATATCAATTTATTTCATTTGATAAGTAAGTGAATTTTTACCCATTTCTTGTTCATCAATCAAATTTATGCATGCTCACCAAGTAAGCTGGTAAAGAGGCTGATTCTCAAGTTAGAGATGGTTTGAGTGTTTTGGACTTCGTTCCTCATTGTAACTCAGTGAATGCTATATACTTCTTTGGCCAATATCAATTTATTTCATTTGATAAGTAAGTGAATTTTTACCCATTTCTTGTTCATCAATCAAATTTATGCATGCTCACCAAGTAAGCTGGTAAAGAGGCTGATTCTCAAGTTAGAGATGGTTTGAGTGTTTTGGACTCTGTTCCTTATTGTAACTCAGTGAATGCCATATATACTTCTTTTGCCAATATCAATTTATTTCATTTGATAAGTAAGTATTTTTACCCATTTCTTGTTCATCAATCAAATTTATCATATAATATAAAGAAAATTGAAGAAATTTGGATGGCCTTTGAACTCCTTTTTGTCTATCAGCTTTGAACGATGCCCTAAGAGAGGAGGTGCAGCGTCTAAAGTTGGCAACAGGGCAGGCAATGTCAAATGGTGCACCACTGATGAACTTTGGCTCTTCTTTTGGGGGAAACCAACAGTTTTATCCCCATAACCAGTCTGTACACACTATGTTAGCTGCTCACCAGTTCCAACAACTCCACATCCATTCACAACATCAACATCAACAGCAACAGCAACAGCAGCCACAACAGCATCAACAACAACAAACTGTGGACCTGAGAAGCAAAGGAGCCATCTCTTCTCAAAACCAAAGAGAAAATATCTCAGAGTTCAACACTGGGTCCAAGGAATGATATCTGAGAGAAATGGAGGTTAGGCCAGTTACTCAACCAGCATTTTAGGAAAGTGTTCCCTGTTCTTACTAATTGCCTGACGGAAAAGTTTTGCTATGATTCAGTGGACTTTGGAACCTTTGTGGTTTTCCCGTCCACCGGATTATAGTATATTTGCTATATATTTTGACCTATTGTTCTTTTAATGATTGGTAGCCAATGGTTTTCGGACTTCATGCCAAAAACTTTGCTTATCTGCACCGATGTAGATCTTGTATGAGATGCATTCGGACGCGCATTCTAAGGATGGTAAATGGATTACCAGTCGAGTCATGTATCTATACCTCAAAATTGGCAGAAATGCAGTGATGTAGTTGGTCCTAAGTAGACTTCATTTGTTGGAAACTTCACTAATGTATGTTGCATATTGAATTGTACCCAAGTGTTGTAGTTGTGCTAAGTAGACATCATTTGTGGGAGACTTCACTTATGTATGTTACATATTGT
Source organism: Amborella trichopoda (assembly GCF_054954075.1). Classification (NCBI taxonomy): domain Eukaryota; kingdom Viridiplantae; phylum Streptophyta; class Magnoliopsida; order Amborellales; family Amborellaceae; genus Amborella; species Amborella trichopoda. The sequence goes on along the minus strand of NC_142341.1, from coordinate 50,649,418 downwards.
AATTGTTCCCTTAATGTTGAAATCCATGGTCTTCAAGTGTGACTTTGTATTTCCTTTAGTGATATATATTTATTGGGTATGGTTTCCTTAAGGTTGCAATCTTGAACAATCCAATTAAGTCATACCTTTAAATTTGATCATAACATGTAAAATATTCTTAGGAGTATCTCAAAATCTATTTTCAAATCTACTTACAAAATTTGAAACTCCAAAAATAGTTAAAATCAAGTAGATCTATAAACATATGAAAATTTAAAAAATGGATGGTCTAGATAATGTGTTGTAAGACCACTATTTTTAGGACTCAAAAACCTTTTTTTGCTTTCATAATCATACATCTTGATATTGAGACCCTCAATTAGAGGGTTTTTCAATATTAAAATAATATTTTCCAATGGATATTTGACGTGCATTTGTAGTTCTACATTTTTAAGGTTGCGACCTTATATAAACTTTACTTACCCAAAAAAAACCTTATATAAACCTTTTCCATATTTATTTCCAGTTAGCCAGCATATGAGGCACAGATGATGATTCGTTTTTTTTTTTTTGAAGTATGTAGGTCTCATTTGTATTTTATTTAGGGAAAGATGATGATTCGTTTTTTTTTTTTTTTTAAAGTATGTAGGTCTCATTTGTATTTATTTAGGGAAAGGTTTCTATATTTTCTCTACAACATAGAAGATCTATGTTTCTCTTACGATCCAGCTGTCCAATTTTGATTGAGAGAGCCACTCACTGTTTGATCTTAGATCCGACATTTTAAAGTATCTTTTCATTGGAACGTAATTATAAAAAATATTAAAAATAATTTTTTGATAAAAATATATTAAAAATAATATTTTGATAAAAATATATAAAAAATAATTTTTTGATAAAAAATATTTAAAATATTTTTTTGATAAAATATAATGACCAAAATACCTTTTAAAATTTTTAGGGTATTTTGGTCATTTCATTTATTGGAAATATTTTTTACTAGTGTGAGTTTAATACATGATTGGATGTCTAAAATTTGGTGTTATTTATAGAAAAAAAATTAATAGTTTATAAAAAAAAATTAAAAATAAAAAAGTGTAGAAACGTGACATTCCGATAGGGGCAATTTTAACCCTATTCAGAATGGATGGTTAAATGAAAGGGGGAAGTATATGAGTTTTATGTTGTAGAGAAAGCGTTGAAAGCTTGTCCTTTTATTTGTATTGGGTCCCACCCATCCTTACTCTGGTCTCTCTTTTCTTTTAGGTGGCCAGGAGATTTATTTTAAGGGTGAGTTGTATATAAAAAGCTTGTCCTTTTATTTGTATTGGGTCCCACCCATCCTTACTCTGGTCTCTCTTTTCTTTTAGGTGGCCAGGAGATTTATTTTAAGGGTGAGTTGTATATAAAGGTTGTCTATGGTTTCGAGTGTAAAAAATCTTGTGAAAGCTTAAAAACCTAATATCATCCTTAGTTATAAAATTTAAAATTAAAAAAATGACACAAATCAAGCAAATAAGAAATTTTAAAAATCTTGAAAATATACGGTTTCGATAACTTGTTATGAGATGCATTATTTTTTGGATTAAAAAATTATTTTTTTATCTTAAAGTTGAGATGATCAATTGGAGGGTACTCTAATGCAAAACATTTTCCTTGTAAGATTTTTGAGGTGTACTTTACTTCAACAGTACAAGGTTGCAACAGAAACTTTTTTTTTATTTTAATCTGTAAACTTTTTCTTTATTTTATTCTGTCTCCTACATACTGGAAGAAAAAGATTAATCGCTTACCTATTAATAGGATTAAGGCTGGCAACGAGCTGGACCCGGTCCAAGGCCCGAAACAACTTCAGCCTGGTCCGGCAAGGCCCGGCCCAAATATGTAACAGTAAAGCCACCCTGGCCCAAAATGACCTGGCCTGGAAACCCACGGCCCGTCCCAGACCATTGGCAGCCCCAAGGATAAAAAGCAACCTGGTCTCTCTCTCTAGACATGAAGTGTTCCCTGCGCTTGTAAAAATATAGGTGGCCAGCGATTTATTTATAATCGTCACAAGAGCATGAGAAGACCATGCGTGCATATTTAGCTCTTTTTTTTTTTATTTGAGGTATGCCCCTTCGAATATGAGAGGAATAGTACAATTCTAAATATTATGAGTTCTTCCCTTTCTCGAAAGTTAGAACACGAGACAGAAAAAAGAACAGAATTTTTCCCTTTTCAAGAGATCGCAAAACGAAGAAGAGAGAGAGAGAGAGGAGAGAGGAGAGAGGGAGGGTGCAGCATTCATTGTGTCAGACGCACATTTGGAACCACACGCATCTGCTTTTGTTAGTTCTTCCGTGGCATGCTCATGCCAATTTTACTGGGCCTTCTCTCTCTTTATTTTTATTTTTATTTTCTGAATGTTAATTTTACAGGGACCTTCTTAGCAGATTAATTAAAAAACATGGGTAAACAGGTTTTTGTTAGGTTCTTGTTCGTTAAGGGTTTGGTGCAAATTTGCTGCGTTCAAATAAGCAGGTGATAGAAACAGACCCCACACAAGATTGGCTGGACTAGAGATTAAACACTTGCTACAAGTGTTCACCAAGAGGTGGGTCAGAAAATAGTATTATTCTCGATTAATGGTCCATGAAAACTGGGCCTTAGATCAAGGATATTTGTATATAGGGGTAAAATTAGCATAAAGCCCAAAGGTCGTTGTATTCTCTCCTTCTCAAGGTATAACAATTAGAAGAAAATATTTCAGATTGCATGCTCAGTTTAGCAAATATCATCACCTAAACAGGGACAACAAAGGAATGTCCTTCCCTCGGCCTGCCGTGCTACAAGAGATGATAATCTCCATGAAAATCCATAAAATACAATACACAGTTGTCTGAGGAGCATTTTCCGCCAATTTTCGACATTCAAGGTAAAAGAACTACGGCATGAGAAAAGGAAAAATAACTATCACTGAATCACAAGTATGAAAATCCATAAAAAATAGCTTCTGTTTTCCTCATCTCAGAGAGAGAGAGAGAGAGAGAGAGGGTCTTTTTTGACAAATCTTTACTTGTCACCTCCGACGAACACCAGGGTTTGCAACACGTGCCCCAGCTGGTGCCCCTTGGGTAGGTGCCTGACCATTGGCTTCCGGCTCTGCCATGTTCATGGCTTGACTGAAAGCGTTCATCACAATAAGCCCTAGTGGGATCATATACATCCACTGAAACACACAGACTTTTCATCGTGAATTTCTTCTCTTATGTTTCTTTGTTAAGCATTTAATGATAAATTCTATCTTTCGAGACAAATCAAATAGGTACCAAGCAGAGAAAACAATAACAATGATAACAATATAATAGCAGCAACGTTCAGACGAATAAGAACAACAACAACAGTAGTGCTATTGTGAGTAATGGTGATGATGATAATTGTTTTCTAGGATGAGAAAACCATGTAAGATGCTTTTTCTAATAGGTGGAACATCTGATTTTTAGAGTTCCGAACATTTTGAAACATGATATCTGAATTTGCTGGGTGCCTTTGAAACAATAAATAGGCCATGAAATGGGGATGTCTCAAGTATTTCATGAGCTTGCAACTTCAAAACATGGGGTAAACGAAATGCTCGTGTTTCTAGTCCCAAGTATTTCATGAGCTTGTAACTTCAAAACATGGGGTAACTGAAATGCTCGTGTTTCACTAATTGAGATCGACACAAAGATTAGCAGGCCCGTAAATTACGGGTATTTGACATAGTCTTGTCTCAACGCTTGCAAAGGCACCAGTTGAAATGCAGGTATTCCAAATACCCGAATTTTATTTTACAAGACATCCTTTTCTGATAAACAAGTAGCTTTGGCAAGGGATTTTGTTGTTATTCACCCCCAAGACAACTACAATGAGGCACAGATATCTGATTTCAAATTACTAAGAACTAGAAATCCCACCTCTTAAAAAAATCACATGACAGTTTTTTTCTTACTACAGTGATGATAGTAGCAATAAGAAACAAGAAAAATAGTAATCCATCAAAGAAAAAATAACAATAATAGCAGCACTATCAGTAGTGATGAAATTGATAGAAACTCACATATTTTGCCCAAAAGGACTTCTCCATGGGCTTTATGCCTTCACCCTCTCCATTCTCACCACCAAGAAGTTCCTCAGCAAAAGCTGGAGTCCTGCAAGCACATCACATTGTATATGTTTCATAGTAAAAGCATAAAAAACTGAGGATATAAAATGTATATCGAAAGTCCAAATAGTACAAGATTAACTCATTTGCAATACCTTGGTGCCTGCTCACTGTTCTTCAGCACAGTAAATGAATTAAACGACCACTTCTTTGGCTGCAGTTAATGCATGAAGTTCATTATAAGGAATTTAAAAGTGGAAGAAAAATGTAGTTCTGCTGCTATTTGGGATTAAATAAAAATGAGAAAATACTATTGGAGAGCTGGGAGTTCTCTGAAGGAAGACTGCATTCACCCATATCAAGGCAGTCGGAAGCCACACAAAATTAACAGAGAGAAACTCAGATGCACAAAGTCCATCCAGGTTAGGTAGATATAGCCCTAGCTAGACTTAGACTGTCGTACACTTCGTAGACAGAGCTACATTTGAGGACAGGAGGGAAAGACTCGAACTGCTACGCACATTATAGTTTAAACTAAACCAAATCATACCCCAATCCCTTCTGCACCCCTCAACTGAAGAAATCAGAATAACTCCTCATACAAGAAAAGACTGAACAACCTGATCCACCTAACTCCTCAAGCTTCATTCCCCTACCACGTCTTACCCATAAATCTATCCTGCTACCCTCCTCACAAGAACAAAACATGAAAATTTAATAAAGATGGAAAAGGAATAAGGACAAAAAATGTGAAAGTGGAGGAGAGAGATCCCAGCCAAATCATTTATACAAGCTACTCTGGGTACATTTTCCTATACCCTCCTAATACACATCTTTTAATGGACTTTCAGTGTCCCGTACTTACATTGGAAGGGGTGTCAACTGCCAAATAATTTTAATCTCAAATAGTTCAGTGTGAGGAACAAATCAGACATTATTAAGCTTACATAAGATGTATGATAATTCAAACCTCAATATCTTCATACAAGTAAATTCCTTTATATAGTATCACTCCAATTATTAGCCACAGAAAATTAGAAAGAACTGCCTCACGAGTAACAAGCCAAAGGCAAACTCACTTGTTTCATTGACCGAGGATATGGACATGCTCCTGTAGAACCATAATTAACAGCCAAAATTTTCACTCCATCCTGGAAGAGAGCATATTTACAGAAATTAGCAGAAATCCATCAACTTTAATCCAAGAATCCTGTAACTCAGACACACAGTCAACTTATCAGAAAGTCCATTCGATATTGGAGCATATAATAGACAATACAAGTCTGTGTACGAAGGATGGAAGAAAATCATCAGTATCTTCATACAATGAATATCATGAGTCATATATAAACATGTTGCAGCTGATTGATGGAACTGGCAAGGGGACAATTTTTCCTTCCTTAAGACAGTAATCCTCAGGATAAACTGAATAGGTAGGAGTTTTGGTGCTGCCAAGGTTAAAATCAGTTGAGAAAATTCACAAGTAACTCAAAAAACTTCCATTAGTACAATCTGCTGCCTAATGATGCTTCACTTTTGTAAATCATAAAACAACAACTACTAAAATCAGTCGAGAAAGTTCACATGTAACTAAAAAGCCTTCCATGTGTAAATCTGCTGCCTAATGGTGAGTAAATCATAAAACAACAACTACTACTACTACTACTACCACTGCTATATTGAAAATGATATCCACTCAAACAACACACAACCTCAAACCACTTGATTATAAAAGAAAGAAAATCATGAGGGTTTCCATATGCTTCCTCATCACATCATACCACATGAGAGAAAGCAAAACTAAATTGAACCAGTTTTAAGTGAAATGATGATTACATAATCAGCAGATTTAGATATCAGGGAACCTGATAAGATGAGGGTACACGTAATGCATACAAAGAAATAACATGCAAATCAAACATCTTGCTCTAAATAAATAAACCTCCCCAAAGCACAGAGTACTATTTGAATCTACAAGAAGATTGCAGTGACAATCCCTAAAAAGCTGGGGTTGCAAATTCATAATACCATGTGAATAACAAAATGTTCTTCCAAATCGTCCAGTGGCAGGCACCTCTAAAATAAAAAAAATAAAAGAAGTTAAGCAACCCTCATAAAAATATAGAAAGCTTATCTTTTTAAGAAGAAATATGTTGAATAAAAAATCTATGAACAAGTTAACGTGAAGAAATATACATTGATATTAGAATCTGTTGCAGAACCGGTAAGATTAACCAAAGTTCAAAGAAAACCATTACAAACAGAAACGCAGCGAAGCAAAAAATATCCTGAGGAACAATGAGACACTAACCCTAATCTGCTAATCATCTTCTTTTTGTCATTACATAAAATCATCTCAGTAATTTCCTAGATCAATGAAGAAAGGGAATTTACTCCCTTTTAGTTCTATAAACATCTATACATCATGCAATGGTTGCATTTGATTTTTGGAAGACAAGGCTTTGGAAGCTGCAATTTCCATAAGAAGAGAAAAGGAAGCTGCCATTCAACAAATTAATGCCATTTTGGAAGCCACAGGAAGAGCAGAAGCTTCCGAAAATAACCGTGCCACGTCGCATAATTAAACAAGGGAAATGCTACAGTTATGGAAGACACGGATTCTAAAGCCATGTTTTCTAAAAATCAAATGGGCCCTAATTTACCAACAAACATGGAAGACTACTATGCTTCCAACCCCCCACACCACCCTGACCCACCCTGATCTTTTTCTTCGAAAGATGTAACCACCATATTCTTTAGCATGCAAGAAAGTAACTTTCAAATTTTATAGCATGTCCAATATGGATGTCAAAAATAGCAATCTCCTTAATGATGATTTATGAATACTTTTCATCTTGGAACCTATTTACCATTTTTTCTAGCTCATTTTTGCGCTTTTGATAAGCCAGCTAATCATGATACTTTCTTTTGACTACTTGCGGTGCAACTATATGCTCACATTAAATCCCATGAATGAAAACATCCCAGACCCATACTAACTCCACCCTTTTCTCTACCAACATAACCCTTTAAACTCCACCCCTTTACTCACCCATAGAAAAAACTCACCCTCTAAACAATTTACAGTATCTTAATGAGATCCTAGAAATGGTAAAAACAATTACATGAACATGAGAAATGTCAAATCATTAACCAATATATAGAAATGTCAAATCCTAGAAATGTAAAAATAATTACATGAACATGAGAAATGTCAAATCATTAACCCTTTCCTCTTCCACATATAACTTTCTGGTTCTATAAAATCTTCTTACTTATTGTAGTCTGAGCACCCAACCCGTGGGATGCCATCCGTATATTAAGCTCCTTGTAATTTTTCTACCTTATATAAAAAGTCAACATATTTTTTTTTGAAAGTTAAAGAGTCAACATATTTCAAAAATATATATAGCATTTCATCAAAACATATAGTGTAGGCCCTATATGAGAGGCTACAAAACCATATGTACACAAGACAAACATTATCGGTCAAAAAGAGGCAAATCAACTTACAGCTTTAACTGATGAAATTGTGTATTCTCCATTAGAATTCAATATATTAGATGGCACCCTTATCCTATAGAACTCGTCATTTTTTAGCAACTCCTGCAAGGTAAAAAAATGGAATATGAAGCCTTAAGGAAGCCATGTAAAACTGCATAAAATAAGTACAGGGGTAAAGAGTACATTACTCTGAATATTTCCTTTTCTGTATCAGTCAAGGTATTCCTTGAAAGGCGGAGCTTGGTAAGGGTCTGGAACACAAAATTCAGAAATCACAAACCACATTCCATAAACAATACACAAAAAACAAGAAATTCAATAAAACATTCGTAAAAACCCACAAATGAAGTGAAAGAGAATGTCACGATCCATCATTCCAACAGAAACTCAATTACAATTTTTTCTATATTGTCAAGTAAATTACAAAGTTAAATCTACAAACAGAAACTCAACTACCATTATTTTTGTATTGTTGGGGAAATTACAAAGTTATTATGCTTCCAGTAAATTGTATAAATAAATAATTTGCCAAAACATGATAAGTTTATTTGAATGAGCAGTGAATACAAAGTAAGGTTGCCAGTGATTTCGTAAATTACTCTTTCCATTCCCTATTAAGCTGAAGAAACAAAATGGTTGCCACCTTATCTGGCTGATAAAACCAGGCCAATTTCACTCCTTATCTCTAATTTGGATACTAACCAATCCCAACATAAGAATCGAATATTTTTCAAGTCCATTAGAGAGAGAGAGAGAGAGAGAGAGAGAGAGAGAGAGATTCCTGTGCAACTCTATCATATTGACGCTCACGTTGTACTTAAAGAATATGAGAGAGAGAGAGAGAGAGCTACTCCATTATACTGATAATCATGTTGTACAAAAAGAATATGAGAGAGAGAGAGAGCAGAAAACCAAAGGAAGCAAATCAATTCGATCACGAAACCTGAACCAGAGATCTATGAGAGCAAACCACCTGGCGACCATGAGGCGAGGTCTTCAATCTTGCAGTGAAGAGACCCGCAGGCAAGAACTCTCCATCTCCAAAGGCGTGTTCTAGGGAAAACTGGACCTTCGAATCAGAAGAAGAAGCTGACGAAGATTCGAAGTCCCTCCCTCTCTTGGAAGGCCTCATCGGTTGCAGGTATTCGAGATCAGAGAGCTTCGATTTCCCCGAAGAAACGAATTCATCATCATCTAATAAGAGTTCATCGGACTCAAAACCCACTGATCTCGACACTGAGAAGAGAATGCAGAGGCAAAATATTGCAAATTTTCTCATCTCTCTAATACTCACCTCCTTTTCGCCTCCAGAATTTTAAGAAAGAACGAGAGATAGTGGCTTCAAACTTTAAAGAAAAAAAAGATGGAGGGCTTATATATAAATGTTGAACAATTGTTTCATGCGGGCTGGACGGCACTTCTACAACATGCGGTTTAGAGTATAAATAGGTAGTCCATCTAACCAACTGTTCAAATCTTTTTTTAATATAATTATTATTTTAAATTTTAAATTTTTACATTTTTCATATTTATGAACTTAATGTCTTTTTTTAATATAATTATTATTTTTAATTTTTAATTTTTACATTTTTCATATTTATGAACTTAATGTTGGAGATGGACACGGTTTCTATGCGGCCAGCCTGCATATTGTAGAAATGTGAGCTTGGCAAAAAATATATTTTTTTAAATATAATTTGATCCTAATTTTTATATCAGATATAATTTTTAATATGAAGATCATGAATATGAATTTTTCTTTAACTAGAAATAATAATTATATTAAGAAAATATTTAGACCTTTAGTTACAATTGTTTTTTGATGGACCATCTATTTGCATCCCAGCATATTGTAGAAATGCGGTCTAGCCCACATGAAACAATTTTATGTTAAAGATTATATATTCTCTAAAAATTGGGATTGTCCATAAATGTTAGGTCACCAATGTGTCAAATGTGTAAGGAATAGGAGTTAAGAAAAAAATGAAAAAAATCCGAACTGAAATATTTTTAAGAGCACGGTGGCTTTCTCTCTCTTAATTTGCTCTTATTATTCTTGTAAGAGACGGACAATTTATCTTTTTTACATAGAGATCACAATCACTTGTAAATTTTAAAATGGGTGGTTGTAAGAATATTATTGAAGGAAAATATTTATATAAGGTTGTAACCTTAAAACGTAGAATTAAAGATACACTTCAAAAATCCATCGAAAATGTTGTTTTAATGTTGAAAATCCTCTAATTAATCATCTCAACATCGGGATGTATTAATTTTTTGAAAAGAGAATACAAACCATAAACTTCAACAGGGGCTCAAGCAGTACTACCTACCACCATAGCCCAAGCCCCATTCTCAATCTCTTTGATCTACGTATATTAAGCCCAAGCCCCATTCTCAATCTCTATGATGCTCCGCAGAAAATGTAATTTGGGATTTTTTGAGGGAAAATTATTTTTTTTTTAAAAAAATGGATACATGAGAGTTAACTTTTCAAGAAGAGCAGGTATGGCATGCTTTCGTGGGCACGCACCGTATATTTACTCGTATATTTCTTATTTCCTTTAATAAAAGAGTTGCTTTCGAGGATTTTATTATTTTAAATTTTGGGATCTACTTAAGAATCAAATCATAACTATTTAAAAGAAAAAAGATTCTACGTCCATAAATACTTAGACTTAACCTAGAGTGAATGAAGAAATACTCAGGCAAGATCTTCCGACTTGGGCATGGGCTTGAGTGATTAGCCATTTGCATTAGCAACGTTACATCTCAAGTTCGATTTCTACTATTGAACTATCAAAAATAAAACTTTTCAAAGTTTTAAGAAAAAGCTATTCTGCCTCTACCACCACACCTTTTGGATGGGATAATAAGGCCCCTATGTAAATCAAAATATAAAAAGGCTATTCAAGAGAAATGTGGGTAGTAAAAAGTAAAAAACACCTTTATTCCATGGTGTCTTTCATGCTTTCATAAGTAACATAATATGGATATTTTGTATACATGTATTTCGGGTATATTTTCTTTTAGCTCCCAAACTTGAAGCATGGGTGATCGAATGAACTGTACCTAAAGTTTGCTAGAGATAGGAAGTAACCTTCAGAGAGATACATGGATCCCAGTGTTTCCTAGAGAGAGGAGTTTATAGAAAGAGTTAACCAGATCTTAAAGAGAAATAGGTGTTTACTTGAGTTAGAGATGGGACTAAATTTCAGAAAATGGAGAGTGATTGCCTTGTTTGGGTATGCCATTTTAGAATTTCTTGGTTTTTCCCAAAATTGTTGTTTAACTTTGGCCACTACAAAATGTTACAATCATCTCTAACTCTAAGATGTGAAATCTAACTTCGTCCGTACAAAAATGTTACAATCATCTCTAATTGTTAGATGTACAACCGGATAATCAAGGGCACTTACCACTTATTGTGTACAAAATCTATAAAAGTTTTATGAGAAATAAAAAAATATATATATACGATAAAACCATTTATTTATTGTACAAAGACGTCACAATAACCCTTGGTCATTAAATGCAAAATAAAGTGATTAAAGGTGTTTTTAACTACGTTCAAAGTTTCAAAATAATATTTTTCTCATCTTGTGACATCCCAAGCCGTTTGATTTCTCAGCTATCAGCTACAAGTATTTTTTTCTTTCTTGTACTAAATATAAATGGTCTAATAACATACAATGTAAACGAAAAACCCTAACTGGTTCAATTTTATATCATATAGCTTGGAAGCACTAGTGACCTTTAAGGACGAAAGATAACAGTCTCATTGTAATGTCTACTACCTTTATAGTTGAAGTTATATACATTTTCCCTTTCTTAAGTGAGGACTTTTCCACCGAGTACAGTTACATTCTTTCAACAAAGCCCTCTTCTTTATTCTCTCCATCACGAAACGGTAACTAATGTCGGAAAAAAACGGGGAGTTCCAAACCTCAAAATGGCACTGTAAAATTAAAACCCAACTTGAAAGAACATATACAACAGTGGGAAACTTGTTATGGCCAGATTTTTCATGACTCCAGAATTTGAAGCTTAAAAGATGGTACAAATATAGCAGATATGTGACTTGGGCAATCCAAAGTTGTTAGTGTTGCAAAATGAACCAAAATTAGAGATTGATATCCATTTTTTCAACATCTATGATCCTCAAGGTGGATATGAACGATTGGCAGGTTTTGTGGCAATGCAACTGCATTTTTCAGAAGAAAAAAGGGAAAAAAAATTTTCTACATGATAGTGTATCCTGGCCCTCCCCCTCCTTCAGGTACATTCCATTCTATATTCTGTTTAGGGTCTTTGATATCACATGCCTGAAAAATGAATCATTCAATAAATCAATAAACTAGGCCATCACAAATGCTCAGGCAATAAATTCACTAACAGGTAGCAAAAAGGCAAAAAAAGGGAGGGAGGGAGGGAGGGAGGGAGGGAGGGAAAGCGGGGAGAGAGAGACTTGAATGAAAAAAGGTTTTATTTTTGCTACCTTATGGACAGAGGCTAACTTTCATTATCTAAACAGAACACACACACGCATATTTCTGACATCTCTTTTGGATTATAGTTTATGAAAACTGGATGATGAAGCAAAAAAAGAAAACATAACAAGGGAATGAGATAATATGCATCAAATAAAGAAAGAAAAACTTATGAAATTTTCTAGTAAATAGTCAAAAACAACCATGGCTTTCATAGTGAACCCAAGGTTTCAATCTTTACCTTACAATGGAGACAATTTTGAGCATTAATTTGCAGTTTCATGCAGCCTTTCTCATCTGCTACATATCTGAGGGTTCCGAGCAAAACAATACACCAATTGTAAATTACAGCAAGCGTAAAGAGTAAATATTTTGAAGGTATTGTATACTATAAGATCATATCTTTTGCTACAAAAAAGTCGCAATCACCCAAAACCATCAGATGTGACATTGTACAGCTGGAGACTTTATCATTTCTCAGCACAAAGTCTGAACAAAGTTTCTCAAACTTTTGAGTGTAGTCAGTGGCACACCTCCAGCCAATGGATTTCACATTCGACAGCTCAGGATTATTGTAACCTTGTTGTACCAAAGGTAAAGGTAAACAATCTTATTTTATGCTTTGTATTACGACATCATATAAACAAAATGTAACTAATTTCTTCCTAAGAGAGAGATAAAATATGCAGATTCAAGCTTTGGTGTCTGCTATCTTTAAATTATATGACATGGGTATCAGTTGTATTACTCGTATACACGAGCAGGGCAGTATCGTGACTCAGGTCCGGCATACTGAGGCAGATTTACAAGTTGTGGTATGGATGGATCCTTCAGGCGGAGATGAACAGGCTGGTCATGATCATGGTTAGTGTTACTCCTGCATTGAAAAGAACATCTCTCTACCTTTAAAGATGGGTGGACTCTCCCTCTAAAGATGGGCAGACTCTCCCTCTCTCTCCCCTCTCTCTCTCTCTCTCTCTCTCTCTCTCTCACACACACACACACACAGAGAAAAGCAATATATTCATGTCAATAAATCATTCAACATAAGACCAAGCCTTTAGCAACCTGTATAGTGAGGTTAGCAAGTCAAATGACACCACGCCATCAGGTTTTGGGTAAACAATTGGCTTGTGAGCAGCAGCAACCTGCACTTGGAATAACACAGAGATGAGTTATTCCATCTCTGGCTATAAGTTCAACTACTACTACGACTACTACTCCTACCACCAATAATAATAATAATAATAAACAACTGATAATAACAATGACATGACTTTAATGTTGTGGGTCCTCACATAGGTGGCTTCATGATCAGGTTTTCCGTGCTTTAACGTAAGCGGCAACCTTCCCCTAAAAATATAACTGAACCCGAAACATAATAATACCATCCATTAAATTAATCTTGAGGCATCTGAAGTGACTGCAACTTTAAATGTATAAAAAGGAAAAGATTATAGAGATTAATTCAACTCAAACACTGGAAAGAAAGATCGATCTCAAGCAATGAAAAGGGCGCTCTTACTGTTCTAAAGCAGAAATAGCCAACCCAGGAATCAATCCATACTCGAAGGCCTAAAATTGTGGTGGAATAGTTTAATACCAATATTTTGTTGAGGAAAATGTAATGACTCAGAGAGAGAGTGTGTGTTACTCACTGGCCGGTAATTTCGAGCTCTATGAAGCTCTTCCCATACCCAAGACTTCCTCAATAGATCCCAATAAGTGTCCATCTCTGCTCCTCTATGAAACACATTAAATGCTGCTTCTGCTGCAAGCATTCCTGAACAAATGGAGATATCTAAGGTAAAAACCATGTAAATATTATATAAAATTCATTTCTCTTTGCATTTATGCTTAAAATGACAAAAACTATTAACATAAGAGACTATAATTCGCTTTTGAATGTCCAGTTTGCACAGTTTGAATTTGCTCCCACAATGTAGAAAAGCAAACCTGATTTCAAATTAGATTGTAATTCTGAGCAATAAATACCACAATAGTAATGGTAAGGTACAGGTGACAATCAGACAGATTTGCTCTGACAAGGTAGAAAAGAAAACCTGATTTCATAGCAGTATGAGATCCTTTTATTTTGGGGACATTTAGGAAGCCAGCTGAGCATCCGATGAGAGCTCCTCCAGGGAAGACGGGGTAAGGAATTGACTGTAATGCAATCAAGTTCATAAATTCCGAAATGAAATAAAAGGTATTTTGTAAAACCGGAAATCGAAATTTAAAGGATAATTCATAAATCACATGTCAAATAAAACATAGGTTTGTAACATAGAAAAGGGGAAGTGTACTATATAGTCCAGAGGGTATAGAAGGAAACCCATAGTTCAATGGGGTCAAGACTGTCCAGTAAAGTGGCAGCAAGAGAGAAAGAGAGCTACCATTTGGATCAAGCTCCTTTCTGGTGGCTCCCGCTCTCCATCATCCATGATGTCATCAGTCATGACCCTAATAGACTAATTTCCACCGGACTACAGTACTGATTCCTTATCAAATAAGAAGGGACACTTGCAAAATATGGAAGTATGACACATGAGATTGCTGGGTATGAATGGACCTGGAAGCCACCTTCATTAAGGGTGCGGGCACCATATTGGAGAACATTTCCACCTTCCAAAAGGGGCCTGATAGAAGGATGTTGCTTGAATTTCTGTATCATGAACATGGAAGCCAACCTTAGGAAGAAATACTTGCTTTATTCAGAGAAATTGTATAGAATTCTCATTAAAAAGGACAAGTATAGAATTCTCATTAAAAAGGACAAAGGATTGGTCCCATTTAATTGGCGGCGTTTACAAAGGGCAAAAAACATTTTTAAAAATGGTACGGAAAAGTTACCCCTGTAGAAAAAAAAGCCTATTTCACCAGATGGCACTATAGAAGACATTTTTTGAGGCTTCAGTCTAGGGAACAATAACAACGTACCAGAGTAGTGCTACTTATCCAGGGATAAAAAGAATCAGCATAGGATCCATACCTGAAATTCTTCATAAGGATTTAAGTAAGGATTTTGATAGTTCAAAGCAACAACCAAACCAATGGAAACCTGCATATCCATAATAATCAATTGATTAAGAAATGACTGAAGTGCACAACTGGGAGACTATAGTATGCTTAACAAAGTCAATTTGAAGATGGCAGAACTCCCAAAGAAGGAAAAAAAGAAAAACTCAACAGTATAGATATGAAACAATAGCCTAATGCCCCTAATTCCACAAGCTGTGCAAGTTAGGCATTAATTTATTGGAGTTCATTAGTAGTGAAAAAAAATATTTACATGTAAAAGGAATTTCTGAGGTACAAGAGATTTATTTTTATTTTTTTTTGGGGGTGGGCGTGGGGGGAGGGGGGGGGGGGGGGGTTTCAATTAGAAAGAGAGAAAAAGAATTATTACATAGAATGCTAACAATACAGAAGCAAGAAAAGTATAAACAAACTCCGTTTTTGTCTATTGAAAAAAACAAAAAATCTCTACAAACCTGTCTGTCCTTCATATGGTATAGAAAAGTCCCTCCATATGTCTTATGATCCAATGGCCATCCCAAAGTATGTAAGACAAGGCCGGGTTTATGCTTAGCATCATCAACTTCCCACACCTGTATAACATATATCTCAGTCTTCTACATTTAGTTTCTTTGCATGTTGTGAAAGGAAAAGTGCAGTGTTTGCCATTTAAAAATCAACATAAGATTGAGAAAAATAATCGCACCAACAACTTCCTATAAGACAAAATATTTAATATTGTCAGAAGGAAAATTAGCAGGGTCACAACCATACTTGCCTCCTTAATACCTAAAGCATAGGTTTGATTTTCTGCGTGGGCCTTCAACCGTAGCTTGTGATCTCTTATTATTTTCTGTCAATGAAAAGAACATAAAATGCTATTGAATAAACTGGGCCAATGTGTGTGTGAGAGAGAGAGAGAGAGGGAGAGTTCCCATAGCAAAGTAAACAATTGATTTCCACTACTCCACAATCCCTGTGACACACAGGTAGAACCAATGTGTGTGTGAGAGAGAGAGAGAGGGAGAGTTCCCATCGGAAAGTAAACAGACATAGAAAATATGGAAGAAAAGAACCCAAGCATGAGAGAAAGATACTCTCCCCAAAGGAAGAGGCATGCGAGCAAAAGAATTTGGTGAGAAGCCCAGTTGTTTTTATTAATTATTGTGGTTGTTGTTATGTGTGCCCACACCCGTGTGCATGTGTGCCTATGAGAGAGAGAGAGAGATTCCCCCAGAAAAAGGAAGAGAGGCATAGGAGAAAGGGAGGAAGTTGGCGAAAAAAAAGTGTAAAAATACAAGAAAAGGAGAGGGACATTTATGTTGAAAAGACTTGGATGAGAAGTTACAGGAAAAAAGATGGGGGAAAGAAAAATTCGGTATGTATCACCGACATCAGTCACTTCAGGGATACCTGTGATATAGAACCTCTACAGCCTTCAGCAAGAAGGGTAATCCGTCCTGCACCATCATTTCATATTTAAACTCCTTATTTCCTGCCATAATCTCATTCAGCTGAATAGCATAGGACTAAAATAAGGAAACTAAAAAATTCAAAACACATTTTCCAAGTTATAAAGAAGAAAGGAGAATGTGGATATGATGTCTGAAACACATCATGGCAAGTGCATGGAAAGATTGAAAGTAAGAACATTAAAATGCGACGATTAGATATGTCTAACACTAAAATTTAGGCCCGTTAGAGACTCATGTACTTGGGAATCATAACAACTTGCAAGGCAAGGGAACCATTGAAGCAATTTTTTCTTGAAAAATAAGAGCAGAGGAAAATTACAACCCGATTTGTCAAATAAGAATACCTGCCTTTTAGTTCCACTCCATGTTGGAAATTTTCCTTTTTTGAACCATCTCTCGCAACACCCATATCATTTGTCACAACTCCAACAACCCTATTATTGGCATCATATAGAATCTGCCAGATTATCAGAATATCTTTTTTTAAACAATAAAGAGATTTTTCTGGGTACCAATCAATACATGATAAATAAACCTACTTCACTAGCAGCAAAACCCGGGTATATTTCAACACCCAATTCTTCAGCCTTTGTTCCCATCCAGCGTACTAGCTGACTCAAACTGAAGCATTCATACAGAGAAAATAAGCAAGGTTACCACCAAATGCTAAAAAATAAGTAACACCAAATTTGTGCTCCAGTTTTTCTACAAGACAGTGTAGTATAATGCAATTCACTATGGCAAAAGCATACTCCGTTAAACCATGAATATTGGTCGAAATGATGGATAATGATGGAGAGAAAGTTCGACTCAGCGGAACACAACCGGACCCCTATGCCGGGTCTCCTCCATCACAATCCATTGTTTCATTGTATGTGATGACCCAATGGGCTGCAGACCCAATGGGCTGCAGTTTTCCATGGTGCACTTGATAAGAGCATATCCATGACATATAGTACTTACTCTTTTACCATAAAGCAAACAACCACAATTAGAGGAAATGAATTAAGTGAGAACTACACCCCATGGTTTAGAAAATTACTTGTTTTGAGAGTTATATAATGCATTCAGTCAAACATAAGACAAATGTAAAGAAAATAATTGGAACACAGGCAAAAGGTTAAGTAAGCAACAAATTCTCAGAACTGAAATTAACAAGAAAAATCCATGGCCACCTTATCACATAATTCCCATGGTTATCAAATGGAGGAGGCAGTGAAAAAGCACGGTCTTGGGTAAGAAACCAAAACTTATCAGAAGAGACGGGTATTTCAATTGGAGCCTGCACATCATGAACAGAAATTAGCCTTTAATTGCAAGAAAACAGGTTGTCAGATCATGTACATAAAAGCCCTCTTATAAATTAAAGGGAAACAAAAACACTGCCAAAGCATCCAAAGCAGAGAAGAAATGGGGAGGCCTTTGCTGAATCTGCTAACCCAACACATACGTATGCGAAGAGACAAAAAAATGCCCCAGAAAACTAAAAATTTACAGAAAATGCAACCTGTTCTAAGTAACACGTGGAAAAACATAAAACTAACCAGATTAGTTTTAGTTATTCAAAAAAAAAAATGGACCACTCTTTCTAAAATCTTCCTCTTCCAATGGCAATGACAAGGGGGGCAATGGGCAGCAGAGAAAACACCCATAACCCCCTACAGCCCGTCCTCTATACCATTAATCTTAGAAATTTCCATACTATCCCATAGGAAAATGGAAGAGTGGGAATCTTTCTTGGTCAGTTTCCCTATTTGTTTCTGAATATTTTAAGAAATGAAGCATAGTCATAGTGAAAGTGTTTCCCAACACCTCACTCATTGATCATGAAGAACCATTGGCAGCAAAAATAATATAAGCAATTAAACTTTTGCTCATTTCTTGCATCTCCATGAGACATCCTTAATTCTCCATTTTCCTTCTCTTTTCACTAATATGCCGTTTTAAACAACACCCATATTTTAGGTTTTTGTATTTTCCATCTATCATACCCAATTGTTTTTGATAAATATTACCATTCCCATGTTTACAGTACTTGTATATATACCCACCGAGAGAAAGAAAGAGGTAGCAATGGAGGGGGTTATGTCCAACCCTGCTAGCCTTGCTGCTCAGCTTGATCCATCACCGAAGGATGAGATAAGGTTAAGGGTAGTCATTTTCTTAAGCTTCTGAAACTGGTGGCAGAGATATTCTCATAAATCTTTAAAAAACCAAAAACTTTTTAGGAAATGACAGCATTTCTATGGCTCTTTTTTTTTTTTAACAGTTCACTTCTGTAGCATGTTACATAATATAGAGAGATACGGAGAGAGTGATGATGAAGTCCAAATCGCAAAAAGCATACCCCATCCTCTTTCCATCTAGGTAGAAGTTCATTTAGAGCTCGTGGCTCAAAAACATTTCCAGATAATATATGAGCTCCTGCAAATCACAGGATACATAAACAACATAAGGAAGAGCAACAATCACTGGTCTCTCTGACTATAGTGATAGCAATCAATAATGCCTCAGCATTTAGAAATGGAGTAAACGCATACATAAGGAGACTATAAAAATCACCATAAGCATAAAATTATGGAGACTCCTCCTCACACATTGGTATGAACAAAAAGACTAATAAAATTTAACAAGGGAAGCAATACATAAATGACGAAGCTAAAACAGGTCTCGTTCATCGATATGATTTCCACTATCGTCGTATAATTGATGAATTCTTAAAGAAAGTGACTGATAAATAAGAGACTACTGATTTTTCGGTTGCTTGTATCCATTTCAAATTGGTTTACCATGCCACAAACCACAACTACTCGGAGGCTTGGTTGAGTATTCCATTCCTTAAAAGATGTGAAAAGGAGACAGCAGATAAAAGTCACAGAAGCTTTGAGACAATAAAAAACATATGACATTCCTAATCATGGGTTTCCAACATCAGCATGAATAAAAAGATCATTAAAATGATTTTCCAAGCAATATAATCAACATCCCCAATGGACAATAATTATAATTTTAATGCCTAAATATGAAAAAACAATAGGAAGAATTGAAAACCAGTCTAATTTCATCATTCAAAATCAAAACAAACCAGACTAACAGTAATTGTGTTGATTTGAATTTCCAGATGTTCAAGTTAGTAAGAATAACCATTATAGTGCTCATCAAATAAAACATCTGTAAACCCAGAGAGAGAGGGATGGAGGGAGAGAGAGAGAGAGAGAGAGGAGATGTAATGCAAATTAACTCACCCACTTCTGCACCTTTCTCCACAACACACACAGATAAATCAGTGTCACTCTCTTTACACAATTGCTTCAGTCTAATCGCCGCTGATAAACCAGCGGGCCCAGCACCAACCACTACAACATCAAATTCCAGTGACTCTCTGCTTGCTTCACTGGAAAACCTTCTGAAAAAACTGCTAAAACTGAAAACCCTAGAAAATCTAATCCCATTTTCGATGGTTTCATGCACCCCAAATGAAAGAGAAGAATTATCATGGATGCAACTCTGGAAATGGCGAAATTCATGATGTGGGTACCTTTGGATTTTGAGAGAGAGAGTACGTTTGAGCTTCTTGAGATGGGTAGATTTGGGGTAGAGAGAGAAGAATAATCGGTGCATGGTTTATTGAGGAGAGAGAAAAAGGTAGAATGAAAACTTGGGTCGCAATTTCTCAGTCCGACAGAGAGCTTATAAAGATTTGAGGAAGCAATCGCATTGAAGGAAATCATTTCCATGACAGACACTAATCAGGGAAATTATCAAAAAACTGTCCAGAACTCCAGACTAATTAATTTAAGGAAAAAAATTAAAAATTAAAAAAAACGATCTTTCTATTCAACTTACCCCGTAAGCTAGCTTTTTCTCTCGTTTTTTTCCTCGCAACCAACTCTCTGTAAACGTACCTTCGAAAAAGTTCATTTTTAGATAGAAATGCCTTTTTTTACACAAAAATCACTTTAGCCGGAGGTTAACTTTTGGACCCACTAGCGCATTGCCAAATTGCACCATCACATTTTCGGAGAGAACAAGTTCGGACCACCTAAAACAATTATCGAATCACCCTAAAATAATTATCGGATCGAATTGAGTACTGCTAGACCACCTTTTACATAGTGTTGGACCTTTATAATCCAGTAACATCTACCAGTGAACTGCCCTTTGCAACTACCAAACCATAGTGTTGGAGGTGAACTGCCTTGTGCAACTACCAAACCACATTTATGGAGCTTTGAAATCCAATAACATCTACTGTTGAATTGCCCTTTATAACTACCAAACCACACTTTACACAGTATCGAATCGCTACTGTCGGACCACATTTACATGGTGTTGGATTTATGGTGGGATAAAGGAGAGAGAGGTGTGGATCAGAAAAAAAATAAGAGAGCGTAGCCTTTTTTTTTTTTTTTATTTGATTGGAGGTATTTATATAGAACATGTATTTTGAGGAAAAGAGTAGGAGAAAAAGTTAGATCGGAGGTAAATTGCATAAAAAGTATAATTTTGAGAGTTTTTTTGTAATTTTTCCTTAGTTTAATAATTTAGCATTTTGTCTATCTCAATAATTTGGAAAATTCCAAAAAATGTAATGAGTTGTAGCGGCTAAGATTTTAGAGTTTTCATTTGAGTTAGTTGCGGTTTGTATAAGGCTGAGGCACTAAACAATCAAAGTACGTGCATTTTCGAATAGTGGCGCAATAGATAATTTAAGAGCCAACAAAATTTATAATGGACTAAAAATTTATTTTCATCTCTAATTATAAAATTTAAAGATTCAAAATTAATATATATCGAATAGGTCTAACACTTAAAAATTGGAGGTCTAAAAACATTTCAAGATACACTATTTTTAATACTTGAAATATATTTTTTCTCATGTCCATACATCTTGAGGTCGAGATGATCGAATTGAAGGATTTTTTTACATCAAAACAACTTATTCTAATGAATTTTTAAGGTACACCTTAATTTGATGGTTTAGGGCCTCACCCTTATACAAGTGTTTTCCTTTTTATAAGCCAAAAGATATTCTAAGAGTACATTGTTCATTTACTTCCTCCCACAAAAGCCACCTAGGATTAGTTTAGGACCTCGGATTTTGGGAATATAATTTATTTATCACCTACATTAACCTCAATTAATTAATTATTAATTGTGCCCTCCATGCATTAAAAAAAATGTCTTAATATTGAATAGAAACCATCCAATTTTTAGTGGATCAGATCTAAGTCTTATAAAACTCAAACTTCAATTTTGTTTTTTTTTAGAATAATCATATAGTGATTCTCGTTACCAAGTAGGTCATCTTCTGAGGGAGTAAATTATGTTCTCAAGGGAGCATAGCTTATGTTCTTTTGATAAATAGATAAAATATTATTTAAATTATTATTATTATTTACGTATGGAAAATAGTTTGATAGGGCGGCAGCCTTATCAAAATAAATAAAACCTCACCTAATAACTCATAAAAAACTATAATTCAAGCATTCAAAAGTCTTTACATCGATCATTTCAACTTGAACATTATAGTTGTGAAAAAACATTAAGGT
This sequence comes from Amborella trichopoda, assembly GCF_054954075.1. Taxonomy (NCBI): domain Eukaryota; kingdom Viridiplantae; phylum Streptophyta; class Magnoliopsida; order Amborellales; family Amborellaceae; genus Amborella; species Amborella trichopoda. The sequence continues at coordinate 50,627,274 of NC_142341.1, read as the reverse complement.
TTCAAACTATAAAAAAATGGTGTATGTTTTAACAAGGAAATTGTTTTAAATATGCTGGACCACATTTCTACATATGCAATCCATAAAGTATAAAGCATCCATCTTAAAGATAGATGCAAGTAGGTGTTCTATCTAAAAAATTTTCTTATTAGCATTATTATTTATAGTTTTTAAAATTTATTTATTTTCTCATGTTCACGATCTCCATGTCAGAAATTACATGTTCTTAAAAATTAAGTCTTAAAATCTATCTTATAAATAGATTTATTAAGAGGTCTGCATTTCTACATATGCAAACTTGGCCGCATAGAAATCGGGTCCTTTTAACAAATTATGTAGATTGTCTATTTCGTCCTAAAAATAACCATTCAAATATTCGCAAGATCTATAGAATTTGTTGAGTTTCAAAATTTATTATCAATGTTGAAAATTGATATTAGAGTCATCATGGAAATTTACACTGCATAAAATACTTTCTAGATGAGGATTTGAGGTAAGACTTTATTTGGTTTTCATAAAGCCTAGGACTTATAGAAACTTCATCCTTTACATCTACCTCTTATTATTTTCATGTTAGAATATATATATATATATATATATATCCAAAAATTAAGTCCAACATCCACCTAAGAATCGGATCCAAGAGAGGGACCGCATATCTACATGGAGTCCTAGGAACCATAGAAGGAGATGGTGGTAATTGGAAGTTATCATGCGGGCAAGCCCGCGTATAAACGTTTACTCATAAAACAACTCAGAAACCATGCCTTTGTACTTAATTACTTTCTCAGTCCATATAAAGTCCAACCATCTTCAATTAACTCTGCAACTGTTTATACACCGGTCGCAAAGCAAGAAATCAGAAATCAGAAATCAAAGGTACAATTCCATCAACTAATTCTTGATCTCTCTGCAAAACCCCAATACTTCTACCTCTCTGTAAAACCCTAAAAAAAATTTCAACTAAGATTTCAAAGGCAATAACCTAGTCGATGAAGCTGAATCTTTTCTTTTGTCATGGTACGAAACCCTAATTTTGAAAACGCTCTCATAGAAAATTCTGGGTTATTAGTTCAAAAGAACTGAGGATTTCAGGTTAGAAAAAATTTCCTGCTGAAACTGTTTATGTAGCGTTTTCCTTTGATCAAATTGGTTAACTTGTATTTGTGAGAATAACAGTGGCCAGTCTTTGTAGATTTTTGTAGGTATTTTGGTTGATTTGTTTGGCTGATTCAAAACCCGAAAGATCGCCTGCTACAAGAAGATATCTTAATCTGAATCATTTGGGTAGAGAAAACTCATTTTAACTGAGAAGAAAGGCAAATTGATCGAAGAAAATGTGGGTTGCGTTCGAATACATTTCATCGTTGATTGGTTAGCTTTACATTTTGTTTGTTTAATCTATGGTTTGTTTACTTTTGTTAATGCGAGGGCTCTGACCTGATCCTGTTCAGCTGGATAAATGTGGCAAAAGGGGCCATCTTTGTAGGAAAAAGAAGAGATTCAGGTAGTGGATCAGCTGGGAAATAGTTTTTTGAGTAGTTAGGTGTCTTTATATTGTGATTCATCTTTGATAAGATTTAGATGATCAATTGCAATCAATATTGCGCTGGATTATATTTTGGGTTTATTAGACTGAGTTGATTTTTATGGAAAATTGAATTGTTATTTGGGGTGAAGTTTGGTGCTGGTAATTTAACACCAAGTTTTCATTTAGAGAAGGAACTAGAACTACATTATAAACCCAGTAATCTTGTAAAGCCTACTGCTGTTTGCGATTGTAACGATTTATTTTCTATTGGGTTTATTTGTGGGAAGATTTCAGAACGTTCAACTTGGTTATTTGGGAAAAGAACTTGGTACTCTCATGATGTCAGTGGGGCAAGCTAAATTCATATCTCAGAATTTTTTTGTTTTTTCCTGATTTTACTGGGTGAATATGTTCAGCGTGTTTCTGCATGGCAGATTTTATCTGAGCCATGGATAAGAAGTTTGCATTGTGAATAACGCAGAAGGCTATTAATGGGGCGACCTCTTTTCTATGAGATATTGCAGAAGCCTGCAACAAGTTGTATAATTGGAATATGCAGTGTAATATGGTTCTATATTCAGAAGAAAAACATTGGTTATTCCCATGTGGGGTTGAGTTATGAAGCAGCCAGAGAAGGGCAGTATTGGAGGCTCATCACCTCGGCCTTCTCACACATCAGCATCGTTCACCTGGTCTTCAACATAAGCGCCCTTTGGAGTCTTGGAATCATAGAGCAGTTGGGTCACATAGGCCTTGGCATTGAATTCTACATCCACTATACACTGGTGCTTATTGTTTTATCTGGGGTGCTAGTTTTAGTGGCTTACCATGTTCTCATCCGGAGATTTAATATCGAATACTTCAGAAGGGTCACGGCAGTTGGGTACTCATGTGTGGTGTTTGGGTGGATGACTATTCTTGCAGTCAAGCAGCCATCCTCAAAGCTTGAGCTTTTTGGGGTGCTTTCCTTGCCCATAAGCTTTGCCCCTTTTGAGTCTCTCATCTTCACCTCAATAATTGTTCCACAAGCAAGTTTTTTGGGTCACTTATCAGGAATTATTGTTGGATATATGATTGCGTGGGGTTTGATCCATGGCATGAGTAACTATTGGGCTGTTTCTATGCTTGGGTGGATTGCATTAGCATTCGTTTTCAGCTTGAAGCGATCGGGTACTTGTGACGTTCCATTTATTGAGATCGAGCCTGTAACGGATCCCTCACTCCCCACTGTGGGATTTCTTGCATCTGGTAACCCTAGAAGCTTACAGATGAATGCCCTTCCACTTGGAGGTACTGATCTTGTCTAGCCCATGTTCTCATTGTCTTGAGGATTTCAACAGGTTACTTTCCACAAGGATTTGGTGGTATCAGAGACTGAAATTATATTGAATCATCCAATTCTCATGCTGGGTTTGTCTTCTGATGGTATACTTCATCCTGTCATGTTTGTCAATCTGTGGAAGTTATTGTTTGAACAGGCTCTGGTTGAAGATTGTTTTAAAAATTTCATGTTGAACATTCCATAGTTAACACATTTTTTAATGAATTAGTCCATGTCATATGGCTAAAAGATGATGTCTGTGTGTATTGGAATCTGAATTTCTTCTCCTCTTTCTTATCTTTCTTGCGTAAATTTGAAGTTAATAAGGAAAACACTCAAGGCCTCATATACTTTTTTTTTGGTGTCTTATACTGCACATCTACTATTATTTTAATTCTTCGGAGATTAATTGTTGTATTTGTTGTCGAGCAAGCACTTACTACTTGCATGTGCTTTGCTGCAATTTGTGCTACAATAAATGGTAGTAAGCTTCTTTGGGCATATTGAAGGAGAATGGGCCTGCCTTTCATTGAATGAATTATCCATTCCGAGTTTAATATGTTGTTAACTATCAAAAAGGATAAGTTCATAACTCCATAGGTACTTTGTAGATATGCTTTATTTTAGAATACATGTAATATTTGCATTGACTTGTAAAACTTTAGTAATTTCTAGATCTGTATCCTTATGTGGCTTATGGCGCCAAGTGACCTCTGTTGATATTGTATGGAGTGATAAATTGGTGGCAGTAAAAGCTAGCTGCTGGCAAGTGCTTTTCACTGAAAAATAATAATACGTGTCTTTGAACATCACCCTCCCAAATAATAATAATAATAATAGTAATAATAATTTGTTTAAATAATAACTACTATTGTTCCTGTTGTTGTTGCAATTGTTGTTTGTTGTTATTACTGTCTTTTGATTGGGTGCTGTTGCATTAAATGGTCTATTTTAGCTGTTAAATTTTAATATACATGCAATTTCTAATGGGAAAGCCTTCCTGTGACCCTACCCACATATATAGGAAATGTGATCCTTGATCTCAGCCATCAGATCTGAGTAGATGGCTGAGTTGACTCGAGTCACAAGGTCACAAGCTGGCTCTTGAGCGTCAGATCTTGATTCGATGATGCAGAGTGTTTTATTTTTAGTCTTTATTCTATGAATCCTTTTACAGCAAAATTTGGGGCATACATACATCCAACAGGGGCTCACATGATAAATATATATATATATATATATACCCTGTGATGAAAAATTACCTGAATACCCCTGAAACTTTAAGGGGCCATTTTGGTAATTTATTTTCATGAGATTTTTTTTTTTGCACCCCAGGAAGGAGATGGGACGCCCCAATTTCAGCCAGAAAGGTTTTGTTAGGGAAAAAATAATCGTACAGTGGTTTGGCATGACATTGTGACGAGCAAACCGAGCTGTCGATTCAAATCGAACTGACTGATTGCCTATAATTTATGTGGTTGGGGGTCACACAGAAAGCTTTCGGATTTCTAATATATTATACACATTGAGTTATAACAAAATTACCTTATAACTGTAATTTCGTTATCCCGTATGTACTTTACTTGGTACTACTCCTATTTTTCATCTAAAAGAAAGAAAGATAAAATAAAAAGGTATCTATGAATGAAGCAGAGGGACTCTTTTGAGAACTGAGAACTATAGTGAATGGAATGAGACGATGGTTGATGGAAGACTGGTTCATGATCCTGCTGGAGATAAGTATTGGAAACAGGATGCAGGGTTTCGAAGGATGCAGAGTGCTGGAGTCATGATAAAGTCTAAATCATCAGGAGAAACTGGGTGACTCTTATCTTCTTAATTATTATTTGATAACTCGGTCCATTTCTAATTTGATGCCATTTTCTGTGAAATTTTATGTTTTTGGCCATTGTTCTGTTCTCCTTACTGGTTTCTTCAGAATATTATTTCTGGAATATATTTAAGGACAAAAAGAGTGCCCACTGATGATTATGGCTTCTGCCATGCTTTCATAGGACCTAGATACATCTTTGGTCATCTCTGCCAAATACTACGCTTGTTGTGAGTTTAATCAAATAGCAGTGCTTCTAAGGTTTAATTCGTTGTTGTTTGTTGATTTTTTAATATATTGTGAAAGACTATTAATTAAAAATAATGCCTTATTTCATTTTCCAAGTTTTTGCCTACTTCATTTGAACTTAAGATGCTTTTTTTTTTTTTTGTAGAGTAATTTTAGTTCAAGATGCTGCATGCCATGTAATGATTCAGATTGCAAAAAAAAGGGAAAGCATAGAAAAGGGAGAAGAAAGAAAAAATCGGGTTTCATAATTTGTCTGTCGCTTTGTATGATATGTACAAAATGTGGGTTCTTGTGAAGATAAGGCATCATCATGCTTCATTCAACTTTATGATTGCACATGGTATTAGTGATATGTGAAAATTGAGAATTAAGTATGTTTTCATGTCTCTGCATATCTTTAGTTTAGACATCCTTATGAGTGTACAACTGCCGCTCAAGTTTTGGATTTCAACATTTAGTTCTAGCTCCAAAAAATTTAAGTGGCTTTGTGATCGTGCATTAGTATCTTTTACAAAACAAAGTATGGATTAATTTAGGCTGCATTTGCAATCAGTCATTGATTCAAAAAACCTCCAACGCCTAGGTGGGCTAGGGAGGCCTGGGCCAACGCGCCTAGGTGCAAAAATACCCCAAAATACCTATGGGTGGGGTATTTTTTATTCTTTTTTTGTTTGGGTTATAAAAAAGGAAAAAGTTTATATAGAGCCAAGGCTCTAAACAATCAAATTAGAGCCCACCTTAAAAATTTCACTAAAAGAGGTTATTTTGATGCTCAAATATCCTCAAATTGATCATCTCGACATCAAGATGCATGAACAGGAGAAAAAAAAAATAGATTTCAAGTTTTGGAAATAGTGCATCTTGCAATGCTTTTTTGGATCGTCAATTTTCAAGATTTTCAAGTTTTCATAGATTTGATCGATTTACACTAAGCTTTAAATTTTATAATTAGATATGAAAATATATTTTGAGGCTATCACAAATATTTTCAGTAGTAAAACCACATTTGTCGACACCATTTGAAGGTGTTTTCTATATTGATAATTTAGGACCTCCGCTCTATGCAAAATGCACCCTATAAAAAATGAATGAATAGGTATTTTTTATATAAAATCTGCACTTAAAATATAATTATTGGACACATCTCGTGCCCTTTTGAGCTTAGGCCGCAAGAACTGGGCGGCCTAGACCCTCCTGACCGCCTGGCGTTTTTTGGAGCACTGCAAGCAATCAGGAGCTACATTTTCTTAATAGACACTAGGTTCAGCCCTCCATTTTGTTAGTGCAGTAAATTTGAGAAGAAGCTGGGTGCTTACAAAACTGAAAAAGGGGCTTAAAAAAGCCGACTGGGGCCGATTTTTCTACACTCGAAGGTTTTTGAGAAGGTCAATGCTGGAAAATGGAAATTGTGGATTTACCGCATATTTATTCTTTTAACTCTTTAGAAACTGTGTCTTGATTGTCTTTTAGATAAACTAAGCTTATTGGAGAAATAGTCAAGATGGTCAGGAACACTAACAAACAAATGAGATCCAGATATTAGTGTTTTTTTAATACTGTTGTGCTGATACACAGAGCCTCTAGAGCTTGTGAACTTTAAATATCTTATGCAATGAAGAATATATTCATAGAATGTTGGGTCATCAGCAAACAATATATCTCTAGAATGAGTGTGGTGGAGATGAAGATGTTGAGATAAATGAGTAACAAGATGAACACATGAAATTCAAAATGAATACATTTGAAAAAAATTAGGCGTGGCATTAATAGGTAATAAGATAAGAAAGAGTAGACTTAGGTGGGCTGGCCATATGCGCCATAGATCTCGTACAACACCTGTTAGGAGGTGAGAGTTAGTTTAAGTATAAAGCTTGGTAGGAGGTGAGAGTTAGTTGAAGTATAAAGCTAAAAAAGTGCAAGGGGTTGAATCAAAAAGACATGTTTGGAAGTAATAAGAAAAGATGTAGAGACTTATAGCCTTACTGAGAGTATGACCGTTAATAGAGTAAAATGGCAGATCAGGATTCGTGTAGCCAACTATAATTAGTTAAAAAAAAGTTTTGACAATGATAATGATGTTATACAAAATGGATTTCTTTTTCTATCTTGACAAAACTGAAGAATACATTATTTTAAATTGTACAATCGCATAAACCAGCAATGCAACTTTGAATGTTGAGTGTAGACTGTCGAGCTACAAAGTGTTGGCCAATCTGGTTGATGATTTGTTTTTCCAAAACAAAAAGGTGAAATACGAAAGTTTGAAATAATAATAAAAAATTGAGAAATATGATAAGCTATTTTAATTTTCTAAATAAGAGCAGTGTACTGTGTTGAAAATTCCAAGTTCAAGTGGGCATTATACAGATTGTCCTCAGAGGGGTGAACTCCTTAGGGGCCCTTATCGTCCTTGCTGTGGAAAAACACAGTTGTTTGTGATTTTACGGCTGTAATTTATATTTGCTAATTATGTGAATTTTGTCTTATGAGGCTATCTTTCTGGACTTGACAGTATGAAGTCTACTGAAGACTGATTCAGCATGTGCAAATTGCAAACTCCATTTACACATCCATATGTCAGATCTTATGTATATCAAATTGAGAATAGTTCTCCAAATGGAAAACCTTTATATAAGGTTGCAACCCTATATTGTGCACCTCAAAAATATGCTAAAAAAGAGTGTTTCGAAGTTGAAGAACTTTTTAATTGAACATTTGGAACTCGAGATATATGGATATAAAAAAGCAATTGAATTTTAAGTTCAAAAAATTAGTGAATTTTAGGACAAGTTATCTGGGACGCTTATTTTTAACATTTTCAAGTGTTTATAGATCTATTTGATCTATAGCATTTTTGGATCTTTCAATTTTATAACTAAGGACAAATGCAAATTCTCAAAGCAAAATAAAGTTTCTGACACTAAAACTACATTCCAAACAAAATTGTGAAGTGAATCTTAATTCTGCAATATAAGGAGGCAGCCTTATGTAAACCTCACACGCCCTCCAAATTGGAGAAGTATTAAATGCATCAGGGGACATGGTTGTTGGACTGCATTCCCTAGTATTTCATACATCCATTGGAATCTATCCGCAACAACGCCAAAAAAATAAAAATAAAATAAAAAAAAGTACCAATTTTAATTTTCAAAATTTATTTATTTTGTTTTATGATCAACATGATTGATAGTTTCAGCTCTAAAAGTTTGGCACTCAAAATTCATCTTTAAGATGGATTCTGGAGGGAGAACACATATGAATGGCTTGGTTGACTCATAAAAACTGGATCCTTTCAAATTTATTGTCGCTAATGATATGTGAGCCGGGCTTTTGAGCCTTGGATGTTATGTTCTGATGTTCCACCCACCAAGTCATGCTATATTCAGAATTTTAGGTAGTGAATCTATTTTGATTAAAAAATATGTAGTTTGTGATTTTCTAAACAATGTTTGAAAACTTGTTGCTATGGGGAATGAGCCCATTTAAAGATGTCAAGGGAATTAAGATCAAGGGAAAGCAGACAATTTGGCACAAAAAGGTCACAATCCCTTTATAAGATGTGATGTGAAAATCATAGGCTGGGGATGTACGATTAATCATGCTTAGGTTTGGAAATTAATTTATTTCTACAATTTCCACAAGGAAATAGCGCACACTCTTATGTCTAATTTCACAATTGGTGGCTCGATATGAAAATTAACAGCCGCATTGTGTAAGATCTTCTAAAATTAAAATTTTATCATCATCAACTTCTAAAATTAAAATCTCATCATTATCATTCAAGCCTTATTCTAACGGTCTAAGATTGGCTAAGCTAAAATTAAAATCTACAATGAGAAAATTTGGAAGGCTTTTGCTTGGAAGATGAGGATGAGGAAATAGCAAATTTGTGTAAGATGAGGAAGTGTCTAAGATTTAGGCATGATGTGGCCGTTATTGGTTTATCATACCCTCTCTCTCTCTCATTTTGATGAGTCACTCTTATTCAGGGCTAGAGAACCCTGAACAAGGGGGATACTTCTTTAATTTGACCCAGGGTCTCCTAAGTGAGTCAAATTATTAATATGCATATACGGTACTTCTTTAATTTCAACCACAAAAGCTACTCTGGTCATTTGTATGAACCTCCTACGTGAATCAAATTCTTAAAATACCCATGCTTGTTCAATGGTCTGAAAAGAAACAATTTGAGATACAACAATATATACAAGAGTTATTCTTATCCTTCTTTTTTTTTGAAAAATTTCCCTTTTGTGTCTTATCCTTTTTTTTTTTTGGGAAAATTTCCCTTTTGTGTCCAGACTTTCTTGCTGTCAACCCAATCTTCTCCTTTCATTTTTTCCCCTATCCAAACCAAGGGTTTTGATGGTCAAAGAGGCAACACCATTGGTTTTGAAGGCATCAAGATGGTGGAACTTCTGTTCCCCCAAATTATTGCACAACACTCATCTATCTCTCTCTTAGAACTATGATTTCCCCCTTTCTCTAATAAATTTGACCCTTCTCTCTCCCTCTTAAGAAGCCGCGCCTTCCTTTTCTTCTTCTTCCTCCTCTCTCTCTCTCTCTCTCTCAAGTAAAGTACCATCCCTTTCTCTCTCTAGGCAAAGGCTCTATGTTGATGTTACGATCTAGCTGCAAAAAGCACAAAAGCCCCATTTCTATTCTACACAATCCACCAATTTCTCCCCTCTCTCATCTTATCTTAAGATAAGAAAGCAGTCTCATCGTATCCGCCCAAATTGTCAAACATTAATCCTTACGGTGCTTTCAGATCTTTTATCCATAAAAATCAGTACGAACATAGGCTCTCTTCGATGTAGAAAGGTAGATCGTAAGAAAAAGAAAAGAAAGACTAAGCATTTTGGGGTTGGGGGGTTCCCAACCTAGAAGTGAAGGCAAATCCATTGAGAATGGTTTGAAGGTGTACATGGTAGCTAGAAAGAATCTCTAGCCTGAAAATGAGGTACTCCATTGGGGCAGGCACATTGTTGCAAGAGCAGATAGAATGATGAAAGTGGTAAAAAGAAAGCTGGAGAGGGATAAAAAGGGTAAAAATGTCAAAAAATCTGCTTGTTAAAAGGTCATTGTTGGGCTCATCAAATAAATAGTAATTAGGTTTCAATCTATAAAATGAACAATCCAAGAGTCTTATATATCATAATATAATATATTTAAAATACACATGATCATTCCCCTTTTTTAAGATATTCAAGGAAGTTTTAAGTGAAATGAAAATTAAAAGGTGAACCTCTAATTTTTAATTTGATTAAAATTTATATTTTTCCAATTTTTTTCATGAGCACTTAAATTTACTATAAGGGATTTGTATACTATGATAACATTTCCCATTGTTGGGAGGTAAATTACTCCTAGCCATTAGATGTGAGATGGCTTGGGGTGCGTCACAAAGTTCTAAATATTTTTTTTGCACTTTAAATCTCATCAATGACAAAACCACCCAATTTAAAATCTAACAAACAATAACGATTAACCTCCTTGTACTAAAAATAAATAATCTCTTTATATACTTTTCCATAACTTAAATATATTTTGATTAATTTCCATTAAAAGTATTGAGCCTACATTACATATCATGCAAGGAGAATGTGGGTGGCAGCATATTACAATATTTCTATTCCAATAATCAACAAAACCAAGAAGATCAGTATTAATAGCTGTTCTGAGAACAAGGCAAGTATAAATAGCCACTCAATATTACTTGCAATATTTTTGTCCCAATTTACACATCAATGAATGGAAGGGAGAATAATGAACTAAATGGTCTCTCTCTCTCTCTCTCTCTCTCTCTCTCTCTCGTGTCAGAATCCACATGAATCTCTCTCTCTCTTGTGTCAGATAATCGACATGAACAATTTCCACCAACCAATCCATGATATTTACAATATTATGGTTTCTCATTTTGCAAGAAAACACCACCATGCGCAGTCTCACCATTTCATGAGTGGCATCCTTGTATCATCCTCCAGCCACAGCGAGTAGAGGGATCTTTCATAACTTGCCCTTGCCCAGTCTGAGGATATCCAACAGTTGATGTAAAGGATCCAATTATTAAATCGATATAAAAGAAAGCAGTATCAGACAACAATATGTGCTGGAATCAGTTTTTTGAAATCAGAACCGGCCTACCAAACTGGTACTCGGGCGGTTTCCTGAGGAAATTTTATATGGATGCAGTTTTTATAAGACCTAGACTTTGTGAAAACAAAGTATAGCCTCACGTTGAATACTCATCTGGAAAGTACTTTGGGCTTCAAATATCTCCATAATGACTCTCTCAAAATCAATTTTCAACATCAACTGTGAAATCGAAGGCTCAAAAAATGGTACAGATCTTGCAAATACATGAACACTTATTTTTGGGTGAAATGGATGGTCTAGATAATGTGTTACAATATGCACTGTTTTTAGGACTTGAAATCTTGAATTTTTTCACAACCATAATGCTCCAGGCCTAGATGATCGATTTGAAGGTCTTCTGATGCCAAATCTATGATTTTCTGATTTGAAGGTCTTCTGATGCCAAATCTATGATTTTCTTTGTACTGTTTTTTATAGGGACTATCAAAACGGTTTCCATTTTAAATAGAAACCAAAAATAATAATACAATAAATAAAACTGTAGGAACCGGGGGGGCTTTAGACCCGGACCGGTATCCACTAGTTCCAAGCTAGATCACCGTTCTCTAAAACACCACCTATAATCAATATCTATGAGTTTTCTTAAACATCTAGCTGGATAATATCATCCATGGATTCTTGGGTGGTCCATTCTGGACTAATCTATTCTCAGTTAAAGCAACGAACATGATGGAAATGGCTAATTCTCCGAAAATGGGTTTTTCCAATGGCATGACTCCCAATTTGAATGAGGGAGGTTGAGTTGAGAATTCAAAATTTGTCGCTTATATATATATATATATATATATATATATATATATATATAGAGTGAGAGAGAGAGAGAGAGAGAGACTACTATACCCAAACTAATGTGATAGAGAATACCACAAATCAAACAGGCGAGAGTGCACCAATAGTCAAGTTGAAGCGTTAGGCACAAATTGCATAGAACAAGTTATTAAACACAACAAGGAAATGATGAAAAATATGTGAAATTCATGGGAAGGCATTCACTCTTATTGAACAAACTCGACAATAGTTCTATTTACTTTCATCAGACAGAGAGAGAGAGTGAGAGAGATGCAGCTAGAAAATGCAACCATCCTATACGGAAATAGTGAATAATGCAATAGAGAGACAGTAATTTGAATGGTCAGTGATGTCCCCTACGTATAGACCAAGTCAATGCATTAACCATGAACTGCATAGAATTAGTTATAGGCATATAATAGCAAATTCAACAGGATACATGCAACTTCTAACCATGCCATGAACAAACTTCAAAAAATTTCTTCGTAATAACATCATTCATAACTTTTAGTCATCATACAGCACAAGACAGAAGTAATTAATCTAGCATAGTGCACAAATTGGAATTTTGAAACTCACCATCGCTTATTGTCTTCCTCCTCATTTTCATGCAAGTGGCCATTGGTATGTGCCGAACCAGAGACCGAGCCGTCTTGGGCACCTGGGTGTAGAAGCTGGGAGAAGCCTTGCCCAATTGACTTCCATAATCTAGTAGAGAGAGAGGACTGTGGATTCCCCAAAGCATCCTCCAAAGGAGGAGGCTCAAGAGGACCTGCAGAGGCTGGATTCAACTCAGAGAATCTCACTGCCCCCAGTAACCGTTCAGGCAATTCAGATTCTACTTGGCTTTCTATTAGAAATGCTAAATCAACAGTTAAAGTTTGAATATACCCAAAAGCCAAATGAACAATAGCATTAGCAACCATAGATGCCCCAATATCAACATCTACTTCGATATAATTATCCCCAAAATAATATTTACAAGAAACAGCTCGCCCCAATATACAAATCGCCTGCTCCCCAACTGCTGTTCTAACAATCCAGGGCCCTTTAACAATGTTGGCTATAAGCTTAAGCCTCGAATTCCTAAATGCATCATCTCCCTTTAGAAACTGGTCCATAAGAGACCCATTGGGAATTGGTTCGAGAGCCACAAAGTATGCAACCGCACTGTAATTATCTTTACTAGGGACTTGAAGATTGAATGCCCATACAAATGGCTTTGTGTCTGTAGATAATACTTCATTAAGAACCCTTTTGACGCGACTGTTAGGGTTGTTCAAGATCTCTGAGATTTTCGTGGGGCCTTTGATCCAATCAAAGGCCAGTGGCTTTAAGAGATAATCACCAGCTGGTATTTTAACCTTGGAAGTGAAATATTCGGGGCCTCTGACCATGAATGTGCCACCAGGGGGGGAGGCCCAACAATTGCGACAGTCATCTAGGCCAATAAGTGGAACTGCTCCTTGTGATTTTAGGGCTTGAATCCATTCGAGCTCGTTTTCATAATCATGGCCAGCCATGTAAGAGGGAAAAATGAATAACCTGGAAAGAAGGGAGAAGTAAGGTCCTAATACCACTAAACCATAACTGAACTACATATGCTGGGCCCTTGCAAAAACCAAACCAGATCAAATCATAATACTATAAATGATGTTCATGATGATGACATTGGTGGTGGTTGCGATAACTAGTAACAAGCACAATTAAAACAATGATAATAATAGGTTTAAGCGCATGAACATCTCATGTATGACGTACTCACACACACAAAAATTTTTTTTTTTTTATAATAATGTACACACATAATTAAATGCTTTAGTTACTCACAGCATAAAAAAGATGTAGAATATGGTTTATGGAACCCCAGTGCTTATGAAAGCCAATTTAAAACGTAAAAATAAATTTCTTGAGACATGAAAAAATAGAAGAATTCATCACAAGTCAGCCTCATAATTAAGGCTGATTTCCTAGCTATGTTGCAGGGATACTCTAGGCTCTATTAGGGCTGGGATAGCCCAGGACCTAGTCCTCATAGATTTGGCCCAAGCCCTGCCTGCCCTTGACCGGGCCAAAGAGGCCTGGCCCTAGCCCTATCAAGGTCGGGCCAGGCCAAATAAAATCAAAAGAAAAAAAAAAGCAAAGACTAAGAGAAAGAGGGCTGGGCCAGGCCGAGCCAGGCCGGCCATGGCCTAGGCCCAACCCAACCCTACCCACGGGACATGGCTGCTCAGCCCTAGCCCAGCCCTCAGGCCACATTTTGTGACCCAAGCCCTAGGTTTCTAAGGCCAGGCCATCCAGTCCATTGCCACTCCTGGCTCTATACCCATGTCAAAGTGGTACAAGCAAAGGTACAACATGAATACCAGATTCTAATCACGAGTAGGGGATTAGAATGAATGTGGACATGAGGAATCCAACACGACTGGATTCCTTTCAGGATGAATCAAATTCTTTCCCGACAATAATCCTGCAATACACTATTACATTTTGAACTTTTACTTGTTTTAATATTTGTGATTTTCCTTATTTGAACCCCTAAACATAGAGAAGCGGCAGGCATCTCAAACCTCTAGTTTAGAGGCTCTTATCTCTCCTACTTGTACCACATTACCAGTGAGTTCTTGACTATAACTAGATTCTTGGATTTTCTGTTGGGTTCTTGTATGAATATCACGTGAATCCGTTTCACATTTTTTTGCAGAAGCACATGCATGTTGCAATCAACAGCATATTGATTTTTCAATGTATAATTGTGTAGCTGAATCCTACTTTTCCTTTATTTTTTTCATATAACAAGAAATTGAAGAAAAACAAAAAAAGTTTAAAAAATTATATCACTTTATATTATCAAAAAAGGAAAACAGAATAGCAGTTCTTAGTTAAACCTGGAGGCAAAATAGTTTTCACACTCATTTTTCTCTTACAGATACCTAATTAGAACCATGAAATAGTTAGCTGAAAGTTAAATTCATCTCCTACTCTATAACCAGATGTAACAACTACAATTTGTTATAACAATCACAATAATTACAAGACAAGGACTATAAAGCAGGTTGAATCCACAGATCTCTACAGATTTCAATTGTGATCAAGAGGGAAGACCCAATAATTTATCCAGGCATAAAGTTAACCTAAAAGCAAATACACAAGAGATATAACCAAAATATATCTTTTTTCCAATAAAAAAAAATCAGGTTTGATGACCTAAGACCTAAAAATCAAAACTTGTATATAAGTGCCACCGAATCAAAGTCCTAACAAAAGATCTAGAAGTTTAACCCCAAAAAAAAACCAGAATGTTAGAGCAGTTGACGTACTAAATCAAAACCCTAAGCGGAGCTCCAAATGTTTTACCCTGAATCAGGAGCCAAAACCAATATGTAATGAAAAATTTTACCCAAAAAAAGAGAAGAAGAATAACAAATTATCCCCTGATAGAGATGCATGAAACTCTCAAGAGAAAATACCTCATGAAATTAAATAAAAAACGAAAATGCATAGTAAATAACAAAGAGGGATCATAAAAGTTATACCTCAGCAACCACTGAAGTAAATATCGGTGTAATTCAGCGGCTGGTCGGATGAATCTGGGCAAAGAAAAGCGCCAAGTGCGATAATGGATTTTAGAGCGAGAAAATGAGCTTCAGATATATGGTTTTAGAGAGCGAAACAATAGCGTTTCTTGTGCTGTGTGGTTTTCGCCTGTAAAGGAAAGAGGAGAGAAAAAGTTGAAAAAAAAAAAGCAAAACGATTCTTAATTTTTTTAGATAGAAACAATAGCCTTTTGAGTTATGGTTTTCTCCTCTGCATATTAGACGCCTTTAAAGGCCAGATGAGAGAAAAAGTTGAAAAAGGAAACAAATCGTAATTTTTTGGCGTATACAGCACGTACGATTAATGTGACTCTTTAACGTTTAGGAAGAGTGATAATCAGACCATTTAGCATTAGTATAAAGTGGTAATAGTTAATCTTGACCATTGGACGTGAAATTGGGCGGTTGTATTTATTCCATTGACATCTCATAGTTTAAATGAAATTTTTTCGAATTTTACGACCCACCAAAGCTATCAAATTTCGACGGTCATAAATAAGTAATCGTGACGTCGTTGTATCAATGGGGAGAATAGTCCCATCTTGTATAATCTCTTTTCTTTAAATTAGTTATCTTTTTAGGGCTTTAATTGTTGTTTTAAGTCTTTTTCTATTCTCTTGGATTAGTGGATGAGCTGGGATGGTAATGGGCTCAGGCCACCACGTGGGCATTCGGGCCAACCCAAACATTAGGCATGACCAGGCCAATATATCCAAAATACCTTTGGGTTGGGCATGGACAAACACTGGCCGTGCTCCAGCTCAGCATGAAACTTTTTAAATATTAATTTCTATATATAGAGATAATGATCTCTTACAATTAGTAATATAATAAAAAAGAATTCGTCACAAATATACTTTAATTTTCATTTAAAACTTTTTAAAGCGGTTTCTATAAGGTTGCAATCTTTAACAATCCAATTAAGGCGTACCACCAAATTTTATCATAACATATAATTTTGTTGTAAATTTTTTTTAAGATTATCTTAAAATCTAATTTTCTATCTAATTAGAAAAGCTTAAACTAAAAAAATGGTTAAAATCGAGGAGATCTATAAACACATGAAAATCTTCAAAATTGACGGTCTAGATAATGTGTTGCAATATGCATCATTTATGATACTCAAAAATATTTTTTTTTTATATTCATACATCTCGATATCGAGATGTTCAAATAGAGGATTTTTCAACATTTAAACAACCTTTCCGATATATTTTTGAGGTGCATATGTAATTTTACATTATTCTACATTTTAAGGTTGCAACCTTATATGAACTTTTCCCTTAATTTATATATATATAGATAATGATTTCGTACAGCTATTAATTTCCCTTTATACTTTAAGTTTTGTTTAAAAAAAACCTTAACCTTGCCCATACCCTTTTTTTTCAATTTTAGATTTTTTTTACCAAAATAACCTTCATAGTAGTCATATTAGTGCAAATTTTTTTACCAAAAAAAAACCTTCACGGTAGTTGTATTACGGTACTTAAAGTACTGTAAAAACTAAAATGTTATACATCATTTTAAGTAACGTAAAAACTAACTCATATTATATGGCATTTAAAATACGCTGTAAACTAACCCATGTTTAATTACCATACAAACTAAATACCCTATAAACTAACCCATGTTTAAGTACCATACAAACTAACTACCACATAATCTAACCCATGTTTAAGTACCATGCAAACTAAGCACTCGACATGCCGTAAACTTTTTGCTAGTGTTTACATTTATCTCTTTCATCCCGTTTATATTTATATATTTCATCTCTCTAATTCTTTTTATGTTTATCTCTCTTATTATTTTTATTATTTATCTCTTATTTATCTTTCTAACTCTCTTTCTCTCCCCAAAGAGATTTGTACAACAACCTATGCATACCTTACCATACCCTATAAAAACTCCCTTCAAACCCATCCCTTATGAAAATTAGATGGAGAAAATTTGTATCACCTTAGAATTGTGTTTACCGACTTGATGAAGTAAGTAGAGAGAGAAAGATAGTGAGAGAAATAAGAGATACAAAAATAGAGATAAAAAGAAGAGATAAATATTAAAAAGAATTAGAGAGAGAAATAAGAGACAAATCTAAAACAAAAATTGCCCCATGAAATAGTGAAAAAGATGAATATGAATAGAAGAAAATCGTTTATGGATGCTGTATAACATGGGTTAGTTTTTACGGTACTTAATGACGTATAACATGGGTTAGTTTTTAACTGTATAACATAGGTTAATTTTTACTGTACTTAAAACATGGAATAACTTTTACGGTACTTAATTGCCATATAACATGGATTACTTTTTACGGATTTTTTTTTTTTTAATAGACATAAAATTAAGGTATACATGTGATAATTTCCCTATAATAAAACAATATTAAGGCTATTTGCTTGGCCTCAACTTTTAAATATACATTATTTTCATTCTAATAAATAATCCAAAATAATAAAAATTTGAAAACAACCTTTTAAAATATTTTTTTAGCCCAATCAATATAAGCCGTCTATTTTAGTGAGATGCTTAGATCTAGGCCTTAGAACAATTTTTTCCCTTCCAAAATTTTCAGATGGCTTTATTATCATTAGATAAAAAAATATTTTTTTTAAAAAAAAGATTTTGAGTTCATAAAGGCATAGATATTAAAATTCACCAAATAGAATGTCTAATTATTGTTGAAGGATAAATCATTTTGACTCTATCTAGGGTGCAAATTGAATTTTATTTTTTTTAAATTGATTATTTGATAAAAAGACAGTGTGTGCAATTGTTTGAGTCATAAAAAAACCACAAATATAGTTTTCTAAAAATATGGTTTCATCATATTACAATGACATAATGACATGAAATTTGTATATGTATTCCATTCCCACAGGGTTAAGCTCATCCAGCAATACTAAGGGTTTAGGTCAGGTCCGGACTGGCCCCCAAATTGGGTTCAGGTACAGAGTTGGCAAAGTCTGTTGGCATCACAATGGTAAGTGATCAAAAAGCTACAAGAGCACTCACTCCTTTTGGTAAAACCTAGCCTTGTAGTAAGGATTGACATTCGTCACATGATCACTAACCCCAAAATCCAAAAAAAACTAGTAAGCACTCTACATATACCTCGATAAAATAATGTCCCAATATTGAATGGAGATCATTTGATTATAGGATCCTCGTATCTAAGTATTTAAAAACTCAAAATCTATGTTTTTTCTTGAAAATATATGTGTGGTTATTAGGATGGGATCCCAAAATCCCTGAAAAGAAAAACAAAAAAATAACTCCTAATTAAAATGTTTCTTAGAAGGAGCAAGTGTTGTGGTATTTAAGGCTAGGGGTGACAATAGCCTCATAATCGACCCAGGACCCGTCGGGCGTACTCAACAGGGGTCTGGGTATGGGTCCAATATTTGGACCCCAGCAGGTCGGGTCCGGGTCCAAAACCTAGACCCAAACACTATTCGGGTTCGGTTGGACTCGACCCCGTACCTATTAACTGTTGGATACAAGGTTTAAAAAATCGATGATCCGATCCGAATCGGGAATCGCCCGGGACGCTTTGGATTAGGCCAAAAAGGGGATTCGGGCAGTTTCAAATACTAGAATCACTGATTTTTTCCCGAAACCACCGATTCCGATGATTCTTCATGGAGTCTAACCGATTCTTCGCTAATTCCGACCGATTCTTCACCGAGTCAAGCGGAAAAAAGAGGATAAATAGTTTTTTTTTGAATTATTTTTTTTTAAAAATTGAAACGAAAATTGCCGATTTTTCCAATCCAATCCGCCGATTCCCTTGATTTGACACGGGTATGGGTGGGACCAATTCGAGTCACCGATCCATTTTTTAAACCCTGGTTGGAGATAAAATACTTCAAACCTATTCGTTTGGGTGTATTAAGGATCATATACAATAATAACTCGTAATCATCTTTAGCTATTAAACGACAAATCAAACGGCTTGAAATCTAATTGCGGGTGATTGTGACCTTGTTGGCAATAATTTGGGTATAGGATGGTAAAAAATGACAAAATAAAAAAAGAAGCTCATAGTGAGGGTTACAATGGACCCAACTAGACCCGAGATTTCGCGGGATAGACCTAGGACATAATGGATACAATATGGGTGGTCCAACGTTTGGACCAAACATGTCTAAAACATAGACCCGAATACTATTCGGGTATGGGTCCAAGTCCAGCCGGACTGGACGCATACCCAACCCATTGCCACCGCTATTTAGGGGTAAAGTGTGATTCGATCGAAATAACTATTTGAGAAAGTTATTTCTCACTAGACTCCCAATTCCCCATATTTGTTTCATGGGAAAGTGAAGCATGTAGGAAAGCGCACTCACTTTAAAACAAGTGTACCAAATTTCGAGTTATAAATTTTTTAATCGTGATGGAAATAGATTTTAGAACTATTACATGAGTTTCCATTGCCCAAAGTACTTTTGAGACGAGGGTTTGAGGTAAGGCTTTACTACCTCTTGTAGAAATCACACCCTTTAAAAAAAATTGACAAACACGTTGTGGATATGACTAGACAATTTGCAGTACATTTCTATCAAGTATTCAAAATTGATTATTTATATTTTTACAAAAATATAATTTTCATAAAATAACCTCGAATTGTAAATAAATGAACCATGAGACCAAATAATACGCACTAAAAATGGGTTAACAAATCCAAATAAAAAAGCTTCCAATAAAAAACATTGGGAATTAATTGTAATTAGAGCACATGAACAAAATTTACACAAATGTAGTGGAGGAGGGTTGAAAATTTAGGTTTTACTATTTGCACCTTGTTTCGGTTAGAGCAGTTGAAAATTTAGGTTTTACTATTTGCACATTGTTTTGGTTAGAGCAAAAATAGAGTGCAGATAGCAAAATAGCTCAATAATATAATAAGAAAAATATAAACTATATTCACATAATACCAATTTTATTGTGTCATCCATGCAATAAGATCCATTGATTCTATTCGATTTAATAATAACACAGAGATTTATTCTCTCCTGAAAATCTAGGATATCTATTGACAAAATTAGTGCACACGTAAATAAGATTTATTTGCATTTTTTTTTTGTATCTTGGCAAAATAGGATTTTCATAGCGTGCATATGATTAAAAATTGCAAAAAAACCCCAAAATGGATTTTTTACGCACTTTATCGCACTCAATTTTTCAAATGAAAATACCCTTCCCTCATATAACAAAAAAATTTCATTAGAGAGGTGAACAAGCAGTTAGGTGATTATTTTTGCTGGAATGGGCGGTCCGATGTTTTGAAGTTACGGTCCAGCATTTTGAAGTGGCAGTCCAACGTTTTGATATGGTCCGACATTTTGAAGTGGTAGTCCGGTATTTTCAAGTAGTGGTTCAGCATTTTGAAGTGAGCAGTCCGGCGTTATACAAGTACAGTCGGACGTTTTTATTCTATTGGGATCCGAAAATGATTTGTTACATGAGGGAAGGGTATTTTCGTAAAAAAAATATGATATGTTATACGAGGGAAGGGAATTTTAGTCTAAAAAAATGCTTGGTTACATGATGAAAGGGTATTTTCATCAAAAAAAACTGTTTGTATAGAGGTACTTGGTAGGAAATATGATTTTTTGTGGGAAGCTGAATAGTCCATTTTGGAGGGGTTGCAATTTGCCCTTGGGTGGATTTTTTAAACTCAATTTCCAAGGAAAATAAGAAATTAAGTCTCTCAATGATTTTAATTTTCACACAGCAACTTTAATTGTTTATATTGTCAAATTAAAATGAAAAAGTTATAAAATAATTATTCTTAATATAAAAGAGTCATAACATGCAAGTCTTATTTGAATTGCAATTGTAGAATGATAATAGATTACCAAAATAATTATAAAATACTTTATAATATAAGTACCTTGATATAACCCTTTTAAAATTGAAAAATATATTATTTGAAAAAAAATATTAATGTTAAATGAAAACAATAAAATAATGTATATTCCTAGTAGTTGCATTGCATATGCTAAGAAGTAGTCTCCCCATTGTTGGCTCCTACAATCTTAAAATATTAATGGTTCGTCCGTTAGGAAACCCAATATGGTTGGGGTGGTGGCGTCATTAGGGATGATGGACGCGGTTTCAAAGTTGCTTTCGTATCACGTCTAGGTAAACTATCTAATAATGTTGCATAATTCCAAGCATGGTAAAGAGGCATCAAATTGGATATGGAACCGAAATTTTTTGCTCCTTAAAAAAAATATTCGGTTTATATAGAGCCTAGGATATAACCAATCAAATTAGAGCATACCTTCAAATAGTATTGAGAAATATGATTTCAATACTGGTGTTTACGATGAAAATCGAACAGATCTTCCGATGAATATATCTTGGATCTTGACACTTTAAACTGATAAACAAAATGTGGTAAAGAAAGTGAGATAAATCGAATTCAGATCGAAAACCAGATCTGCCCATAAATGAGTAGATCTACTCTCAGATATGTGGCAGAGCCAGCATGATCAAAAACATTAAAACACAAATTCAAGCAACAAATTGATTAAAATGAAATAAAGACAATAAGAAGAAGAAGAAATAAAGGGCAAGAGAATAATACCGATTCGGGCCGGATAGCCCAGGACTCATGAGCCTTGGAGGGCTCGTCCGTATCAGAACCGGCGTCCTCTTTACCTCTCTGATTCAGATGTTGACCAGACGGTCTTTGGTTGAAAATGATTGTTGTGCCTTAGAGATGATTTAGAACTAGGGTTTCCCTAGGTATATGTAAAGGTTTATCAGGCATAATGGTTTTAGGTCACAGGTAGGCTATGTGGACTATAGATTTGAGTTTACTAGGACAATGTGGTCTTAAGGATTCAAGAAACCACAAAATTTGTTAGATTTAAAATAGGGTGTCTACAACTGGAAATTTTCGTGATAACCTTAAAATACATTTTCACATTTATTTATAAAGTTTAAAGTTTTAAAAATAGTATAGATCGACAAACTTAAAAATCTTGAAAATTGACGGTCAAAAAATGCATTACAAAATATTATTTGCAAAACTTGAAATCCATTTTTTTTCTTATGTCCACGCATCTTGATGTCGAGATGATCAATTTGAGGATATTTGAGCATCACAACAACTTCTTCTAGTTAAATTTTTGAGTAGGCTCAAATATGATTGTTTAGAGCCTCAGCCCTATATAAACTTTCCTCAAAATGACTCCCAACATTGAGTGCATTATTTGGAAGGCCGCTGTAACACCCCTTGAAGGGTTGGAGCCTCATCCCCACTGATTTATCCCTTAAAAAGAAAAAGAAAAAAGGTAGCATATTCTTCTTGGCCACAGTAACAATATGATCCCATGATTTATCGCACTCCAATCAACGGGTCGAACGGTGCGGAAGGAGGATGCGAAGTGTAGTAAATCTATATTTCCACTTCATCATGGTCCAGCCCCCCAACGGACGCTTGTAACCTCGTCTTCATGCAGTCAAGCTATGTATCATACTGTAAAATTACTAACATGGCTATTGATTAAGTGAAGATGACTCATATAACCCTTCATCAAGTCAAAAAGCTTCTCGTAGAGATGAAGGCGTTTTTTGCTCCATATAAATTCAGTAAACTCTCGCTGTAACATTCGCAGAAAGCAGTGCCCTAAAATATCTCTCCCTCTTTCTCTTCTCTGTCCTCTCTCTCTTCTCTTTCCTCTCTCTCTGTGAGTTCTGGTTGAGCTTTGGCGGGAAAAACCCCTACCATGGACGCTCTGAGAAAGCAGCTGGACGTTTTGATGGGGGCGAATAGGAATGGCGACGTGAGGGAAGTTAACCGTAAATATTATGATCGAGATGTTTGTCGCCTGTTTCTTTCTGGTCTTTGCCCTCATGAACTTTTTCAATTAACGGTGAGTAATCCTTGTAGTTATCAGGAGTTTTGATCTCTCTTTTTCTTCGTGATTTCCGGGGATGAATTTGTGTTAGCATGGTGCATTGATGTTGGTTTTGTGGTTTTGTTTTACAAGTTTAGATGTTTAGATGGATCTTGTTGGGTTTTGTGGTTCGAGTGATCATGGAATTGTTTTTAGGGTTTTGGGGTTAGTGTGTTTTGGAGGTTTCGGATGGAGCAAGGCGAGTATTATGGGTGGATTTGAAGGCTTCAATGGTTTAAGGTTTCAGAGATAGTGGGTTTAGAGTTTTAGGAAGCTTGAGATCTCAAAGATGAGTGGATCAGTTATTGAGTGTAGTGACATCGAAATTGAGGGTTAGAGGGATTCAAGGTTTGTATATTAATGATGCATGACTTTGAATTTGAAATTTTTTGTGCTTATGGGCTTCAGGGTTTTCAAGATTGAGGAATTGGAGAATTAGGATTTGAGGAATTTGGGTTTTGGAAACTGGGTTCATAGAATTACATATTGGTATTTCATTTTTGCTATTTCTTTTTCTTCCAAACGACTAATTGGAAGGCAGTAATTTTTTGAGTAGTCTCCCACTCTGTTGTTTAGTTCCATTTATTCATTTCCTTATTATGTAAACAGGGCTTGTATATTTCTCATTAGTTGTTTGGTCCCGCATCATGTCTGCTTCATCCCCTTTTTTTATCCTTACACATGTCAATTTGCATTTCCATGGATGTGAGTTTGATCATCCTAGTATTTGTAAGTTTGACTATCCTTTATGCTTTTTTACTTTGTTTTAAATGTAGTTGTAACCTTACACATGTCAATTTGCATTTCCGTGGATGTGACTTTTGGGTTATATGGCCCTTTATATCTGGTCGAGGGTTTAATATTGATTATGTTTTCACTAAGTTGTTCCTCCAGCTTCCATGTACTGCAATGTAGCTCTAATTGCCATAATGCCGGTGGAGTTATGATTAACGTTGGGTTTGATTTTAGATATTAGCTGTTGCGCAGATCTCTGTCACTACTAACTTGTTAAATGTTCCCTTGTCTGTGACAGAAAATGGATCTTGGCCCTTGTCCAAAGGTGCACTCATTGCAGCTGAGGAAAGAGTATCCTTAACATTCATTCAGAAAGCTATTGTATTTCTTGATCTGCTTCTTGCTTGAAGTGTTCACTATCTGCAATGTTATTTTGAGATACGTTTTATTTATACACTACTTGTATGTGTGCCCGCGCGCGTGCATGTGCATGTGCATTTGCGTGTGTGTGTGGATGTTCAACTTTAGTTTTGATACTCATTTAGTTTTGAATATAAAAATATGGTATCTTCTGATGGATGGGAGATTTGGTTATTTTTTGATTTTTTCATGTTTGTCTATTATATTTGGGCGATGTAAACTTGGGATTGGGCAGTGCTTTCTTGTGCCTTTTTTTAAGCGTATGCATGAAGAACGCTTTGGGTTTTGATGTTTTGTTGTGTTTTGCTGGAATCTAAAGTGCTGTTCGTTTTGTGCCTTAAAATTTTATGACTGGCATACCTTTTTGCATTAGCATTTTTTCTTTGACAGTTGACAGATATGACGAGGCCAAGGCAAAAGGTACTGATAATTATGATAGAGACCTGGAGGATCAAATAGAAAGACTTATTGTGGAGTGTGATAGGAAAATTACTAGAGCCCTTAAGCGTCTTGAGGATGAGGATGCTAAGGCTGCCATTGCTATATCTGTTTCTGAGGTTACCCAGGTAATGCTAGTGTTTCAAGTTTTTATTTGGTTTAGTATAGCCTCATCAGCAAGTTCGTTGGAGAAGACTAATTTTCTGGACACTGCAAAATGCAGTCACCCGAAGTTCTGGAGTTATCAAAGCAGATAAAGGAAAAACTTAAAGAAGTTGATACTCTAGGTAATTTGTCTCTTGATTCATTTTTATTGTTCTTTTGTCATTTTTTTTCTGCTAAAAAACATAAATCCTCTAAGGATTTTTACATATGGGCTGTGGAAAACATTTGTCTTTGTTATTGATCTTTGCATCCGTTTGTTTTTAGATCACTCATATCTCTCCCATAATCATTTGTTTTTGATGGAGACTTTCAATCTTCATATAACCTCGTCCATAGCTTGAAAACTGTTTCACAATGGGGCGACATTTCAAGACAGCCCTCATTGTAGAAAATTAATATCTTGCATTTTTGCCACGTAGCTACTAACTTTGAGTATCATTCCTATATTGTTTGAGTAAAACTTACTATACACTTGCATTTATAGTTGATCTTTGATGCGAGTTTTCTCTATGGGGTATTTAAATGATGGTTTACGCTGCAAGAAAAGAGAAAAAAAGAAAAGGAAAAATAACTAATTGAAATGGTTTTATTGACAAATAACAATGCATCGATTATGTTGGGGCCCAAACTCTTCAGATTTGGAAGGGAAGACGGACAGTAAAATCAGAGCCTTAGAAGTGGTAGAAGAGCTTAGAGCTAAAAGAGCTGATAAGCAGGTAGGTCGACTGTAGACACAATCTGATCTCTTGTTTTGCATGATCATTCCCATCTGCTTTTTAGTGAACCATTTGTTCACTTCACACGTGGTTACCATATGTATTTTGCATACTCACTTAGTGCTATTATTGTATATCAGTCAATGCTTCTACTTGATGCCTTCAACAAGGACAGAGCTTCTTTGCCACAGCCACTCCAAAACCCTCCATCATTGGCACCCTTACCAGTACCTCTTCCTCCAGATCCTCGTACACAGGAAATGATAAATGAAAAGTTAAAAAAATCCGAGGAACTTGGTGAGCATAATAGTCCATCAATTTATATTATGCATATTTCAGTATTGTCTTTGGTAATTTGAATATATACATTCTGCTATTTCAGTCTTGCTGTTTAAGAAATGGGCTTCAGCTTCTCTGCTGTAAGATTAGTTGTTTATGTTCTCTTATTTGCTTTAGATGACTAAATTACTATTTCAGAACTTCCACTGTTTATTGCATGCTATTGTTTCTATTGTTAATTGTAATAAACATATTGCTTAGTCATTTTTCTATTTAATATGGGAACCATTGTTTGATTTACTTTGTTAAACTGGAAATATTATTCTATGCTGAGACCAATAGGGATGCTGATTGGTTGGGGTGCCGCTATTATTGAAGGTAAAGTTCGTGGGGGTATCATAATATGTTGTTATTTTGTATGCTTCTTTGTAAATGTGAGTATTGAGGAGTAGATGGTAATTTTGAAATTCCTAGCAAGGTTTGATTATTGTTTTAGTTTTCAGACATTCGCTGCGGCTTATACCTAGGTATTTTTGGCTGAAAATAGTTGGGATATCATGAATTATTACCAGTTTCTTAATTTCTAATCGTTGTAACTATGCTTGCGCCTATTTCTATCTCACTCTTATGGTCTTTTCTCTATAATGTTGTGTGTTATGGATGTGAGCTGTATGGCTTTTTTAGGTGAACTTGGAATGGTTGATGAAGCACAGAAAGCATTGGAGGAGGCAGAGGCTCTTAAAAAGGTATTCTCTCATTGTGGTTCTTCTAGAATATGCTTCCTGAGCTGTACTTATTATCTTTCATTTCGAACTTGTTTTGAGCCTAACAGTCGTTATGAATTGTTTTATGAAATTTATGCTTGCCTATTGATGTCTTGTGGTTTTCTGTTCTTGTTTATTTATTTGTTTTGGTTATGCAAATGGCTTATATGAAGCACTGGAGCTTGTTGTTGAAAGAGTAAACTAGATTTCTAACTTTGTATTTTGTTTTGTTTTCAGTTGAGTGCAAGACAGGAACCAGTTGTTGACTCTGCAAAATATACTGCTGCTGATGTGCGCATTGTGAGTTCAAACATTTTGGACCGTTTTGTCTTATACATGCCAATTTTCAAATTATGGCATTGGTGTCCCATTCTGGTGGAAAAATTGCCTTATTGATAGAATGTCTTTGTGTCTCTATTGATGTTGGATATCTCATGAATGCAAATGTGTAAAGGAAGATTATCAAATCTAGTTATTTTTTATCAGTTGAACTTTCAATTTTGAATAAGAGTTTTTCTATATTGTGTATATTAGTATTTTGATGTTGCATTCTGAGTTCTCTAATATTGCATTATGAACAACACTTTGCATGGGACTGTTTCATTTATGTTGAAGATACTTATAAAAAATCATGAAATATTAATAGTGTAATAAAAAAGAGGTAAAAACTGCAACCTAATGTTTTGAATTGCTGCTTGCTGAGGATTGGACTTGAAGATTTTTTGGCAGGGACGGCTTGTTGTGGGCCCTTGGTTACAGGAGATTTTTTGTTTTTTGAGTGTTGCCTTGCAACATAAAAAACTGTATTGCCTCTCCTAAATCCATTGTACATCGATATAGAATGTGCATTTTGATGAGGTAGTACAGTTTTTAGCTACCCATGCACACACCAATGCTCCAAAAAACGCCGGCTGGCACCTAGGCGGCCTGGGGTTCTAGGCTGTCCAGTGCTTAGGCGGGTGCCGAGGTGGCTTCTGGGCGTCCAGGATGAAAAGGGGGCAAATGGTGTCCCGTAACCTTGTTTTAGGTACATTTTGGACAAAATGTGCATATTCATCTATTTTTTATAATCTAAACCAGTGGTTTAAAAAGCCAATCGATGTGCTGGATTGGGCACCCCGAAAACCTATTTGGATTGGTGAATCGGCGATCTGGATCGGGAATCAACCGAATCGGTCGGATTAAGCCTTAAAAAACATCCAAAAAAATTATTAAAATTCATTATAAATGTTGTTTTTTAGGAATCCAATAAGAAATGGGGGTACTCCACTAATAACTTTCATTTTTTCGCATCAATATGCGAATATTGGGATGTTCTTTCCCTGTATTAAGAATCTTAGCAAACATTTGTTAAAATCTAACGAAATAAAATATTATACATTGAAATTAGAATTGTTGGTTCATATTTTGTTATTTTATCATCATTTTACAATACAAATAAGAATAAATTTGAAAATTGTCTTATAGTATTATCTAATTTAAAAATCTAATTTACAACTATAATAAAAATAATACATTGCATAATTTATAATGTCAATAAATTAATAAATAAAATATAAGATTTGATTATTATAAATAAATAAATCTAATGTATAATAATTAGTGTTGATAGACATATAGAATTTAGTAACATAAATTTGCCATCATATATTAATAAAATTAAGAAAATATATAAAGAAATTCATCTTTGCAATGCAGGTTAATTGATAAAGCAATTTGCAATAAATTCTAAAGTGGTATGAGCTAGTGTTATTTTCCTCTATTAAAGTGTTATTTTTTTTTTTAATGTTTAATAAACCAGTATTAGTATTATTTTTTGCTTTTTTTAATATCCTATGAGCTAGTTCTAATTTTTTTAAGACCAATTAGCTAATAGTTTAATTCTATCGGTCTTTTTTTTGGGACAAGTAAATTTAAATTTTTTTGGTGAAAGAAAGGGGTGGTGGGCCCTATCAACCAATTATTATTTTTAATAATTTTTCGCTGCTTTAAATTAATATTTAAAGGCCACCATGTTATAACAGAAATTAATATAATTATGCCATTTATTTTTTGGTAAAAAGCTAGGTCCCATCCTTTAAAACCTAGCCCTAAACGCTATTAACTAATGCCATTTAGTTATTAACTAACGCTATTAACTAATGCCTTTAACGCTATTAACCAATGCCCTTAACGGTACAAAGAGGAAAATGTTAATTTATTTACCAAAAAGAGGAAAACGCTATTAACTAATTCCTTTAGCGGTATAATGCCTTTAACGCTATAGAGACGCATTAACTAATGCTACTAACAAAATGTCATTTATTATATAAGAGAGAGAGAGAGAGAGAAAAAGCTACGCTATAGCCTCCATAGTTATCCCACTTCGAAAAGTCAGGAGAGGTTTGGCATATATAAAAGCTTTCTCATCATCCTTATACGTGGGCGTCTGTAAAGCATGCATGATGGAAGGCTCGCGTTTGGCTGTAGCGAGGGGCACGTGGCGAAAGGGAGGCCTCACAAGTTATAAAAATTACAAAAATACCCTTGTGTGTCACAGTGTCATCAATTTTCTCCGTTTCACTGCAGTGAATCACCGATTTACTGTAGTGAATTGCCTGTTTCAGCTCTAGAGTCACACGGTTTTCGGTATTTCGCCGGAATCGGCATGGGGTGGCCGATTTCCGTATCGACCCGGAATCGTTGGGTCGACTAGGCTTTTTTAAAATCACTGATCTAAACAAAAAAAATATCAAAAATACCCCACCCGATAGGTATTTTTTCACTCGGGCGCAATCCCTTGGACGGCTGCCTAGGTACCTTAGGCGAGGTGGGGGTCTAGGGTCCCTAGTGGGTGCCTAGGGACAGCCTGCCTAGTCTGGGTGGACTGCCCACGCCCCCCATACCGCTTAGTCGGACCGCTTTTTTAATCAATGGCACACACATAAATGTACCTCTGGAAATATAATATACAGGATATTATGAAATGTCCATAATTGTTATCTCTTAGCTTTGAGACTAGAGGATATTTTGGTGATTACCACCTAAACTCCCTTCCACATTACAATGATGTTTGTGGTTAGCATTTGTGGACATATCAACACCGTAATCAGTCCGTATATCTGAACATTTTGCATGTTTGTATTAGAAGATGGAAAAAAAAAGTGATCTGGGATATTGCATTGCTGGCCATTCTAAATGCACTTTTAATTGTTTTCTCAGCCTGAGAGTGGCCTCCACTCTCCTGCTCTATGGGTCTTTCCCTTAAATGAGAAAGGCCTGCATTATCCTATTGCACGCATTGAATTTATACTCTTTAAATGGAGTATGTCAATCGACAAGTGGAAATCTAAGTAACATCAATTTTTTTAACCTGAGCATATGGATTGGTTTTGAGTTGACATTTGTCATTGTATGTCAGATCTGAATGAGAATTAGAGATGAAAAATATCATGCAGAAGCCCTTTATTACTGATCAAAAGAAAGGAGAGAAAAAGAAAGGAAATCTTACTTTTTATTTGCCAAATGCCAATGCAGTACCACTTCTGCCTTAATGTGTCAAGTGCTCAGGTGTTTGATGGCAGGCAGCCTCAACCTGTTCTGCGCTCTCTCTCTTCCCCCCCTGCCCCCCCTTCTCGTTCTCTCTCTCTCTCTCTCTCTCTCCCCCCTTCCCTCCCCCTCTCTCTCATACACACACACGTACACATTCACGTGCACATGACATCCTTGTTGGTCCTGGGATGGAACTTGCCACCCACACTACCATGTGGTTAACCAGTGGCATTCTTGGTTATTTTTTTCAGTGGAATAATCCTTTGTTACTGTTAAGTCATGCGCGTGATCAATAATTCTGCTTTGTGTTTCTTTTTGCAGACTGATCAGAAGTTACGTGTTTGTGACATTTGCGGGGCCTTCCTAAGTGTTTATGACAGGTAAATTTTTACGGTTCTTCCTCTGAAACTATGGTTGTGATATGAAAGTTCTATGTGCAAGAAGACTAGTGTTTGGGATATTTCAAATACTTCAGCTTTTGACCAGGCGCATCATACCTCCTTGTTATCAGCAGGCTTTTGGGCCCGGTTTTACGAGGAAAACTTTTGCAGCTTCAGAATGTGCGTGTTATCTGTTTTATGTTTGTAGATTAAAATTGTTTAGGACTCTTAGGATCACCAGGCAGTCCACTTTCCTGAAAATGTATAGGAGCAATTCATGGCAACTGACACTATCTATTGAATGATCTGTTTGATGTTATGCTGTGATTTCAGTGATCGTCGTTTAGCTGATCATTTCGGAGGTAAGCTTCACTTGGGCTACATGCAGATTCGTGAGAAATTAGGAGAACTTCAGGTATGGTTCTTCAGTTATATACTTTGGTTCATTTGTAGAGAAATATTAGTATGTATCATCATCATCATCATCATCATCAGCATCATCTTCTGAGCCTTATCCCAACTATTTGGGGTTGACCACATGAATCCTGTTCTGCAATTCTGCACCATATTATCTATGTTGACAAAATTAGCTCAACAAAATTCAGTAGGTCAACAAAATTCCTAGTTGTTAAAAGGTATAGTAATTAGTATGACACAGCTTTCTGACCAAAAATCCATCTGTACTGAAGGGACACACATTTTAACATCCGGTTCCTCTTGTTTTTGAAGATGGTTACCTTGTTTTGTTGTTTCGATTGCTGATAAAATGTTCTATAACTTATACCATAATATGTAGAATGTGTATATATAATGTCCTTGTGAGTTTCCTAGCCGCAGTAGACACCAGTATGTGCTTGTGCTATTTCCTTGTTCAAATAATGCTTGTGTGTTTGTTTGGACTTCGGCTTTCAGATATCTTATCAGTCCACTTTTTTGTTAAGGGGATCATCAGTCAAGAACTATGTCATTACAATAATTAAATAGGAGGGTGTTATGGAGTCCAAATGCAGTTAAAGATAAGTATTTTCATCCAATTTGTGTTGGGAAGTAAATATGTGAAAATACGTCTCACATAATAAGCGTTTGTCCCTCTTTGGTGGAATAGACTTATCAATGGTCACCCTTTTGGTTGGCCTCATGGCAAGCTCAATTAATCTATTGGGAAAGGCTTTATCACACTCAGCAAGGTGACTCTGTACAATATTTGAAATGGGTAATTCTATTCAGAATAACCAGCTTATTATATGGAATTACCAGCCGATTTTATATGCCTGAATTCCAAAATGCCATATACAGGCATGCATCTTGCTTTTGGTATCATGGCAAGCTCAATTAATCTATTGGGAAAGGCTTTATCACACTCAGCAAGGTGACTCTGTACAATATTTGAAACGGGTAATTCTATTCGGAATAACCAGCTTATTATATGGAATTACCAGCCGATTTTATATGCCTGAATTCCAAAATGCCATATACAGGCATGCATCTTGCTTTTGAACTTCAGTACATTTCCTAACAACTTCTTCCTGAATCTTACTTTATAGATCTTTCAGTACGTTTTTTTGTCTTAAATGTTTTTCATTTGTTCCTGTTGAAATGTTTATTTTGTGGGATCTGTTGATTCTGCGTGCTCTATTTTGTTTTGTGTGTGTTATAATAATGATAGTGATACCAATAATGTACAGGTGCCTTTTCCTAATAACAATTCGTTCAAATGGTTCAAGTACATTGCATTTATGATTTTGGATTTGTGAATTTTTTAATGTATCGAAAACAGCATTCGTCATTTATGGCCATTCTCACTTCTCTATCTCATTGTTTGTAACTGAAGCCTTTATTAGCATTAGGTGTGGTTGGAAGTGAGCATGTTTTTAAATCAAAGTTTTATTTACCACAAAATAATCTCTTACGATTTGTCAGGAAGAGAGAAATAAGAGTCGAAAGTCAGATCGAGCTGAAGATGATAGAAGGTTGGGTTTCTCGTTGCCCCTTGCCTCCTTCCCCTCACCCTCTTTTGGGTTTTAGGGCTAGCTAAGGCAATCAATTCATTCTTTTGTTATGTCTCAGGTCAAGGGGCCAAAGTCGGGACCATGAAACGGGTGGGAGCAGGGACAGGGATAGAGAGAGGGATGAGAGAGGTGGGAGTCGTGATAGGGGTAGGGATCGGGATCGTCGAGGAAGGGATGGTGACCGTGGCTACGATAGGGGCCGTAATTACGACCGTGAGCGCGAAAGAGAAGCAGATCGCTCCCGTATTAATGATTTGAGGAGTCGGAAGAGGTCACGTTCGAGGTCAAAGGAACGTTCGAGAGATTATGATCGTGAGAGAAGTGATCGCCACAGGTAATATATTGTCTATCTCAAACTCTGGTTTAATGGCTGTACAACTAGCTTTCTTCTCCTCCCTTCCCCCCCTTCTTGAGTTTTGGTAGGCATTGTAGGTTTTAAAATGTAGGTATACAATAAGACGTAGTACAAGGTTACAATTACCATTAGTCGTTAGATGTGAAAGCAGATTATTGGAGGTTCACTATTGAGATTACGCGAAGTTCAAAAAAATTCTCGGACTCCGTGACATACTTTTAGCCGTCTGGCTTCAAATCTTAAAAGTCTATGATCCCTTTGGAAAATTGTTCAAGACTGGTAGAGTTGAAATTTTTTCTCTTGCGCATATTATTTTTTGATTACAAGCTGTTTGGCACTGGTTAGGCATGAGTTTCTTGAGAGATTTCAAGCAAAGGTAGAGAGAGAGAGAGAGAGAGAGAGAGAGAGAGAGAGAGACCCTGTTCGCCACTGATTGTGAGAGAGAGAGAGAGAGAGAGGGAGAGCTGATTATGGTCATGTGTTGAACGCTGCTGCACTAGATCCCATTGGAATAGCTAATGTAAGCACACTAGGTAAGTAAAATGTCAAGTGGGAGATAAAGCCTGGGCTCTTGCATTGCACATCGTGCTTACCACTACAAATGAGTGCTTACCACTACAAATGAATATAGGAACAGATGGTATGACAATCAGTTATTAGATTGTTTTGAAATATTTGAAAAGCTGCTGAAAGTATTGAAAATCTGCGCCCTCTATGCATGGATCTGTTTGCGTCGTACATTGTGTTATAAGCATGTTAATACCTTCGAAGTGCAGTTTGATAATTTGTGTCATCATCATCGTCATAGCTTTTTCCCCGTCAATTGGGATTGGCTGCATTTTAAGATTCATGATGAGTTTTGGCAAAATTTTACTGCCTACGTAACACAACCCATCTTTTTTACCTGGAATGGGACGGGTTAAGGGAAAGTTTAACATGGGATGGGTTAAGGGAAAGTTTAACATGGGATGGGTTAAGGGAAAGTTGAAGGTCATCACCGACCAGTTTGATAATTTGTGTATACACCTTTAACATGGGATGGGCGGGGTGGGGTGGGTGGGAAAGCTCAGTAGGATTATGATTAGCAAATCTAGTTTTAGTTCTGTTTCTTGTTGGACTGCCCTCGACCGGGAATACCATATGCAGTGATTAATGATAAAATCATAATTTAAAATTTTAATAATTAGAAATTAGACATAAAATAAAGTACTCTCACCCAACTTCTATAACTTAGTGTCCGCTCTCCTGATCATTATTTATTTTCCTAGCCCATAAGTAAAGGAAGGAGCCTTCCTTTTTGAGCCATGCATTTCTTTCCAGCTGCTTGGTTTGTAGTAGGTATTTGGTTCACTGCTTTGGGTATTAGCACTATGGCTTTCAACATAAATAGTTTCAATTTTCAACCAATCCATAGTTAACTGTCAAGATTGTGTTTTTAACACTTGGGCTGCATATCAACTGTGCTAACCTTGTTGTGGAAGTTATGCATGGAAGCAAACCTCACAACTACCCTATAGTCTTCAGCTATTGAAGCTCTACAAATGGATACTTTGATCAATATATATGAGTCATCGAAGGAACAATACCAAAAGTATTGTCGAACAAGATATTTGGTGTTATTTTTTGACGAAATGTTTTGTTATTTCTTGTTTGCGGCATTTTGTTAATCTCTTTCCTCTCTTGTTGCAATTTTCCCTTCTTGAAATTTTTTGTGTACTTTTTGTTGCAGGCGCTATGACAGATACAATAGGTACTAATACATCACCAGGGTGTGCTTTTTGTTGCAGGCGCTATGACAGATACAATAGGTACTAATACATCACCAGGGTGTGCTTTTAAAATGCTTCTATGAGTTAGTGGTTGCAGACTTGTGAATGATTTTCAATGTATGACTCCATCACATGGGATTACTTGCGTCTTATTTCACAATACTTTTTAAAACTCTGATTACCAAGAGTTTGCATCTCTCTCAGAAAAAAGGTTTAGTTAGTTAGGATTTTTTGCTCTCTCTCTACCTTTTTGGTATCAACCCGTTTGCCCAAGGACGTCCAAAACTTCCCATCGATGATGCCTTAAAAATGTGGAGTTGTGTCATGCTCTGAAAGTTCTAACTGACCCAGCATTTACATCTTCTCATCTCTGAATTTCTGTTAGTTTTAGGATTTTTCATGGGACTTGGTTTCAAGTGTTTGGGTGCTGGATATCAGCATTTAATGCCCTTTGCTTTATTTCAAGGCCATCAAGTTATTACCTTACCAACTGGTTTTTAGGTTGGTTTTTTATTTGTTTGAACATTGGTTTTAGGTTGGTTTTTGACTGTGATTCTAAAAAATAGAATAGAATTTTGAGTTTGATCACAAAAAGGGAGGAATCTTTGTTCTTTATTATAATGGATGATTTTTGTTGAGGTGATGGTTTTAGCATAGGAGAAAATTGGTACAGATGATTTTTGTTGAGGTGATGGTTTTAGCAAAGGAGAAGCTTGGTACCGATGATTTTTGTTGAGGTGATGGTTTTAACAAAGGAGAAGCTTGGTACCATACTGGTTTTGAGCTTTAGGGTGGCCAATGGTCACTGCCAGGCCGCAGGCTTGACGTTGATTATAGTGATTTCGGGCCTGTAGCCAGCTGAAACTAAGCTGCCCCCAGGTGTAAAAGCAGATTGTATCCGAAACTAAGCAAGCCCCAGGTGTAAAAGCATATTGAATCTCTCTCTGAAAATTGATCGACCGCCTAAGCCACTCTCTCTGTAAAGGCATTGGCCCCATTGGTTGGGGTGAAAGCAAATC
This sequence comes from Amborella trichopoda, assembly GCF_054954075.1. Taxonomy (NCBI): domain Eukaryota; kingdom Viridiplantae; phylum Streptophyta; class Magnoliopsida; order Amborellales; family Amborellaceae; genus Amborella; species Amborella trichopoda. Next base: position 50,591,305 of record NC_142341.1, on the reverse strand, counting down.
GACCGTCTCTCTATAGAAAACAAATAAACAAAATAAAACAAATCGACTGGTAAGCTGCTCTCTTTGTAAAATCCATAGCTCTCTCTATAGACCCTCCCTTTACATAAGCCTCCGTCTCTCTATAGAAAGCAAATCGATTGGTAAGCTGCTCTCTCTTTATAAAAACTATAGCTCTCTCTATAAACCCTCTCTTTACCTAAGCCTCTTGCCGGGTGGGGCCAGGCCTTAATGTAGTTAGCGTTTTTCTTGTACAGGCGTGGATGGGGCTAAAGCCAGTATGGTGGCAATGTAATTTTTCAAAATTTTTCAGTGCTCTTTAATTTTAATTTAAGATATTTTCTAATTTTTTTGATATTTTTTAACATTTTTTGGCGCTGGGCATAACTCAGCCCAATTCGGACCAGGTTACTCAATTTGGGCCGAGTACTTGGCTTGGTTACGGGCTGAGCAAATACTTGGCTTGGGTATGGGCTGAGCACCCGTCTGGGTCACTATTTCCAGCACTGGCCTTTGTTCCTTTTTATGAGTGCTTACCTCGCCCACATCCATCCCAGACGTGGGATAATGGTTTTTTTGATAGAAGTTCAAAGCTTTATTTATTTGGAACTAAAAGAAATTACATAGTTAGAGACTGTTGTCTCAAATAAGGTGGTTCCACCTTTGGCAAGAGAATCTGCCATGAACAAAAGAGTGAGTTATAGACAGTTGTCTCAAATAAAGTGGTTTCACCTTTGGCAAGAGAATCTGCCAAGCGGTTGGCCTCATGAAAGAACAAAAGACCTCATGAAAGAACAAAAGAGCAAATGAGAGGTTTAGTTAAGTCCAAAATAAAGATATGAACAAAAGAGCAAATGAGAGGTCTAGTTAAGTCCAAGTTAAGTCCAAAATTTTCAACAAAAGAGATCGGAGTTTTTAGGGTCGTGTTTGCTTTAGTTTGCACCATTTAATGGCATTAAGAGAATCACGTTCCAGCGTGCCAAAATTTTTAGCAGTGAACAATTTTAGCTCATGAAGAAGCATCATTTCCGCACAATTAGCAGTTTTAACACTCAAAGGTTCAGCATAAGAAAAGATCACCACTCCAATCCAATCTTTCACCATTTCAAATCCAGTAGGACTTGGGTTTTTTTAGAGAACTTCCTCCAAATCCGGTAGGACTTGGGTATTTTAGAAAACTTCCATCAAAATTGAGTTTGAAAACCTCAAACAAAGATGGCCTTCATCTCCCTCGAGGCTTCAAAGGACATCTAAAAAATTTCTCCTCGCATCCATCTCAATAGTTTTACCTATTTTTGTAATAGAACATGATAGCCAAATGGAAGGTAAGATCTTGTCCAACACGTAGCCAACAGATAAACAAGTCCCACCGAACACTTCTTTATTTCTTTCTTTCTAAACTTATCGCAGAATCATGCCTTTTGAAATTTGTCATAAAACTAAACAAGTTGGTGGCAGCTACGGGATTGTTAAATTTGAAATAATCTCTTGTACAGCCGCAGGCGTTATCATAGTATTACCCAATTGGACAAAAAACCAATGTCAAATTTGTTGTGTACAAGGGCAATAAAAGAACAAATGGGCTCCTATTTCAGCGTTATTCTTGCATAATAAACAAATATTTGACAAAATTTTAGCTCGTTTGATGAAATTATCAATCGTGAGCACCTTATCTTGCACGGCCAGCCACAAGAAAGCTCTGACCTTGGGTGGTGCAAGCCATTTCTAGACATGGGATTTTGTGAACGTAAAAGGGCTAACCTTCCTTTTGCTCTGTAAGATTCTACAAATGTTCTTCATTTGTGCCATATTTCATTATTTTTGGTCCATTTATTCTTTAAATAGTTTCAATAGGTCTGAAAATTTATTCCGAATCAATCACAATCAATTTAAAAACAAATCAATACTAGAGCTCAAAAAATGCTCCAATCATCTTCAGGGACCGACTATGAATTTAGTCCATTTGAGGGCAATTTATCTTGACCTTTTTTTGAGTTTTATAAAAATTGAGATAGAATGACCCAACAAATGGGTTTGTGCATTATATATATATTTCAATTTATACACAAACGTATACAATGGATTACATGCTATAGTCCCATCACCTCTCTCTCGCTCTCTCTCTATGGCAACGGGTTTGTGCAACATATTTTTTGTTCATATGCAGACCTTTAAAAGCTATTATATGGAAATGCCCGTTATATTGATTCTCTCTCTCTCAAACAATTAGGTATGTGATTATATCCCATCTCTTTACAAGAAAATATCTAGGCCTAATCTGGAGAGCAAGTGAGGCCAATATTTCAAACAGATAAAGATTCTCGGTATGATCAACAAACATTTAGACATGAAACGGTTTTTCAATATTTTATGTATTTTTAATAAAATAATAGAAATTCATAATGTAATGGTCATTTTATTAAAAATATTAAAAAATAAAAAATAGTGATTTTTTGAGAATTTGTTAAGGCCAGTTCGGGCTGATTCGGCCAATCCACCAATCCGAATTGTCGATCCAAACCAGTTTTCAGGATGGGGGATCCGTTTTTCTATAACATTGACTAGAACAAAAGTCAAAATCGGTCTACACATTTTATCAAATCTAGCTTGCTCCTCTAGATATATACCTCAACATACACAACTCTGATTATTTGAAAACTCAATTAGAGAAAAGAAGTACAAGAATGCTAGAGAAAAAACAGTTAAGACTGTAGCTAACTTGAAAAGGCACAAGCTCATGTAAGTACCAAAGTACCCAGTTCAGTCACAAGTAACAAGATTCAAGAAAAGAGGAAGAAATGAGTAAATAGGGTTTGAGAGAATAAAAGGGATATATACGAAGGAAAATTGTTCATAAAAATGGGCCCGTGGCCCCTTATTGAGCTTGATCAAATTGATCAATAAGTATGGATTGAGTAGAGGTAAGCAGCTAACTAGCTATTTAGTGAGAGTGATGGAGTGACATGGGCTGGTACATAAATGCTCATAAGTAGCAACTCACATGGCAGTTTTACTTGCCCAAATTTTAAAGGATGAAGTTTCTATAAGGCCTAAGCTTTATGAAAACAAAATAAAGCCTCAACTCAAATCCTCGTTTGGAAAATACTTTTGACAACAAAAATCTCTATGAGGATCTAAAATTAATTTCTGACGTTTTAAAACTCAAAAAATAGTACAAATCTTGTGAATCTCTAGATAATTTGTTACATTATATACTATTTTTAGAGCTTAAAATCCTAATTTTTTTCACAACTATAATGTTGAAGCCGAGATGATCGATGTAAAAGTTTTCTAAGGCTTGAATTGTAATTTTCGATGAGTAATATAATGACAAAGGCTGCAGCCGTGTCAAACCATTTTCCAACTTTAAATCCATGCATTTTTTCACCAATAAGGTCTCTTTATCTCTCTTCAGCATCCGTTCTAAAATACACCTCTTCTGTAGTATGTCGATGGCTCCAAAACAAAACATCCATTAGCAGTAGCTTATCCCCTTGTCTCTCTTGCACTCCTTCAGTTTTTGTGCTGTTTGCATAAGGCTGAAGCTCTAAACAATCTAAGTAAGGCGCATGCTTAAATACTGTTGAAATATATTATTTCAGTATCAAATATCTTTTTGATAGCTTAAAAATTCATTTTCATATCTATTTATAAATTTTTAAAATTTAAAAATAATGTAGATCGAACACATCTATGAACACCTAAAAATCTTGAAAATTTGTCCTAAATAATATATTACAATATATACTATTTTTAAGACTAAGAAATCTATTTTTTCCCACATCTATACATCTTGAAGTCGAGATGATCAAATTAAGGGTTTTTCAGCATCGAAACATCTAATAAAATTTTAAGCAGCGCCGTAATTCGATGGGTTTAGGGCCTCACAAGTATATAAACTTTTTCCTTCTAGTAAGCAATGATTCTAGGACTATTGATCATTCGCTCAAATAGGCACAAGGGGATAGGATGGTTCCATCATATATAGTCCCCACTGTTTTTTTGACTGAGAGAAGTGTATGCAAATAGCAAGAGCAGTTGAGGAACATTTGCATTAACGCATGTTTCGGTGTTTCCTTCTGCACAAAGCATATCCTTCATCACTCCACATTTCTTTTTCAGCACTCCACAGTGATCTGCTTTGCCTAGTGTTTTAATACATAGATCAGTCGGTGGGCTATTCTGGATCATCAATCCTGGTGGGATCAGATTGATGCTTTCGTATGGGAATCAGCCCAAAGAAAAAAAAAAAAAAAAAGTTAAATTGAAAATTTAAGAAATTGAAAATAATAAAACTAAAATTGGTAGAAAAACAATTTTGTTCTACAGAATGGCCCAGTTCGTTGAGTGGCTCAACTAGTTCTTTGAATTAGGCCGATTCCCCACTCCAGGCATTAATTGGCCCGGCTACCACCGATTCCCATCCACTGGTGATTCTCGACCATGATCAATGGTCATTGGCCAAACTTTTGACAATAAAAGAAGTTTTCGGATGCATATGTTAAATGCTCACATTCATTTATATTCATCACTGTTTGACTAGCTGTTAAAGTATCTCAGCATGTTAGTAAAGAATACTTTCTACACACATATACATAGATCCCCAATGAAGCACTCAAAAATGGAGGGCCATCTGATTTAGAAGTTTGCATCCAGCAGTGAATACTTTGTCAGGAATTGCACCAAAATGAGGGAAGGGCATGACAGATAATTTATCATCAAATGCTCATCTAATAAGCAGTGGGGTACGCGATGGAACCACAAAAGAGCAGAAAGAAGTGAATAAAGACAATTCTTGGCAATCTGAAAAGGCCAATCAATAATGAAGATGGATAAATAACTGATAACCTAGCTTTAATATACTTCCATAATATCCTCTTCTCTTTACATTCTTGAAGTGCAGGCCTCTCTAAACAGCCTATCATGATTCTATCAAAAGCAAAAATGATTCGAAAAGTAAAAGTTTCCAAGCAAGGGAAGGTATACCAGTCAAAAATCTTGATTTGGCCTTCAGTCCTTGGCTTTGTGCCTTTTCTTCTTTGGAGAATCTGCAGGCCCCTTTGATTTGCTCTCCTTCATTCGTCCATTCAACATTTTCTGAAAATCCATCTTGATTCATCAATCCAAAATATTATCCAGACTGCAGATCTCATTATTTTTCTTCTGATAATAAAATCTGCCTTTTTCATGTTTTCTTAATGTACTGCAATAGCCAAGAGTCTGAATGATGGCATCTTACCTTTCTTGCCCTCAGTCTTTGTCGCTGCCGTCCCCTACTACGCGTTTTTGGATTAGATGAACTCTAAGGAAAAAAAAAAAAGACCCTGTTAGATCAATTTCATCCATATTCTTCATCAAGAAAAAAAAATGCGCACATACGAGAAGCCCACTATAAAATGGATCCGTATATCAATTATCATATTTACTCAAGAATAAGAAGGATACCTGTGCAGTAGCCACAGTTCGGGCATGCCTCTCTGCATGTGTTTCTTGGTCCTCCTCAATTTCTCCATCGCTATTGAGCATTAATTTTAGCCTCCCTTCAGCAAAAAGCTTCTTCGAGCGATCGTGCCTCTGAGGACAAATAATCTGGATTACTTTTCTTTTTTTCTTATAGTTGTTTTTTTATTTAGTCAATTATCTTATGGATAAGCATTAATTATCTCCAAATGATATGAGTTTTGTTTCATTAATCCAGGTGAAAGGTGATCCTAACCCAGGAGGCATATCTCTACAGATGGAAAACTAACCTGAGATGCACCTAACATGGTGTGGGAAAAGGCAGGTTAACTTTCTCAAAAAAGAGCATGGTGTGGGAAAGGCTTTTCAATAACAATTTATGGAGCTTGCAACCAGTTCCAATCTAACTGTGGAATAAGCCAACTAAAAGCATTAATTTACTTGATGACGAGCTGGAACTTATATATCCTCTATCCATTTACAATCAATCGACCCAAATAAACACAGCTAACAAAAATGAGGGAAAAGCTAATATGATGCTGATATTCAACAAATCACTTCACACCCCTCCTCAATTCATGAGTTGCTTGGTTTTAAAAACAATCATATATCATTAATGAACTGAGTACAAAGTACGAAAGGTATAATCAGGGTTATTTCAATTTTTCAACAATGTAAAACGTGGGTATACAACATCTAACATGTAAATAGAGTGGACTATCAAACGTTTTTCTTCGGATTGTTGGCTTCAAAGCCAACAAATGTTTTCGTTTCTTTTTTTTTTTTTGATAATTAGCTTCATTGATTTAAAATGCATACATCTAGTTGTGCAAACTGCAGAAAGCGTATACAGAGAGAGACTATACACGTGAGAGATAAAAGTGGAAAATGTAGTTAAGAAAGAGTGGAATTAGGGGAAGGGGAGAGCTAGGCATCCAAGATCTAAAGGATAAAAGCAAAGTTCTGAGTAAAATCTCTTTCTACGTAATTTATACCTTTGACTTAAGATGTGCCCTCAAAACTTCCTCAGACAAACAAACAATTCGTGGGCACAGGCGGCACTTGTATACAGATCGACACTTTATTACACAATCATCTATATTGGCTTCAAAGGGTTCTTTCTTATCACATGCTGTGTCTCTGCCATCTTTCAGAATTTGATTGCTAGTTTTTGTGTTCCCTTCATCCTTCTTTACCAGCAAATCTGAGCATCCAACAAGCAAGTTATACAAGCAAACAGTTGAATTTTCAAACATCAGGCAACCTATATGTTTCACTGTAAGAGACCAGAGAAGTATAACATTCCTCAAGCAGAGCTGTAAACATGTTGGATCAACTCTGACCTCTTGGGTGATCAGGTTGGGTCCAGTCAAGATATTAAAAAATAATGTATTATATATTTTTACCAAATATAAATTTAATAAATATAATTATATCATTACATAACCCGACCCAACCCAAATTAGCCCATGTTGGATGTCAACCCTGACCCCAATTGGGTCCAAGTCAAATGGACCAGACCTGACCCACAGGGTCTGGACACAGACCCAGGTTGGGTCAAACCAACTCAATTAACACCCCTATACAATAGTTGATAGTATAAGGAAATGAACAATGTAGTTTGAAGAAATCCCAGTGCATCTAACAATTCAAGGATATGAAAAAACTATTAAGCTACTAATCAATCCTTAAACATGAATCCTATGTTCTAAAATCCGGATAGGTTGGCCGAACCAGCCATTCAGGAAATTAGTCCGAATTTGCGACCCAACCAATTAAATAAAAACAAAAGAACCGAGCAATCCGGCTGGTCCAAATAAGCCAATTCCCTGATAAATGTGGGTGGTTTCATAGGAACTGGACCAATTTTCGGATCCAACAGGGAACAGGTTGGTCACCACCGGTTCCCGATCCTGAGGGGCGATCCCATCCAGATTGCCATTATTTTAAACACTGCTTGAATCAATGAACAACACAATAGTCACTCAATTATCAGCAACCTGAGATGCCTCAAGAAGGAAAATGACCAAATACTCCTCAAATTGCAAATTACTAGAATAACTTAAGGTAGAAAAGTTAAAATAACATAGTTGTACAGAGGTAACATGTACAAACAGTATGTCAACAACTTCTACCAACCTCATTCAGTTGAATATAGAGAAACCATTATGCACAAGATAGCTTGTCCAAAAGAATCGACACTACCACCCGAATTCCTCAAGAGTTTGTGAACTCAGAGGAACAGGTTAAATCTTCTGTCGTTGTCTCGAAATTGCTTCTCACAACAAAATGAGCATCATAATAATGCTAGGAATAGAAGGTGGATATCTTCATTCTCCACATCTAGGATTAGCTCCTTGTCACAACTTGTTTTGAAAAACTGAACTAGAGGAATTGAAGGAAAATATAAAAGAAAGAGGGAAAAGAAAAAAATCAGCCAAAGTTTGAGAGCAAGAAAATTATGTCCACTCTCCTCTCATGCGTGCCTTGTAAATAGAATATGGCAGAATAGCACTTGCACATTTCTAGATAAATGGTTCTCATGGAGAAAGGAAATATGGCAGACAACCACCCTCTAGCACTCATGACGAATTTTTCCTGAGGAAAAATACTGCTCTGAACCAAGTGAATTTTTCTTGAGGAAAACTACTGCTCTGAACCAAGTGAATTTTTCCTGAGGAAAAATACTGCTCTGAACCAAGTTCTAGAAGCTACCCAACTTTTCCTCTTTCTCTTCCACCTTAACCCAACCAACTCAAACCAACCCACTTCCCCTTTGTTCTAGACCCTGGTGCTGCTGTCATATGGAGAGCATCAAAGAGGACTAGACTCCACACTATCATGCAGAGTCTCTCTAGTGAGTCGACTCATGTAGGATTAGGAGGATCGACATAGCCAAGGGCAACATCAACCATAAACTGCAACCAATGGGTATTTATGTTGCATGTACACGTGTCAGTGTCAGGTATTGGTGTCTGATTCTTCAAGCCTTAAAAAGGTAGGAACCAGTGACATGGCTCTATATATAAACAATAGATACATATATAAACAAACACAAATTTAACGATATGTGCATATATTCGCTTGTCTTTTAGTAAAAGTTTCAACTTCATCCCTTATAAAGATGACAAAAGTACCCTTTAAATTTTAGTGATAATTAATAAATATATATATATATATATATATATATATATATATATATATGGGAATTGCTACAAAACACCTGCTCGTGTTTAGTGGTGAGGTGCGCCCACGGTGTTCCAAAGAAGGTTTTTTTTTAGAGGGTTGAGATGGGCGCGTTCAAATAGAAAGCATCAGGTTTCCTTACCTTTCTATTTTCTCGCTCTCGTGCCCATTACCCCTCTCACAGTCTCTCCCTCTCGTGCCCACTACCTCTCTCTTGCCTGTCAAAAGAACTCATGCAGTCCAAGCTCTTCAATTTCTCACTCCAACAAAACAAAATCTTTCACCCATCTGTCTCTTTTGGGAGACAGGTTCATCAGTAATGCCAAAAACCTCACCTTAGATTAATATGATTTTCCTTTCTATTGAAGGCCGAAAATGACCACTGAAAATTCGCAGTGAGAAAGTGCCTTTCTCTCTCTAAATTCTCTCTCATTCTTCTAACAATTGAACCAGCACTGAGATAGAGAAGGCATGGCTCAGTAATATCAAGACCCCAAAACCCACTAAAATTATTTCGACTTCCTCTCTATTGACAGCTGAAAATAAACACAGAATGGGGCTTTGGTCATGCAACTCACATTGGACCAAGCTTGCAAGACGAGAGAGAGAGAGGGCTTCAAAGTCCTGTTGGAATATGGTGGTTTGGGGAAAGAGTGATGGTAATGGGCACAAGATAGGTAAATGGGGGATGACTTTGAGGAGGACGAGAGAGGTAGAAGTAATGGGCACGAGAGAAAGAGAGAGTTTTGGGGCTACTGGAATATGATGGTTTGGGGAAATAGAGAGAGAGGTAATGGGGTACGAGATAAAGAAAATGAGGGGAGGGCTTTAAGGAGGTCAAGAGAGAGGTAATGGGCACGAGAGAGAGAGAGTTTTGGGGCTACTGGTCAATGGTGGTTTGGGGAAAAGAAAGAGGTAATAGGAGTAGAGAGAGAAAGAGGTTGGGAAAATGGGGAGGTAAAGAGAGAGGTGGACAGGGGTAGAGATAGATTACTTAGTACCGGTATGGGGGAGAGAGAAGGGGAGACGTAAGGTCCGTGCGTCAGTTTGTATTGACAACATTAAGTGGTTTTTGAATTTGAACTGCCCATCTCAGCCCTTTAAAAAACTCCTTCACAACATCACTGTTGGCGCACCTCTCCATTAAACGCGAGCTAATGTTTTGTAGCAATTCCTATACATACATACATACATATATATATATATATATATATATATATATGGATGGGTTATATTAAGGTGCTCACATTATAGAGCATTTTATAATTGTACTCAACAAATTTTGAGCACTTATATACCCTTATTTTGTACATGGAGAATTTTTTTAGTATGGATCTTTTTTGTCATTAGGAAGAACGTGACTTCATCCATATGAGGTGTGAAATCACCCACATGGAGCATTAAATGCCACTAGTGTGCTTCATGTAGGTAACATCACACCCCATGTGAATGATATCACATCCCTCTTAATGACCAAAAATACCCATACTAAAAAAATGCTCTATGTACAAAACAAGAGTATATAAGTGTCCAAAATTTATTGAGTACAATTATAAAATACTCTATAGTGTGAGTACCCTAACAAAACCCTATATATATATATATATATATATATATATAGGTAAGAGTTTATATAAGTGTGAGGCCCTAAACAATAAAATAAAGGTGCGCCTCAAAAATTCACTAGGTTTCGATGCTGACAAACACTCAATTCAATCATCTAGACATCAAGATGTATGGACATGAGAAAAATAGATTTTAAATCTTGGAAATAATGCATCTTATAATACATTATCTAGACCGACAATTTTCAAGATTTTCAAGTGTACATAGATCTACTCAACCTGCACAATTTTTAATCTTTAAATTTTATAATTAGAGATGAAAAGAAATTTTCAGGTCATCATAAAGATTTCAGACACTGAAACAATATATTTCGGTACTATTTGATGTGCACCTTACTTTGATTCTTTAGGGCCTCAACCTTATACAAACCACACCCCATATGGGACCTTACTTTGATTCTTTAGGGCCTCAACCTCATACAAACCACACCCCATATGGGAGACCTTAAACCTGATTTTTTGGTTCAAAAGCAGTCAAGGCTACAGTGACAACAAGATTCACAATTTAATCAAGGAGTTAAAGAAGAGAACAGGATATCTTTTGGAAATTTCGTAGTTAGTCCAAAGTCCCACAACTAAACAATTAACCAACACTCAAACACAATAAGTATTTGCGACCATTTTTTAACCCATTCCTAAACCGTTCCAACAGCACCTGTAAAATGAAATAGAAATTCCCAACAAAACTACTCAAAATATATTAGGTGTCAAGCATTATCAAAAAAGAAACGGGAAAAAAAAAGTCCACACCTGAAGAGTAGCAGTCAAGCTCATTTTCAGAGCTCTCTTCACTCTCATACCCTGAACCTATTGGAAAAAAACACTGGATGAGAAAGACATCGGAAAAAAAAAATGGATGAGAGAAATTGAAGATCCAAGGATGACGATCTTTTAACTGAAAGAAATAGTCGAAGCATTACACCTCATGTAATTTCTGCCCATTTTTAATATTAAAAATAGGTAAAACCCAATAAATTCCACTAAAGAAATCTCCTTCCCTTTTTTGATAAAGTTAAGAGAAAATAGCTGAAAGGAACTGAACTTACAAGCATGGTCTCAATTGCAACTAAACAGAGAAGAGATATGAGAACCCAATAAGGAAAACAAACCTGGGAATGGAGAAGAAGCCCCTTTGTCTTCCCTTTCTTCTTCTTCTTCTTCTTGGTTAGGATCTAAATCTTCGTCAGAAGAGGAGAAAGAAGAGGCAGAGTCGTCATCCTTATCTCCATGATCTTGCTTGTAGAAACACCTCTTGATCATTGTCGAGAGAAAGAGAGAGAGTAGGCTGAAAGTAGTGCAAAGATGGAGCAGGCTTAATCGAAGAATATTATATATACTCACTTTCTACTTCAGCAACTAATACAAAAAAATCAAGATGCTATGAATAAAGCTACCCATATTTATTTACCTTTTTAATTAGTAGGTTCGCTTTGTTTTGTTGAGTGACTTATTTCTAAGTGCAAATTTTTTTCTTATATCAATCAACATAAGAGGTGGAACTTAGATTTGGAATGACAAGTGTTCTAAAATAAAGCTCCCCACCTCCAGCAAGTACTTCATATCATTTTTGAAATATAAAATAATATAAGTATATTACATCCATAGAATTTTTGTGATGCCTATTTGTCTCTCATTGCCGTGCAAGAAATCATAGCCTTTCAATTCAATTAATTAGACCAACATTCAAAAATAATTGTCAATTTACAATACAAAACATAAACGCATTAGATTGGCAAGGCCACTGCACGCACAACTTGTGGACCAGATAATTTCTAAAAAGTATGTTCGATGCGTAAATAAAAGCATTGAGAATAGCAAAATGCGATCTACAACGTAATGTGTGTATTATCAATGATTAAGAATTTGCCAATCCAGATCGAAAATCGCCCAAGAACATGCCAGTTTGTGGGCTGAATCACTGGCTCTAATTTATAATATATAAAACATATAGAAAAAGATTAAATAGCTCTAGTGGTTAGATCTATCCGACCTTTTCCACAAGGTTGGACATATATATATATATGGAAGCATCTACGCAGTGCCTATGGGCGAAATGCTACAGTGATTTCACCGATAGGCTCATCGCCATCCGAAAAAATCGGATGCCATGCATTTTTTAACCGCCACGGACATAGCATGTCCGTGGCGGTAGCGTTACGGACATACTAGGTCTATGACCGCAAAAAAATCACAAGGAACCAGAACGGACGGCGGGTCATCGGTGGCGGTGGCGAAACACTGTAGCAATTCACCTATAGGCATTTTTTAGGTTTTTCCTATATATATATATATATATATATATATGTTTTGAATGGTAATTTGATAACTTCTCCATCAACCAGCTTAACCATATTTTTTCTTTTATAGCATTGCCATGTTTTATGATTTTCTTCTACGACTTCTACATCAGTTCTGGTCAAATCTTTATTTCCCTATGTTTTCAGTGACTTTTATAACTTCTCCATTAACTGGCCTAACATTCATTAATGTCAATTGTAACTATTCACTCAAATCCATAACGAGTATATATTTTGCATGATCACACGTTTCACATATAGAACCCAATTTGGTTACATATTTTAAACAAAGAGTTTTAATGTTCATCAAATGACTATCATAAATTTTGATTGATGCAGATACATCACCTTTCTTTTTGGTGTCTTAAGAATGTAAATCTATGGTCTCCCTGAATATTTAAACCATTCTCAACATAATAGAAAAAGGATGATATGAATCATATAACCACTAAATTGGACTTTAAACAACCAGCTGTGGATTGACGTCTTTAGACACAAATACCATCTCCCGAACTCTCCTTGGCTGCCGGATCTTAAACCAAATCAGAGGTCATCTGGTCTTTGGAGGTCTATTTGCCCAGTTTTCTTTGCCTTCAAATCTCACATAAGTTTTTAACCAAGAGAAGGAGATCGCATCCTTTTTTGGCACGACCTTTGGCTGGGCCATACTCCTCTTAGGGATAGATTTCCTGATCTTTTTTCTCTGGCCAGAAATCAAGAGGCTACGATAGCCCAAGAAATGCTTTCGGCAGGTTCATCCCGCTCTTGGAACCTAGTCTTCATAAGGGCTCTCATGGACCTAGAGATTGGAAATTTTGCCACCTTGTCGGCAGAACTTCAATCTTGCTTCCTCACTCCCTCGGGTCAAGATCAAATTATTTGGCGTCCGTCCCAGACGGGAACCTTCTCCGTCTCCTCTTCTATCACAGTCTTTCTCTCATGCCAACTTTCCCTCTAGCTCCTAACGTTGTTGCAGCCAAAGCCTGGACAACTTTAGCCCCACCCAAAATCAAGATCTTCATGTGGTTGGCCCTCTCCCAAAGAGTCCTAACTGTAGATCAATTGCAAAGAAGAGCGAGCCCGATTCCTAATCAATGTGTCATGTGTCTCGAAGCTTAAGAGATCAATGATCATCTACTACTGCACTGCCCATTTGCCTTTAACATTTGGGCCTCCATCCTCAAATTGTTTAACATGCCATGGGTGTTACCTGAAGAGGTGACTTCCATCCAACCTTACCAGTGGCACAAGGCTGAAATTCTCCTTTGGAAATCTATGGTGGCAGCAGCTTTGTGGGCCATCTGGCTGGAGCGCAACAATAGAATTTTCAGGCGGAATTCTCAACTTGCTACAAAGTTTTCAACAAGCTCAAGTCCATGATAATCTTTTAAGTGATCAATCATCAGCGTTTCAAAGGAGTTACTGCCTCGGCTTTCAGCCAAGACTGGACAAATATTTTTCAACTCCATCAACCGTGCCGGCAAAGGGCTTCCTGATGGAAACCCCCTCAATTTTGAGGGGTGCTCTCTTGGCAACCCCGGTCCGTCAGGGATAGGAGCAATCTTCATAGACCACCTCGGTACTACTGTGGCTACAACATCTAAACAAATAGGCCACATTGGCTCCATGGAGGCTGAAGCACTCGCTCTCTTGGAAGGCCTCAAACTCACCCCTTCAACTGCATTCGCTTGTAGTGGAGGGTGATTCTAAGAACACCATTACTTGGCACAGAGTCTTTCTTCCTCACCCCGTCCTTGGTCCTTGGCACACGTCTTTGACGAGATTGATAATCTTTTCCAGAATATGTCCATCATGTGGATGCATACTTGGAGGGAAGGAAATCAGGACGCTGACTCCCTGACTAAAGAAGCAGCGGCGATGGCTAATGTTTAGATCTTTTTGTTTTGGTTTTTTGGCCTTTCCTCATGTTTTGCAAATCAACCTGTTTTCCTAGGTTGTTGTGCCTCATTGTAACCTCTTAAAAGAGGATTTTGATTATGCTTTTTGTTTGTTCTCTTCCTTGAGCATCCTCGCTTTTGGATTGCCAAGGACTCTCGTATTATTCTCTCTTATATATTAAAGGTTAACATTAAGAAAAAAAAAAAAAGCTCGGGCTTGGATAGGCCCCTACCCAGCCGGTGCCCAACTCTTTTGGACTGCCCGAATGCCTCCGTAATAATAATAATAATAATAACCATATGGTCAACTTCTTGCCAAAAATTGTACATCCATCTCTCTCTAGCCTTTCCACCATTGCAAGATTAACAAACAAGTAACTAATCTCTCTCCAACATCGCAAGATTAACAACCAACTAACGAATCTCTCTCTATAGCCATTCCACCATTGCAATATTAACAAACAAGTAACTGTCATCTTTCACACTTCAATTAATATCCACTCTCTGATATCGACCAACGACCGCAATGACCCTCTGGTGTACCATACTGCATAGGTGGGAAAGTAGAAAGAAAGAGGAACGATAATTTGTCCCTTCTCTTTCTAGAGAGACAAATCCCTATTTTCCAGAGGCAATGACACACATAATCAACGAGATCCTCAGTCTCCACTCACATTAAATTGAATAAAATAAAAGATTAAACAAACAACAAAGATAAACAACCACAAGAAAAACCCAAGCAAACTAAAAAGAAAAAGAGGAGACGAGCATAATTTTTGAGCTTTTCACATATGAGAACTCACTAACCTCTGAGTAACGTATTCTTGTTCTCAATCCAGCGCTAGAAACCAATTTGAAGATACCTCACACTAATCCCCAAACTCTTCCCCTGCACAGTCTGTAATTTCAGAGAGAAAAATAGAGAGAGAGAGAGAGAGAGAGAGAGAGAGAGATTTGGTTGGGTTTCAAATCGGGGTGAATTGGTGGTTTTGACTGGAGCGGACGATGAACAAAAGAGGGTAAGGGGGAGCAGTGAAATATCAGAGAGAAAGTTTAGAATTACAGAGAGAGAGAGAGAGAGAGAGAGAGAGAGAGAGAATAGGAAGATGAGAGAGAAGGGTTAGATGCAGAGAGAGGAAGAGAGGGTTTCGAACAAGGTCCTTAGGGTTTCGAACGGGGGAAATTTAGGCGGGGAGCTTTTTTGGGATCGGGTGGTATGATCCCGCGAGATCAAAATGTCCGCTTATTTCCTCGGGCAAACGATCTATCCACGGCATTTTAGAATCGAAATTTGGAGATCCACCAATGTTTTCAGTTTTAGTTTTGGGTGTGGTTTATATAAGGTTACAATCTTAAACAATCAAAGTAGGTGCACCCCTAAATTTTCTTATAAGATGTAATTTTAGTGCAAAAATTTCTGAAGATGATGTAAAAATCTATTTTTAACTTTAATTATAATATTTTAGACTTTAAAAATGTTTCAAATCAAATAGACCGATAAACACATAAAAAATATAAAAATTAAGGGTTAAGATAATATCGTAAGATGCATTATTTTTTGGACTCAAAATCTTTTTTCTTTCGTATTTATACATCTGAACGTCTAGATGATCAATTAAAGAGCTTTCCAATTTCAAAACAACTTACAATGAATTTTTAAAGTGCACCTTAATTCTACATTATAAGCTTTCAACCTTATGTAAACTTTAGTTTTAAAGGCTTAGATCCAACTTTGTAAAAAATAGATAAATGGTATTTTTTTCATGGTGCATAGTGTTTCAAATTTATTTTATTCCCAAAAATAGTCCAAAATTATGTTTAACTGGATGAAGAAATTACTCCAATAATAGGAGCATGAAATGTTTTGACTCTTTTTTAAGGTGTGAATTTTAAAGTCCATGCTTCAAGTGACAATTATAAGGTTATAATATGTTACATAATTCATACACTAATATAAAAAAGGGAAAATTTGTTTTAAAACCTAGATGTAAACTAGCCAACCATCCAGGATACTAGGTCGCCGATCTGCATCAACAAGGGAGAATCGGTCCATAAAAAATAAAATATATAAAATAATTGTAATAATAATAATAATAATAATTTATTAGACTGGTTATATAATTCATTTTCTTTTTGAGATACTTTTTAAGAAATTATCTATTTAATTATATACTTTTATAAAAGACTATATTTTCATTTGGTCTTGAGATATTGGTAGTTTGTTTAAAATTACACTTTATTGTAGGACACTTTACCACAATAAATAAAGGATGTGGTTTGCATAAGGTTGCAACTTTAAACAATCTAATTAAGGGGCAGGACCAAAATTTATTACAAGATGTAATTTTGGTATAAAAATTTATTAGAATTTCTTGAAAATCTATTTCCAATACTAATTATAACATTTTAAACTTCATCAATAGTTCAAATCAAATAGATCTATAAACATATGAAATTATTGAAAAGTGACGGTTTAGATGATGTGTTGCAAGTGCACTATTTATGAGATTTAATTTCTTTTCATATTCGTATATCTCGATATCAAGATGATCGATTAGAGGATTTTTCAACATTAAAACAACATTTTTCCGATGGAATTTTGAAGTGCAACCTTACATAAATAAATAAATAAATGGCTTAAAGATACGTTTGGGCGGTGAAATGACAAAAGTTGGTGTGTATATGCTCGTATAGGGGCACATTGTATGATTACTCTCTTGGGAAAAACTTTTTATGTTCCCCTACAACATAGAAGTTCTATCCTCCTCCTACCATCCAGCTGTCCATTTTTTTATTAAGAGAGCCACTCACCGTTTGATCTTAGATCCAACATCTTAAAGTATTTTGTTTTTATTTTTTTTAATACAGTTTTTCTGAATATAAATTTTGGTACGTACCATCTTCTCATTGGGGCTCACCTATAAAAAATATTAACAATAATTTTTCAATAAAATAATGACCAAAATACCCCTTGAAACTTTTAGAGGTATTTTGATCATTTTATTTTAATGAAAATATTTTTTTATATATTTTTTGTTAGTGCGAGTTTAATAGAGGAATGGACGTCCAAAATTTGGTGTCAAAATAGTTGTAGAAGAAAAAAAATTAAAAATAAAATAGTGTAAAGACGTAACATTGTGATTAGGACAATTTTAGCCCTCCATTAAAAAATGAACGGTTGGATAAGGGGAAGATAGAACTTCTACGTTGGTATGTATATGCTCGTATAGGGGCACATTGTATGATTACTCCCTCGTGGTAAAGACATACCAGGCCCTGTTTTATAGATATAAAGTTTAGAGATCCATTATAAAATTATATTTGAAAGATAAAAGTTAAAGTTTAAAACTTAAAACATTTATTTGGTGAAACAATATACATAAGGTATCATACAATCTCTTGATATTTTTTTCATGTTGTGTATTACTAATTTGGACAATTTGTTTTAAACATTATACACTAGTACCTTGTTTTACCATAGTTGTTTTCTTTCTTTTCACCACATCTCCATCCAAGCCTAAGTCCCAAAGCTCCCAATACATTTTAAGAGTGCCACGTGATCCCGAACCAAGTGGTGTTATATATATATATATATATATAATATAATATAATAATATAATAATAGATAGATTTGAAAATTCACAAAAATAGATATGAGATGATATATTTAACGATTTAGCCATATAGTTTGATTTAATTTGAAAATATCTATAGAAAAGACACATGATTATGAATTAGAATAGGCGCAAGTATGTAAAATATTAAATAGTGCATCCTTCATTGGCATTTTGATAAATTATCGTTGAATATTATAATATTATTTATTTCACATACTGTAAAATCTAGTTGGTTTTCATATTAAATTTTATTTATTGGATTCCAGTCACTTTTTTTTAAAAAAAAACATGGCACCTGTTTTCCAAAGTATATCTAGTTATAGTGATTGGAACATTTAATTTGATAGGGATTCCACATTTGACTTATAATAGATAGCTTATAGTAAAATAGTTTTGAATGTTTTTTTTTTAATCTCTCTTTTCAATTTCTTCGCTTTTCTTTGCTTGCATTGATTTTTATATGATAGATGAGATAGACTTTGTAAGTGGAGATAGACGTGAGAATTTTCAGCTAATCATCATTAGTTTTACAAACTTATGAAAGTTAAAGGTAATGTATGTTATATTTATTTTTATTTGATTGTAAAATATTTGGAGATTATTTACATCTATTTAAAAATATAATATTTATTTTTTGTCAAAATTGTTATGTTTATTTCTATTTCTTGAATTCCAATTATTTTATTTTCTTTCTAAATCAGGTACCTATTTTATTGACAAAAAAATATGTACTTAGATTGACTCGTCTCTCATTCTAGCAAGAAATCATGTTTTTAATTTATCGTAGATTGTTTTGAAAACTATTTTTTAGCATAGGTGGATATTCTATGGGAGTTATATAAGACATTTTTTGGCTAAGAATATTGGATTTAGATTAAGAGCCTATCTAAAAGAGTTTAGAGGTAGATCTTTTAAAAATAGGAGGAAAAGGGAAAGATAACACAGTTAAATTGTTCTTCATCGGGAAAAAAAGGCTACCACGAAAATACCATTCATGAATTTATGAAATGAAATGGAAAACATGCTGTTGTTTACAAATGAATTTAATAGAAAATTATATAAAGATTACAAACTGTTAACTTCTATTACCTATTTTACCACGTAATCGATATCCTCAAATGTTTCAAAGTTTGAGATTTTCTCAATATCAACCTCCATACGATGGAAAAAGTTTATATAAGGTTGCAACGTGTAAAAATGTAGAATTACACATGCACCTCAAAAGTCGAGCGGAAAAAGTCGTTGTAATATTGAAAAGCTTTCTAATTGATCATCTCGACATCAATATGTATTAATATGAAAAAAAAAAAAATTTTGAGTTCTAAAAATAATACATCATATAGCACATTATCTAGACCGTCCATTTTCAAGATCCATTTTCAAGATTTTCATATATTTATCGATCTACTTTATTTTAACCATTTTTAGAGTTTAAAATTTTATAATTAGTTATGAAAATAGATTTTCATATAATCCTAAGAATTTTGACACCAAAATTACATGTTATGATAAAATTTGTAGGTACGCCTTTATTGGATTGTTTAAGATTGCAACCTTTTATAAACCACACCTTATATGATTATATTAAAAAAGCCTTACAAGAATTTTCTTCTAGAAATGAGACCTCATAAGTTCGTTTTTTACTTTGGCCCTCCCACTTTTATAAATGGGTAAATAGACCCATTTGTCGCTCTTCTGAAAAATAAAATCTTAAAACTTCTCATCTGTCATTTTTTCCCTATTCTATTTGGAAACCTAACATATTCTTCCATCCTCTCACATTCTCTCTCCAAATAATGTGAGAGGAGGCCATGTGTGAGGTTCTATAGAGAGAGAAAGCAAGTGGAGGAAAAAATGAGACTGGATTTCTATAGATTTTTAGAAAAAGGATGTTATTGGAAGCAAAAATGAGATTTGATTTCTAGAGAGCGAATATGAGACAAGACAAGAGTTGGGTCGGGTTTTTAGAAAAAAATGTGACAGTGGAGAAGAACATGTTGGGTGTTTAGAGCGAGTGTGATAATTAAGGAATAATAAGTTGGGTTTTAACTGGGAATATGAGAAAGGGAAGAGCTTAAACTTTTGGCTTTTAGAGGACAGACAAAGGGGGGGGGGAAGAAATAATGTTTGCATTAATTGTTAGACTGGCATTCATTTGGACTACTTTTACAACCAAAAAAATGTAATTCATCCTTCTAAATTGGTAGCCGTTGGCATGAACAAAAATTTGAAAGTCGTCGGTTCAAACAAATCCAACAAATGGGCATTTTGCCTGTGAGAACAAGTGTTTAATTTCCTGTGAGAGCACCAAATGCTTTTCCTATTTTCTTAGTTATTGGGTTGATTCCCTACATGGACGATTCAACCTTAGAGCAAATTGTATTGTTTACGCTCGGATTTGCGCCTAGCTAGAATTTCAAAGGGGATGTCTACATGCATTCACCAAAAATATGTGCGATGCAGCTGACTTCCCATATGATAAAAACTATAAATGTGGTGTCTCCAAAAGTACATATTTGTGCTTTCAGAATTCAAGTTTCTGAAACTCGTATCGATATCCAAAACGGCATTGTGTCGTGCCTATGCTAATAGTGCACACAAATAATATTATGATTGTTTTATGATTGTATCATAGAATTATTGTGTTCTCCAGAAAATTGTCGAAACACAAGCTAAAATGGATGCTACCAAGTGGGAGAATGCACCTCATAATGGATGCTACCAAGTTTTGAAATGTTCCACACCAGAAATTACAAATTAGGGCAGCCAAGCATCTGGGTTCCAACTGTTTGTAAACCTAGTAAGGTATGCATTCCACACGCAGGTTCACTTTCCTTGTGTAAATATGTTGAACAGGCCCCTGAATTTAAATTGATAGGATAAAAAATGGGAAGTTTCATTATATTTTGATCACAATAGTTTCTTGTGGGCCTGCAAAATTAGTAAAATTTTATCACGTTTTTTTATCAATCCAATGAAATTGATGAACAAATCACCGAACTGTGATTAGTTCATCAGGTGCAAAAGAATCCAAAGCTCAAAACAAACAAGGGAGTCACATTAGTAGTTCAGTGCAATAAGCACAGAAACAATCAAAGCAAACAAGAGAGTAGGAAAAAAAATACAAGCCTCAAAGAGAACAAACTATGTAGAAACACTAGATATAAATGAAGAGAAAAAATGATATAATTCCCCAAGCCAGCTAAAAGAATAGATAAATATACTTATCAATCTCCTTGCCATAAGTGCTTTTCTTGATCTATTTAATCTGGTTTTTCATCTTTCGTCCTCTGTCCACAGATTCGACATCATGAATGCATCATATGTGAAAAACATCACGGCAAAGAAGTGTCACAGACCAACAAAGAGATCTGTAGAGTCATCATGAATCGGTCTGTTAATTCAGAATTATAAAGAAAAGTCTTTCTTGCTACATATAGTATTATTAATTCTGATAAAATTTACCATAGCTTGGCGATCGGAAATTTTATATGATTCTATCTACCATACATTCTTAAGAGCCGTACTTTTCCCATTTGTCTAAGCCAGGTGGGCACTTAAAAGCATCAATTTGGAGGGGAAAGGACGTGTACCAGTTATCTTAGAAGCTAAAAGAAAAAAAAAAAAAATCCAAGAAAAAAATTGTTGCAAGAAGAATATCAACACACAGATAAGGGTGGGAGCACTCTCAATAGGCCTGAATAATGCAATTATGGTAGAAGACACACTGATAAGTGCATGCATATGATACAGCAGAATACATAGCAAGTTTGATATTGTTTGATGACTACTTTCAAACCTGACTTTCTAAAAAAAACAGCAAAAAAAAAAAGGAAATAGGAGACAGAGAATGGCTGAAGAAGCTAAAGAACGCCGATAGAAGGCCAAATTATGCCCAACAATTCATTATTTGTTATTTTCTCTATCATTTTATTAATCAAATTTGAAAGTCGCATTCGTGTAATGATGTCATTGCAGATGTGACTTTCATTGAGCAAAAACATAACACTCTTAGTCTCACCCTCCCCAACTGTTTTGCATTTTGTAAAGATTTTTCAAAATATTGCTAGAACCTTCCTTTTGTACTTTTCAGAGGCTTGTTTGGCCATTAAAGTGGCACCTTTGAGGGAGAGAGGAGGGAGGGAGGGATTAGTGATATCTATCAGGATCTATAAATGTTGGCCTTTTGAAAGCAATGCCCATGTAGTGATATCTACAAATGTTGGCTTTTTGACGCAATAGCTCATGTATGATTGGAGGGGGGTTGGAAGGATTCTTGGAGGCTAGCCTCGCATTGCTCAGTTCAGTGAGGTGGAAGAGTAAGGAGAACACTGTAAGGTCATCCAGTCCATTCCCTAATTTGTGGAAGAAGGTAAAGAGGAAGCTACTGTTAATTTCAGTATCGGACATGAAATATGATTGAGCTGGGTAAACTCCTAGGTTTACTCCTGATGACCACTAGAAAGAACTTTTTTTTTTTTAAGCTTCCACTATAAAGGACTATTAGTATTATAATCAGGATGTTGGAAAACAGGAGAATGAATGCAGTATTCAGATTAAAAAGAAAACACTTGAGGGAAACGGTGATGCAAGATAGCTGAAAAAGTCGTCTCCTCAATTGACTACAAAAAAGTGTGGAAGAGAGTTGTTAGGACAAAAGAGATCAGGGCAGTGAGGCGGTACACAAGCACGTTAACAAGAAGTTCCTATGGAATGAACCCCCACAAAAGACAAAAATTGGTACATGGAACATGTTAACCGCCTCATGTATGCGAATGTAATGGGATGAACGAGGTGTTGCTAGGCAGCTGAACTATTCCAGATCTCAAAAGGGGCTTTTATTGTAATATTGTATGACTTCAATGCAGTTTTCTTCATGCATAAGAAGAGAAGTAGAGAGAGAAGTATTTAGCATTTTGACACCATCAAACTGGTGCATCTACCTATAGGAGGTGAACGGTTTTCTACTTCCCATGATGAAGAGACTACATAACCTTTATAATCCTATAATGAAGTGACTCGATTGACACCTTAGTTATTGATAAACTCGTTTCTTTGAGTAAATCGATGAACATTTCTACAACCAAGCCTTAAATATACCTCAGTAGTTATTGGGATATTGTTTTCTAATAGGTGCAGAATGTCATTTTGTTTTGAAAACATGAAGCTGGTGCATCTAAACTTCTTACAATAAGTACTAAAATGGTGGCCTGATTGCATTGAATAAGGATGACTAGAATTTGATTAGCTCAAAAGCTCCAATATATCAAGGGACAACGAAGGAGTGGAATTCCCTTGTGCAGACCTAAGGAATAGAAGATGACAATCCAGTGTGAGATGTTGGGACTAGATAGAGCTTTGAAAGCCTACAACGCCAGAGAAGTAGGAAGCAAGCAGTTGGCACAGAAAGAATAGAGCGAGATAACTTGAAAGTCATTTCTACCACAACATTGCCAATACTGGAAGACAAGGTAAAGTTAAAGGGATGAACCAATTATTGTTGTGGAAAATATCATTTAAGGGTCGAAACTCTTTACAAAATCATTAAGGGGGTTAAAAGATCCCAACTAATATTAGAGGGTTTACTTTTCAATTTTCATTTCATTAAGGTACCTCCTCAAAAGTTAACTTCAAAAATACCCAAATTGCCCTTGTTCAGTAGGGGCTTTTCTGCAATCCAACCCACCCTAAACATGCAAAGTGCTCAAATCATTTGGTTGGGGCCTCTTAGGTAGGTCAAATTCCTAAAATGCCTCTACATGTTCAGGGTTCCCAACCCTGAACAAGACAATTTGGGCATTTAGAGGATTTTTTTAAGAAATGAAAATTAAAAAGTAAACCCCCTAATGGTAATTGGGATGTTTCGACCCTTAATGATTCTATAAAGGGTTATGACCCCTTAAATGATATTTTCCCCTTATTTTTAAGGTGGGATACTACATATATATATATAGCTTTATTTTCTAATTCTAAATTTGGAAAAATAAAAATGAATAAAACAGAAATAAAAATCTATAAAAGATAAATTAAATATCTAAAATGATAGAATTGAAATTCATATTCTTATATTAGAGGAAATATGGTGTGGGGGTTAAGAGTGGTAAAGACTGCAGAACTTCAGTTTTGGTGGCATCTGGAGCCATACGTTGAAGTGGCTGCAAAGAATTCCAAGGAAGAAGAAGCTTGAAGGGAAGCATTCACACATGGTAGATAGAACCCTGGACTTATTGGACGCTATACACATTGAGGGCACTGCATATAGATAGACCCATGAAACCCATGAAACTTTCAGGAATGATCACGTTAAACAAGTTCTGAGATAATATATGGACTTTAATAGGCTACTAGAGCATGGATACAAAGATCAAGGATTCAGCACGGTTACAAAGATCTACGATTCAGGTTAGATTTTCGGTAGAGGGATCCCAACCAGTCTAAAGCATTTTCACCCTCTAGTTATTGGGATTATTGTGCTACTAGTACATGAGAACAATCTTCTAATCGTAAGAAAAATTCACAAGGTAACACTAATTTGAAACATAAAATTGCTGTCTTACTTCATATTATGGATCTTAGTCACATGCAATATGACTTACTATTGAGATTATAGTCCCTACAAGGTCACCTGCTAACACAGGCAATACACTGAGACATTGTAGATAGGATGCATCTTATGGAGAGACTATATATATAGATATATATATATATATATATATATATATGTGTGTGTGTGTGTGTGTGTGTGTGTGTGTGTGTGTGTGGGTGTGTGTGTTGATTTGATAGCATGTGTAGAAGTAGACTAGGCTGAAAGCCCAGCACTACTTTGGCTTCAGAATATTGAGCATTTCTAGGCTACTCCCCAGTCTCCATTATATGATGCCAAGTTATTACTTGAAATAAATTGCAATCTATGACACTTGTCAATAGCAAAACTATGCGGTTACACATGTTAATCATGAGCTAGGGACAGAGTTGATGTTTCTAACGCCATTGCATGAAGACAATGTTAGTGCTGTTAGGATAGTGATAACTCCCCCCCCCCCCCTCTCATAGTAAGAGAGAGGTATTAAGAATGTCATCACTTTACTCCAGATGCATCTCTCTACATATATAATATGAACAGTCTGAACTTCAAGCACATATCCTCACAAGGGTGTGATAACATCTACAAACACATGTTTTGAGGACAAAATATCAATGGTTTTACTCCCGATGTCAGCTTAAGGAGGGTGCCAAGTGTATCGAAATTTTATATGTGAGGGTCATAAAATTCTCTTTTGTAATACATTGAAGGCATATCCACAATTTCATGTCACCAGTGGACTCTATTCATCACATGGACACTTTTTCAGTTACTTGTTCCAAAGACCAGCATATATTACATATATTATGTGACCCCCTGAGAGGTCGCTCATAAGAATTACTTTACATTGGGGTCATTACACATCTTAATATTTGAAAGGTCTTCTCTCAATGTAGTTTTACATGCAGTCTCACTAGTTGTGATCTTGTTGCTTCAGCGGATAGACTT
This sequence comes from Amborella trichopoda, assembly GCF_054954075.1. Classification (NCBI taxonomy): domain Eukaryota; kingdom Viridiplantae; phylum Streptophyta; class Magnoliopsida; order Amborellales; family Amborellaceae; genus Amborella; species Amborella trichopoda. The sequence continues at coordinate 50,565,694 of NC_142341.1, read as the reverse complement.
GTTGATTTAACTAGTTGCAGTTTCTCTGGTTGTTACAGGTAGTCATTTAAAGGTGGGCATATTTGTACACAAATTGATTTTAACCTGTTGTATGCAATCCCTAAAATATAAGGGTGCCTCTAGTCATTCTTTATTTATTTAGAGTTCAGAAAAGAAAATTTTATTCATAGTCACCGGGATTCCCAACTTGGTGGCAATCCTAGTGGTCCCACGCTCCCAGAGCTGGACCTTGGATGAATCTCGCTCCCATATGGGGGGAACATGATCCCAATCAGTAAGGGATCAGTTAAATCACATTCATGTTGAATGGATCTTTTAAAGGAAACAAGTCTTAAATGCATATCCATTAAAAAAAAGAAAGTAATTATGCTACAAAATTGTGTTCTATATATTTTTCAAAGAGAAAAGATGCTTTTATTGGATGGGTCTGGAATTCTAAAATTTTTCATGTGATCCCAAAAAGTTGAGATCCAACTTCCCAAAATGTTGGTATCCGGATCCCTAAAATTTAGGTCGTACGAATAGTGATCCGGACCATAGGGAGCTTCTTGTCGATCACTATCAAACATTCCAGATCCCAATCTTGATCCCAACAACTATGACTATTTTATTTCATTCCATTTTTTATGAAAGTAGGCTCATCAAACTATAAATTCCATTTTTTATGAAACTAGGCTCATCAAAGTATAAATTCTTCATCCCTTAGAAAACTCATGTGCCTAGACAAAATGCTTTTTCGGCTTCTTATAGTGGGAAGACTTGCTTGTCCCATGTCAACACTGTGTTGAAATTTTCTCATTTTCTTAGTAAATTTTATGTTGAATTTTACTTTCAGTAGATCCAAGATACAAAATCATCCAATCAAAGGCATATGCTGACTTTTTCTAAAATTCTAGAGAACACCTCTTATAAACTCCTCAGACAAATTTCAATGCTTTCTAAATACATAATTAATTACCGCAAGAAAGGATTCTCAGCCGGCATGAGAACTCTTCATATCACTCTCTTACACACTAGGTGACCTGCAAGCTTCAAAGTAGTATAACACAAATTGCTCAACTGATAGATATAGTAAGGGTTGAATTAAGGAAAGATTATTTTCAATTGTATAACTTATATAGAAAAAGTGTATAATGGATTAGATGATGTTGAGTGCCCCAGCAAAAGTTTCCAGTCATATGTCTTACATGTACGTACACCACTTATTCTTTTTGTAAGTTTTTAGTAACTTTATGTGGCTATGTTATTGTCATGTGATTGCTATACTATGGTTGAAAATGGGATCGGGCAATAAATATTGGATGGGGTTACAGAAAATGAATACAATAAAAAATACTCCGAGAGATTGGAATACATACTTAATGGAGAGAAAAGTAATAATATGCTCTTTTGAAACTTGAGCATAATTTTCCGATAGACTGCAGTATAGGTTCAAATGGCCTAACATGAAATATATTTAGTTTGTGGATGCTCCAATTCAGAGCTTCCATGTGAGAACTAATGTCAGAAAATTTTTCAAACCAAACTGATCCTATTGCATTTTTAAATTTTGCTTGAACTACTGTTGTAAACTTCTATTACCAGTAATGTTGGTCAAACTTCAACTGTTTTAAAACATCAATAGGTCTTTAAAAGCGGTTCCCATTGGAATATGAATCATTCTTCCTTATATGATATTTTCATTAACATATCTTCTCACTTCTGGCATTTGTTTAGTGTTTTTGGTGATCCTTTACTTTTTGATCGGGTTTTTTTATCTGATACTTAATTGTCACCTAGTGTGAATTGGTTAGCGGAGGAGCATCTAGCCTCCCACTACAAAGATTCCCTAGTTGAGTTGGATGTGAAGGATTGGACTCTGAGGAGTTATGGACAAAAGTAAAGGGAGAGATAGATGGGGCAGTTCCTGTATGTGAACTGGTCAAAATGAGGTCGACTCAGTTGACAACGGAAGCTGGGGAGGGATCGAAGGGGTGAGGAGACTGATATGTGTTTAGACTATTAGTACATTCATGTAGTCGAATTATTTATGGCAATATTTGTTCTTATTTTTGTGGGGAGGAGAAACTCCATCACGGCTGATCCCGAGCTCGTATGAGAAAGAAGAAGGGTTGCATTAGGTTGGCCGTCAGCATAAAACTTTTGCCACATCATAATCATCAACAAAGCCTTTCCCAACTAATTGGGGTCGGCTACAAGAATCCTGATCTGCTATTCCGAATTCATGAGAAGTTTTGGCAAAGTTTTTCTATAGGAATTAGCCAACCCCAAGTAGTTGGGGTAAGACTTGGATGATGAAGACGACGATGATGATATAGAAAAGCTAGTACTTCATGGAAGAGGACTTGTACCAAAGTTTCTCATTAGAGTGTAATAGTCATCTTTTTGGAGTCTGTTGATTCAGCATACTATGGTGATCCAAATTTAACCAGTAGTCAAACAACACTGTTGTTTTGGGTAACAAACAAGAAGTTTGTTTGCATAAAGAGAAAAGGTGTCATTAGAATTTGATGGTCATGCTCTTGTCATTAGTTGAATCCGCATACTATGCCAAATCAACTTCAACTAACAGCCAAACAACACATTTATCGGGATAAAGAGGAAAGGTATCAGTCTAGAAGATTAGACAGAAGAAGGAAAAAGGCAAGTTAGTTAAGTAAATTTCCAATCACAGAGCTTCCTAAAGAACTAAGGCGGAAAATCTCCATGGGATTGGTATAAATGCAAAGATAGAGTGTTTGTAATCATATACACATTAAGTCCTTCAGTGCTCAAGTTCGGCGATGTTTCTTATGCTGGTTGATAAGACAGCTAAACCAGAACACTAACAAACCATCTAAAAAAAATAGTAATTGGGATGTGAGAGGCTATGAAAGCTTCTCAATATTGCATTGGATTAATCATCATTTCATTTAATTTTTTGCATGCATCAAATAACTAAAACAGGATAGTGACTTCTCAAACATTCCATCATCCATAATGCACACCAAAAGGGGAATTCGGTGGAAAAAGATAATCCATAATTTGCTTTACATAGAAGAAATTGCAAGGGGGGTAAAACCGCATGATCTGAAATGCAAAATTCATGTAGATAATGAAGCTAAAGACTGCAGATTTCAATATCCAAATAACTTGAAGTAGGAAAAGAATAATCATATAATAAAGAGGAGAATTGAAAAACTTGACATTCTAATAAATACATTTTTCTGCTTCTAGAATTAAATAAATAAAAATCTTAAAGGAGTAGAATTTACCTGTTTAAAGCAAGATACATCTTCTGCTTCAAGACAACGAATCTAAATAAAAATAAAGGCTCACAATCGCCGAAAAATTGCCTAATAGGAACTTTGATTTCTATCTCACACCAGAATAAATAAATGAACAAATCATACATCTTCCAAAACATGATGCAATTTTGGAACCCTCCGACGAAATAAAGGCTCTAGCCTGAACGAAGGAACACCCTTCAACCACCTTTTAGCATCATACATTTCATTCCATGCCTGAACTATCTCATCAATCTTGAAATTCAAGCCTGCATCATACATAGTAAATTGAGAAATAATAGTCAACTATCCTTTCACTTATTGACTTCATGACAACTTCAGGGAAGTACGAAAAAAAATGGGTATAGAATAGCTTACATATCAGTAATCTGAAATATCAGACATGCATGAAGAAGGTGGTCTATAATTTAAAATCCTTCATAATAAAGGATTGGTATATATTACCATCTTGAGCAATGACATGCACTCGATGGTTGTTCGAGAAAGAACAAGATAAAAATGGGTGTCGAGTAGTTTAGATAGCTATGGAGGATAAAACGGCATGATCTGATTGCAAGGGGGACAAAATGGCATGATCCGAACTGCAAAATTCATGTAGATAATGAAGCTAAAGACTGCAGATTTCAATATCCAAATAACTTGAAGTAGGAAAAGAATAATCATATAATAAAGAGGAGAATTGAAAAACTTCATGTTCTAATAAATAAAAATATTAAAGGAGTAGAATTTACCTGATTAAAGCAATATACATCTTCTGCTTCGAGACAATGAATCTAAATAAAAATAAAGGCTCACAATCGCCCAAAAATTGCCTAATAGGAACTTTGAATTCTATCTCACACCAGAATAAATAATGAACAAATCATACATCTTCCAAAACATGATGCAATTTTGGAACCCTCCGACGAAATAAAGGCTCTAGCCTGAACGAAGGAACACCCTTCAACCACCTTTTAGCATCATACATTTCATTCCATGCCTGAACTATCTCATCAATCTTGAAATTCAAGCCTGCATCATACATAGTAAATTGAGAAATAATAGTCAACTATCCTTTTACTTATTGACTTCATGACAACTTCAGGGAAGTACGAAAAACATGGGTATAGAATAGCTTACATATCAGTAATCTGAAATATCAGACATGCATGAAGAAGGTGGTCTATAATTTAAAATCCTTCATAATGAAGGATTGGTATATATTACCATCTTGAGCAATGACATGCGCTCGATGGTTCTTCGAGAAAGAACAAGAGAAAAATGGGTGTCGAGTAGTATAGATAGCTATGGAAGGTCCTCTATTTGAAAAATAACAATTCATAGCTACAAAAAAATGGTTATCAACTAGTTAACATGGCTATAGATGTATTCCGTGTTTTAAAACCCGGATCTAGCGGCTGGATTGGTCCCGTGCTGGATCCCCAGTGTGGGAATCGCCGAATCGGTCAAAAATAAAGAAAATAATAATATTCTAATAAAAAATTAAGATAAAATAAAATGAGAGGAACAGGGATTATGACGATCCAGATTGCTTGGTTCTTAGACAAACCGAGTGAGTTTGTCAAAACCAGACCGATTCCCAATTCTAGCTAGGAACCGGGTCGGTCCCCATTGATTCCAAATCAGGATCGGTAATTCACGATCTGGATCAACATTTTTGAATCATTAGAAATAATCATTGACCATCAATATCTTGGGCCATAATTTAAAAATCCGAATATATGGGTCAGTGTACCTTCTAGAGCAGTTGAATTTGAAGGGTGGTTCTTTATCATGACAGCTATGTCAATTGGGGAAGCACCGGCATGTTTGAATTTCTCAACAGCAGCTTCCAAACATTCGTCCCAGACTTGTAAGCCCAATTTAAATTCTATAACAGAGCGCTCATAAAGCATAGTACCCCATAAGAGGTTGATTTGTGACCTCATATTTGCAGCCAGTTCAGCAGCTTCATCAGGAGATAGTTCCTTTGTGACCCCATTTTCTCCTGTCTTTTGTGTTTCAGTTTTCCCCTTAATTTTTAGGTCATTCAAGCGCTTGTCTTCCATCTCCTCCCACATATTCGTGCCCCTCTCCATATTGTCCTCAGCATTGTTGAACAACTGAAGGACCTCTGAAGAAGGCCAAGTCTCTAAATCCACATGGCTACCAAGAACAAAATCCCATCCTAGTTTGGCTTGCTCAAACTGTTGTTGCCCAAGAGCAAGAAACCCCTCATAAAAGTCTGGTTTGATCCTGAGAGCTTCCTCATATTTCTCTCCTGCCTGGTTGTATTCTCTTTGAGCCCATTCATAGCCATTTTTAATCTGTGATAGGACCAACTCTCTTGGAACATTCTCTCCATAAGACACTCTCCTCTTTGCTCTAGACATATGGACGTTCCCCCAGTTGAACAAAGCAAGAGCCGCCATTTCTTGGAACTTCTCAGCTGCGATTTCAAACAAGCCTTGAGCTTCTTCACTAGTTACAGTATCCTCCATGGCTTCTGAATAGAGCTTCATACCAATCTCATGGAGATCCAAATAAGCCTCAGAATCAAAACCCACATGACTTTTGAAGAGCCTAGCAAATTGTACAATCCAATCATCAATATGAGGAGCCTTGTCTGAGGCCAAGACCCCATTTTCTCTTGGGCCTTCCTTGGGTTTTTGTGAGTCCGTCTCATTATTCACATCCTCAAATAAAGGCTCCTGATCAGGACCAACATCGAATATATACAACCTCAAGGAGCCCTGAGAGTCTGCAGATTCCTCAGCCCATCTGAGCTCTTCAGTGGTTGTAATCGTCACCAAGTCTCCTTCAACATCCCTATATTTAATTAAGACTGCTTTAGAACAAGGAAAACGATTTCGAACTATCTCTCTTAACTGCCTAATGTTGCAATTCACTGGTAACTGGCCCCATCTTATATCCTCTCCTAAAACCAGCTTCACTGCCTTGGTAGGTTCAACTTTAACATTTTCCTCCACAATCGCTTTATCTTTCTCCTCCACAATTATCTTGTCTTCAGTCTTGCTGATCTTCTTTTTCCTTGACTTCTCTTTTGAACCTTTAACTTGGGGTTGCTGGGTAACTGGTTCTATTACATTCTCTTTTGAAATTTTAACTTGAGTTTGTTGAGAAACTGGTTCTACCACATTCTCTGCGCTTATATTGTCTGGGGCAAAGCCTTTTTTCTCTAAAGCTTGTTTTAGCCTCTCTGCAATCTCTAGAGCAGTTAGATTCTTTGGCTCTAAGCTTAACACTGTGTTGACATCTCGGAGAGCCAAGTCAAGCTTGGTTAAAGCCTCATAACATTTAGCCCTTTTCAATAATGCTTTGGTGTATTTAGGGGAAACTTCAAGAGCCATACAACATTCATTAATGGCCTTCTGGTACTCTGAAGGGTTCATCTGCATGAAACAGGCAGCTATGTTGCTGTGAAGGTATGCACAATCTATATGCCCTTTAGGGAGTAGTTTTAGGGCATGCTCGTACTTAGACCTGGCTTCAAAGTATTCTCTCTTCTGGAAAAACTTGTTGCCTTCTTCTTTTAACTCCTGGGACCTTAAAATAAACACAGTCATGTCCACATCAATGGTTTTGGAGTTGAGGTCACCTGCTTTATTCTGCTTCATCGATGCATTGCCAGAATTTGATTGTGAGTGGTTCTTTTTCTTCCCACTAGGCTTCCCCATGGTAATACAGCTACAACACCTTAATTACAGATCTAGATTTCTTTTATTTGTTGCTTCCAACCAAGAAAACAGTAAGAACAGGCCCAATTAACTCACGACAAAGCAGTTTTCCTTTCCCTTTCTTTTGTCTGAATCGAAAGAGGAAAACCCCAATTCAAGGTACAGAAGATTTAGCCCTCTCAATCTTCCAAGATAAAGTGGAACACTGAAACAAGGCTATAGGTTATATAATACAAATCGAACTTTGGTTCTGGAAGGTGGGCTTCTTCTCAAAGAAAGCTTCTCAATTGCAAAATTCTGAAACTTCCAAACTAATCTAAATGAACAGTCAGCTAAAGAAACCCACCTACTAGTTTATCCTATAAACCCAATTTCTTCAATTGTAAATCCCTCCAAAACCATACAGCCCTAAATTCAGCTGGAAACAAATGCTAATTATATTTTCGGGCCCAACTTTGTCAATTCGGCGCACTCAAAGCCAGATTCAGCTGAACTGAAGAGAAAATGGACAATTTCTACTAAATAATTACCTTACTGATTACGGGATCTTTCAGAATTTGAACCCAATCCGAAACTCAAATACAGTTGAACAAAGAAGAAACCGTTCTTTTCCTTTCCAAAACCTAACTACCACAACTTCCAAAGCTTCAACCACAACTTCAGCTGTTAACGGAAGAAAGAGGAAAAAACCCAATTTTTTTCTTCAATAACAGAGCCCTACAAAACCCAAACTTGCCGGAATATTAAACAAAGGATCCAAATCCTATTTCTAAATTGCAGAATTCTCCAATATTCAAATCAATTCAAACCCAAATCCAGCTGAAAGTCACAAACAAAAATACCCCAATTTCACTTTTCTAAAACATTTTCAATTTGAAAAGGTCATAAACCAAGTCCAACACAGATTCAGCTCCCCAAAAGAACCCTAATTCCATTCAAATGTGCTCAATTTCCTCATACATATGTAAGGGAAATCAATGTCTAAAAAGCTTATCTGGAAAATGAATTTTTCTCACAGAACCTCCTTCATGATATCTACGCTTCAAATGCCTTCTGATGCGATGGCAGCCAATCATTTCTTTCTCTTTTTACCCCCCTTTTCTTCTCCATCCTCTCCTTCTTCTTCCTTTCTTTTTTTTTTTTTTTTTGCCCTTTTTTCTAATTCTCCCCAATTCTGAGAAAAAAGCGTACTGTAAAAGCCAAAAGGCCCGCAAAATATTATTTTTTATTTTTCTCTCATGCACCAAGTTGCAGAGGACTACGGACTGGAGGTTGCTGTGGGGTTGCCTCAGGAGAAGCGTTCAGTGCCATTGAAAGGAGGAAGCGAAAGAGTTACAGAGAAAGGAGGAAGCGAGAGAGTTAGAGAGGAGGAGCTAAGTAAGCGATTGGAGAATTTGAAGGCAAGAGGGTGAAGAAGTGGAGGTTCTGATGATTCGTGGTGGTCTTGTGGATCTCAAAGACATTGGATTTTGGGTTTCTCTTAGACCTGGGTTTTATGCTTCGAATTTGGCATGCTTCTAGATTACGTTTTCACATATTTTAAGAGGGTAAAAAAAATATATTATTTTTTATTTTTTATTACGAGAAGGAACCAAAATAATGCTTTCGAGTGTTCCAAGGGTATGGCGTAAAGTGCAGGATTCCACAAATTAAAGCTATTAGAAAAATAAATAGATGGGAAAGTATAGCATGGTACATGCAGTATGCTACTTTTAGCATATATACTTTTTGTGATAGCAATTGGGTTTAAAACAAGGTGCTATCATCTATACAACCATCTATTGTTTACAACAATTGATGATTGAGATTGTTGATCTCAAAATCATCTAATCCCACCTAAAAATCTTTGGGACCATCCTGATTCCCTGACGGTATTAGAAACCGAGCAGTTGCTACTGGAACCAATCGATTATCTGACAGAACTAGTAAGTTATAATAGGAAACCCGACAATATGAAGAAATCTACAAAAATCTTAACCATCAATCGGTGGCACTTACACTATAGAATTGATGGTACATATAACAAACTATTTGTATGCTACTTGGAACATGGCATATTTTCCTTAACGAGTAAGGAACATGTTTTCAATTTTTTTTAAAGATAAATTTTATTTTTATGCTATATGCTCATTTTGGAGAATACATGAGCTCATATAGCATATGCTCCCGCGAGAGTAATGCTATTCAACAACTCTCTTTGGTTGGGAGTGTTTTTAATAATAAAAAAAAAAAATTGGTCCATCATTAGATTATTGTTTTCAAAGATTCAAAAATTGGATTGTTAAGTTCTTGAATATCTAAATCTTTTTCTCAAAAAATTGAACGGTTCGTAAGCAATCTTGTGATATTACTTTTTTTAGGTACATAGAGGGTGCAATTTTTTTTTTTCTTTTCTTTGTCATTGGGTTCTATCCCCCGTTACCTCCCGAAAATTTGATATCCCAAAAGTATTCCTAAAATGATGTTTGTCCAGTGGAGTAGATGAACAATATAGTCCTGTGAGAGTAGAGAATCTTTTACCACATTTGGGCGGTGCGTTTCAAAATTTCACACGCAACGCCTTCTTTAAATTTGATTTCGGGCCCACAAGGCAACATATATCCTACCTGTTCAAAATAAAATGTAATAAATAACATAAAATATATAATTCGAAAAAACACAACCAAAAAAAAAAAAGGACACCTACTTAAAGCACGAGTTTCATATGACTTAGACATAAATGCAGCAGTTTAAAAATCGCCGACTCGGAATTCACGAAAAAGGGACCGGATCGGTTCAAAAACCGGGAATCGTCCGGTTCTAGAGAGAACCGGACGATTCCGCACAGTGACTCGCCGATTCACTGTGCGGAATCGGCGAGTCCGTGAAGAACACGGGTTGCACAGTGTTCTTCACGGATTTTTTTCAAATTTGTCATTTTTTGATCATTTTTTTTGTTTTTTTCGGCACGTGATCTGTTTTTCAGGCTGTAAACAGCTTTATTCAGCTTTTTTAACGATTTAATGGTGGAAAAATTGGTTGTTTTTGGATCAAGAAAAATTCGGGGTTTAGGGTTTCCGCCATTTCTGAAATTTCATGCCAAATAGGGCATGAATCTTTCAAAATTTGTAGGCATATTGATCTTAAAGCTGTGAATCAAAAGATTTTGTTACTAATTTGTGATAATCGTTGAGAAAAACAAACTTTTTTGGAGATTGAAGGCTTCGGTTCACAAAAACAGGTAAGAACTTTGGGTTTTTTTGTTTTTCCGCCATTTGATTTATTTCATGGCATATTTTGAACAAAATGAGTTCAATAATTAGGGTTTTTAATCTTTATTGTGTCTAGTATGATTTAAAATTTTTAATTTTACGTAATCTGGTCAATTACAGCAAGAAATTTGATATGAACAGTGAGATGTCAGGGGAAAAAAATTCCGCTGTTTTTTTTTTTTTTTTTCCGCCTTTTGATTTTGTTTTCATGATATATTAGAAATAATGTGTTAAAAATTTAGGTTTTTGATTCCTTATATTGTTGTTTATCAGAAAATATAGTCAATTGGATGTAATTTATTCACTTGGAGGTGAATTTTTGAGTTAAAATCGCTTATGTAAAACGACTCTGTGAAGAACAAATTTTTTTTTTTTTTTTTTTTTTTTTTTTTTTTTTTTTTTTTTGTAGCCCATGATAGAATTTTTTGTAATCTATGATCGAATTTTTTGTAATCCATGATCAAAATGTTTGTTTTTTTTTCTTGTAATCCATGATCGAATTTTATTTTTTATTTTTTATTTTTGTAACCCATGATAGAATTTTTTGTAATCCATGATCGAATGTTTTGTAATCCATGATCGAAATGTTTGTTTTTTTTTGTAATCCATGATCGAATTTTTTGTTTTTTGTTTTTTATGTAACCCATGATAGAGTTTTTTGTAATCTATGATTGAATTTTTTGTTATCCATGATGTAATTGTTTTTTTCTTTTTTAGTAATCCACGATCGAATTTTTTGTTTTTTTTTGTTTTTTTTTTTTGTAATGCATGATCGAATTTTATGTAATCCATGAACGAATTTTTTGTAATCCATGATAGAATTTTCTGTAATCCATGATCGACTTTTTTGTAATCCATGATCGAATTTTATGTAATCCATGATCGAATTTTTTGTAATCCATGATAGAATTTTCTGTAATCCATGATCAACTTTTTTGTAATCCATGATCAAAATGTTTGTTTTTTTTACTTGTAATCCTTGATCGAATTTTTTGTGTTTTTTTTTTTTTTGTAACCCATGATTGAATTTTTTGTAATCCATGATGGAATTGTTTTTTTTTGTTCTTGTAATCCACGATCAAATTTTTTGTTTTTTTATGTTTTTTTTTTTTTTTGTAATCCATGATCGAATTTTATGTAATCCATGATCGAATTTTATGTAATCCATGATCGAATTTTATGTAATCCATGATCGAATTTTTTGTAATCCATGATCGAATTTTTAGAAAATTTATGAATTTTTTTTTTTAATCCATGATCGAACTTTTTGAAAATTTGTTAATTTTTTTTTTAATCCATGATCGAATTTTTTGAAAATTTGCTGTACTTTTTTTTTTTTATTTCTTTTTATCCATGATCGAATTTTTTGAAAAATGATGATTTTTCGAAAAGATGTGAAAATCGTGATAAAGTTTTGATTATCATGATGTATTAAACATTTAAACCTAATTTTTAATTTTTATTGTTTGAGTTTGCTGTAATTTTTTTTTTTTTTTTTTTCATGATCGAATTTTTTGAAAATTGATGATTTTCCGAAAAGATGTGAAAATCGTGACAAGGTTTTAATTATCATGAGGTATTAAACCATATTTTAAATTTTTATTGTTAAAGTTTTTGTTGAAAAAATTGTATGTTGATGGATTATTTATGCAAAAAAATGCATGTTATTATATTTTCAATACAAAACTGTATTTTTTTTATCTGTTGTTCATGGATTTTTAAGTTGGAATGACTGATGTTAGCCGGCTCTTTGAAGAATTGTTTTTATTATTAATTTTTTAATGCAAAAAATGTATGTTCTTGATAATTGAGTTGTAGCCATGTTTGGAGCTTGCATTTTGTATTATTCTAAATGTTTGTAATTGATATGTACGAAATATTATTGTCAAAAAAGGTATTTTGCAATAACAAATAACAACGAATATGACTACATGAACTACCGCAACATATTATCACTACATATTGTGATTTTTTTTCTTTTTGAACTGTCAGGTTAATTTAAACTTTTTACATCTTAAAACAGTTGAATCATGTCAAGATCTATAGAAGACCCTGCATGGCAACATGGGGTCAGACTTGATCTCAACAAGAAAGACAAAATTATTTGTAATTACTGTCAAAGAGTGATAAGTAGTGGGGTACATAGGTTCAAGCAACACTTGGCAGGGGTTAAGGGAGAAGTTTCTGCATGCACTAGTGTCCCTAGTAATGTAAAAAAACAGATGGTGGCAATTCTTAATGCTAGCAAAGGTAAAAAAATTGCCAAACATAGGATGAATGAGGAGATAGCTAGTTTATATACACCATCAAGCAGGAATGATACAGAAGAGCAATATAATTATGACCTAAAAGAACAATATAATAATGAGCTGGACATGGCCACAAGATTGAGTTTATATGAACAATATCAGAGGGAATGTGGGTTTAGAATGCCTGGTGGGTCTAGCTCAGACATGCATGGTGGGCCTAGCTCCGATATGCATGGTGGGCCTAGTTCAGATATGCATGGCGGGTCCAGCTCGAGCATGTATGGCGGGCCCAGCTCAAATATGTATGGAGAGGTTGGTGGCAATATGTATCAAGAAGAATCAGTTGTTGATGAAATTGTTTCTAAGTTACCTAGGAGTGCCAGTATTGCAGGTCATGGTCGTAAAGACCCATTTCTCTCAAAGCCTAAGTCACAACAGATGACCTTAAAAGGCATGGTTAAAGGTACAAGAAACATGTTAGGGAGATATGTTGGTAAATGGTTCTACGATAAAGGGATTCCCTTTGATGCAGCCAATAGCCCATATTTTCCACCTATGGTTAGTGCAATCCAGAGAGTCGGGCCCGGGGTAAAACCCCCGACGGCATATGAGCTCAGTGGACCAATATTAGATGAAGAGGTGGAGGAAGTTAAAAAGTGGATTGAAGAATATAAACAAAGTTGGCCAAGGACAAGCATTACTCTCGTGAGTATGGTTGGTTGAATAAAGTTAGCAAAAGTGAGTTTTTAAACTTTTTGGCCTATTCCCCAAAAGGTACAGCTTTTTTGTCTAGCAAAGACGTATCAGGGACGAAGAAGGATGCAAACTTCTACGTACGACTATATGATCAGATAGTGGAGGAGGTGGGGGATAAGCATGTAGTCCAGTTTATTACGGACAATGCGCGTGCATGTGTTTCTGCGGGCAGCAAGTTGATGGATAAGAGGAAGCATCTAGTATGGACCCCGTGTGCTGCACACAGCATCGATCTTATGTTAGAGGAAATCGGTGAGATCAAAATTGTGAAGGAGACTCTAGATGAAGCAAGGTTGGTGTCGAGATTTATATACAACCACTCGAAAATATTATTTCTGTTTAGAGAACACTCTAAGAAAAAAGAGATAATCAGGCCTGCCATAACCCGCTTTGCGACCGATTACTTAGCTGTGGACTCCATTCGACAATCTGAAGGTGCATTAAAGAGATTGTTTACTTGTGAAGAGTGGTTAAATGACCGCCTCTCGAAGTCCAGTACCGGTATAAAAGTGGACAACATAATCTCAAATAGGCTGTTCTGGTCTCGATGTTCCAGTGTTGTAGAGGCCACTGCCCCTTTGGTCACGGTGTTAAGAATGGTGGATGCTGATAAGAAAGCTACCATGGGTATCCTTTATGAAGGTATTGAGAGGGCGAAATCAGCTATTGGGGAGAAGTGTAATTTTGCTAGCAAAGTGATCGAGATTATAGAAAAGAGGTGGAACACCAAATTCGGACGTCCAATTCATTATGCTGGTAAATATATATTTATATCATTACAATGTTTCAGTTTAAATCATTTTTTTATGAAATTGTAAATGACATTTTTCTACCTATATATTTTTTAGGTTACTACTTCAACCCAAAATTTTTCTATTTGACACCTGAACAACCCCACAAGATTATGGAAGGGGTCAGATACATTATTGCAAGGTTGGAGAGAAGCCATCAAAACCAAGTAGCAGCAATACAAGAGGTATTATTTAATGTTCGGGTAAGAACTTCATTGAGTTGTTATATTTGTGAGGAATAATGCACTAAAACGTAATATATTTGTTTTAGCTTGCTATGTATAGGGATGCTATAGGATCCTTCGGAACTAGACTTGCCAGAAATTCTCGAACTATGATGGATCCAGGTTATCCCCTCGCTAATATTTTGTTTATTCATATATTTAATCTTATGAATTGTTCTTGCCCTTACAATGCTTTTTACATTTTAATCCAGCTGAATGGTGGGAGATATATGGTACTGATGCACCTCACCTAAAGAGGATAGCAATCAAGGTGCTCTCCCAAACATGTTTTGCTACTGGCTGTGAGCGCAACTGGAGTACGTTCCAATGGTTGCACACTACTAGAAGGAATCGACTCGTTTCTGAGAAGCTTCATAAACTAGTCTACGTTCATTATAATTTAAACCTCAGAGAGCGACAAATAAGAAGGAAGCTTGAAGACTATGGGCCGATAGACTTAGACACAATATTTGTCACAGACACAGCAGACCGATGGGTAGTCGAAGAGGAGGAGCCAGTGTTGCACAAGAGAGCGTTCCTTGAGGCTATCGGTGATGAAGATATTGAAGAAACTGATGAGCGGCATGAAAGAGGAAGCAGCCAGCCAATGTATCCACAATATGTCGATGATATTGCACCTAATGAGGGAGAGTGGGAAGGGGGTCTAAGAGAAAATGAGAGAGATGATGATTCTGAGGCCACCCTATCCCAGCCATATTATTCACATATCGAGTCCCAACAGCAACAGTGTAGGGATGAGCACGACAGTGCAGGTGAGCATGAAGGATGGACAAGCTTCGGGGATTTTGGACTGGGAACACAACAAAACACTAACACTCAGGGATTTGGGAATAGTCAGACGCCCGCTAATATCGATGATTCGTTTTTAGATCGAATCAATGAATTGTCAAACGAATTCAATCAATGGCACCAGCGTGACCAAGAAGAACAACAACGTCGTCTATCATTTTATTTTTAGATCGTATGTTATTAATTTTATGCTTTATTGTAGTCCATGTATGTTGATATACTTATTCCATGATAATTCTATGTTTATCCTTTTGTGTGATGTAAATTAAATGTTGAATGGCGGTTCATGCAGGGAAAGAACATATCAATATTCGCATATTCATCCAAAAACATGAA
Source organism: Amborella trichopoda (assembly GCF_054954075.1). Lineage (NCBI taxonomy): Eukaryota > Viridiplantae > Streptophyta > Magnoliopsida > Amborellales > Amborellaceae > Amborella > Amborella trichopoda. Next base: position 50,550,313 of record NC_142341.1, on the reverse strand, counting down.
AATTCTTAATGGAGTACCCTCATTTTTTATTGAATTCCTAAAAAACAATATTTATAATGAATTTTAATAAAATTTTAGGATTTTTTTGAAGCTTTATTCTGACCGATTCACCCGATTCCGATCCGGACCGCCGATTCGCCGATCCGGATCGCCGATTCGCCGATCCGGATCGGTTTTTGAAAAGCCCGATCCGGGTCACCGATCCGGTTTTTAAACCATTGCATAAATGCATGAAACATGAGATAGCGACTTTTCTCCAAAATATCAGGGAAACCTAGGGTTTTCAAAGAACGCTGATCTAGATCGAAATTGCCCTATTCGGATTTAAAATCGGTGCGACTAGTAAGCCTCCACCATTGATAACCGTCTAGTTCTCAGTTTTGATATGGAACCGGTCGATCCTACCCTACCTTTTATTTTTGTTATTTTTAAATTTTTATTTTATCATCTATTTTTTATTGGTTGATTCACTCAGCCAGATTGTTGATCTGGTCCGATTTTTCAGATGAACGTTCTATTAGGTTAACAATTTATTTTTTTAAACATAGAAAATCATGCTATGCACTTACTGCATGAATGGTGGTTTTGTATGACATAGACATATCTAAACTGTCAATTGGGTTCGCCCACTGTAATTGCTTGTTGGAAATTTTATCAAATTATCTAAAAAAATATGAACAATCTAACATTTTACCCATATTTTTTAATTTAATTTCATAGTACCTATATCTTTTAATTTAATTTCATAATACCTATAAAAGACACATGATCTTGAGTCGGAATAGTTGTAATTGGGCAAAACGTTAGGTCTTTATCTTTTAACTGTATTTTTGACAAATTTCCCTTGTTTATTTTTGCATGGACCCCACCTCATGTTAAGATGCAAATGATCGGGTGGGAATCCACGGTCTAGATGCCGTAAGAGCATCAATGCCATAAATGTACATAATGTAAGGTTAATTACCCTTGCGACCATTACATAAGGGTGTGGTTTATATAAGTTTGCAACCTTAAACAATCAAATTAAGGTGCGCCTTCAAATTTTATCATAAATATAATTTTGGTGTCAAAAAATCTTAGGACGATTTGAGAAACTATTTAAACTCAAAAAATGATTCATAAATATATCTAATATGTTGGTATCATAAATATATTTAATTATAAAATTTTAAACTCAAAAAATGGTTCAAATCAAGTAGATCTATAGATATTTAAAGTTATTAAACACATAAAGTCCAAATAATATGTTGCAATATGCACTGTTTATATCACTCAAAATATAGATATATATTTTTTTTCATTTTCATACATCAATGTTTAGATGATCAATTAGATAGTTTTGCAATATCAAAACAACAATTTATGATGGACTTTTTGAGGTGCACCTGAATTCTACATTTTAAGGTTGCAACCTCATATAAACTTTTTCATATTAGCTGGTGGACTGATTCCAGGTCCACTAATTCAACTCAAACTGATACGAGTCGGAACACCACAAGACAAAAATTTTAAAATTTAGGGAATTAGGAAAAATATGGGATTCCTAAAACAGGAATCACCTATCCACCTATTTACACATTGACTTTTCCGAGTCAACTCGATGAATTTTGAATCAACTCATAATTTTTTAAAATATTAATTTATCATAACTTGAAGATGGCTTCATGGAAACCAGTGTATGACCCCATGCACTCATCTTATGCTTCTTGACAACCAACTTAGATCCCACCAGTTATTATTCCCGGTCTTATGGACAAACGTGTGGGGCCTACAAGACTACGATATTGGGAAATTCTCTAACCGTTAATTGCATTTAAAAACTTTTCAATCATATGAGAATGAGAAATACAAAGGAATTAATTAAAAGAGAATAAGAACATGCGTAGAAGGAAATGATACATGGGTCCCAAAAGGTTAATCAATTATGAGCCAAGCACTTGACCTTTTAGGGTTTAATGTCCTTATGTCCTTGGTCCATTTATCTTTTCTTTGAAATTTAACCCTTTGAATGTCAGATGGGGTTTCTTGTAGCAGGAAAATTAGAGTTTCCACCCAAGTTTGTTAGGCAAATATAGAGGGAATTGAGTTCAAAAAGGTCATGACCAATGTTTAAATAAATGGATGAGTGACCCGGATTGCTCATCGTAAAAACTGTTATGGATCGGCAATTCAGATTAGTGGAACGTATGGATTGGCTTGATGCCTTAATTTTTTTAAAAAAATCACTAACTTTCTTAAAATGCAGTTGCTTAGGTTTACAAAAATAAAAAAGGGGTATTACATTATGTATTTATATTATCTTATAAAAAACACATATTGGGAATCATTTCATATTTGAGAGTTTGTTGACCACTACATTCATTTCATAGTCAAAATGCAGTTTAAACTGCACTTGAATTATTTTCCTTTTTTATAATTTCCATTGCCACTTATGCTTGTGAAGATAGGGGGTCTTTTCTACTCATTTCTTATTTCCTCCTTTTTTTAAATATTAAATTGTTTTTATTAACGCATGATCTCTCTAGATTTATACGTATTAAATCTATCTCTGGGGGTGTCGTGTTTAATTTATTCTCTAGAGGTGCTTTATTTATTTTAATTTATATTTAATTTATATCTCATCATCCGCTTGAAAATGTCGGCCTCACCTACTCTTCATTGATTTAGCATAGATTTGTTTTCTTGAATCGGATCATTTTCTTTTTGAAATTATCAGCTTCTTATTTTTTTGACAAATGTTATTAGCTCTTATTAAATTTGGGGTTACCCAAAAGCGACTACATCATTTGTAATACAAAGAGAAGATAAATGAGCACCCCTTTTGGCCAGAGTCTGCCAAGGAGTTGGCTTCCCTGTAGACATGCTGGAAAGAGACCGTCATGCCCACAATAAGATCTAAAATTTGTAGTCAAATAGATTTCAACTCCCAGGGAACTCTAAGCTGCTTGTTTCACCATTGGATAGTGTTTAGGGAATCTCTTCAACCGTACAACAAGTTCCTAGATTTTTAGAGCAAAAAATATGCAAACCCTAAAGAATAGCTGCCATTTTAGAGTGATTTGCGGTTGCATATCCAATTGGCCCAGCAAACGAACATATAATCCTCTCGAACCAATCTCGCATAACTCCTCCTACACCGGCTGCACCAGGGTAAATTATCAACTTCTTTATTTTTTTAAAAAATATTTGGAGTGCTAACTATTTCCCTACATATTCTACTTTAATATGAATAGGAAAAAAAAAAGTATTTTCCTTGATGTATAGGAAATTAGATTAAATGAAAAATAATTAACAAAAAAAAAATTGAAAATAATTGCATATAGCATTTTCCTCATCCGTAGGAGCGTAGATTAAATGGAAAAGAATTGGGGTGGGAGAGAGCAATGTAGATAGCTTATATGATAAATCAAACAAACAAATAAACTTCTATGATAAATCAACCAAACAAAAAAATTCAATTGTTTTTTAAGAGAGAGATGGAAAGATATTAATATCCAATCCCACCACATCAGGGACATGGCAAATACAATGGGACTCAATGCCTTTTAAAAGGTAGTCACGCCAAAGAAAATGGCACGCATAGTTTATGGCACATCCTGCACTGTTGGCTATGAGGCCAGAGAATTGAGTAAATGAAAAAAATCGAAAAAAAATATAAAAAATACAAAAGAAACAATAAATAGAAACCAGGTGAACTGGTCCAATTCACTAATATAACCAACCAATTTCTGATATATTGGGGGAACCAGATTGGCACCCCACGTACTTTAAATCCCTAGCCATGGTGGTGAACAAAATATAAGAACATGCAGTAAAGTTTAAAAATGAAAAAGAATGAACCCCATTTAGAGAAATCTTTCTCTAATTTAGGTGTGCTTACTTGTGTAGAAAATATATGTTCCATATGACTTGTTAACGAAATATCATGGACCCGCCACCCAGTTTGCTACTCTCCACCATAAGCGAGGAAATTGGTACTTTGGGGCTCCTATTGGAAGGATTGGTTACCATAGAAAATGCCAGGGTTAATGGACATTTATTGTGGCATCTCTCTCAAATAAGGCCTAAAACAATCTTAAATGGCTATTAATGCTTCTAGTATTATTTGGCTAAGAATCATCGTTATGATCAAAGCTTTTTCCCAAAAAATTGGACTACACGAATACTGGTCCGCCATTCTGCTCTATTAAGGGTCATAGCTTGTACGTGATTCGTAGTCCACCATTATGCTATTAAAGGTCTATCTTCGTCCACCATTCAGCCTTATTAAGGATCATACAACAGTTAGGCCATATTAGGCTATGAGTAGTGCATGCAATTAATTGTAAACATTCCGAAAGAGACATAAGCCCTGGTAACTTCACAAAATAAAAAATTTTAAAGACATACTAGTTTAAGATTATAACTTCAAACTTGGCAACATGAGCCTTAAAACATGATATCAGTTTTTTGCAGCTACAAAAAGTTAGCTTGATTTAATTAATTGCATCACTAATAGATCGAGCTGAGCTTTCTTGTGACTTTCTTAAACATGTAGCTAACCTCAAATAGTTGGGATGAGACTCAGATGATGACGATGACTTTGTCTATAAAAAACGACACTTCTAGGACAAAAGCAAATTGTGTTTATTGACCATACAGGACTTTAGCGAGACTCAATTGTCTAAGTGCCTAGCTCTAGCTTTCCTCTTACATTTTCATAAGGACTATAACATACTAAAATGCCGCGGTTTCCCCAAAAGTTTTATTTTGGTTGGTAAGAAAATAGAATGATATATAATTGAAGAGGTTGGGATTCACCTACAAATAGTGCAAGAGTTTGACAGCTTAATCCAGAGGCAACCAAAGATGAATGCATTTAAATCTTGATTTCAATTCTAGGGGTCAATGGTCAAAGTGCTAAGCATTTCAAAGAAGCCTTCCAAGTATCGGATAGGCCACAACATAATTATCACGTGCCATACTAGTAGTGCATCAAAGATGCCGTTATCGATTTTCTTGAAATGCCACAATTACCATGAGCAAGCATATTAACGACAATGAAGACATTACTAATACTTGCTCTGCTATTCTGCCCACAAACATTGATGATATGCATTTCGCAAGGCTGTCTCAACTCAAGAGAGCATAATGGTTCACAAGGAGGCTATTCTCGGCCTGGGTTGAGATAAAGTACCGGGCTGGATAGTAATAAACCCTATATCCCATGTCCATATGGGTCGCGGTGTGCATTCCATTGATATAATCAATGTTCAAGGACATGGATAAGAATATGAATCTGGGAAACTTTTGGCCCATTGGGCTTTTGGGCCCCAAGATCTCAGGCCACAACTGAAAGGTCCACGCTTGCCAAGGGTGCCTTATTTGCATGCCACTAAATTAGTGTGGATGTGCTTTGAGCTTCAAAATGAAGTCTGGTGGGCCTTTATATCATCATTTTTTGATAGGAACATCACAGAATAACATCATGAAATAATATAAGTGCAGATCAAGTACGCCAAATATTGAGCCTAAATTGAATGTCCCACCTTTTGAAGAATCTCCAATATGGCAAAGTGGCAATGACATATACATCAAGGAAACGTATTTAAGTTCAGTAAAGTTTCATACAGCCATCAGACCTCAGTAGGCAATGGAGGCCTGGATGATGTGAAGGTATTGTAAATCTATTCAACCTGAGATATACACTATAGAATCATTGTATGTGTCTGCATGTGTTTGTGTGTGTGTGTGTGTATAGTCTGTGTATTTTCACATTAGAACAATCAGGGGCAATTTTCTCTGATGAAAGAGAAAAATTAGAATTCCTAGTGGTCTTGAAAAGGAAATTGATGTCAAGTATAAGATAAACAAACTTCAAAATTGGAATTAAATATTAACTTAAAGAAATTTATAAGAAAATAAGATACCTGAAGTAATCTTTAAGTTATAAAAAATTCAAGAGAAACCAATTAATACACCATGGCGACTTTATCTGCCACTAGAATATCAAGAATGATCAGGAATCAGTAGCAATGCCTTGCAAACCCATAAGAATCAGCATGAGAAAGGAAAGATCTCTCATATATATTATTAACAGCACAAGTACAGAAATCACACAATAATATATTACAAACAATCGTGCAGTAGGTCTCTTCACGATAGAGTGAGAGAAACAAAGAGAAATGGCATTCTATGAAGAAAGAGGTGGTGTATCAAATCCAACCTCGACTCCTTTCATTTCTGCAATCGCCCTTCACTGTGTCACCTATGCTTCTGAGTTCTGCAATTTCGTCGGGTGTAAGAGAGATAGATAAGGCAACAATATTTTGGTTGAAGTTCTCTATTTTAGTAGTCCCTAAAATTGGCTATACATCATCTCCCTGGTGATGGACCATGCCAATGCCAGCTGAGATGGGGTACACCTTTTTTCAGCTGCCATCATCTGAACGTGCTCGAACACAAGTTTGTTATGCTCTAGATTCTCTGAGTAGAACCTTGGAAGTTGTTGCAAGTCAAGAACAATTTTAATCATAACATTTTTCAATAGCTACACAGCTTCATCAATACAAAACGAACATGAAGAGAGCAAAAGAGAATCTGTGTCCAGACATAATTCATAAGTTTGACTTTTCAGAATGAAAAACTTCCATAGTTACATGGTGGCTTCTACTGAGGTTTAGAGAACAAAAAGGGGATCCTTTAAATTTAAAGTTCATTGAGTGAAAAAGGATATATTCCCAGTGTTGCAGTTTCCTCAGACTTCATGCAAGGGAAAACACTACCATTTTCAAGTTCACGTTGTGATGCAAAACATGCATCTTCATCAAGCCCTCTATCTAGCTCAATCCTTTAGCTGAATATACGAGTGATTCATGGCTGTTTCATAAATCATTTCTATATATTCAGCTACTAATTCATGGTCATGGGAAGTATTATTCTGGCATTCAAAATTTGACATGCATGGGAAAAATTAGAAAGCTTTTCCTTTTTGGCTTTTGATGGTTTAATTAGGATATCTTCAACTCCAAAAATGCATAAGTTTGAAGCCTAACCCTTCAGTATTCTACTTTGTCTAATCATATCATCATCTTCTTCAAAAACCTTTTATCATTCCATTTTTAAAACTACAATCAACTTGCAAATTTTGTCATTCCGTAAGATGCTCGCATGCTTCAAAATAAATAAAGGGCATTCATTTTCTAGAAAACAAAATATATCCCTTGAGCCATCTAAAGAGATTCTGATGGATCTACTAGATGACAAACTTCCATGCCTACAAAAAAGAAAAATACAAGGAAATATAACTCTGGGAACAATATATGCCGATTCAATTAACGCACGTGAGATAGTATGATGTTATGTGACCAGGCAAGTATAAAAAATAGATGCAATTCAAGTATATCAAAATTTTGTGGAGGGATAGAAAGAGGACCTTTTTCAAATTGTCTGCAATGTTATCAACTTTTTTAGGACCTGAACAAAAGAATCCTCTGCGTAGTGGACTGTATACGACAATTCCGATGTCGAGCTCTTTGTCACCGAGATACATAATGAGATTAGAGAAGCAAGTAAAACCAATATCGGCAAACAATACAAACAGTGAAATTGATGGAAAGCAGTGACTTGCAGGTAGGAATAATCTCTTTTTCAACATCCCTAGACCACAGAGACCACTCTATCTGAACTGCAGTTATGGAATGCACAGCATGAGCTCTTCTAATGCTGGCAGCAGAGGCCTCAGAGAGCCCTATGTACTTTACCCTTCTGAAACATAAAAACAATTCTCATCCCAGATAAATTATTTGACTGCTATCCTCATCAACGCAATTAAGTTATAGAATATGCATTTTTGGAATGAGATCGGAGAAGCTTTAATTAGTGAGTTCAGTGGCACCATTAAGTAGCCAAACATAAGTTGATATTTGCCTTTAGCTTACTGGTGAAGCACAAAAAACCGAATAAAACCTCCAAGGACACATAAAAAATTTCAACAATTTCTCTTTGTGATCATGTGATGATCATCCAACAACCCCACCGTCGGTCACAGACTCATCTCAGTCTAAAATAATAACAATAGAATGTTACGGGCGGCATTTCGAGACTCGACAGACTGTCAAGTCTGATCAACTTGGGTGATTCAATTTTTTTTTTCTTTTTCCAGAATATGCGTGCTACCAAATCCGATTAACACGGCAAGTCCGAGTAGGACTTGGTTTAACCAACAATGATAGGCATAATGAACTCTCTAACAGAACAACAAATTGAGCATGAATACAAGGAACCTCTGCCAGTCTTAATTATCAATGTTTTATTTCAAAACTAAGGCATACTATGATTTCAATGGGGATCCTGGTATCAACTCGATGCTGGTAATAGAGATCGATGCAGTCGACATCCAACCTCGTCAAGCTCCCTTCACACGCTGCCCTCACATACGCAGGGTCCCTGCAAATATCATTCTTCCCATCCACAAATTCTGCGACCAAACTTGGTAGCCAACTGCACATTCTCTTTTCTTCCCTTCAAGACCTGCAAAACCCAATTACCAGAGCTACTCAATTCTCAATTATCGGTTCTCCATTATCGAAATACATGGTGGTGGTGGTGGTTGAAGAGACCTTTCCGAGAAGGAGTTCATTGGTAAAGGGGCCATAGATATCAGAGGTGTCGAGAAAGGTGACGTTGGAGTCGATGGCATGGTGGATGAGCTTAATCATGTCCGACTCGAAGTTTGGTATTGGTGCGCCATAGAAGAAGGACATGCCGATGCATTCGAGCCCCTGCACAGAGACCTCCAGCCCCTACGAACCCAAGTTGATTCTCTTGATTCCTGTCATTCTCTCTCTTCCCCTACAATGGCTCTTCTCTCTCTTCCTTCCCTTGCAAAGGCGCCCTCTCTCTCTGTTCCCTACGACTGCCGAAGTCAAAAGTGGAATGTGCCGCTCGGTGGTTACTCTCTGTCATGGAATAGGCTTTGAAGTTTGAACAGTAGAGAGGTCAATGAACAATGAACGCTATTACTGTGCTCTCGCGACAGCGTATATTGTGCATTTCACCCTCGAGAGAATATTAATTTGGGAAGATTTTTTTAAGCAAAAGTATACAATGAGACTGTCTTTGGTAGTGGTGACAATTAATCTTAACCATTGGATGTAAAATTGGGTGGCTATATTTATTGTATTACCAAGCTCAAAGTTAAATTTTTTTTTTTCGAACTTTGTGACACATCCAAGTTATCAATTTTCACAAGTAATTGTGAGCTTAATGTAGCAAAGGTAAATGGTTTCATTGTATACAATCTTTTTTTTTAATCTGAAATGATGGAGAATCACCTATAAGTCATCATATGATTCTTTTCAAAAGGAAAATTTTAAAGTTTGAGTTTTCTTACACGTAGAACTCACTTGTCATTTAGACGTTTATCTTGTTATTTATTTATTATTGTTGTTGTTGTTTTTGTATCTAAAGAGATTATTTACTTTTAGTACATGAAGGTCACAGTTATTCTTGTCTGTCAGATTTCAAATCAGATGGTTATAAGAGTGTCATTGACTAGACTCGAATGACTATGATACAACACAACCCATCAATGTGATATCTAATGGTTATGAGTAATTGTAACCTCCTTGTAATAACGATAGATAGTTTTATAGTATACAACCCTCTATTAAAAAAAGTTTATATAAGGTTACAACCTTAAAATGTAGAATTACGTCAAAAATCTGTCGGAAAAGGTTGTTTAATGTTGAAAAACCCTCTAATTGATCACCTCGACATCGAGATATATGACTATGAAAAAAAGATTTTGAATCCCATAAATAGTGCATATTGCAACTTGTTATGGAGACCGTCCATTTTTAAGAATTTTATATGTTTACTTGATTTTAACCATTTTTTGGTGTTTAAAGCTTTATACTTAGATATAAAAATATATTTTTAGATAATCCTAATATTTGTTTACACACAAAAATTATATATTACGATAAAATTTCGACGTGTGCCTTAATTTGATTGTTTAATGTTGCAACCTTATATAAACCACACCCATCTCTATTATTATTTACTTTTTGTAATCGTATAAGCTAATACCGAGTTCTAAAGAAAAATTAAAAAGATGGATGGGCCGGGCAGGCCCGAATCTGACCAAAATATTCGAGTTGGGGCCTACCTCAAAAATATATTTTTGGGCCGATCATATAAAGTTATAATGGAATATTCATGTTTTCTCTTGGGTTGGCCCGGTGGTAGCCCTAGCTACAACATTATGTCTCAAGTTCCATTCCTACCATAACCAGGGGATCTCATCTCTATTGAACTATCTATAAAAGAAAAAACGTAACAAAAAACTCGGATCTTTAAAGTCTAGGTCAAGATCTGAAGTTAACGGTACAATTGAGTGAAGCCTTGGCTTGTTCCCAAAACAATATTTGGATCTTGAAGGTTTGAAATTAACTTTGAGATTCAAAAACAAACTTCAGGGTTTTAGGGCACGTTTGTTAGCGTAAAAATATTGCTAGGGAAATATTTTCACATTAAATAATTCCCTCATATGGTTAGTGTGAGAATATTTTCACACCAATTAATTAGTAATTAGTCTCAGTGTAGCTTTTCACAAAAATTTGTAGCTAATTGGTGTGAAAATATTATCACACCTAACGCACGAGGGGATTTTTTTACGTGAAACTATTTCCCTCCCGAACGAAACATATAAGATCCCAAGTTTGTACATACCTAGTTAATTGTTGGGAGATTGTATATTGTGAGGCTATTTTTTATTTATTTATTTATAAAGAGGTCACAATCATTTTTAATCATTTAATAGATAGAGTGCATCCCAACATTCAATAAATTGTTTTGGACTTTGTGCTCAAAGAATAACACATATTTAACCACTCAATTTCAAATTTAATGGTTATTACGATAGTGACACTTTTGTACTAAAAGTAAGTGATCTTATTATAATTAGTTCCTAATTATTATCCTTGGAGGCCGTGCGATATGTTCAACATCATATCTTTGTTGTTGGAAGAACAAAGTCCGCCCTCGAAGGTTTTAAGTCTACAAGAACAGCTTGTTGCAAACATTGATACATAAATTTAAAGAAAAAGTTTGTATAAGGTTGCAACTTTTAAATGTAAAATTAAGTTATATTTTAAAAATCCATTCTAAAAGGCTATTTTGAAGTTGGAAACCTCTAATTGAACATCTCAACATTCAAATGTAAAATAAATTTTGAGTCTAAAAAATCATGCATCTTACCATACATTATTTGAACAACATATTTTCAAGATTTTCATATATTTATAGATTTACTTGATTTGAATTGTTTTTGGAGTTTGAGATTTTATAATTAAATATAAAAATAGATTCTCACATTATCCGAGGATTTTTCGATATTTAATTTGATTATTTAAAGTTGCAACCTCATGCAAACCACACCCTAAATTATGATCAAAGTTAATCTTGTGGGATAATTTGGTTAAAACACGAAATAAAAATAAAGTATGAAAGTAATAAATATTCAGAAGTGAAATCTTAATTAACAAAATTTGGGGAGATGCGTATAAATTTATTTTTTTATTTATATGTCTAATAAATAATAATATATGTATGTGTTCCTGCGGGAGCGCACTATGCATCTATTCTATTGGCCATGACGTGCTTGGGAGATATTTCAATTTGAAATTTTTGGATCCCCCTAAAAAATTCCGTATATAATCAATTTTAAAAGGGAAAATTTGAATTTTAAGTTTTTCTAAGATTTAGATATTACCATTAAAAAATCAGACGATGTCTATTCAATTTTGAGATTATTTTTTTTCGAGCTACAGATTAGTCTATCACGCCCAAAGGTTAATATTTCCAAAATTTAAGATATTTTACAAGAGGGAGTAAATAGAAAGTATGCTCTCCCAAAGGGCATGGAATCTTTTAGCATAACAAACCACAACCATCAATATTTCGATAACCCTAATTTAGTTGTTATAAAATATACATCTAAAACGTGCACCGGTAAATAAGGGTGGCAACGGTCTGGCCCAGCCCAGCGCAGGCCCTTGTCCCATAGGGCCGTCTCTTTCCTAGTAGGGGTGGCAATGGATGCGGACCTGATCCGTGACTCAAGGGATAGACCCGATTCGGGCCTAGGTGTGGGTAAAAAATTGGACCCAACAAGTTGGATCCGGGTTCGATATTATTTTTTGGATCTTAATATATGAAATATATTGAAATAAATACACATATATTTTAAGTTTTGGGTTGAGTCTGATCGGGTTCGAGGCCCGCACTATATTTATCGGTCAGAGTCCCATATCATTTTTTAGGACCCAACCCGACGTATATTTCTTGGCTCTGGCCTGATGGGGCCGGGCCATCACTGGACCTAGCCCGGCATTGGGGCCATTTGTGGCCCAAACCCGACTTTTTATTTGGGTCCAGCCGTCGTTGCCAATTGTATCGTATGGTCAACAAAATAAAATGGGTGTGGTTTGTATAAAGCCTAGGATTTAAATAATCAAATTAGAGCCCACATTCAAATAGTATCGAGAAATATAGTTTAAATATTAAAATTTTTTGTAATAGCTTTAAATTATACTTTCATTTTTAATTATAAAATTTAAAGCTTAAAAAATAATGTAGATCAAACATATCTATAAAAACTTGAAAATTGACGGTCAAAAAATACATTACAAGATGCACTATTTTTGAAACTTGAAATCCATTACTTCTTTTGTCCATGCATCTTGATGTGGAGATGATCAATTTGATAATATTTGAGCATCAAACGACCACTTCTAATGAAATTTTTGCGATATGCTCTAATTTGATTGTTTAGAGCCTAGGCACTATACAAACGTTTCCCAAATAAAATAAGCCTCGTATTTAAGAAATTTTCGGGATGACTGACGTCCGTTGAACGGAAGCATACGGAAAGCTCTTCGAAATAGTTTCTTATGCGCTAGAGAGAGAATGCCTCTTAAGAGCAGTTGAGAGAGCAAATTCTAAGTGGTTTAGACTATAGAGACCGAAAATTCGAACTCGTGCAGGTTAGAGGGGGAGAGATTTCCTGAGGGGTGGCGGGTGATTGTTTTCCTTCCTATTTGCAGAGGGAGGCACCGATTTCATTTCTTCGATGAAGTAATGGCCTAGAGAGGGAGGCTCCGAAGGACTAGAGAGAGAGGGTCATCCTCTCAAGCACAAAAACATAGAGAGAGAGAGAGGGCCATTATTTCGGAACACGAAATTCTAGACAGAGAAAGGGCTTCAGTCTCTAAAAAACGCAGAAGCTTATAGAGAGGGAGATCAGAATCAATGGCATCAGCAGCGGCTAGGTCGTCGAGATCGAGCAGAGGGGTTAGCAATAGCAGCAACGATCAGGACACTGGTGGAGCGTTGGAGGAGAAGCTCAAGGTTTTCAAGACTGACCATTTTGATGCCGATAACTTTGTGCAGTCTAAATGCCAGACCATGAACGAGAAGGTGCTCCCTCCTTTCCCTTTTCCTTGTTTCTATTTTACCGAGAAGGTTCATTAGTTCTCATTTGGATCTGTCTTTCTGTGTCCTACTCCTACGTTGTGATTTGAAAAAGTTAGGTTTTAAATAAGGAAGAAATCAATGTTTTTCGCGCTTTCAGATTTCTAGAGCAGTTGTTTTGGTGATCTAGAACTCATTCAATTTTATAGTTTTATCTAAGTTTCTATCTAGATCTGTGTTCCTTACCATGCGAGGCCTCTTTATCGATTACTCTCTCTAGAAAATCTTGAAAACATGTCTCTCTAGGAGCATTTTTGTATTGTTGCAGAGCTTGATTCATAATAAAGGTTGAGACAACTATGACTAATGTGTTGGTATCATCAAGCTTATTCTAAATCATGGGGTTAAATGAGGGTTGTTGAACTCCTCCCCACAAATCATAAATGAATTTTTAGAATTTCATGCTCACTACTACATAATGTATACCTGCCGAATTCTTGTATTCATGTTAAAAATCTTAAAAGAAATTATGTGTCTAGTATTGGGACTTTCTTAACTGAGAGTCTACTCTTATTCATTAATTTTCCTTGGCTTGATTTAGAGATAGGGACCTCATAGCAAGGTCCTCGTGACAAAGATCAATGTGTTAGAAAGAATTTTTTTTCTTTTTTTCATCTGTGGTAATCATCTGAAGAATCCTTATTGAATGAAATACTTGCCTATGTTGCACATGTGTTAATTGACGAATTGCATCTCCCTCTAAAATATTGTTGAACTAAACCTAGAGTTCAATACACTTCAATGCACATTTATGCAAACTTTGATTGCTCAGTGGTATTCTTCTGATCATATTTATGTTGCTGATAATTTATCCTCCTTGTTACTCTGTTGACTCAGATTCCATAGTCATGTTGTGTTTGTCTTCTTCCCATTCTCTGGGGTTTTCTCTAGTAATTTTAAAGTGTTATTTATTGACGGCGGTTCCTCACTTTCTGCATCATTGCATTTGTTTTGTTTGGTTCTCCAGTTGAGGCTCAAACTATAGCTAGCAACTTCATTACACTCTTTTATCTAGCTTCCTGAACATACTGGTATAAACCTCTGTGTTTTCTTCAAGAAGTTGAATATTTCTTTCTTCTACATTTGCATGTTGATGGATGCAACACTACATCCCAATTTCCAAAAAAAGAAAAAGCTGAGAACTGAATGAAATAGCATAGCCTCTTTCTGGAGAGGATGCTATTAGCAAGCCCCTTTCTGTTTCCACCTCTTTTGAGGTTGATATTAGGTTTTGTGCCTCGTATTTTACATGTACATACAAATTAGTGGAAAGAGGTTGATATTACTTTTTGTGCCTCCTACTTTACATGTACATTCAAATAAGTGAATATCATGTGATAAGTATTATTATTTTTATTTTACATCGTAGAATATCGCATGACAAATGAAAATGAAACTTCATTATCTTTTGCTGGAGTTTGGGTCATGCAAGAGTCAAGGGCAATGGATTAATTGAAAGCGTGAAAGGATGGAACAGATTTTTCAGGGTGCAGTCGGCATAGATTCTGTTGTAAAGTGTATTGTTTATAAGTTTGCTTCATGCCAGATTCAATTTAGCTGGAAAAGAGAAGAACTTTGAAAGTTCAACTGCTTGAATTGACAGCTGTCTCTTTTTTGCTTTTGATTATTATACCATTTTGTTTCTTTTTATTGTGGATGCAGTTTTTGCAGGTCCCCTGACTCACATGTGCATGTACACCCCCCCTCCTAAAGTCCATCTTAAAGATGGATTTTAGATCTAAATTTTTAAGAGATTCATGATCTACACCATGATGATCTTGAATATGAAAAAATTAAAATAAAAATTTTCAAACTCAAAAAGTATTTTCTTTTTTTTTGAAAATTTTTTGACCGTTTATTTGGTTGTCTTTTTTTAACATCCATCTTAAGATGGATGTTCGATGGGTCACAAACAGCTTTCCCTTTTATTGTACTTTTGAATTGATAAGAGGAAACACACATATGATCCATGTTTATAATTCAACCCAAAGAATACGCATTTAACAATTGGTCTTATCTTATTTTTGGATAGATGATTGAACTATCTTAAATCAACCTTCAGCAATGAAACCAGAAACTCATTCTAGCACTATTTGAGTGATCTGCAGTTTTATGAAAAATCTTGGATTACAGGCTGCTCCAAAATATTCACCCAAATGGAAACTATCTAATATTCATGTTATACAATGTGTAATATCTGTCTTGAATCTTCAAATTCTAGTGAATGAAGATGCAATCTTTGCATCCATTGTTTTGAATCCGTTCATTTAGTCTAATCCTCTTGAAATGGGATATGCTTTTGAAAAGTAATACTTTCATTATACAATGACCAACTGTAGACACCTACTGGCTAAGGTATTATTTGACATCCGCAACCCTAAACCATAAGGCCCTGACCTAGAGTCTTCCCAGACCCATTCCAGACAAAAATCCCAATTTTTGCCCCATCCAAATGCCCCTTTTCTAGCTTAAACTATACACTAAGGACCATACTACGTGGTACACCATATTTCCATGCTACATATACCCCATTAGGCCCGACAATTAATTTATCCCTAGTTAATTAGGGTTAAAACTGCCTCAGCTAACCTTAAACTACATTTAGGAGGCCCTAACCTTTCCTAATCAGTCCATTCCATGAGCCAAACCACTTAATTAGGCTAACCCCCCATTAAACCTGCCTAATTAGGTTAGCCTCCTCCCTAAACATCTTCAATTTCTGTTCTAAACCCTAGCTCAGGAGCCTCTAACCCAGATTAGACCGTAATCCACCTTTGAACGGCCTTGACCAACCCAAAACCCTAGTCTGACCCATTTGAAAATTGAGGGAATAAAATAGTTTTAATATTTTAAAATGGGTCATTAAGGCACATGAACCCCTTTGAAACCCCCAAAATTTGATCAAAACCGTCACCATATGGCCATCTTGGATGTGGGAGACAGGTGGTAGGGGACTGCAGACATCAGCGACACAGTGTGTGTCGCTAGACCCCAGAAGCCCTAGCGACCCACATTGCATTGCTGGAGGATGGACGACTAAGTGTACTTGGCATACCATTTTCAGTCCATTTTGAGTAGGAACCTCACCATTTTGCCCTAACCCTAATTCCACCAAACTGACAATTTTGCCGCTCCAAGCCCAGAAAATCTAATCTCAGCTCTGCTCTAGCTCCCAGACCACCATGCAACTCTAGCAAATCCCCGCCTATATCCCTAGCATTCATACAAGTGCTAAAAGCTCCAAAACTCAGACCATGGACCATCACGCCTAAGCGCTAGATAGATAATTTGACGGAACCCCCTAATCTACATTTGATTGATGGAGTTTAAACAGGAATCAGGTGGAGAGTGTATTTCTTTACCGAAATTTCATGTGTAACAAAGAACTTAGAAAATGGTCAACGTCGATTATATTGTTTGGATTTGATACAAAACAATCATATGGTTATGACAATATGGGAACCAAAAAACATGAGGATTTCTGAAAATATACATGGTAGTCTGGAGATCTTAGTAAAAACCATGATGGTTAAAACCAACCATGTAGACATCTATCAAAAGTCTTTAGCCAGAAAGCACAGGGTGTATGTGCTGAATTGTAAGAACTGTGAATGGCTTAAAAAAGAAGGCAGTGTTCTTTTTCAAAGGCGTTCTCTTTCGATTTCCCCAATTTGTTGAATAAATGGGCAAGGAAGTTAGTTGCAAGATTCCTTAAACTGATGTGAACATGATCCAACAAGCTCTTTGAGTTGGAAAATAAAGATTTTATGCTTGGGAATATATAGAGTTATGCTATTATTAAAAAAAAAGTTCATATATTGATATATTAGGTTACGATTTTAGAAAGAAATTTATTCAAATATAGGCATGCATAGATGTATCAATGTCTGAAGAGGAATCATATTACTTGAAGCATGATGGGGATTATTGGACAAAAGTTCCTAGAAAATGATTTCCCTAAACTAAACATTTGTAACAATTTTGATGACTATGAAAATGGTATAAATGAGGTTTTCTAGGATTGGAAGTCCATATGGGAATAGGTGTGTTACATTTACACCCTCTGTCTATTTTAGTGGCAGTAAAATATAATTTAGTGACTAATTTTTTTGGGAAATCATTTAGTGACTTCTGTAAATGGAAAATGTTAATGGTTGGATAAGAATAAAGAACACTTGTAAATAGGAAAACTGCAATGGTCAATTTGTGATGCTGCCATGCTGGTAACAGCAATTGCAATCGACAATTTATCCTATGGATACATACCTAGAAAGAAGCATATAGGCATGTAAACTATGCATTTCTTTAAGAAAGAAGCATGCCGGCAATATCATTCTTAAGAAAGAAGCATAGCCACCTAAAATGCCTTGTTGGCATGGTCGATAAACTGTTCAAGGGCAAGAGGAGAACCATGATGCATTATAGTAGATATTACATCATTTAGATTAGGGATGCCTCCTTGAAGGTTGTGCAATGAAGCAAATGCACCTTCTACAAATGGATTTGCCCACTTAATTTCTTGCTTGATCCATCTGTACTCGTCCTCTTGCCATAAAGGAGTTGTGAAGCTTTCCTCTCTCTGATCTTTGGTAATGTGGAAGATGCAAGCTTCTTGCATCTGATCAACTCTAGCCACACCTATATATATCTGGCTATGTAGGAGACGATACAACATTGCAAAGGCATCTAATGGAAATGGATTTTACCACACATTTCTATTCAGCACTCCCTGTCTCTCATTCTCTAACATTGATAAGTTATAAGCATATCTTCTATGTGATCTCTGTTTTTACATCGTTGCGTCTGTGAAAAGTTTCTGGTGTGACATGAAATAAATTTTTTGTATGCAAAGCACAAGTTCATTATGGATCCATGTTAAGCCCTGTGTTGGTTGACTTGTTGAGTGACCAAAATTATGTGGTATTTGGGTTGTCATTTACATTTTTGTGTATACTTATCTGTTGTTCAACTTCAGGTTTATTTACTTATAAAATTCACCTAAGGGGAAAGCAGTTGATACGACGTTTAGGTTGTAGTAGTTTTAGATGCTATAACAAAATCATGCATTTATTGACAGGAAATAAGGCAGCTATGTTCACACCTTTTACACTTAAAGAAGGCATCTGCAGAAGAAATGCGCAAAAGTGTATATGCTAATTATGCGGCCTTCATTCGGTAGGTGCACTTCTCCACTAAGCGCTTTTGAGGCCAAAGAGTGGTATATTTCATCTTGTCCAAGTGAATAGCATTTCTGAACATTATGTTCATTGTTATGCGGTTAGATTATTGTTATGATACTTGGATAACTTATTATTTTTATGATGGCTTCCAGTAATTTGGATGGTAATTTGGATAGATGATGAATCGTAATGATATTGCTGTGTGTACCTACCTAAGCATGCAAGTTGTGCTATTCATGTCTTCTCTTTTTTTTTTGGTAAGCTATTCATTTCTTTATCATAGGTTGCTTATTTCTTAGAGTAACTTGCAATAATTTGATTCTATCATTTGGAATCAGGGGAGATTAGAACTGCTTTCGTTGTTGCCTTTGATATACATGAAATTAGAAATCTACTGAAGTGAATGATGGCGGTTTACGTTACCAAAGGACTGCTACATTAGTATACATGGAGACCATAGTGGTATTTTAATTTTGTGAATTCTGCCATGAGCAGATCTGCATTCCTTGTCTTCTATGTACGTCTGATGACAAGAATGCTCTCTGTAATCACCTAAAACTAAAAGTTTTTGAGATAATGGGACAAATGCCTGTAATCACCTAAAACTAAAAGTTTTTGAGATAATGGGACAAATGACTATTCTACTTTCCTATTTCTTTTAAATACATGCATCCTATTTTTTTATTCTGATGACATCAAACCATTACATGAGAATTTCATGGTCACTTGGCAAGCCAGGAAAGTTGTTGCTTCCTTAATGCTTCTAGTTCCATAGTGGACAGGTTGCTTGATGACCATCTGAGCAAGATTTCTTGGCTGTTTTTTGTTTTTGAACTTGAGATTTCTTGGCTGTTTAAGATAGACAGATGTCAATGAAAACTTTGTGTAGCAAAATTTGATTCCAAGTTTGATTCAGAGGCTCATCATTTAATTGCCTTGATCTCCATTCTGTGCCCAACAATGGTAATCCGTGGGGCATGTTATATACTTAAATCTCTCAATTCAACATGAATTAATTCATACTACGGGTGACTGCTTGTTAACTTGGTTAGAAAGGAAGAAAATAATGTGAATTGGGAGGACTTGATTTAATCAATCTGTTCTGTTTGCATGTTGAATTAATTATATGTTTCCCATAATTAAATATTTTTCCTCTTTCCTTTTTGGGATTGTTCTGAAAATGTACTTTGGATAAGAACATGCTCTCATTTTATCAGAAAGCTTATTTGGATACTTACCCAAAAAAAAAAAGCTTGTTTGGATCTCTTTTACATAATAATTCTCTTTTACTACTAATGTTTGTCATGAACGTTGTTTTATTCTTAGTTGGAGTATTATCTCTTATGACATAACTGCATTCAAAGAATTCAAAATTTCAGAGGAGTGCTTTCTTTTGTATCACTGTCCCAACATTAACATTATAGAAAGAGATAAACAATCCAGTCTGAAATTTTAACTGTTCTTCCATCGAGAAACAAGTAGTAGAAAGTTCTTCATCTAGAAGGTGGAAATAGAAACCTGGTCTGGTGAGAAAAAGATGGATTTGTGAAGAACAAGATGGAAAACACCTCATCATGAGAACGGGATTGCAAATGTCGTTATTTTAACTCTTTGATAATTTCGGTGTATTTCATAGATGTGCGTTTGTTGGTTGCTTATCTGCATGATTATATGCCTTACAAAGCATAGTTTGTAAGGAAGGTTGAATCCTCAATGATTTCTATCAGTTTCTTGCATTGTAAGATGCTTCAATTTTCTGTTCTGTAGATAGACCTTAATATAGTGTTTTTTTTTGGCTCTGTAATATTTTTAGTTCATTATCTTTAGAAAGAAACATCTGTTTTATTTTTATTTTTTTATTTATATTTATTTTTTATTATGTTTGTTATTAGTGTCTCAAAACTTGAACTTTACTGTGCTCATCAATTAGTTCATTATGGTCTGTCCATTGCTTAGTGCCTTTTGTTTTACTCTTTTACTCATACCTAGTATGCTATTTTCTGGATTACACAGTTGTAATATTTTAAGGATGACGTTTTTCTGAAACCTTCGCTAACGTGGTTTCTTTGGAATGTATTTTCAGCACTTCCAAGGAGATATCAGATTTAGAGGGCGAACTGCTGTCTATTAGGAACCTGCTTTCTACTCAAGCAGCACTTATTCATGGCTTAGCTGAAGGTGTTAATGTTGACTCATTATCCACTGATCATGATAGTTCCACAAATCATGATCCATCAAGCATTGTTGATAAGGAGCCTTCTGACGTCGAGAAATGGTCTATTGAGTTTCCTGATATCCTAGATGTTCTATTAGCTGAAAGGAGAGTCGATGAGGCTCTGGTTGCTCTCGATGAAGGCGAGCATATAGTTGCAGAAGCTGAAAAGAAGGGAACATTGAGGTCATCTGTTCTTTCCTCTTTACAGAGTGCCATATCTGATTGCCAACGTAGGCTAGCTGATCAACTAGCTGAAACTGCATGCCAACCCTCTACTCGTGGGGCTGAGCTTCGCTCTGCAGTTTTAGCCCTAAAAAAGCTCGGCGATGGTCCTCGTGCGCATACGCTACTCCTAAATGCGCATCACCAGAGGTTTCAGTACAACATGCAAAGCCTTCGCCCTTCAAGCACTTCATATGGGGGAGCATATACTGCTGCTTTATCACAACTCGTATTCTCTGCAATCGCACAAGCAGCAAGTGATTCATTGGCAGTCTTTGGAGAGGAATCAGCCTATGCATCTGAACTTGTTGTTTGGGCTTCCAAAGAAACTGAGGCTTACGCTCTTCTAGTAAAGAGGCATGCCCTAGCCTCCTCAGCAGCAGCTGGAGGCCTGAGAGCTGCTGCGGAGTGTGTCCAGATTGCATTAGGGCACTGTTCTCTTCTTGAATCTCGAGGGTTGGCACTGTGTCCTGTGCTCTTGAAACTCTTTAGACCTAGTGTCGAGCAAGCATTGAATGCTAATTTGAAGCGAATAGAAGAAAGCACGGCAGCTTTGGCAGCTGCAGATGATTGGGAACTTACTCATTCACCAGGGGGTACTCGTCCATTTAGTCGATCCTCCAATGCTTTGAGCACTGGGGTTGCATTCCAGCCTAGGCTTTCAAGCAGTGCCCATCGGTTCAACTCGATGGTTCAGGTGAGTGGTTGATATTTGCCATATTGCGATTCATATCAATACCAATTTGGACAAGGAATTAATCTTTTTAATTGTTTCATGTTATTTGTTAGCCATCGGTGTTCTTACCCAAAATAATCATTTTTTTTGTTGGAACAAGTCAACATGAATCTTAATTTATATTGTTTGTGCTTACAAAAAATTCCCATGAGAAATGGGGTGCATGAAAGTCATCCCACAAGTCGGGTGCTCTACATGGAGTTATAACAAATGAAATGAACAGAAAAATGTTAGGGTAATGGGACCCACATCATCACAAAATCGAGGGACTTGGCCTCCAGGTCTATTTGTGGACAAAAAGCAGCCAATGATGGTACGAACAAAAAGGTCAGTGGAGATATGGACAAAAACGTAGCTAGCATGTGGTCCCCTTCGTGGCACCTGCTCTAGCAAGCTCCAGCCATTGTGATGGTCTCAGTCAGATATGCCGGTAGAAGATTCGAATGTTATTGGAGTTTTTTTTGGAACTCTCCAAGGTTATTGGCCAAACTTGGATTTGCTACTTGGTGTCTACCACAATATGGAATTAATCTCTTTAAGCCTTCGAGTGGAACGAACTCTTTCGACCTAGAACAACACCAGTTAAGAGGGACGATTTGGTTCAAGTGGAAGGCTCTAAGCAAGGGAAGGTCTGAAAAAGACATGGATGAAAGTAGTGCGAAGAGATATGGTGACTTATGGGACGTTTGAGGGTAAAGGCCTTGATAAAGCGGAACTACAGATCAGGATTCGTATAGCTGACCTCAAATAGTTGGGATGAGGCTTGGATGATGATGATGATGATGATGTTGTTGTTAGATACATGAGATATACCTTCATCCTAGGGATCAAGGCAAGGTGATCTATACCACTAGGTTATAAGGTAGAATCTCTTGCTTGTTGCTTGATTAGTAAGCACAACATAGCAAGAGATGGCAAGGATTTGAGCGCAACTGGGCTTCTGATTCCAGCCCTTACAATCCTAGGCAGTGAACAATGAGGATATTAAGGTGCTCAAGGTTATACTAGTTTGAAATCCCCATTGCATTATGTTTATATTAACAAGGTAAAGTTGTAAACATCATGCATGTTTTTATATTTATTGCCAAGTATGGTATGGATGTAATAGCTTCAAACCTTTATGCTGTGTGGATAAAACAACCATCTGTCCATGATCCATGTTAAAGTTTTAAGCTGAGGTTGTAATTCCTTACATTATTGGAGTTTTTAAAAATGTGATAACTGTATGAGGATGCAAAGCTTGCCACGTTACTCACACACACATATGCGTGTGAATATTTGCTTGTGCGCTCATGCTTTTGTGTTTTTGGATGGCTAATATATGCAATAAGTTCTGTATTGGCTTTACATTGGTTCTTTTATGCCCTGCTGCCTCTCATAATATTGGTACTTCCACAGGATTTCTTTGAGGACGTAGGACCCCTCTTAAGTATGCAGCTGGGTGGTCAAACATTGGATGGTCTTGCTCAAGTATTCAACTCATATGTGAACTTGCTAATAAATGCTTTACCCGGTACAATGGAGGAAGATGGTGAGATAGATTCTGGGAACAAAATTGTTAGGATGGCTGAGACTGAAGCGCAACAAATAGCTTTGCTAGCAAATGCATCCTTGTTAGCAGATGAACTTCTCCCACGTGCTGCTTTGAAACTTGCTTCATCTTATCAGGCTGGTGGTAAGGAAGATAATCGGAAGAAAGCTTCAGAAAGGCAGAATCGTCTCCCTGAACAAAGAGAGTGGAGAAGACGCCTCCAACGTTCAGTAGATAGATTGAGAGATAACTTTTGTAGGCAACATGCCCTTGATCTTATTTTTACAGAAGATGGTGATACACATTTGAGTGCAGAAATGTACATGAGTTTGGCTGGAAACATTGAAGATACTGATTGGTTTCCATCACCAATATTTCAGGTATATCTCTGCAAATTGCTCATTTAGGTTTTTTTTGGTTATCTATTTTGGATTCGCTTTTGTTGGAATTTCTCCCATGCAATTCACTGTGAGAAATATTAGGTGCAGATGTGCAGTTTTCATGATACTCCTTTTGCATTTCGTTTTGGTCATGTAAAAAAAGACCTAATCAAAGTTTCAGTATGTTGATTTGAGTGTGCTTAGTAACTCCGCAGAAAATGGCAATCAGTTAATTGCCATACCTGATTCTGTTAATATTTCTGTATTGTGTACAATATTCCATCATTAATATTTCCCCCAATTGAAGAATGATAAATTACGGCTCACCAGCGTTTGCTCATAGGCAATCGGAACCATACGGAACCTATATTAGAGGTTGAAAAAGCTTATTGATTTCAACTCTTAAAATATTCATATTGGAGTGCCACCATTTTTAAGATATTCAAAATGAAATATCTATGGTTTTGAATATTGTTTGACAAAGGCGATTTTCCCCATTTTCCCCAGAAAGTTTTCACATAGAATAATCTCTCTGATGCACAGGTGCATGTCTTCATTGTGAATGGGTGATGGCGATCTTTCTGCCTTAAAGCTCACGTCTCTTTCTTGCAGCTTGTGGCTGCCACCACCATTGCAGAGGAAGGGAGGAAGGAAATTCTTTTTAGCATTCTAGAGAAGGATATGCCTGTCCTTCTCTCTGCAAAACGTCTTAGGATATATGTTTCATTTCGATGCAACAATTATTTATTACAATATTTTTGGATGCTATTGACAATCCATAGTTGTCCCTTTGATCTAATGAATTCTAGTTTGCACTGATAAGATTCAACTGAATGGAACTCGGGATTACATTTGCTTTTTGTCGAACTATAGAAATTAGGGATCGATGACAACTTTGATTTGCAAACTTCTGTGATAGTTGCCTCTTGATTGGGGAGCAATGTCCGAAGCTCTTGCCCTCTTAGTGATTATATTCTTATACAATTTGCTATTATGGATGTTAGGGATCACCCAATGAAGAGAACCCTTGTTTTGTCAGATGTGTTTAGGACAAGATGTGCCCATGATTACACCATGATTAACTCCATTCAGACAAAAATTGCACATCCATAATGTTGCATTTTTAAATGATAACATCTGGGCATAGTGATAAAAGTGCCTCTTTTGCATATAGAATAATTGATCTTTCATTTATTAAAAAAAATGGCTTGAAGGAAAAGTTGGGTGGAAGGAAAAGTTGTGTGCTTTAGTCTTGTTAATTCTATAATCTAATGTTGCTTTCTCTATGCGGAAAACTGATTCCATACTTCATAGTCCTGAGGATAGGAATCTGATGAATGGCTATTTCTCGTCCCTCGTTGTTTGCTATTGCTTTGCACAAAGAAGTATTAGCAACCCACATGACATTTATGAAATTCCTAAGTTTCCTTAATAGAAGGACATCAGTGACTTGATTTAAATATTGTACTTGATGAGTTTCATTTGTAGTGGGCACCTGAACGATTAGTGACTCATCTTGACGTTTGCACTGGTCCACTTGGTTAATGGCTTTACCAGTCATGCATATGATTGGCTCGACCAAGTTTGGGCTTGTATACAACCTATATGCCCATCAAGATTCTTCCTATCGAGGCTTAACTAAGTAACTTTTGTATCTAAGTAGTTACCTTATTCGAAGAAAGCAGTTGTCACCGACCATTCCTTGAATCATTCATTATTATTGGATCGCTTCACAGCTCACGGTACTTACATCTCTCACATATTGAAGTCATGTTCAAGAACTTCGTATGACAACTCATATAGAGAAGGATTTCCAGCATTAAGATAAGGGGTGATCAAAGTATGCAAATTGATTCTAGGGTCGAAAGCAAGAGCAATAATGGTCACAATCAGTGTCACCTGAACACCCTTTAGTTGGCAGGTGTCACACGTCAACACTTTGTGACACTGGCCGGCACTCCATCTGTATGTGTTCGTGTTGGGGCTTTAACAAGGCATTTGACATTCCATGTAAGAAGTGTTTTGAGAATCAGACACAAAGTGTCTTCTTTGTTTGTGTTATTTAAAGTGTGATATTGATTGTGGGATTTGAACCCACAAGCTATTTTGGAGAGGCAAGGAGCTGAACTCTGCTCCATGAGACAATGTGTACAATGTTGGAAAATTATATTCGTTATATATGTCAAAATAGGTTTGTAAATAAAGAAAAATAAATAAAACTAAAACTAATTGTTGTTTGCAACATAATCATTGTCATGTCATATTTATCTCTGAAATTTTAGCATACTTTTTAAATTCTATACAATTTATATATACTTGGAAATTTGTTTTTTGAAAGCTATGTCGGTTGTGTCATGTGTGATCGGAATTGACAACCTATCAAGAGGCATATCATTCTACCTTCCTACTAATGTGACAATGTGAACAATAATTGCAAAATCGTATCATTCATGTGTCAAAACACAAAATAAATATTATTTTGACAAAAAATAAAGTTTGCAAATATTAGTTTTTCTGCAACAAAATCATTTTCATTTCATATTTTCAATTTTAATTTTCCATACACACACACACACATACATACATATGTGTCCTTGTAACACTGTCACAATTGGATGAAGGAGAAGTACTATCAGCTCTCTGGCATAATTAGAAAAGCCTTTAGCATTTAGCAATTTGCTTGACTTGGTGAGATGATTCATTAGTTCCTTGAAACTGTTTAGTTGTGGCGAAATTAGGTTCTGTGACCCGTCATCCAGTGATGTGGCACATGGTATGTGAAACTTATGGGGTTCCAACCTTTAAATTGTCCTGCCTTCAAACCATGCTTACCTAGGTATGAATGAGACAGAGGCTTATGCAAAATCTCAAAATAAACAAACCCAAACCCCAACCACCCCCCCCTCCGCTCCCCCTCCCAAACAAAATGAATGGCCTTTAAATATTCTGCCTGACACATTTATGAATCTCCCTCCTATACCAGCCTCAGTTTGTATGTGAAAGTTATGGGGTTCCAACCTTTAAATTGTCCTGCCTTCAAACCATGCTTACCTAGGTATGAATGAGACAGAAGGGCTTATGCAAAATCTCAAAATAAACAAAACCCAAACCCCAACCACCCCCCCCCCTCCTCCCCTCCCAAACAAAATAAATTGCCTTCAAATATTCTGCCTGACACATTTATGAATATCCCTCCTATACCAGCCTCATGTTGATGGCTTTTGTTGAAGAATTCCAACAATTGAACTTGAATATTCTTAGAGTTTTGGTTGTTCTTCCCCCTTTTTGTGCTTCACATGTTCAATGAGCCAAAACGCACCTGACATGCATCATTGTGACATAGATTCTCACAGCTAATTGCAATTTCTTTGCAGGAACTTTTCTTAAAGCTGCACAGAATTGCAGGCATTGCTGCCGACATGTTTGTTGGCAGAGAAAGGTTTGCAACCATCCTTTTGATGAGACTTACAGAAACAGTTATCCTTTGGCTCTCGGACGACCAGAGTTTCTGGGATGATATTGAGGATGGTCCTAAACCTTTGGGAACTGCTGGACTAACACAGGTATGCAAAAGTTGTTTTCTTTGGCTTGTGCTATGTTTCATTTGGTGCAAGAAATGTTAATCATGACCTGGATGTTTACACATGCAGTTTTTATTGGATATGGAGTTTGTCATTCAATTTTCATCACAAGGCCGTTACTTATCTCGGCATCTGCATCAAGTCATCAAGGACATTATTTCTAGGGCTCTCACTGCCTTTTCATCAAGTGGAGTGGATCCATACAGGTGGCTCATTACTTTACTCTTTCTGATTGGCCTGCCTAGAAATTTTAAAGCCATTTGCTTTTTCCTCACTTTCATCTCTTGAGTTGGAAAATAAGTTTTGCAATCTTTCCACTTTCCAATGGTTTATTTCGATGTTTATTTCTGCATGCACTCATACTGTAACTTGATAGGTAACTTGAAATTTCCACTTTCCAATGCACCATTGTTTTGAAGAACAGATATGTGGTGTGGATTGCCTGCCCAGTGATCCCCATCCCGATCAGCAATCCATCTGTGTAAAAAACTGTGTATAAAAAATAATACTCATAATAAAGAAACATATTATATGATTTTATATATGCTTTTCATGATGACTAACTTCTGAAATTTTGTTGGGTAGACGTTGTGGCCCAAACCAACAAGGTTGCATATTCCTATTCCATCAATTGACTTATCTTAAAGAGATTAAATTTTTAACTCCCATTCTCAAGCATTTTTTTTTTTGTGTTGAACATTAAAGAACATTAAAAACAAGAAGAAAAGAATGGCTGCAGTTCTCAGGGCCACTTAGATATAGTGTAAATGCATTCACTTATGGAGAGTATCAACCCAATATTCCATATGGAACTGGAGTCTTTACCTCCCAAGCTGATGATTTCTTGGGACTATCCCCTTTGCTGTCGAAATATGCTTGTCTTTGTATAGTTGCTTGGAATTGTGTCGATGTTGTTCTGGATTAATGCATGCGACCAAGGATATGGACCATGTGGGTCGCTTCAGTAATATCTGACTTTAAAGGGAGCATTAAGTAGGTCAAGAAGTCAATTTCTTCTTAGACCCTTGATGATACTGCGTTACCCTTCCTCCAAAGAACAAATCAAACTTCTGATATTCTATTTTCTGAAATTTAATCATCTGTACATGAAGTTATCTTGTTGAATTATATTTGGTAAGGTGGTTGTTCCATCTTTTCTTTTATTGATAGATAATTATTTTCGCTCTTGAAAAGAGCTATGATCAATCCTTGGTGAATATTAATTTCACTCAAAACTCTTACCTGAGTTGTACCGGTTGGTATCTGCAGTGCCATCCTTCCTTAGATTTGCTTTGTCAAGAAAATGTCTCTCTTTAACAAGTGCTTTCACACCAAAAGTAGATCATGCTAATTAGATTTATTTATATTTTTCTAGAGTAATAGTTTTTAAATTCTCAAGGTGGGGATTTTCATTCAAACATGCAATTTACCTTGCTGTTCTCAAATTATATTTCTGTTTTTGTTTGCAGTGTGCTATATGAAGATGACTGGTTCGTTGAAGTTGCTCAAGATGCCATTGTGAAGATCACTGGGAAAGTTAAAGCCATTAATGGAGGGGAGCGAGATCTTAACAGTCCAACTGCTTCCATTTCGGCACAGTCCATGTCATCTGTTAGGTCACATGGGAGCTCATAGCCCTCGATCAATTTTTCCTTTGTAATTTAGAAGGCAGCCAGGTGACGAGCACTACCCCTGTATCAATTGCACAGTTTTCCCTCTTCTGTTTATTTATGTGTTGAAGAATGGTTTCGAGGTTAGGAATGGGTGTGAAATTGTAAATGTTTCCGGTGTGGTTGGGCTCGGTCCGTCTCTTCCAGGTCCAAATAAAAAGCATGGTTTGCTGTTAACTGCAAAAAACACGCGGGATGAATGCATATATTCTTTTCATTGTGTATCTAAACTGTTGCTTTCTAGTTCCAACATCATGGACATGATCTATTGTCCTGTGTTCTCATTTGAAGCCATGCTTGTGGAAGTATGTATAGCCATAGCGAATTGAGACAGATATAGATTTGCACGGTAGGACCATCTTCCTTCGCGATCGCTGTTGCTTGTGATGAATCGCCATCTTGTTTTCCGAGCTGTAGTGAGGGACACTGGTAAGCTTTTCCATTTTGGCCATTGGTAGTCAGTTTTGGTGGTAAGTGGGCAGGTTGTTTGGAAATTCCAACACGACCTTTTGTTTTTTTTTTTTTGGGTAAGTCGGGGATTTGAGCCCCTATCTTTTTTTTTTCATTAGTAAGATCCTTACAAAAGGATATAGAGTTTATGGTACAATTCTGCCGATCCAACCTAGTCCGGGAGATAGATTTTGACCTCAGAGCTGACCGAACCCGTTCGGTTGGTTGACCTAGATCCAATTGGGTTCTGGTCACCCTAGACTCCATTGGGTCCAGGTGTTGACCCAACCTGGTTCCGGCCATATTTGCCCCCTCCCCATAATTTTTACAAAAAACTAGATACAAACAAATGCCACAACTGCCCTTTGTATTCTCCCGGTGTTATCTTTTTCCCTTCCAAACCAAATGCGTCGGTTTCTTCTTCTTCCAAAATTTATTTACTCCTATTATGCTTCTCTTATGAAAGTTGCCAAATCATCATTATCATAAGAGAACTTATCCCAATTTGGGGTTGGCTATATAGATTCAATTTCGTGGTTTTGCTTTATTAAGAAAGTGTGTCCCTTACTGGGAAGAACTTAGCATGAGCAAATAATATAAATTTAGGATTTATGGAAAGTTGTTGCAAAGTTTCATATTTGCTACTTACTTAACGCAAACTTTTTCTTTAACCTGGGTTTTGGACTGGCAGGGTGGTGGCCAAAGTTCAAATCATTCCAGGTGTGAGTTCTCTCACTCTCTTTTACTTTTTCACCCCGGTCCGATTCTTTGGTGACTAGCCTTAAAGGTCAAATCTTTTTCTTTGCGTCAGCACATGACCCCTCAACTTTTCTACAAAACAGCTAAGTATGGTGGGATTTGGTGCAGTCAAAAGGACTTCATATACGGCAGAAAGTTGAGTTATAGACTTGCTTTTTGGGATCACGAAGAAATTGAAATAAATTATGGAAAATGGTTCGACAGGGCTATAGTTCCATCAGGAAAAGTGAACTCTCACTTCATAACTCATCAAAAATTGAAATTCAAGCATTGAAAAACCTTTACATTGATCATCCATGCTTGAACATTATGATTGTGAAAAGAATTAAAATTTCAAGCTATGAAAACATTGTATATTGTAACAAATTATCTAGACCATCTTTTTTTGAGTTTCAAATTTTATCGTCAGTATTGAAAATTGATTTTAGAGCCATCATAAAAAATTTTGGTGCTGAAAGTACTTTTTGAGGTGAGATTTTATTTTGTTTTCGTAAAGCCAAAAGCCTAAGCCTTCTAGAAACTTCGTCCATTACTTAAAACACTTTTAATGAGAAAGTGGAAACCGATAACATGATTCCTTTTGAAATCTAAATTCTAAAAGCCTAAGCCTTCTAGAAACTTCCTCCATTACTTAAAACTCTTTTAATGAGAAGTACCAATGTTTGGTGGAAACCGATAACATGATTCCTTTTGAAATCTAAATTCTAAAAGAAGATTATGAAAGCTTTGATTTTCCAAAAGTTTCATCTTTTGATGAAGAAGAGTTAAAATCCCAAGCCAAAGAGGTGTAATTGAAGTGGTTAATAAGGCCGTTACAGTCAAATTATTCTTGTACAACATTTATAATGCATTTTTTTATAAATATAATGCATTATATTTGTATAATATAATGCATTTTTTAGAAATCAAAAGTTGTTTTGATGGATTATTTTTTAGATAATATAATGCATTTTTTTTAAAGGAACATATTGGTGAAATTTTATAGAACTTTTTTTTAAATCAAGATTCTTAATTTAGTCCCACTATTAACGTGCTTATTTCTAAATCAAAATTCAAAGATATTAAATTAGTGAAAAGATAAAGTCATAAGGGAAGAAGTTTTTTTGAAAAGTTTTTTTTTTTGAGAAAGGATAAAATACGGGTTTATATCTGTATCTTGAAATCCTTTGAAGAACTCATAATTTTTAATTTTTAACATATTTTAAAAAATCATATTTTTTTTGAAAAAAAAATCGTGTTTTAACTAAAGAATGAACAGCATCAGTGCAATAGCAATCTCCAAAGTGAATATTCCAAGGGTTCAAAGGGATGTAAATGTGCTAGTGGGCCAAGGTAGCCAATGGGCCCATTGGGCTTTGGGCCCTAGGATCATGTTGGATTGGGTTTGGACTCCTACGGAAAGGTCCATGGACAGTCCACTCAACACATAGGCATGTGTTTGGGCTTTGAGAGAAGGGCCCATTGGGTACATCTCTTGTTTCAAGAAGTATCTCAAGTTTTTAGACCTAAAATGAACGATCCTCATTTTTGAACTTTCTAAGATCGAGGTTTCTATGAATTAAGAGCAACTTGTGATTGCCATGGTTATTCAGAGAATTTTAACAGCACCAAATATATAAAGGAAATGAGAAGTTGCGGGGTTTTAATGAAAATAGAGAAGGTAGAGTTTGTTTTAATAAAAATATAGAATAATACTTAGCCTTCTTTTTTATAAAAAATATCAAATAATATGAGGCTATTTACCTTTGACATAAGGCGGTGACAATTGTGTGTAAAGATCGTCTACAAAGAGATGATTCATCTTTTGTATATAGATCTCACAATTATTCTTGTCTCTTAAATTTCAAAATGGTTCTAAGAGTGTTATTGAATAAATCATCATAATTATCATTTTAGTCTTTTTCCAATTAATTGGAATTGGCTACATGAATCATGGTTTCCATTTTGCTATATTAAAGATATTCTTAGTGAAGTCATAAGTCCTCATATATTTTCGGACTACTTCCAATCATGTAATTTTGGGCCTATCTCTTGCCTTTTTCAGTTTTTATACTTGAACTAATACGCACCTCCTACTTGGTCGACACCACGCATGGCCAGCCTACTTAAGTCTACTCTCTTTCATTTTATCGCCTATTGGAATCACGCTTAAATTCTCACGAATGGATTCATTGCGAATTCTCTCCCTTTTTGTCTTGCCACTCATCCATTACAACATCCTCATACCCTCTATACTTATTCTATGGATATATTGTTTTTTGTCCGCCTAATATTCCGCTTCATAGAGCACAGCTGTGGTCTTACCGCTGTCCTATAGAACTTGCCCTTCAGCTTCATTGGTATGCGGTGATTACATAAAACTTCAGTTGCACACCTTCACTTTACCTACCTAGCTCTAAAAAATATTATTGGACTTCAAATTTGATATCTAATGAGTGAGAATGATTGTGATTTTCATGTACAAAAGATAAGTGATCTCTTTATAGACAATCCCTTATTTATGACCATCTGAAATAAAATCTGACGGCTTGGCTATGCCACATTGTTTGAAAGTTTTTGTTTGAACTTTGAGCATCGTCATTGGAACAAACGCAACTGCCCAATTTAACATCCAACGGTAAAAAGTAATTGTGACATACTAGTAACAAACGTAAATGGCCTTATTATATACTTTTCCTCCAATAAAAGCAACATATTTCAGCCATCGGCTGGACCTAAACAAATAACCAAGAGCATTGAAAGAACAAAATGCAACGTGAATAAGAAAATGAGGCCATGAAGAAAGATAACCACCAATGCGGCCCAAAAACTTGCAGAAAATGTAGGCCATAAAACTGATGAAAGTGCCACATTGTACGTGTTTTATTTTTCTCTTGAAAGAAGCCATCTCTTTGCTTACTATATTTAGGGTAGTCAACGAGGTGGGCGGGCCTGAGGGCTGTGCCACTTTGGGCTACATCTTAAGGTCTAACGGCATGAAAATCATTATATATATATATATATATATATATATATATATATATATATATATATATATATATATATATAAGAAATGATCATTTAGGACTATTCCCTATCTATGTGTGTAGAACTCCAAAAGATTACCATTAAAGTTGGTATGGATCTATAGAAAAATCAAGTTCCACACACCCATATGATAACTTTTCTAGAGATCTGTGTTAACTTTAATGGTGATCCTTTAAAATTCTATATACATTGGTGGGGGACGGTCCTATAGAATCATTACTATATATATATAGAAAAAGATATTGTCAGCCCATGGGCTGACTGTTACAGTAAACACCTATAGCCGAACTGACGATCACGATTTCATTTCGTATTTGAATTTTCATTTTTTTTTCTATAAATCCAAATCACTTAAAATTTGGGATGTCTATTCTTCAAAAATATTAGAATCTAATAAAAATATATAAAAAATAATAATTCACAAAATATAAATTCATCAAAATACCCCAAAAATGTTTTGGGGGTATTTTGGTCAATTTATATTTTGTATATTATTTTTTTTTATATTTTTATTAGGTGCACATTGATGAGAAGAATGAACGCTCCAAATTTCAAATGATTTAGATTTGTAGAAAAAAATTAAAATTCAATACGAAATGAGGTTGTGACCGTCAGATCGGCTCAGATTCAATCTGGGCCATGGGCATTTACTGTAGCAGTCAGCCCATGAGCGTATGGAATCCACTCCCTATATATATATATATACATATATATATATATAAGAAAAGTCTTCCCAACACCTATAGACGAAAATGAATAGTGATTTTGTCTATGCTCATCACCGTCCAAAGTTCATCGCACGGTCACGATTGTTCGATAGTGCTTCAATTTTTATTTTTTTATTATAAATTTTAATGATTTAAAATTTGGAGCGTGTGTACATCTTAGTAAGGTGCACTTAATAAAAATATAAAAAAAATATTTCGTAAAATATAAATTTATCAAAATACCCCCATAAATTTATGGGGGTATTTTGGTCAATTTATATTTTAAAAATATATTTTTTTTCATATTAGATTATTATATTTTTGATGAACACACTTTTTAAATTTCGGATCATTCTGATTTGTAGAAAAAAAATAAAAAATGAAACACTATCAGACAATTGTGACCTTGCGATGAACTTTGGACACTGATGAGCATGGACGGTAATAATAGTAATGTAGGTGGAATGAGAGCCGTCAGATCTCCAGCATGCGGTTTCGAATGCATATCACTGTTTTAATTTTAATTATTTTTCTATAAATCAAATCATAATGAAATTTTAGACATATGTACTAAAAAATAGGGTGCACAAATAAAAAAACATATATAAAATATTTTCTAAAATATAAAATAATCGAAATACCCCTGAAAAATGATAAGGGTATTTTGGTCATTTTAAATTATTGAAAAAATATATTTTTGTATATTTTTATATGGTGCGCAATAGTGTTGGGTATATACAACCAAAATTTCATATTAATTAGATTTATATATAAAAAATTAAAATTAAAATAATGATGTGCATTTTAAATTGCATGATGAAGATCTAACGGCTCCCATTCCACTTATATACTATTCATTATAGTTGGCCAGCTGTTATATATATATGTATATATATATAAAAGTGACATGAGCTTTTTCCTATATATAGGGTGCGGTTTGTATAGAGCCTAAGCTCTAAACAATCAAATTAGAGCCTACCTTCAAATAGTGTATAGAAATGTGGTTTCAATACTGAAAATCTTTATGATAGCCTTAAATACATTTTAATCTTTATTTATAAAGTTTAAAGCCTTAAAAATAGTGTAGATCGGCAGATCTATGAAAACTTGAAAATCTTGAACATTGACAATCCAAAAATGCGTTACAAAATACATTATTTCGAAAAGTTGAAATCTATTTTTTCTCATGTCCATACATCTTGATGTCAAGATAATCAATTTGAGGATATTTGGGCATCAAAACAACCTCTTCCGGGGGAATTTTTGATGTAGACTCAAATTTGATTGTTTAGAGCCTTAAAATGTAGAAATACATATGCACCTCAAAACTCCATAGGAAAATGTTCTTTTTAATGTTGAAAAAACCTCTAATTGATCATCTCGGCATCGAGATGTAGGACTATGAAAATAAAAAAATAATTTGGTCCCAGAATAGTGATTATTGCAATACATTATCTAGACCGTCCATTTTCAATATTTTCATACATTTATATATCTACTTGATTTAACCTATTTTTGGAGTTTAAAATTTTATAATTAGATATGAAAATAGTTTTTGAGATAATCCTAAGAATCGTTTTTACTAAAATTACATGTTATGATAAACTTTGAAGGTGCGCCTTAATTGGATTGTTTAAATGTGCAACCTTATAGAAACCACACCCATCTATATATATATATATATATATATATATATATATATATATATATATATAAGAATTGTATATAATGAGATCGTTTACCTTTGATACAATGTGGTCACAGTTCTTTACAATCATTTGATGCGGATTTTAATAGCTTAGATGTGTGACTAAGTTCGAGAAAGTTTCTTTTGAAGTTTGAGCTTGGTGAATAGAATAACTGTAGCCACCCAATTTCACATCCAATGGTCAAGATTAATGTGACCACCTTGTGTCAAAAGTTAATATGACCGCTTAGCCCGATTCTTTACTGAGCCCAGCTTGGCCTGATTAAAATTTGCTTGATATAGTATCTATACTACATTATTAAGCCATAATTAAAGGGTGGACACATATTACAAAAATAAGAAAGGCCCTAACTCTATAGTTCCGTCTATAAATATTGTAGGACATATTCCTCACTTTAGGTGTAGAATGACACTGAGTAGAAAAAAAAAGAGAATCTAATATTATGTACGTGAAGAGTAGAGATTTTAGGAAGAGACATAGCAAAGATTTTAAGGAGAGAGAAATTGTTTTTATATCTTATTGAGAAATAGAAGAAATTTTTTTAGTCATCCCCTTCTTAAAATTTGTTTGGGAAGACTAGAAAAAAGAGAATCTCCACCCTTTCTTAACATGAGCATTGACTAGACAGCACAAAGTATTTGGCTTTAATTCTTCAACAAATCATTTTGATATAAAATTTCGGTCATCCACCATGATCACATGTTCCCACCTGATAAAAATAAGATTTTTTTTTTTGTTCCCACTTGATAAAAATAAGATTTTTTTTTTTTTTTTTTATAATATGAAAACCAAAATACCCCTGCAGCATGCAAGAATGATTTGGTCATTTTGTTTTTTTGAAATTAATTTTTTTCCCTTCGTTTTTGATTGGGTGTGCGGAGTGGGCTTGTCCCGAGTTTTATGTCAAGATGGTTTACAATAAAAGAAAAAAAATAAAACTGTGTTAAGCCTCCTGTTGTAACTCATGCATAGGTTGGAGTTTTATATTTCTATAACTTTTAAGGGTTGATTCCAAATTAAGGAAACAATACATATAATTTAGTTTAGAGTAATGATCTTATGAGATCTTTTCACATCCATGTATGGACTCCAAATGATCACCATTAAATTTAGCATAGATTTTAAAAAAAATCAATTCTCACACCCATGTGATAACTTTTCTAGAGATCTGTGTCAAATTAAATGGTGATCATTTGAAGTTCTACACACATGGGTGTAGGAGGATCATAGGATCATTACTCTTTATTTTAGAATGATTAATATTTCCAAATGGCCTCTGAAAAACAAACAATTACATACAATTTGTTATCGGACTGTTTTATTTATGGTTGTGCTTTAAAAATGAAATAAAATCCATTCATCATATTAGAAAAGAAATACTATTGTTATTATTTGCAAAAATAAAGTCACCAATCAATAAATCAGATTAGTTTTCTTAAACTGATACACTTTGATGAATTTCTTTGTTCCATTGTTCTCATAAACTATAGGAGTTTATTAGGGCTCTTTCATTCTACATTTCAATTTCATTAACATTAAGCTAAAGTAAAAGTTCATCATGCAGAAAAAGACACGTAAAGCTTCACATCTTAAAATATAATTAGCAAAGACAATAATCCAATCAATTTGGTTTTGGGCCTAACTTTCAAAAAATATAAAAAATGCTAAAACAAAAAACAATTTAGTTTTTCACCCAATTTTCAAAAGATATAAAAAATGCTAATACAAAAAACAATTTGGTTTTTAATTATTTTTTGAAGGAATGGTGCAAAAGTATAAAATATAACCAAAACTCCCAACCATCCACTTTTTCCAAAGGTATACCATCCAATGTTGTCAAATTCGCTTCCAAGTTTTTTCGGTTTGATGAGAAAAATGAAACAATTCGGTACTTCGACCGATTCGGGGGAAGACTTCAGATTTTTTTTTATTAATATATTATAAATATCTAATTTATTTATACATAAAATACATACAAATAATAGAAAAATAAAATATACAACTAATATAACAAATTAAAAGTAAAAAAATTAAAAATTACTTCTATAAAGCTATTTCTTTGCTAGCCGAAGCAGACTCAAAGAAGACCTGAAGCATACCCGAAGCAAACTCGAAGCGGCCTGAATCTGACCGAAGTAGCCCTATTCTGACCGAAGCGGCTGCACCAGGCTTCGCTTCGCTTCGGTTTATGCCTAAAATCCTAAGGCTTTAGCCTCTTCAGTCGAAGCGAAGCGAATTTGATAACACGGGTATCTTCTTGTCCGATCCAAGTTAGGGGTAGCAACGGACCCGACCAGACTTGGGACCCTACAGGTAGACTTGACCTCGGGTCCAAGTATAGGTCGAAATTCTGGACCCGCAAGGATCCGACTTCAAAACTTGGACCCAAATACTATTCGGGTCTAGGTCCATCCAAACCTGACCCGAATAATATATTTAAATGTTTATAAATGTTGCCAATAAATGTATATGTGGGTATTCATAAATGTTGTGCACATGTTGCCAATAATATGGGCCAAAAAAAAAACACTCATAATAAGGTGGAAATAGACCCAACCAATCCCAGGACCTAACGGATCAACCCGACTTCAGGTTCGGATATGGGTCCAAATTTTGGATCCAAAAGGTCGGGTCCGAGTCCAAAACCTAGACCCGGGTCTAGCCTGACCCGAGTCGTTACCACGCCTAATCCAAGTGGTCAATTTTGAAAGTAGCATTTTTTTTACTCATTCCCATATCAAACACTACCATGTATTTCTAGAGAGAGAGTTCTTCTGTCTTTTGATAATTTTATATATATATATATATATATATATATATATATATATATATATTTTAAAGAATAGAGAAAGTTTTCTAAGATGTCAAGTTGGCTCTAAAACGATCACATTTACAAGCAACTTCTACATGAATATTTTCAGGGGTATGATGGTATTTATTTTAGGGAAAAAGTTTATATAAGGATGCTACCTTATAATGTAGAACTACGATGCCTCTCAAAAGTCCGGAAAAGATAGTTTTAATATTGAAAAACCTTTTGATTGATCATCTCGACATCGATATGTATGATTATGAAAAATAAAAAAATTTCAAGTCTAAAAAATAGTACATTTTACAACATATTATCTACACCGTCCATTTTCAAGACGACTTGATTTTAACCATTTTTTAAATTTAAAATTTTATAATTAAATATAAGAAAAGATTTTGAGATAATCCTAAAAACATTCTACATCAAAATTACATACCATGATAAAATTTGAAAGTGCACCTTATCTCTAACCCTACGGATGCATCCGTATGCAAACTGCACCATTATTTTAGAAAGATGACGACAGGGAGCAATTTGTGTTTTGGACCGTCCAATCTAATGAGCCTAAAATCTTAAAACCGATTTCCTAGGCAAGCCCGTGAATGGTTTTCATGGTATGCGATTTTATACTGTAGGACCATTTATCATTATTATAAAGAGGTCACAATCCCTCATAATTGTTAGCTACCAAATTTGATGGCATAAGATAGGCCAAAAAAAGTTCAATTTTTTTTTTGTTTAGACTTTGAGTTTAGTCACAAACAGCCGATTTAAAATCTGAAGGACAAGACTTATAACCTCCTTGTACTAAAAGTAAACCATTATTTCGTATACATTTTTTTTTTTTACCTTTTTGTACTTCTCTCTATACAAAAATACCATTTACTTTTAACCATTCTTATCCATGAAATTTCAAATTAAATGGTTGTAAGTTTACTTATGAATAAACTCAAAGCCCAACAAATTTTTTTTTGAACTTTATAACGTATCCCAAGCCATTCAATTGGACATCTAATGGCTAGAATTAATTGTAACCTCCTTCTACTAAAGATAAAAGATGTACAGTCCCTTAAAACCCTCCTCTTTTTCTCCAACAGTTTCACCCCTCGGCAATTGTCCATGCAATGGCGATCTCATGGAGATCATGTACAGTCCCTTAAAACCCTCCTATTTTTCTCCAACACTTCCACCCCTCGGCAATTGTCCATACAATGGCGATCTAATGGAGATCAATGGCCCAACCTGGTGCATGCACTCTATGCATTAGATCATTAACCTCGTGCGTGCTTTCTTTTTTATGAAAGCATAAGATCATTAAAGCTTTGCCATTAATCAAATTATCAATCGCTTTAACGAGTAAAGAAAATTTGATGAGGACCATGGTTTACAATACTGATACAAACCTTAAAAATGTAGAATCAAAGGTGCACCTCATAAATCTTGGAGGTTGGAAGACCCTCTAATACGTATGAATATAAAAAGGAAAAAAAAAATTTCGAGTGTACAAAATAATGCATCTTGCAGCAGTTACCTAGACCGTCCATTTTCAACATTTTCATATCTTTATAGAGATCTACTTGATTTGAACCATTTTTAGAGTTTAAAATTTTATAATTAAAGATGAAAGTAGATTCTCAAGCCAATTTAAGAATGTTTTATATCAGAATTACATTTATGATAAAATTTAGGGGTGCGTCTTAATTGGATTGTTCAAGGTTGCAACCTTATGCAAACCACACCCCAAAAAAAAACAAACAGGATGAATAATAGCAACAACAACAAACAAGATACAAAATTGCACATGAAAGATTACAACATTAATCTCTACAATAACTTTGGATAATAATTTCACCACTTCCATCAATATCCTCAAAGATTAAGTGCAAAGTAGTTATTAGTCCGTAGTCATTATTTAACTCCAACAAGCTATCATATAACATGGTCTAAGAAGGGTGATGACCTTAAACTTTCTCTTAACCCATCTCATACCCAGGTAAAAAGACTGGATTGAATTAGGTAGGCAGCCAATGTAAAATTTTGTCAAAACTCATTCTAAATTTTGAAACTATAGTATTTGCTTATGCTAGGGCATTCCCCCATAGCAACATGTTGTACCGGAACCCAAGTACAGTGAGAAATGAGCAAGGGGTGGCTAGGATGTTCCCTAGAAGTGAAGCGCTATATCAGACCTCGGGTACAGTGAGAAATGTGCAAGAGTTAGCTAGAACGTTCCCAGAAGCAAGGCGTCGCAGTGCCACCCGATTGTGGTGAAAAATGGACTTACGAGACTTATGGGCGCACTGAGGGTATGACTTTAAATAAAGCAAAATAGCAAACCAGGATTCATGTAGCCGACTCTAATTAATTGAAAAAAAACTATGATGATGATGAAACTATTATATAACATGAAGAAATAATAAATTACAAAAAAAGACAGTCTATTCAAAGGTAGAAAGAAGAAAGTCATATATCTGCAAGACCTATACCCATCATATTTTATTATTAAAAAAAATCTAAGCACGAAGGAGTGAAACATAGAAAAGGGGAATAAAATATACTAGAATTCCTTAAAATTTCAGTAAACAATCCTCCTTTTTTTTTTTTTTTTTGAATATCAAGACAACAATCTTCAACACACTGACAAATAGGAAGACGAAGACCCGAAGAAACTCTCTTTTCTGACAAAAAGAAACTCGCCTTTTACTCATCTGTGATATTGTTCTAAACATGATCACTAATAACGTTCAATGAAAGATAATAAAAAAAAAAGGAAAGGTACTTCATTCTTCAAGATTAAAAGCAAAACCTAAATTGCTCTCTTCAAGGATAAATGCGACAAACCAGTTCTACTTCTTTAGAAACGAAGATCCCATTATAGTTATAGAAAATTGATTGAAGCAGCAATAGAAAAAACACCAAATATATTGGATTTTCTCTTTTGTAATCTCAATGTATCATCAACCACGATACTCAGGATCTGCTTCGAATGCCCATAAAATTAGGTAAGGAGAGATGGAAGGAGCAAGAAATCCGGTTGCTCACATTGTTCATCTCTCTCTCATGGATCCCCATGCAGAGCTGTAGAGAGAGACTGATAGGGGTTTTTGCTCTCTCTCGGTTTCATGGGTCACCATAGGTGCAGAATCCGAGAGAGGGGGAGAATGCAGGAAAACGTTTAGGTATGTTTCACAACAATGAGTGACTTCTGAAGATGAGAAAAAGACAGGGATAGGACCTCTTGTTTACCTAATTTGCAGCTTGGCTTTGGATTTACAAGTCAAATTTCATGTGACATGGGCATCCAAACACGTCACAAATCACTTTTTACAAATAAAGTCATTGTCAAAATGCCTGCAAACCATGGTTGGGGGGCAGCATCCAGAAATGACGTAAATTATGGAAAGACATCTATATTCTTCATGAACATGTGTCAGCATCTCTCTCTCTCTCTCTCTCTCACACACACACACACACACAACTCAGGGTTAGATTGGCTTACATCTATTCATGCAACAAAAGAAACATATTCAGCTGAAGTATGTTATTGGAGTTTTCCAATTGACTCCTTCACTCTCTGCAGTGCACTGTGAAAGCAAAAAAGAGATAAATTTACCCATAGGATACAGAAGGTTCAATAGGAGCTCCGAACAAAAGGTCTAAGGATCCTAAAGACGCTTAAACTAAAAACCAAGTGTAAAGATCAGGAACTCAATACCTCTCTGGAAAAGAAGGGATTAGTTCTTTGACAATTTTAATCAGTTTTGATGCCCCCACATCAACATTTGAGAAACTCCATCGCACAGCTAAACATGTGGTAAACAATATGCATAGTCAAAGGTTGAATACAAGTGCAAAATATTCATCTCTCTCTCTCTCTCTATCACACACACACAAAATCATCAAGAAACAAAATTACCTGAAGATTTAGCAGGAGGAACAGATGTTCCGCCTCTAAAATATGACCTTGTACTTGCATCCAACTCAACACCGTTACTATCTGCAAGTCCCTCAAGTAAACGACCAACTAACTGATAAGCAAGTAGACTTGCTTCATCACATGCATCTTGAATGTGAAGGTAACCATTCTCTTCAAAAGCTGATTCCCTAAATGGGGAGCCGGTGTATCTATACTCCAAGGAATAATTATCACCAAATACAGATTCCTCTTCCTCTTCCTCCTCATAATTATCCTCCTCATCCATATATGCATCAGCAAACTCTTCATCAATCTTGGGATAGTCCGACCAATCCCAAACAATCTGCCTGAGATGACTACTCAGTGTCAATACACACTCCACCTCCTCTTCCATTTCTTCCTTTGTTGGCTCAACTGAAGCGTTCTTATTGATGAGAGAGAGAACTCTCACCAGTGACTCTGAGTAGCTCATTTCGGTACATTCGAAAAGATGCTCGATCAACAAATTCTTCACACTTGCCCGGATTGAATGACTTGAACATTTGGCATTTGGGCAAAGCAAAGGGTACACATCCTTTAGCAATTCTATTGGGACAATCTGGACTGTCGAAATAGCCCTAATTATATCATTATGCAGAGCCTCTATATCACGGGGAAACTTTCCCAAAGAAGTGACAAGGCCGTAGTCATACCCTCGAGTTTGTTTGGCTGACAAGCCTGCAATAACAAAGGCTTTACGCAACTTATCAGGAAGCTCCTCCCCTTCATGGATTTCTGAAAGGATGTCTTTACATGCTTTCTGTATTCTATTAATCAGAGGACCCTTACTTTTGCCGTTCAGGCGCTTGCA
Organism: Amborella trichopoda; assembly: GCF_054954075.1. NCBI lineage: Eukaryota > Viridiplantae > Streptophyta > Magnoliopsida > Amborellales > Amborellaceae > Amborella > Amborella trichopoda. The sequence continues at coordinate 50,507,053 of NC_142341.1, read as the reverse complement.
GTCAACAGTGAGTGCACTCGGGAGTCCCTTGAGTTTTCTTCGCATTGCCTCTAGCGTTTGGGAAGGGAAGCCATCAAGTTCTTCAAGAATTTGTTCAGCTGCCAAGATGCACGAACGAAAGGGCCGGTTCCCAACCTCTATGCATTTCTCTTGAAAATTATCTGGGTCTTTGAGCAAATTCCTTATCTGGCTCAGAGACTCAGGGTTTCTAATTGTTGATAGAAGATATCTGTTGATAATGCTGATAATTCTGGGGCGGGTTTTCTCATGCTTAAGAGAGTCTCCCCTGATGATATTTCCTAAGCGAAGTAGGCCTCTATTGTTTAAATCATCGAGAATGGAAGGGAAGGCCTTTGCAATCATAGAGATTTGGGCAGATGAAGGCCCCTCCACGTCGACGTTGAAGAGTTTCCAATGGTCTACAAAAAGATGCTTCCCTTGAGCATTAAAAGCTTCAAAGCTTTTCTGGACAGAAGCCCTAACTGTATCCAGGAAGGACTAAACAACACAACAGGGTAAGCAAAAACTGGACAATGTGAAACCAAAGCGTGCATTTAAAGATGCAGTTTTCAGCTCCATGTCACGAACAGCTGGATTAGATTGGTCTGCCAGCGTCAAAAAGATAATAGTGCATGCTAAATTGATACATAAAAGCATCAAAGGGAGGGAAAATGCAGTAGGGTCTCGATAGATTTTAGAAAACCGATCTCCATTGGGGTCATGACTGCCCTATCCATGGACACTGGGCCACAACAGAACCACAGTGATCCTATAATATCCAATTTAGTATATTTGATTGATTATGCATTTTTTGAGTAAACCAGTGAGGAGAGGGTCCTCTGGCCATTCATTACACATAATTGATTGATTGGGGCGCATTACTCATTAACAATTGATAGTATGGATAAATTAGAATAATTTTATCTGCAATGTAACAAATTAGAACAATTGTCTATGAATATTCTACGAAATAAACACATCATTGTAATAGTCCGTATATCATCGTTGAAAATGTTTTATAACTATGAAAACTTGCTACAGGGGTTGATGAATGCATGGCATAAGATTGAAAAACAATTGTCTGATAAATTACCCAATTTGCTTGAGGAAGAGGATAAGCATACTCACATCGTCATCCCTCAAAAAGGATTCTGGCTGTGACCTAAAAGACTCAGAATTTAAGCAATTCATTAGTGACCACCCATAACACTTCACTCCAAGCAAATATGATTGACCAATTGTACCAACATAAATGAAGAATTATAAAAGTTAGTGCCCTACAGTCAGAGCCATAGAGGTCTCAAGAATGTGTAATGCCAACTATATGTATTAAGAAACGCAATGCATATCACTGACACTGACAACAAACCTAATTTACGATTACATTCCAACAAAAAGGAGTTAATATCAGTAAGGTGGACTAAGGAAATGAACTGCCCTTGCAAGAGGGACTTTATTGCATATGAGAGACCTATAAAGATGTATATGAAAAGAATATATGTATTGCTAAATATAGTATGGCTGCTAATCTCAGGAAGCAGTAATGGAGCTTTGGAAAGGCATGCGCTACCCTATTTTTATTTTTTCTTAGATGCAAAAGGAAGTCTCAAGATTTCCAATTTCCATCAGTAGTTGAAGGGAGGTGGATGAAGAAAATCACGACATTCCAATAAACTTCCAAAATGCTATGTAGTTACTGGCCCGGCAAAGCGACAAATCAAACTCCAGCAGCATCTCAGGGAGGTGAATCAGAGATCATAACAGCATATCAACTGAGAAAACACATATTTTAGGGGATTAGTTTCTCTTTCTATGTTTTTGGTAATCCACACATGTTTTTAACAATCCACTAAAAACAGTTGGTGACAAGTTCAAAACACACTTAGTAAAAACAACTACGTTTTGAGCAGTCCATATGCAAACAATCGGTGGATTATTGAAAACACGGGTGGCCAAACTAGCCCCTTTTTGTTAAACTTTTGGAATTACTATTCACGGCAATGCCAACAGGGAACTGTCTGAGTAGCAGTTCTGAGATTGTGAAAACTCAGTTTCTCAAACCAAAAGATTTTATGCTCCTGTTGGAGCATACTATCCATTTACTTGCTCAGGTAAAACCCAATCTAGGAGTATCTTTCCAGATTTTGGGGATGCGAAAAGATTTCCAAATCTCACTCGCTATGGGAAAAGGCTCCAATGATGATGATGATGACTCACTATGGGCTTGAAAAAAATAATGCCCTAAAATTGAATAGAGACCGTCCAATTTTTGGAGGGTGAGATCTAAATGTTGGAGAACTCAAAACCCAAATTCTTTTTCTTTTGAAAATAAACATCTAGAGATTCTTAGTTGATTCCCAAGATTTCAAGTGAAAAACTCCTCCCAAGTAGGTCGTCAGCCCGAGGGAGTAAGTGTATAGTAGATGCTCTCACGGGAGCACAGTACACAGGCTCATTTCTCAAATACCATTATGCAGTCTCTCTTGTTGATGCAACCTGGCCTGCCTACACTGCTAACCTGAGGGCGGAAAAAGCCCTCAGATCAAGGGCAGAGCCCCCTACTGCACCGCACAACCCCAAAAACACCCCCAAAAGACAAAAACAGAAAAAAGAAAAAAAGGAAAAAGAGTAACAAAGTCTGCCTCACAAACACACAAAAACAAACACACACACTCTTCTAAGCACAAAACAAGCAATTATGCTTTAAGGGATGCTTGTATAGGCAAACTAATTTTATGTTTTGAAAACAAAAGCAATAGATTTGCAATCTTTGTAGTTTTGTTTGAAATTTTCTAACCTAGGCAGTCTCGAACTACAGTCTGCAAATAGGTGCCCGGTATCCCCCGGTCACCTGGGTGCCACTTGATGCTTTTATAGACACTGGAGAGTGAATAAATCATTGGGATTTACTATTTTCTTCAAGATTCAAGATATTATGATAAAAAAGACTAAGAAAGAAGCTTGAACAAGATAGCAAGAGGAAATGCTGGAACACTCACGTTATGCAGTCATGGAACAGGAATCAATCTTGAGGAACTAATAACCATCAACTTGACAAGTATCCAAATTGTTAATTTTTTACATATCCATAGAAGTGTCCCCCATAATGTTTATCAAATATCAAATGACTAGAATACATATAATACCAGGATAAAAAATAAAAGACAAAGTTGATGAAGAGGCAATTGACCTTACGGAAAATCATCATTTGAGGTTAATTAATAAATTATAAAAGTTTCCATAAGACCATAACTCAAACTGACCAATAAAAATTAAAAAGGTTTAACATTTTCATGCATTTGCTTCTATTAAGGATAAAAAAAACTTATAAGACACAGAATATTATACACCCAACATGAGAACATGCTTCTGTGCAAACTAAGTCATAGAAGGATAGTAGAGTTAAAAGATAAGAGCATAGGCATACTTATTGTCCAAAAAATCGGGAACTTTACGCCGCTTTAAACCTATCCGAGAAGAGATGGAGCCTGTAGGCAATCCCATTAACCACCTGCATATCATACATTTGTAAGTACATTGAATATTGCAAACAGATAAATAGAACATAATTGTTAGTAGGCTATGAGAAGGCAATCTTATCCAACATTAAGAATATTCAGTGACTTTGATTAGCTGATCCGTTGACCTGAGCTTGCTCTTGTGCAACATATCAAAACCCCCAAATAGCTATGAACGTGTATCAAGGAGCTTAAATTTCTCAAAAGGGGTGAGCCATAAAACTCTAAGTGGTCTTTCGAAAGATGTTAACTCAATCTATTGTTATTTTCATGCTTTTTCATGCCACTTTCTTAACAGCTTTTTTTTTTTTCCTGAAAAGTTGATGACAATCCACGAATGCACAAGCTAACTGAATGTATATTACAAGAAATACTAGAAACAAAAGCAGATGATTAAATATTGAAATAAATGGACAAAAACAATAAACTCGTGAAGCCATCGGGTGTGCAGCATGGGCTGCAAACACAAGCCACCACTGGCTTTTCAAGAAAATCGCATCACTATTAAGGGCCAAAGCTTGTTGCGATATAGCTAAGCCAACAAGATATCCCAATAAAGAGGTAATTCAGCTTCATTCTAGCAGAGCAAACTCTTGATATTTAGCTTATGCATATGTACACCAATAATACAATTTGCTTGAGTGGCTTGAGTAGTCAACACATTGCAAGCCATTTGTTTCTACAATAATCAATGGTATACATACCATTTCCCTCATACATAGAAAGATAAGAGCTATTCAATATTTACAAAAATTACCCCAATCACGCAGGCTTAAATCATCTATGATTGCAAGTGCAGTGCCCAAGTGCAAACTGAATAAAGCTGAAAATAATTGCAAAACCAAATCAAAAGATTACAAAAAGATTACGCAAAGATTGCCATATAAAGGGGAAGAATTAGACCTCAATATATTCCATACAAAAAAGGGATATTTTGATAAAAAATCTTTTTAGTTAACATTAACTAAACAATTTTTTTTTTTTTGAAATTTATATGATTTACAGAATATTAAATGAACTTACTATCCTAAACGAAAAAGCACATCACAAAAACAACAAGGAATACTTTCAGAGAAAAAGATAAACATAACTAACTTGAGCAAAGCCTAAATAACCTAAAGAAAACCTAGTTATAGAACTTGTGGATCTCTCGATCTAGAGAGAGAAAAACCTAGGAGGCTGAGAGAAGGAGCCATGAGAGCATGCAAATACGAAGATCTTTGCGTCTCTGTAAGCCCAACCCAAAGTTCGCAAATTCAAAGATGAAAGATGTTCTCCCATGGCAGACTTGTCCGGGAAGGTGCAGCCTGATCTTGGTTCTTTCTTGAATGTTAATGGTATAGTGTTGTTAGAGATGATGTTGCAATGGCGAACATCCTGATGTACATTCCTTATTGTTGAGGTTGGAGACAAATCTTGAAGATATTGGTGATGAGTATTCTTCCATGGTGAGGAAGCACCTTGACCCAAGTTCTTTATTAGACGTTGATTTGCCTGTTAATGGTGGCGATCCTGTGAAAGATTTTACATCTGGTTCAATAGTTAATAATACTTTGGATGATTGTGGGCTTGATGAGAATGATGTTAAGGACGTTATTGATGATATTGCTTATGGTGTATATGGCAATGGATCTCGGAAACCTGCTGTTAATGATAGCGGTGTGCAAGATCCTAGATCTAGTCATCAAGATGATCTTAAAAGACCTTTTATTCATGAATCTGTCCCATTTTGGAGGGTGGAAATGGGAAAGATGCTAGTCGTAGTGTAAATGTTCATGTCTGTACTGATGCAATTGTCAAGGCCACACAAGGATCTCCTTCATTAGATGGTATTGACGTTACTTCTGGTATTCATGGAGTGCCTGCGATTCATTATGCAACTGTTAATGATAAAGATGGTGACCATAGATCTGCTCATGGTCCATTGAATATTGTTTCTTATGATATGGTTCCTGGTGTGAAATATATTCAGAGCTCTATGCAGCCAATTGGAGTCGTTGATGTTAAAAGTCCAGCACCATTAAACACCAACGGTACATTGAAGGAAACTAAAGCCACAAGTTGCTGGGGTAGTGGGCAAGCTGCAGATCTTCTATTCGACGAGAAAGGTATCAATCTGGGGTATTATACTTTGATGAAGTTGAGGCACCTACTGGTACTGCTATTGATGGCAAATGTCATGTGACAATCGAAGATGATGTTGTGCACTCTTGTTTGAGTAGATGGGAACATTGTCTCATTGGATATTTCTTAGGGAGAAAGCCAGAATGGTTTTACATGAAAGATATGTTGAAAAAGATGTCGAAATAGGCGAACGATCTTGAGATATTTTCCTTAAATGATGGTTTTCTGGTTTTCCGATTTCAGAGTAAAGAGGAAATGGAGGTAACCAGAACCGGGGGTCCTTGGTTCGTAAATAAGAAGTGTTTAGTTTTGCAAGAATGGGATCCAACTGCAACACCCTCGAGGAAGATACGGCAGCATGTTCCAGTGTGGATTAAACTTCCTGATCTACCATTGGTTTTCTGGGAACCAGAGATTCTATTTCAACTGTCATCGCCGGTGGGGAAGCCTTTATTCATGGATAGGCCAACCAAAATGAGAACCAGACCACAGCCACGGATTTTCATGGCTTTGGATCTAGAAAAACCATGTTTGAATGAGATTCCCTTTGAGATGAAAGGAAAAAGGTTCCAACAGAAGATTGTTTGTGAGTTCATTCCAATCTCTTGTTCATCTTGTAACAGGATGGCCCACTCTTCTGATATTTGCAGGATTTCTACATCCTCTAAGGCTCAATCGAAGCCTAAAGAGGCTGCTATTATACTATCAACTGGTGAAGAGGGATGGCGTGTGGCCAAGAGCAGACAGCAGTTCATTTATTGAAAAAAACAGGTTGATAGAAACTCTAATGGTTTCAAGGCCTTAGAGAAACTTGAAGAATGGCGAAGGTGATTCTATTAGTGTATTACCATCCGCAAGTAAGCAGCAAGAGACCACCGTTGACATGGCAGCATTGGGATTGGCTAACGATGAGAAGCAAGAGGGTATTGTGGAGAATATTGAAACCTCAACTGCATCGGATGGGCTTTCGCACAAAGGGAGCCCATCACCTTCTATTCATGCAATGAAGGCAAAACAGGAAAGTTTTACTCCTACCATTCCTGCATCCGGAAAATTTTTTAACAAAGGGAAACTTTCTGCTGGAAATTAGAAGGAGGTGGGAGTGGATATGGGGGACAACGACAAAATCTCATTTATTCCATATGATCCACAGGGGGGTCTCATGTGTGAGGCAATAACTACAAAGGGGCAGTACGAACAAGTTTCAATTTCAAACAGTTATGATATTGTTCCTATCCTCGCTTCGCCAAGGCTTTGAATAACATGGAAACACAGTTATCAGATGGAGTTACAGATGTTCCACAGTGTGATTCAAGTGCTGATGGATCTCTTCTAGTCGGACATATTTATGCTGGTTGTTTGGGCAAATCTATAACCAATGCAGTATCCTCTTTATTTCAGCACGGAGGCATCTACGAAGGGTCTGTCGATCTCTCAAGGATGCATTGCCGGGTAGCAGTAGTAAGCTCAGTTCAGCAGGTAAACAATCCAGTCACTGACCTTTATAATGTCAATTATCTCATGGAATGTACGTGGTCTATGTGGCCATGGTCGTGTTTTAGATATTCGAGAATTGGTGAATCAACACAACATTGGTATTCTTTTTTCGTTAAAAACAAAGTTGCCATCTGATTTAAGGGATAGACGGGAGAGAAAATAGGGGCTTTATAGCAATGTTATTGCAAATGAGGTTGAGGGAAAATCCCATATCAGGCCTGTCTGGAATCCTAATATATATGCAGTCAACCATTTTTTTTGGAGAAGAATATATACGAAGTCAACATTGTTAATGTGAATGAACAAATGATTACCGTTCAGGCTACTCACCTATGTAATGCATGTTCTTTAACAATTTCTGTGTGTATGCTTTTAACTCCAGGTCTCAGAGGGCCTCACTTTGGGACCATATGAGAAATATGTGTGCTGTTACTGTTGGTCCTTGGTTGGTGATGGGTGATTTTAACACCATTTTGGATTGTTCTGAGAAGATGGGGCGTAGTAGTTCCATCTCGCAGGACTAAGCTAATTTTGCTCATGTTATGTCGACTGTGATCTTACGGATCTTGTATCTGCGAGAGATTGGTTCTCCTAGTCAAACTGTCAAGCTAATAGACGATGTATAAGGGAGAGCTTTGATCGTGCTCTTGCGAGCTTGGATTGGGTTCTTTCTTACATGGAGTCTAGAGTAGAGCTTTTGATCAAGGAAAACTCTGACCATTACCCGCTTTTGGTTTCCATGTCCAACCTGTCCTCTGTTGGACCAAAACCTTTTAAATATTTCACGACTTGGCAGAAAGCTCCTGGTTTTCTTGACATTATTTCTGATTCTTTGGCAAGGTAGAGGCCTAGAGGGGGACACCCATGTTTAGATTTCTCACAAAACTGAAGAGGTTGAGGATGGATTTACGCAAGTGGAATAAAACAGTTTTTGAGCATACGGGAGAGACTATTTCAACAATCCACCGAGAATTATCTACTCTACATTATAGTTTGGCTCGTGACCCCTCCAATGAGAATCTTATGTTGGAAAAGGAGGAATGTACCAAACAATTGCAGCAGTTATTGGCTCATGAGGAGAGTATATGGAGACAAAAATCGTGCCAGGTCTGGTTAAAAGATGGGGACTCTAACACAAAATTTTTTCATCTTTCAACTGTTATCAGAAGAATGAATGATAGAATTATGTTCCTTAAAGACCATAATGAGGCTACTCTTGCTAATGAGACAGACATTGAGAAGCATATGACTCTTTTGAGGACCTTCTTGCATAGGACAGTGATGTTGACCCTCACCTGACAAATCGCCTTTTACCCCCTATTTTGCTGAACTCAAATCAGCAAATGCATCTAATTGAGGAAGGCATTTTGGAGGAGATAAAATTGGGATATGAAAGGTGAAAGCGCCCCGGGACCAGATGGTTTCTCTATTGAATTCTACAAGTTCAGTTTGGAGGTGATTAAGAAGGATCTCTTTTGTAGCTTTGAACGATTTCTTCAAGAAAGGTAAGATCCTCAAATAAATCAATTCTGCTTTCATTTGTCACATTCCTAAGGTGAAAGTGCTATGAAAGATTTTAGACCAATTGGTCTATGCAATGTTTTGTATAAGCTTATGAGCAAAATTATTTCTAACCATCTGAGGAAGGTTTTGGATGCTTTGATTGATCCTAGACAAGCAGCCTTTTTAAAGGGAAGACTTATCATAGATAATATCCTGATGGCAAATGAACTCATATCATTATGTCATAAGAACTCTTCTAAGGCTAAAATGTGTTTACAGCTCGACCTAAGTAGTGCATATGATCAAGTGTCCTGGGATTTCATTCTTGCAAGATTGCAAGCCTTGGGTTTTCTAGAGTTGTTAGTGTTAGTTATTTGGGGTCTCACCGCAGTTTACCAAACATCGCGGTGGAGGCACAAGATGTTCTCGTTGTCTTCGAAGTGTTAAACGCCTCCGTCTCGATAAAATTCCGAGGTGCAAACGGGTCCCAGCAAATACACTCCCAAGATATAGCCAGATCGAAAAAATTAATTCCTAAGTCCCTGAGTTGCACACTCAGAAGACCTGTACAAAACCACATTATATAAATCCAATACGTCTTTCCAATTGGTATGATACAACAAACATCAATTGGAACAGAACTTCTCTCATAACAAAAACATCATCCAATCAGTATAACACACACATCAATTGGGAAAAAAAAGCCTAAAAATTTCTCACACAGAAATTAAAAGACATTTTATCAATAAATGTTACCTGAAAAATGAGAGAACAGAGCTTTAAAGACAATCCTTTCTCTCACTAGAGAGAGAGTACACCCAAAATAGCTTGGTACCTCACCCATGTGGTAGTCCTATCGCTTTAGTTCTTCCTCTTACCTCATTGTTTCCTCTTCAAGCTTAAGGCCTCACCTTAACTCGTACCACTCTCTACACTCTTTCTCCTCAAAAACCCTTATATATGGGGAAAGGAATATTTTAATATCATGCATGTGATGTAGCAAGAGGAGAGAGAGAAAGAGAAGCATTTGGAAACAGAGAGGGGCCAAGTAGGAAGTTACGAGGCTCAAAAGGAGAGGCTTGTGGTGAGGGTGATGTCAACATGAAATAGGGTGCATTAAAGGAATTAAATGCACAACAGAAGTGTAAAAGAGGTGTAAAGTGGGTAGTGGTCCGACATGACCACAAAAAGACATATGAAATAGCAACCAAAAAAGATGTTTTGAAACACAAATTTTAGCAAAAAGCTAACAGTTCGTCTATGTATTTGCACGTCGTCTTTTTTAGTGTTGTAGAATGGATAACCAAAAGACTATTTCAGAGGGAAAAGAGCCTAAGGCAAGATAATCCTTTATCTCCTTATCTATTTTTATTAGTCATGGATTTCCTCAGTAGACAAATGGATTACGCAGTTTTGCAAGGTATGCTACCCATGGCTTTCCCTTCAAGTTGTGACTATGGGATTTCTCACCTTTTTTATACTGATGATGTGGTTATATTTAGTGAAGCTTTTGTTTTTGCTATAGGTGTTTTGAAATCTATCCTCTTGAGTTTTGAAAAAACCACTCGCCAGAAACTCAATATTGCCAAAAGCAAAGCTTTTTTCTTTGGTACAGCTTAGGGTACTAAACACATGACTGTGAAAGAGGTTGGTTTTGGTGAAGGAAACTTGCCAGTTAGATACCTGGGGCTTCCACTATTTCATGGTACTTTAAAGCATTCGCATGATCACAGCTTGGTTGGAAAGATCATTGGCAAGATAAGAGCATGGCAGGCCTTAACTCTATCTTATTCAAGCAAATTACAACTATTAAAGTCGGTACTTTGCTCATCGGCTATCTTCTGGATTCTAACTTTTATTTTACCCAAACGTACATGTAATACAGTTGAAAGACCACAAAGGAATTTCTTATGGGCAGGCACAACTGAAAAGAAGGGTCATCACCTTATTAACTGGAAAACTGCATGTTTGACTCTAGCGGAGGGAGGTCTTGGAGTTCGTGATATTGTTGATTTTAATATTGCCGATATGATGAAATTGGCATTGAGGGTTCTAGCGAATCCATCATCTCTGCTAACATGCTTTTTCAAGCACATGTATTTCAAAAATTCTTCTATAAGGGAGACCAAAAAATGGAGTTGATCTTATGCTTGGAAGGGTATCCAGTAAGGGTTATCTTACCTGAGGATCAATGTTAGATGGATTATTGGGGATGGACGATCTGTGGATTTTTTGGCGTACATATGGCTATCCAAGAGATTTATATGGGAGTCTTATGATGCAAATGTTCATGAAGATCCTAGTGTCTTTACTAAAACTAAGGTCTCAGATTAAATACAAGGCCCTTCGCAGACTTGGGATCTTCCATCTCCTACATCAGAGAATTTGATTGAAATTTAGAAAGAGTTGGAGGCTTTCACTATCCCGTTGCAGCCACAGAGAGATTTCCTGGTGTGGGTTCACTTTTCAAATGGTATTTTCTCGGTTAAAGAAGCGTGGGATTTTATGCGACAAAAGGGATGTTCTCAGCCTATATTCAAAGCATTATGGTCCTCGAAATGTCATCCTAAAGCTAAGTGGTTCTCTTGGCTGGCTATTCACCAACGACTTCCTACTATTTTTCTTCCTTCTTTAGAACATGGGTTCACCCTTAACTCCATATGTCCTTTTTGCGTGAATCACAATGATAACATATGCCATCTTTTATTTCAATTTGCTTACTCGCAGGGTATTTGGAGATCAGTTGCATGGAGATGTGGTAAACGTTTTACCCCAGGCCCATCTATTGCAACCATGCTTAAAAATTGGATTGCTTTTAGATTCAAATCAGATGGTCTCCTTGGTGTCTGGAATTCTTTTTTTTTCACTACAGTTTGGTTCTTATGGGAGGAGCGTAACCACAGAATTTTTCAAAGGAAGGCATCAAGGAGAGAGCAATTGCTAAGGAGGATCACCTCACATGTTCGTGAGCTAGCAGATGCCAAAGCATGGGTGTTCCATATATCAAAAAAAGCTATTATTGAAAATCTACAGATCACATGGCGCCAACAACAACCCAAATCACTTATTCTAATCGCATGGTATTTCCCTTGTCCACATCATTTTAAGTTGAATATTGATGGGGCCTCTTTACAAAATCCAGGATCAGCAGGGGGTGCCAGATTAATCAGAGGAGATGATGGTACCTTTATTGCTGCTTTCGCCACTGCTTTTTGTATTGTATCCAACAACTATGTGGAATATTACACTCTCATAGAGGGGATTAATCTGGCCATTCAGTGGGATTGCTTCCCATTGCAAATTAAAAGTGACTCTTCTCTACTTGTCAATGTAATTCAAAGCCAATGTAATGCCGCATGGGGGGGCACTCCATATGGTAGCAGTCAATTGCAGACATAGTCTTTCGAATCGTGTGTGGTTCATTTCCCCTATCTATCGCGAGGCCAACATGGTGGCGGATTCACTAGCCAAAAAGGCTGTGTCTTTATCTGAAGCTATGGTTTGGCACACTACGATTTTATCTCCATCCTTTTCTTCATGATTTGGCAAATATGCCCTATCACAGGGTTGTAAAATTATCGGTTCTATTTCTTTATCTTTATTAATGAAAAACAAGTAGGGGGCCTTCTCCACCACCGATTTACCCAAAAAAAAAAAAGATAAAAATAACTAACCACCATAAAAGTGAAGGAATTAAATTCTGAATGAGCTTGTAGTTGTACTCAAATGGAAAGAAAAATACGAAAGGAAATGATGGATATCAAACTAAATAATTATCCAAAGAAGAAACAACAGCTCATTCTATACTTGCTGTCCATGCAACTTAGATACTGGTTGAGGCATACAATTGCTCATGCAAACAAACATTCCTTGTCACAAAAGAAGAACGAGAAGAAGAAGAAGAAGAAGAAAATAATCCATTTACCTCCTTTTCATGCCAAGAACCTTTTCTTCGTGCCGAATGTGCATCATAAGTGACAAAGCATCCATCGAATAATACGGAAATTCTGGAAACACCACGTACAAATTTGTGATATCAAAACCCATAGCGCATTTATACGAAAGGGAATTTTAAGTAGAGGATAACACCTCTTAATAGAAGGTACAAAAGATAAAGCAGCTAATTCAGTACAAAAATATCCCAAGAGGTTCACTATAGATTTTACTTACAGACAAATAAATTAGCAGAAATCCTTCAAAGTTTAGGTATGGATCAATCAACAAACAGAAAATCAGTATGAAAGAATCTACAACTAAGAATGATCTTAAGTTATTGTTTTGGATGATTTAGTGCATAAAATATTTCCAAGCTCCAAAATTCATATATTTCAGAGACAACCACATCAATTGATGAAAATATTTCAGGGGCCCAAAACTATAACATATTCTCAAAGCAAATACTCTCATTGTCTAACCCAGCATCATTTCCAATAAAAAAATGTGAGGGAAGTTTCAATAGCGTGAACCATAAAGAAGGAACACATCATGGATATCAAAACTACAGCTTATTCAAATTTTTCACTTTTTGCTCATCGTGATGAATTTACATTCAGTAAAAGCCTCGCAAATTTACAATGCACTCATTTTTTAGATTAGACTATAATATTTTAATCAACAAAAAACTTCACATTATCTATTCATAGTGTTCTAATAATCATGAACAATGAGAGATCAAACAAGCTGATAGAGCAAAGAAATTCACCTGTTAGAGAATAACAATCGGATAGAGAATAACAATCGGATAAAAAATTCTGAGTTACACATGAATTGTATCAGAAACTTAACCCAAATACTTAAATAAATAAACTAAAATCACATAAATAATTATTCATCAAAATATTAAACAAAAACCCAGTTCATTAAAACTACTTATTGCATCTCAAACACAATGAACAGTAAACCAAAGCAAAAACTAAAAATACAAAGCTTAAATTCAAGTTCATGAATTAGTATTAAAAAAGAAAATTAACTCTGAAAATTTTCAAATACAAATTGAAAGAAGAAAAGAAATGAAAAAGCCCGATTAATCCATCGATCAAAAGGGGCAACAAATACCTCCAGATTCAACGGCTTCAAAGGGGAAACAAATAGCTCGAGAGTTATCGGCTCCAATATCCATATATTCCATAACCAACTTCAAAACTTTCAGGGATTGAGCCAAACTTGCTCTTCTCTCAGGGAAAAAGACTCTCTCACTGCAAAATATCAAATAATTTATCGCTCTATCACCAGAAAAGAAACCAAATAACTATCTCTCTCTCTCTACAATCCTTCTCATAAACCCTATCTCTCTAAAATCTACAAAACCCTGCCCGCTTCTGTTCGCTCGAGCAGAGTATACGCGGCAAAACAAAAAGTGCCGAGTGCTTTTAATTTGAGCAGATGCGACCACAGACAATACGCGCCTGTTTGAAGAAATAAGTTATTAAAAGAAGTTCGGAGCGTATATGCTTGCCTATTTAAATTTGAAGTAATGTTTATTTAAAGGAAAAAGTTTACATTAGGTTGCTAGTTTAAAATGGAGAGTTAGACATGCACCTCAAAAGCTCTATCAGAAATGTTGTTTCAATATTGAAAAACCTCGATATCAAGATGTATGAATATTAAAAATATATATAGTTTTTGAGTCCTCGAAATAATGCATCTTACAACACATTATCTAGACCGTTCATTTTCAACACATTATCTAGACCGTTCATTTTCAATATTTTCATATGTTTATAAATCTATTTGATTTTAACCATTTTTTGAGTTTAAAATTTTCTAATTAGGCATGAAAATAGATTTTAAAATAATCCTAAGAATTTATTATAACAAAATTCTATGATAAAATTTGGAGGTGCATTTTAATTGGATTGTTTGAGGTTGCAACCTTATAGAAACGATACCCTTATTTAAATATTATTAAAATATTATATATTAAATATTATTTTATATTAGACATAAAACAATATATAAGATACATTGTATTGTAAATATCTATTGGGTATGGTTTGTATAGAGCCTAGGCTCTAAACAATCAAATTAGAGCCTACCTTCAAATAGTATCGAGAAATATGGTTTCAATAAAGTTTGTGATAGCCTTAAAATATTTTTTCATATTTATTTATAAAGTTTAAAGCTTCAAAAATAGTGCAAACAAATCTATGAAAACTTGAAAATCTTGAAAATTAACGGTCCAAAAATGCATTACAAAATACACTATTTCCAAAACTTAAAATCCATTTTTTTCTCATGTCTATGCATCTTGATGTCGAGATGATCAATTTAAAGTTATTTGAGCATCAAAACAACCTCTTCTAGTAAATGTTTTGAGGAAGGCTCAAATTGATTGTTTAGAGCCTCGGCTATATATAAACTTTTCCCATATCTATTACATGTATAAAATATAGTATATTTTATATTCTATAATATATTATATTATATTAAATAAATTCATATATTATATTTAATAATATAGATAAATTATCACAAATATACCTTAATTTTCGTTTATTTAGAAAGAAAAAAAAAGCTACAACTTTCATAGACCTCGTCCACACCCTTTTTCTTCAATTTTGGGCGTTTTGTGATCAAAATAACCTTCGCAATAGTCGTATTATCGTCCACACCCTTATTCTTCAATTTTTGGTGTTTTGTAACCAAAATAACCTTCACAATAGTTGTATTATCATAAATAACAATTATGGCACTTTAATTACCGTAATGAATACCTAATGTTATACGGTACTTAAAATACTGTAAGAAAACATTTTGGTATTACGATATTCGAATTACTATAATACTACATAGGCAGCAGGGTTGCATTACAGAACTTTAAATACCGTGAATATGTTTAAAAGTATTGCGGTTTATTTAGAAAGAAAAAAAAAACTACAACTTTCATAGACCTCGTCCACACCCTTTTTCTTCAATTTTGGGCGTTTTGTGATCAAAATAACCTTCGCAATAGTCGTATTATCGTCCACACCCTTATTCTTCAATTTTTGGTGTTTTGTAACCAAAATAACCTTCACAATAGTTGTATTATCATAAATAACAATTATGGCACTTTAATTACCGTAATGAATACCTAATGTTATACGGTACTTAAAATACTGTAAGAAAACATTTTGGTATTACGATATTCGAATTACTATAATACTACATAGGCAGCAGGGTTGCATTACAGAACTTTAAATACCGTGAATATGTTTAAAAGTATTGCGGTTTATTTAGAAAGAAAAAAAAAACTACAACTTTCATAGACCTCGTCCACACCCTTTTTCTTCAATTTTGGGCGTTTTGTGATCAAAATAACCTTCGCAATAGTCGTATTATCGTCCACACCCTTATTCTTCAATTTTTGGTGTTTTGTAACCAAAATAACCTTCACAATAGTTGTATTATCATAAATAACAATTATGGCACTTTAATTACCGTAATGAATACCTAATGTTATACGGTACTTAAAATACTGTAAGAAAACATTTTGGTATTACGATATTCGAATTACTATAATACTACATAGGCAGCAGGGTTGCATTACAGAACTTTAAATACCGTGAATATGTTTAAAAGTATTGCGGTACTTAAAGTATCATACCATATTGATATTTTATACGCAACTGTGATTGTTTCTAAAATTTCCCGCATTTTTTCACAATTTCTTTCATCCTAAAACGATTTATTTTATCTTAAAAACCATATTTCCCCATCCCACTCTCTCTAACCCCTCATAAAAACCCTATTTCCCATCCCTCTGTTTAACCCAGTATCTCTCTTCCTTAGTCTATTCTTCTCTCTCTCTCTCTCTCTCTCTCTCTCTCTCTCTCTCTCTCTCTCTTCCTTATCCTCCTCCCTCTCTAATCTTTCATCTATTTTCTATTATCTTCTTGTATTTCTCAATCTCTGAATGAGGTCTCTAGAGCTATTTCTCAACCCGTGAACATCAAATATACACACCAACACCATTTTATAAGTATGTCATCAAAATGGTCAAGTTTTTTACTATATTTCTTTGGATGTGCAAACACTATTTTTTAATAAATATTATGTTGTTTTTTCTACAGTACTTGATGTAGTTGGGTTGGCCATTGTAATTCATAAATAAGTTTTAGATATGTATTTATATTATTGCATATGTATTACAATCTAATATCCTTTTGTAATGCAACCTCCTCATTATATATGAATATTTTGAAAGCTTTCTTTCGTTATTGATTCCAAAAATTTCATTTCATATTTGTTTTCATCTTAAATTGGAGATCCAGTAGTGATTGGGCTTGCACGCACCAATAATGAGTGACGACATGGTGAAAATCACTTTATACTTTGGTGGTTCTTTCAAGAGGAATTCTAATGATAGACATGTTTTCTATGATGGTGGGGACCTCGGGGTTAAATTTTTTAGGGGGATCCTATCCTTCGACCAAATAAAAGCTCACTTATCAAAAATAACAAATTATGCCCCAAGTACCATGTCTATTAAGTATAGTGACCTAGGGTTACCAAATAACAGGAATATGATATGCATTGACAATGATGACGACATTGCAAATATGATGGAAGGGTTTTCTCCCATTGCTATATATGTATAAAACAGACATATTGAGTCGGACTCTACCGAATCTCGACTACCAACAATACCTGATAATGGTCCATCAAGATTCGTTATGTAAGAAGTTTGTAATGAAATTTATTTTATTATTTGATAATATTTTTAGTGCAGATGTTATGGGTTGGAATAATCTCACTCATTCTGCTAATGTTTTTTCGACATCGATACACAATCAGAGCAAGTAGTTCAGAATGAAGATGATAATGATTTAGAAATCGAGCGCCATCGATGTACTGGTCTCTTTACACAAATATACAAATATCAAAAATATTGATATTTTAACTTTTCATAAATATCACACTTTTCACAAAAAAAACAGTATAAGCATTATTGACATCTTTACACAATATAAGCACTATTATCATGAACACTTTCATTGTACTGGCAAATTCTGACCCCACTGTGGCAATTGCAATTGTGTATTTGAACTGCTTTCCTGTTGTGAGCAGCTCTCCTCTCGTCTTTTCACGCGAGGATGTAACTGCCCTCTAGGCTCATCTAGTTGAACCGGTGTGGGGGATGGGTTGTGTATTATTTGGCCCCTCATCTGGTCGAGAAGGGAGTCATATTGGTGGTACGTTATCTTCCATCTCGTCATTCAACTCCAATTCCTAATATGCATCCTCATCCCCTGTAGCTTCTGGGCCGTAAATTTTCAGCGATTCTAATGCTTGCCCAATTAGGTCCCAATTTCTTGAATTGTAACTTTAACGTATAAGTTGAGCTGCATGACCAATGTCCCTAGGCTGCATCAAGTCAGATGAAAATAGATTATTGAGGCTTCTAAAATTAAAGAGTCGTGAATAAAGTGGAAATGGTTCTATAATATTCTTATCATTTTATCTTCATCATTATAACCTTGATGTGTGTATCTGGAGGGACGTTTCCTAAATAGATTATGAATTAAGGGCCTAGTCCTTAGCCTGTACCATTCTATATATTATTGTATCGGCTTCCCATTGAACATATCTTTAGTTGTTTAACACATATAATTTAACCTGCTCATTAACATATCTATTTCATTTCCAAACTCATTTGCCCAGTGCTCAAGCCTCTTCCCCCTTCTCTCCCTCCTCTCCCACTGTAAGGGATCAACCGGTATCCCTTGGTGAAGTCCAAATTGTCGGAGCACACGATTTGACATGTACCTCTCACAAATGTGTCCACATGTAAGCTATGTGCGACACAAAGCAAACTGAAATGTGCCCACATGTAAGGTGGGTGCAATAATTTGAAATGCTCGTATGCCCAACACTAAAGTGTATGTAAAAAAAAAAGTATTACAACCAAATATATACTAAAACTTTAAAAAAACTATCAAAACATTAACATACTAGCATTATTAGCAATAGATCGGTTGATCCACTTAGGTGTTGGTGATTACGACGAGCAACCTTTGACAAGGCTCAAAACGAAAAAGCTAAGGCAATTGTACCCATACATATTGACCAGCTACATCCACATCTTGAAAAAGCTGTAAATATATGGTAGGCACCGTACCATCTGTGGAATCCACAAAGATTGTGCAGCCGACTAGGTATAGGAGGTAGGCACAGGTGTGCCGTAACAGGGTGTTGCGGTTATAGTTCTGTGGCAACCGTTTAAATGTGTTCTCCAACCATGTTAGCCGAATAATAAAATGGTTAGAACTTGCTGGCATTGTCCTAGCATACAGCCTATAAAATCATCGTACTTCTATACTCTCCTAAGAATTACAGCTACACCAGTCACCCTTAACCGTAGAATTTTCTATGTATCTTCAAGAGTAGGCAACGTCTCTTCGACGTCTACATTGAAGTGCCTGGTGTTCGCCTCTGCGCGCCATCTCTCAATCATAGTAGACAATGTGTCATGGTCATGGTGAGTCATCGGAACTATGGTCAGAGGATACAATCCTGATCTTTTGACGAAATCGATTTGATCATTGTTTGTTAAAGGCCATAAAGAAACTACATTAGCCTTCTCATCAATCTTGAAGGGATTTTCCCGATCCTGAAATGGAATTTGTGATTTCAAAAATTAAAATAAATAAATTGATTAACCAACATGATAAACAAAGAATATAATTTGAAACATGTGTACCTACTTCTCCTTCTTAGATATTTTGCAATATATATTGTCTTTGTCTATTGAGCAATGTAGGAATTTCATGACCTCCAGGGCAGTGCACCTTCGGCCATGATCTCTGTTCAAAAATTTATCAACATCCATTTTCAATCGAAACACAACTTAGAAGTATATGGTCAAGTTGGTGTAAAAAGAAACTGAAATAATATATAGCATGAGAATGGACCATGGATAAGAAGCTAAAAAATGCTTATAGAGAAAGAAATGACCATGGATAAGAAGCAAAAAAATATGCATAGATCACTAGAAAAGCATGAGCAGATAATTAGAATACTCGATGCGTGTATCCTAGAAAATGAAGGAGAAATCACATAAACCACTGTGATAAATGCTTCATGCCGAGAAGAGAAAAATGAAGATTCAGAGCACAAGAAAAAAAATAGAGAGAGAAGAGATTACGTTTTACCTAATGGTTTAAAAAACGGATCGGTGACCCGGATCGGGCTTCCGAAAAACCGATCCGGATCGGCGAATCGGCGATCCGAATCGGGAATCGGGTGAATCGGTCAGAATAAAGCTTAAAAAAAATTCGAAAAAATTATTAAAATTCATTATAAATATTGTTTTTTATGAATTCAATAAAAAATGAGGGTGCTCCATTAAGAATTTTCATGTTTTTGAATGAATATGCGAATATTGATATGTTCTTTCCCTGCATGAACCGCCATTCAGCATTTAATTTACAGTATTTCATGCTCATCCCTACACTGTTGCTGTTGGGACTCGATATGTGAATAATATGGCTGGGATAGGGTGGCATCAGAATCATCATCTCTCTCATTTTCTCTTTGAATAATATGGATTAAAAAAAAAAAAAAACAAATTTTCAAAAAAATCGATCATGGATTAAAAAAAAAATCACAAATTTTCAAAAAATTCTATCATGGATTACAAAAAAAAATTCGATCATGGATTAAAAAAAAAAAATCACAAATTTTCAAAAAATTCAATCACGGATTGCATAAAATTCGATCATGGATTACATAAAATTCGATCATGGATTACAAAAAAAAACAAAAAATTCAATCGTGGATTACAAAAAAAAGAAAAAAACAGTTCGATCATGGATTACAAAAAATTCAATCATGGATTACAAAAAACTCTATCATGGGTTACAAAAAAAGCAAAAAACAAAAAATTCAATCATGGATTACAAAAAAAAAAACAAACATTTCGATCATGGATTACAAAAAAAAAACAAACATTTCAATCATGTATTACAAAACATTCGATCATGGATTACAAAAAATTCTATCATGGGTTACAAAAAAACAAAAAAAGCGATCATGGATTACAAGAAAAGAAAACAAACATTTCGATCATGGATTACAAAAAATTCTATTATGGGTTACAAAAAACCAAAAAATTCGATCATGGATTACAAAAAAACAAAAACAATTCGATCATGGATTACAAAAAAAGCGATCAAATATTACAAAAAAATCTATCATGGATTACAAAAAAAAAAAAAAAAAAAAAAAAACCGTACGACTCGTCGGTTTACTGTTCGGACTCGCCGATTCCGTACAGTGAATCGGCTAGTCACTGTGCGGAATCATCCGGTTCTCTCTAGAACCGGATGATTTCCGATTTTTCAACCGATCCGGTCCCTTTTCGCGAATTCCGAGTCGAACCGGGCGAGTCCGGTTCTACTCGGCGTTTTTTAAAACGCTGGTTTTACCCAATGTAATAATAATAAAAAATAAACCCTATTTACAAGAACAAACTTGATAGATTGCAATATCAAACCACAAACAAAGTCTTGATCTATGCAATCAAAGAAAACTACCGATAAATGTATACCAAAAAATTTGATAATGATCTCGAGGTATCTTTAGGTCTTTGCGTCTTGTAGCCATATAATGAAAATGATCATTATCACCATTGCATAACAATCATCAACTAGATTCAAAACATCCACTCACCATTGCATAACAATCATCAACTAGATTCAAAACATCCACCTAAGACCAAGTTGATAACCACTATCACAACAATAGAAATCAAATTGAACTCCAAAACAATAAAGAGAACTCATTTCAACAATGCCAACACCAAAATCCCATTCCAAAACCAGCTAAAAAACAATGAAAAACTTACCCAATTTAGAGAAAAAACAAAAAACCCCAATTTACGCCGTACTTACGCTACTTTGAATGAAATACTACAAAGTAAGAGTTTTCTTACCAAATTAGGAGAATCTGATGAGATGAGGGAAATGAGGGAGACCTCGTGAGAAATTGAATGCCCAGAAGTTGGAGGATGAGGAGATCCCTAAAATGGTATAAACAAAACCGTAAATGAGAAAAGGAAACCGTAAATGAAAAAAAAGTTTCAGTTAGGGTTTATAGTGCCTAATTAGTATTACGGTAATTCGAGTACTGTAATACCGAAAGGTTTTCTCACGGTATTTTAAGTACCGTATAATATGCAGTATTCATTACGGTACTTAAAATATTATAATTGTTCTTTACGGTAATATGACTACTGTAAATGTTATTTTCGTCACAAAATACTCAAAATTGAAGAAAAATGGTGTGGATGAAGTTTATAAAAGTTGGGGGCTTTTTTTCCAAATAGACAAAAACTAAGATATATTTCGATAATTTCCCAAAAAATATAAAACAAATATATGGTAATAATTTAAATATAAATATATGATATTTATAACACCCTATAATATATAATATAGTGTATTTCATATTTATTTTTAATATATATAATAAAATATCTTATAATACATAAATATATATATGGTAATAATTTAGATAAAAATATATGATATTTATAACATCCTATAATATATAATATAGTGTATTTCATATTTATTTTTATATAATTAAATATCGTATAATACATAAATATATATGGTAATAATTTAGATATAAATATATGATATTTATAAAATACTATAATATATAATATAGTATATTTTATATTTATTTTAATATATAATAAAGTATCTTATATTACATAAATATATAACATATAAATATATATATTATATATAAATATATATAATATATGTAACATAATATAATTTTATATATATATATATATATATATATATATATATATATATATATATATATATATATAACATACTAATGTACTTTATATTCATTTTATTATATAATATAATAAAATATGTTATATCACATAAATATATATATATATATATATATATATATATATATATATAAGGAGGAAAGTGTAATAGGGTTTGAGGAACCAAGTTCCTATTTTAAGTTCCGTCATTTCATATGAAATTTTTTTCTTAAACACGAGAGAATATAGAAGTTTTAGGTGGAACTTCTTTTATTGTATAAGTTCCGTGCATCAAACACGAAACTTGTATAGTAATGGAGAAGGTCCTTCTTCTTCTCTAACTTCCTCTTATCATACACGCCCTAAGAGAATTGACACGTTGATCCTTAGTATTTTGGAATTTAAAAGAAAATGTTAAACTAATGCCTAGGCCTTATAGAAAAAAATAAATCATCACCTCAAAACTCATTAAAAATTGTTGTTCCAGTGTTGAAAAGCCTTCAAATCGATCATCGCAACCTTGTATGTTACGGTTGTGAAAAGAATTAGGATTTTAAGAACTTAAAAGCAGTGTATATTGTAGTATATTATCCGTACTATACATTTTCATATGTTTACGGATATGCAAGATTTGCAACATTTCTTGAGCTACAAATTTCATATTCTTAAAAATTGATTTTAGAGCCGTCATAGCAATTTCTTTTGCCTAAAACATTGTTTGGACGAGGTTTCAAGTGAGGCTTTAATTAAATTTTTTTATAAGGCCTAAGCTTTATAGAAAATGCATCCATTTAAAAATGGAAAATGGTTTGATAAGGCCGTAGACTTATAAAAAAAGTACAACCTCATCGAAAATTGCAGTTCTAGCATTAGAAAACCTTCAAATCGATCACCTCAATATTAACTATTAAGGTTGTGGAAAAAAAAAAAAAGGATTTCAAACCCTACAAATACTATATATTGTAAAACATTATCTAAACTGTCTATTCCGCCCTAAAAACAAGTGTCTACAAATCTGCAATATTTGTACCATTTTTTGAGCTTCAAATTTTGTAGTCAGTGTTGGAAATTAATTTTATAGTGATTATGGAGATTTTTTAGATTAGGATTCAAGGTGAGGCGTTACTTTGAGTTCATAAAGACTAGACCTTATAAAAACTCCATCATTTAAAAAAGCTCGCATGAGCGGATAGTTCACCCACAAACCCATGTCAAATCACTGAATTGGCAATCTAAATTATTCCAATTGGTTATCGTAAAAATATTTTAAAAAAGTAAAATAAAATAAAAATAAAAAATAAAGATTTTTTCGGTGGGGATTTAAGGGGACCTAAAAAAATATTAAACAAGTTTAAAAAGGGGAAAAAATAAAAATAAGAATGGTACTTCAAGTGGAAGAAGGTCAAGACCCATACAATCCCAAAACCGGCTCATCCCAACCAAGTCCCATTGGAATTGGCGATCCGCATCAAAAATTGCCAGGTTTTAAAACATGTATTTCATATTTTACATAGTATTAAATTTTAAGTATGTAATATAGGTTTTCGGTTTTATTTCCTTTCTATTGTATTCAAATCACATTTTAGGCTTTCATACTTACTGCTACGACGATTACAAAAAATAATAATTGAAAATAAATTTAATCATCGAATTACCCTTAAATCTTGCACGGGTGTTTTGATAGTTTGCATTTTTTAAATTATTTTTATATTTTTTATGGATGAGTAATGTCTAGAAGTGTAAATATCTAAAATTTGAACTTTATCTAATGTATAAAAGATAAAATAAAAATATATTACCTATTCTCAAAAGTGGATTTGAGTGTAAAATGTTAAATACAATGAAACCATCTATCTGTTGTACAAGGAGGTTACAATTACTTACAACTATCCGATGTGAAATTTGATAGCTTGAGTGTGTCACAAAGCTCAAAAAAATTTAAATTTCATTTGAACTTTGTGCATAGTCCATGAAATAAATGCTACCACCCAATTTCACATCCAAAGGTCAATATTAATTGTGATCACCATGTACAAAAGGTAAATGGTCTTCTTGTATACTTTTCCTTCATAATTTAAAAAGAGTCCATCTATCTATTGTACAAGAAGGCTACAATTGTCTACAACCGTCCGACGTGAAATTTGATAGCTTGAGTGTGTCACGAAGTTTAAGAAAATTTCTTTTGAGCTTTGTGAATGGTCAATGAAATAAATGCAACCACCCAATTTGATATCCAAATGTCAAGATTAATTGTGATCACCTTATACAAAAGGTAAATGGTCTCATTGTATACTTTTCCTTCATAATTTAAAAAGAGTCTCATATATTTCATATTTAATATTCAAGTTTAACCGATAGCATAAAGTGTATTTTAAGTTTGGGTGTGGTTTCTATGAGGTTGCAACCTTAAACAATCCAATTCAGATGCACCTCCAAATTTTATCATGATATATAATTTTGGTGTAAATAATTATTAGGATTAGTTCAAAATCTATTTTCATATCTAATTATAAAATTTTAAATTTCAAAAATGGTTAAAATCAAGTAGACCTATAAACTTATGAGAATCTTGAAAATGGCCGGTCTATATAATGTATTGCAAGATGCACTATTTTTGGGATTTAAAATCTT
The DNA here is from genome assembly GCF_054954075.1 of Amborella trichopoda. Lineage (NCBI taxonomy): Eukaryota > Viridiplantae > Streptophyta > Magnoliopsida > Amborellales > Amborellaceae > Amborella > Amborella trichopoda. Next base: position 50,482,006 of record NC_142341.1, on the reverse strand, counting down.
TTTTGTTTTTTCTCATATCATACATCTCGATGTCGAGATGATCAATTAACTTTTAACATTAAAACAATCGTTTCCGATTGATTTTTGAGATGCATCTTTAATTCTACATTGGCAGGTTGCCACCTTATATAAACTTTTACCTTTAATTTCATCTGTTTTTATATATTAGGTTGAGTTCAAAATTGGTAGGTCTACACTTCTAACCATCACACATTCAGAAAAATATTAAAATATTAAATAATCAAAACACCCTGGCAACATTCAGGAGCAAACTAGTAATTTTATTTAATTTGAATATTTTTAGATACATTATATAGTTATGTGACGGTGAGTTTTATTTGATATATAAAATAAGAAATAAAATTAAAGAACAATATATGCTTTGAAAAAAGTATGACTTGAGTATAAAACGTAAAGTATATTGAACTATATTTTAATTCCAGAGATAAAACAATATGTTTTCTATAAATTTCCCGTTTTGTTTATACATCTCTTTAAATTAGTCTCTGGAAAATTTATTAAGCGGAAGCCATTTGACATATAGAAGTTTAGAAATACTTGTTTGATGACATGTCTAGAAGTTCTTGCATACAGAGTTTGTACTTCACAATGATCTAAAAAAAAGCAGAGGTTAGGCTTCAAACTTCATAGACAAAAAGAGGAGAGAGAGAGAAGATTTATAGTAAGAAAGCACGTGGTGAGAAATGACACAATTAAAGAAAGAATGAACTTAGAGAGAGACATAACGCGCGATTAAAGACATGATTAGAGAGAGGAGTTAAAGAGTATGACATCTAGAGAGAGTGAGGAGCTATCGAGAGAAAGGAGAGTGATAGAAATAAGTTATTGAGATAAAGGACATGGTTAGAAAGAAACAATTTAGCGAGAGAAAGGATACAATTTGAGAGAAAATGATACATGAAGCTAAAAAAAGGCAAGAGGCAAATTCTTAAGAAATAGGATCGGCAAACTTCCATGAAAGGATTGGACGATGCAAGTTCTCATATTGCGATAGCCCAAAACTTCCGAAAGCTAGTTCCCAAGGGCACTTCATGTCAATAAACTAGGAAGTGCTACGCTGAACTAGAAGCCCTAGCTTTTGAAGCTAAAAATTCTAGTTATCAAACATACCCCCTCCAAATTATGAAAGTAGAGGAGTAAGTAATTGGCTCCCTATTGAATTACTATAGCACAGATTTTTTATTTCAGCATATACTTTGCCTTTGTATTGATTGAAGAGAAATTCTAACCAGTTTTAAACTACAAGGGCGTGTTTGTTTCACGGGAGTTGGGGTTTCGAGAAGGCGCTGCTTTCACAAACTGTAACAATCCCATGTTTGTTACGTGAGCGGGGAAGCCACTATTTGGAAGCGGAAGCTTCCAGACTCCCTAAAAACAGCATTAAAATTCTTACCATGGTCATTTCAGACCATTTTTAGGAGATCAAATTTATGTTATAATACAAATTTGCTTTGGTGATGAGTGTTGTATGTACAAGCTCTATTTCAAAGTGTAGTAGTTTTGGCTGCATCAGTTGGATCTCACACCAATTTTAGGTGATCACAATTATTTAAGACAATTCTTATGGATTTACATTAGTGCAAGATATGATTTTCAAATGCGAGTGATTTCTATAAAGCCTAGGCCTTGTGAAAAAGAAAAGAAAAAGTCCACCTCAAATTCTCTTCTGGAAAATATATCGAGTATGGAAAACCCTATTATGGATAAAATTTATATTTCAAATAATAGTATAGATCTCGCAGATCCATAAACACTTGAAAATGGAGGGTCTAGATAATATGTTACAAGATAAGCTATTTTTAGGTCTTGAAATCTTTACTTTATTCGACATCTATAATAGCCAAGGTCGAGATGACCGATTTGTAGGCTCTTTGATGCCAGAACTACAATTTTCAGAAAGATTTGAGATGCAGATTTACTTATTCTTCAGAAAGTTTAATATTTTTCATATTTTCCTTTCCATATGAAATGCCCATCTATCAATATGAACTAAGAAGCAATCAATACATAGTTATCTAATTTTAAACAAGTATTTAAAAAGATGAACATAATAATTGGCAGTAAGGTAATAGATTTTAGAATGCATTAAAAGAGATAAATTCACAATTATAAAAAAATTAATAAATGTTGTTGGCAATCCACAATTAAATTGGTGCCTACTTCTACAATAATTAAACCTTTCAAATAACTTAATTTCTTTGTCACATGCGAAGCATGTGCATGCTACTAGCAGTCAGAATTTCGTTACGAATGGGCTTGGGCTTAAGTAGTTAGCAATAAATGTTTAGCAGTGCTACATCTCAAGTTTGCTTTCTACTACTGAACTAACAAACAACAAAACCTAGTTAGAGTTTTGCACCTCTGAAAGAACACCCACTGCCAAGCATATGACACTCAAGATAAACTTTTTTTCATTTTTTTTTTTCATTTTTTCCCCTCTTCGTACTCAAAATAAACGACAAAAACCCCCAAGAAAAAATGAATTAAAAAAAAAAACTATTTGTGTACAATACATGAAACTTCAAACCTTAGGAAACTATGTATATAACGGTCCAAGTGATAGTTACATCAATAATAAAAAGAAGAATACACAAAATCATAGCTATGAAGAAAAAAAAAATGAAAAAATAAACTATCACCAAGTCAAAAGTGAGGATAAAAAATGCCAAGTCCTACCAAAAATATGCAAACAAACAAGAAAAAAAAGAAAGAAAGAAAAAGAGTACAATCTTCTATCTTTCATCCCCACTATTTAGCCATCCACATCCTCAACTGGAGTACAAAAGCAATGGTGGCCAATACACCAAGAGAAGCCCCATACCCAACATTCCATGCCTTGGGTTTATCCTCACCAAGATGAATGCCATAGAAAATATTTGCAGCTGCAAGTATGACAAGGCCCCTCCCCATCCAATGGTGGTACCAATTCCAATACTTCCTAACCTTTGAGGCCTTGTCTGGCCTAGCCAATATTGCCATGACCTAAAACCACAACCAAAACAAGGTTAAAAACCACTAAAATTTGCCCCATGGACATGTATAATCTTTGGTTCTAAACTTAGAAGTGAACAGTTTGTTACATCTACTCCTAATTGAATTGAAGCCATTTCAGTTTGACTTAGGACTTCAACTTAAAATGAAATGATTATTTGGTCTACAATCTCTAACTAGACTTATGGGATTGTCTATTTATTTCTTGTGTGTAGAGGTCACAATCATTCCCACTCATTAGATGATACACTAATAATCTTATTTCGGGATTTAAAAATGATGAAGTCATGAGGAAAGGAAAATTCACCTAAAAACACATCTTTTAACATTTTTTCTACGCCTTTTGATTTAGGGTTGGTATTGCGTCCAACATGTTGTGGACGCTTAAAACGTGCACAAGCATTTTTTAATAGTTTAGATTGAACCAACCTGATTTTATTGTTTAAAATATTATTAGTCATTTTTATTTAGTTATTTATAGGAATGAACCTACACCCCAAAATTTAGATGAAAATATTATTTATATTAAAATAAAAAATAAAATAGAAGATTCATTTTTAACCCCGAGATATGCCCCTGTGAAATCTCATTGTGGGAAGGGTGCTTGTGCACCGGTCCACATAGGGGTGGCAACGGGTCGGGTTGGGTCCAGGTCTGGTTGGACCCCAAAATATAATGTGGGATCCGGACCTAGACCAAGACCGAGACCCGATCGGACCTGACCCAAAAATTAAAATATATATTTATTTAACTATATTTAAATATATTTCATACATTGGGTCCCGAAACATACTACCAGACCCGTACCGGACTAGTGTTTGGATCCAAGATTTGGAGCCGGAGCCAACCCGCCAAATCCAATTGTTGGACCCATACCCAAAACCGCATTGGGTCTACTGCTCGGGTCCCAGGTCAGGTCTGGGTCCATTGCCACCTCTACGTCCACATGACGTGGATGGGATTCAAATCCTAAAATCCCATCAAAACACATATGATCATGAATTGGGATAGTTAAAAACAAGTAAAATACTACACAATTGGTAAATTAGATCTATTTTGACAAATTTCCAAAAAGGAAAAATTGGATCTAAGGGGAAGTGGAAGGCAACCAACAAAACTGACCTGAAGGCACCCAATTACAAGGATGGAGATCCCAATGGCACGATGTTTGGGGACATCAGCAGCGAGCTTGTCATAGAGCCTAAACCCTGAAATTACCCCAGCTAATCCAAGGGCAAACCCAGTGGTTTGGAAGCCTAGGTGAAGGTAAAACCACAAGGGATCCCATTGCCTCAAGAAACGAGCAGCTATGGCTCCTATTGGCAAGAGAATGCCCCATCCCACCAGATTCAGCAACCCATGAGTTCTTCTTAGAGTAGTGTAAGGGGTGCCTGTAGTTGAGCTTGTTCCTGAGAAACAGTAAGAAAATTAGTAAAAATAATGCCTTGATCGATCAATGTTAATGAATTGTGTTTACGGTGGAAATAGTCGGGTAGGGTCTGGGTCAGAGTCTATGTATATTGAGATTGTCTACAAAGAGACTATTTATATTTTGTACAAGGAGGTCGCAATCATTATTGTCATTTAAATTTCAAAATGGGTGGTTGTAAGAGTGTCAGTGAATAGAAACAAATTTCATAAAAAAAAATTCTCTGACTTCATGAGTCATCCCAAGCCATCCAATTCGACATCTAATAGGCGAGAATAATTGTGACTTCCTTGTAATATAAATGGTCGCTTTATAAACTCTCGTGACCTAATTAGGTCTATGATGGAGCGTGGCCTAGCCAAACCCGACTCTCAGGTCCATACTTCTGGACTAGGACCAGACCACTTGGTCCAAAAGCTAGACCTGAACCCAGTCCTTAGCCAAGTCGATCCGGCCGCATTGATAGCTCTAATTGTAACTATAGGGCTCAACTCAATTTTGGTGGTTAATTGAGCTTAGACCTGAAATCATATCAGAGAGCATAAAGAGAACAGTGGTGATAAAGGTCAAGCCCTATGAGAATGGGGTTGGAATCGTGGTGGTAGCACCACTTGTGCCCTAGCTAAAGTATAGACCTCCATTCTCACCTTATAAATTAAAAAAACCACTAACGATTTGAAAAAAAAAACGGGTAGGAGCTCGTCTGAATTACCATAAAAAAAGGTCAAGCCCTATACAGGACCCAATTGTTCAATCTAAGCTCAATTGAACTAGACCTGACAAAGTGTCTAGGTCCATGTCCAGTCCAAACCTAATTGGGTCGGGTTCAGTTTAGGTTCATGTGTGTGCGTGTGTAAGAGTAAGAGAGAGATAGATATTACCGTACCTGTTGAGTATTCGATGGATGTAGAGATCATGTCCTGGTGTTGGGAAATCCTGGCATTGGAAGAAGGGATGTCATTTGGGGAGCCTAGGGCATAGAGGAGCCGGGTTCGGGGCATGCCAGTTTGGAGCTGGAAAGCTAAGTAGAGGCGCGAAGACTGCGAGACCAGCACAAGGCTCGAGTTATCAAGGGGCAAGTCACCTTGGTCTGGGTTCACCTGAGGGGTGCTCTTACCCCCTAAGTAATATTGCTTGATTACTCCATTGCCATTTGTAGGCAACCATCCCACAACTGCACTCGAACCCACCATTGATCCACTGGGTGAGAAGCCGATTCCGACCCATGTATTGTTGTTGGGGGCTGAAAGCACGAAGCTCCATGTGTTCTGACTGGTTTGCCCATACTGTGAGATGAGAAAATTTATATTTTTCTTCAAACTTTGATCCAAAAGAAAAAGAAAGTGACTATGAAAGAAAAGAAAAGAGAATGAATGCAGATTCTTCCTATGGTGACCGAATGAGGTACGCCACTTTTTAAGAAAATGAGCCTTCTTATAAAGGAAGGGAGTGTTTTTTTTTTGAAAGGGGTGGGGTCGTGGTGGCCGCACCCACACACAATAGTACCATGTTGTGGTTTTCATTCATACTTACACCACTTTACTAACGACTTATAAAAAAACTACCTCTTGAACTATCTTAAAAAACGGGTAGAGGTTTGTGTTCTCTATTGAATTATCTTAAAAAAAAAAAATTTATTTATTTTATTAGAAAAGCAGCTAGGTCGTAATGGTAGCACCCCTATACCTATTTACCATGTGGTTTCTAAGCCCAGCACCACCTACTCACACCGTCAAAAGAAGCTAACTCTTTAATCTATCTAACAAATTGGGTAGGGCCTGTCTCCCCGTTGAAATACCCAAAAAAAAAAAAATGCATGTGAGTTTTTATTTTGACTTTTTTTCTCTGGTGAAGTGACATGGAAATTTAAATGGATAATTCTTTTGATGTTTGCGTGAGGTATAAATAAGTTCTCCTGTTAGTTTTAAAAGCCTTTACACGGGGCACCACGCGTATATAAAATAGATGTGAATTTCATTTTAGTTGTCCAGACCGTAATTAAAATATTATATATATATATAATATTTTTTATTATATATTATTTTATAGATATAAAATAGTACGTTAAATAATTTTTGTGGATCAAATCGAAACCGGATCCCGTGTATACGTTTTGGATCTTGATCCGAATCAAAATATTCTAAATCCGATCAGGTCCGGATCCAAACCGAATCCCATGTGTACTTTTTAGATAAAAAACTGGATCCCAGTTGATCCGGACCGAATCCAACCCATTCTCAACCCTACCATCTACTTATCTATAACAACCTCAAGAATCAGGTTTGTCTAAATGCCGATGAACCAGGCTCATTCGTCTACTGACCAAGATGTAGAGCTAGCAATGGTCTGGGCAAACCCTAGCCTAGGCCTAACCATATTCCCCTGAGAGCTGGCCAACAGGATACATACTAAGTAGTGAGAGACAGGAAAAACCATGGCTCTCTCTCTAGAAACCGGATATATATTGAGCAGTGAGAGACAGGTTGCAGATTGCTTTTCAGATTCAATCATGAAAACCCTCTTCCCTCAATAGACCTGGTCTCAAAAGTTCTTGATTTTCAAGAGAGAGAGAGGAACTGAACTGAAAAGCTTTTCAGAATCAAAACAGAGAGAGAGGAACTGAACTGAAACAAAAGGTTCATGAAGAAAAAGAAAGTGAAAAGAAGATGAAATCTAGGTGCAAAACTATTAAGATTATCACTAGAAAAATAACACAAATGATTACCCGGAGGATATAATTGTGAGAGCTCCAAACAGAGAGGCAAATGAGAGAGCTTGTGTTGAAGGAGACCGAAGCACCAAGATCAAGATTGGAACTGCATGAATCCGTTTGTGAATTCACTCTCACATCAAACAGGCAAACCACCAATATCAAAGCTATGCACAAAACCTTCATCTCTCTCTCTCTCTAACTATCCCTCTCTCTGTTTCTCTCTCTTCTCCCTTCTTCTTGAGAACTCCAAAATTAAATGGTACCTGGTTTTCTGAGAATCTCTGAAGAGAGAGAAAGAAAAAGGGAGGAGCAGGTGAGAGAAGAGAGATATTATACTATGGAGCAGTTGACCCTCACCTAAACTAGACCCAACTCCATATTTATAAGTAGTACCAAAATTTTTAGCCATGCTTTCCAATGTATTTTAATGGTTGAGTGTGTGAGTTTGCAAACGACTGGTCAGCTGGAAGAATCTCTCTCTTTTCCTTTGCCATTGTTTTTCTTAATAGAACTCCACGTTTTGGGCGCTTATTCAATTAAATTTCTATACTTTTCCTATGTTTCTTGAGTGGTCTTTGTCTCATTTGAGGTGTGATGTTATCTGTGATTTCAAGGCGTAACTGAGATTCTCTCTCTCTCTCCTCCCTTCGCTGTGTACATGAATCTGTCTCTCTCCTCCTTCGCTGTGTACATGTGTAAGAAAAAGCCCGATTAAGTAAATCCTCACTTCATCATTCATTGAAAATTGTAAGTTAAGCATTGAAAAGTCTTTACATTAATCATCTCGACTTAAACGTTATCTGTGAAAAATTTTCAAATTATAATAATAATATATGTTGTAATAAATCATCCAGACTAAATATTTTGCTTTAAAAATAAGTGTTCACATATGTATCACTCTTTTAGTTACAAAATTTATTGTCCATGTTAAAAATTGATTTTAGAGCCAGAGATTTTTGCGTGAGAAAGTACTTTTTGGACAGAGATTTGAAGTGAGCTTTACTTTGTTTTCGTAAAGCCTAGGCCATATAAAAACCTCATCCTAAAAAAATAAGCCAAAAGCTCCTGCGGGTACTTGTTCCCTCATATGATAGCCATCATTTTTAGGGTTCCAAATCTCAGGGACCAACTCTCCTCAACTTCGATGACAACTAGAGGCCGCAATGGCCCAGGTGGTCTGGCCCAGCCCTAAAACTAGGCCTTGAGAGGTGGCAATGGGTCAGGTGGTCTGACCTAGCCCTAAAACTAGGGCCTGAGATTGAGGCCACCAGGGGCAGCCGGGCCAAAGATATTACGGTGCCAGCCCAACATGGCCCTCCTTTTTCTTGACTTTTTCTTTTTTATTTTTCTTTTTTTTTTATGTAGCCCGGCCTAGCCAATGGGGGTTAGGGCCAGGGCCCCTCTATGGACTAGGTCCAACCACCCATATAGGCCAAAAAATAAAAAAATATGGACTAGGTCCAACCACCCAAAAAAGCCAAAAAAAAAAAAAAAAAACCACGTGCATTCATATATGCATGAAAAAATAAAGTCCTGATGTCCAATTTTTAGAGGTTCAAATCCGAATGTTTGTTTACCAACTCTTTTCCTTTTTTAAAATAGTCCTTGGTGATAATAAAGTTAATCTTGAAAATTTCTACCAAGAAAATATTTTTTGAATCTTTAATTCAAGGAAGTAAGTGTACAATGACAGAATAGCCATCCATATATGCTTTTTTAGTAATAAAATTCCAAAAATTTAAAATTTAAAATATACTGTTAGGGGGTGCTTGAAAATAGTGAAAGAGGGGTGTCAAAGAGACCCTCTTTTATATATATATATATATAGGGGTGTCAAAGAGACCCTCTTTTATTTATATATATATATATATATATATATATATATATAATGATAACACGAGATTCATTAAACATGAGCAAAAATTACATGCAGGGAGTACAATTAAAGGAGGCACCCCTGTGTGCTTTTGTTGTGGTCGCGGGGTCTACCACAAATGATGCACTTTTAAGAGGGGTGTGGAAAGGCCGGGCCCCATGTTTTTTCGGCTTCCACGCCCTAGCAACAAACATGGAAGGGTTGATTGATGGAACTTGGTCTGCCCGCTCTCAAAAAGCCCCACTAATCAAACATGCCCTTCGATTTTCCACCGAAGAAAGAGTGTACAATATGCTCCCGCGGGATAACATCATACGTGCAGTGGATACCCCTCTCAATCTCAACTTACTTGAACTCAGTCTTCAACGCTGAACATTAGACAATATTTAACTGTCGTCAGTTATGAATGGTTCAACTAACTACCACCCTATGTCTGATAAATATTACTTCTTTGGACTTCTTCTTAATGCTAAAGTTTCTAATGGTCAATTTTGAACTGCAAATTTTGATTTTTTTTTTTTTTTTTTTTGTAGCCTTAGAATAGATCTACAACAAAAAATTTTAAAAACTCTGGGCAGCCAAATTTTACCTGAACTTCACCAAAATTTGAGTAGGATTTTAATAAGTCAAGAGATTATATGCTCTCTCAAGTATGATCCCCGGGACCATCTAGGAGTATTTTTAGGATCCCAAATTTAGGAAGAGACGTAACTTTCTCAGCTTAATTGCCGACTTAGAAAATAGAAAAACGCCATGTTTGTGCTTGAAAAATAAAACTGAGCAGAGGATCCAATTTTTGGATTGTCAGATCTAAATGTTTAACACATTTGAATTTATATTTCTAACTATACATTCTAAAATGGAAGGCTAAAAAAAGCCTAGGCTTAAAAATACGTAGTTGGAAGTAGTGAAAAAATATAGGGGGATCTATAGCTTCAATAAGAGTATGGCCATTAAAGTGCAAAATGACAGACTAGGATTCATATAGTCGACCCCAATTAGTTGAAAAAAAGTTTTGATGATGATGATGATACATTCTAAAATAGATCCCAAAATTTTATGGCGAAAACATATCTCTAAAATGGGTATTTTTCATGAGGGAGAAATTGTATAGTGCACTTGAGCGGGAACAATATAGACACCCTAATAGAATAAAAGTTTTGTGGGGAAATGTTTCTATACTTCCCCTACGGCATAGAAGATCTATGCTTCCCCTACCATCTAACCGTTCAATTTTGATCAAGAGAGTCACTCACGGTTTGGTCTTAGATCCGACGTCTCAAAGCATTTTATTTTTAGTTTTTTTTATACAAATTGTATGAATATGAAATTTGGTATGTGACATCTTCTCATTGGGGCGCACCTATAAAAAATATTAAAAATAAATTTTCGATAAAATATAATAACCAAAATACCCCTTGAGTCTTTACAGGAGCATTTTGGTCATTTTATTTTATTGAAAATATTTTTTTTTTATATTTTTCGATAGTGCGAGTTTAATAGAGAATTTGACGTTCAAAATTTGATATCAAAATGGTTTGTAGAAAACAAATTAAAAAATAGTACAGAAACGTGACATTGTGATTGAGGCAATCTTAGCCTTCCATTCAGAATCAAGAAGTTTGACCTATATACCCTTATATTTTATCACAAATTAGTATGCAATCGTTGGGTTGCAACGCTCCCAGAGTAATTATCACCATCTAATAATTTGATGGATGATGATGGAAGGAAAATAGCACACATGAGAACGCTACGTGACCTGAGTATTAGGTTTCGCTCTATGTCCATCACCATACATCAATGCTAATAACACTTCCAATGTATATAGCATTTTCAACGTGATATTTTTTAAAAGGTGTGATTTTTATAAGGTTGCAACTTTAAATAATCCAATTAAAGTTCACCCGCAAATTTTATCATAATATGTCTTTTTGGTGTAAAAAATTAGTAGGATTATTTTAGAATCTATTTTCGTATCTAACTATAAAATTTTAAATTCCAAATTTGGTTAAAATCAAGTAAAACTATAAACATATGAAAATCTTGAAAATGGACTATTTCTAGATATTATGTTGCAAGATTCACTATTTATGAGACGCAAAATCATTTTTTTCATATTCATATATCTCGATGTCGAGATCATCAATTATAAGGCTTTTCAATATTAAAACAACTTTTTGCAATGGATTTTTGAAGGGCATCGATAATTTTACATTTTAAGATTCCAACCTTATATACACTTTTTTCTTTTAAAAAAAGCAAATGGGATCTATCACTATTTATATATAAAAGTATAATATTTTTAAAATAATAGTTGAAAAAAAAGCTTTGAAGATGATGATGATTTTTTAAAATAATAATATTTCATAGGCTACGGTTCTGAAAAAGGTCGGTTTTTTCTTATTTTAGAGCCAAAAAGTCTTAGTCCCACACGTGATAGATTGGAATGAGAGAAAATAATGTATAAAGAAATTTTTATCACTGTAATCATGGAAAAAATGAAAGAGAAGGCTGGAATATGTGAAGCATAAATTTACATGTATACTTAAGAGCATGAGGCACTCTCAGCCTATTCACTATTGCGTTAGTGCTAATTGGATCAAATAAAATCATGTTGACCAAGAATGTTGTATTTGTTTGTAAATGATACTCTTGCATTGGGGTGCTCAATTTTTTTTTGTTTTTTAACATTAATAAGATTTTATTAAGAAAATGAAAAGTACAAGTTTTCAAACTCGATTTGATCAAGGATGCTAATTATTATGCTTTTATTGCGAGAGTTTGTAATTATGAGGCATGCTAGATTTATAAATTTATATTATGGTACGGTTTGTATAGAACCGACGCTCAAAACAATCAAATTAGAGCCTACTTTTAAATGGTATCGAGAAATGTGGTTTTAATTCCAAAAATCTTTGTGATAGCCTTAAATTAGATTTTCATCTTTAACTGTAAAATTTAAAGCTTAAAAAATAGTGTAGATCGAGTACATCTATAAAAACTTGAAAATCTTAAAAATTGTCGGTCCAAGAATGTATTACAAGATGCACTATTTCCAAAACTTGAAATCCATTTTTTGCTCATGTCCGTGCATCTTGATATCGAAATGATCAACTTGATGATATTTAGGCATCAAAACAACCTCTTCTACTGAATTTTTTAAGGTAGGCTCCAACTTGATCGTTTAAAACTTTTCCATTTATATTATGCTTCAATTAAATCTATGATTAAGTCAAGGTTGATATCTCAATATGGTGAATTTTCTAAGAGAAATGTAAAGCACGCGTAAATGCCAAAATAACCAGAAAGGATTTCTTAGTTATTAAGGCTTGTGTACAGTGATATACATGAAATTAATAATTTTGTTACGTTTGCAATGCCAATGTTTAACTGCTAAGATATAAAGTTGGATATTTTGAATTTTTTAATATTTATAACACATAAGTTAAAAATCAAGTTGATGGAAAAATTAAATTCTAAAGAGTGACTCATGGATAATATCTATCAAATGATTGTTCAATTTTTTGTGAAAATAATGGAACACTATATCAAAAATTGTGCCCTATATATACCTCTTAACAAAATGACTCAGCTTCTCACTAGAATTAGTAAATACAAGGGAAAATTTATCCATACACCCTAATTTGGTGTATCATCTATTAGTAGACCCACAAATTTGAAAAGTATGCAGCTATATTAATTTTTTTAAAAAACAATTAGAAAATTTTGGCATTCGTCTTAATTTGGTATACCATTTCCTAATAGATCTATAAATTTGAAAAGTATATGGGGGTATTAATTTTTCAAAAAACTATCTTCTAACCCCTTAAACCCATTTGCTCCAATTTTATGATGGGAGAATCTAAACTTCAAAACCCTTCAAATAGAGTTGTGAATGGTGGATTTATTAATTTTGTAGTATATATTTCTTTAAAAAAATTACTTTTTGTGATATCTTCATCATTAAGTAAAAGAAATTTCGTAAATATTACTACAAGACAAGGGGTACTTTTGTCATTTCTATAAAAAATAAAATTGAAATTTTTACTAAAAAACAAATGCACTCTAAAAATAAAATTTCAAGACACTAACTTCCAAAATACCATTGTAGTTTTGTAAAAAATTTAAATTTATTCTTATTTAACAGCTAAGTTATCTATTAAAATAATTTTTTTAAATAAAAAATAATCATCTTTTTTATATATACACCAATCACAACCCCTTCTAACTTAAACTTGTGTATTTTAAAAGGTTTTTTAACTCAAAACAAACGCTAAACAATTTTTGAAAAAACTTGTTAAGGCTCTCCTCTCTCTTTTTACCATCTTCCTTGGTCATAGAGGCAGTGACCCCCTTTTTCTCATGGTTAGCCTTTGGCTCGATGAATTTGAGCTGCTTACTCAATTCCTTATAAGAGAGGAACTTGTCTCTTCATTCTGGTTTGCTCAAGCTCTTCCCAAACTTCATCCTAGAGAGAGAGAGAGAGAGAGAAAAGAAAGGTGCCCTTTTAAAAGGCACTTGTACAAGAGAGAGAGGCACTTGCACAAGACCCAGGAACTTCAATAGAGAGGTTGAAGAATTTGTACAAGACTTTCAGGAAAAACTCAAAGAGAGTGGGGAAAGAGAGGAATCTGAAGAGAGAGAGAGAGGGGGCCATTTGAGAGGAATTTCAGACAGTATAGCCCTAAGATATGAGAAAATTCATAGTAATCTGAGGTATGTTCACCTGAAATTGGCTGTAAAGCGGCGAGAAAATTGAATCAAAGTGCTTTCGCTAGAAAATTGAAATCACAAAACCCAAGAAAAATATGTGATACTTTATGAGCCTATAATTTATGTTTATGTTGACAATAAAAAGTGAGGCTAAAATTTAGGGATTATATACAATGAGACCATTTATTTTTTATACGTCGATATCACAATTACTTATAACTATATGATGCGAAATCTGACAGCTTGGATGTGTCATAAAGTTTGAGAAATTTTCTTTTGGACTTTAAGCTTGGTCAATAAAACATCTTCAATCATCCAATATTACATCTAGTGGTCAAGCTCAATTGTGACCATCTTGTACCAAAGATAAATGATTGCATTATATATTTTTCTTAAAATTTTTAGAAAAAAATTTATATAAGGGTGAGCCCCTAAACAATCATTTTAAGGCGCATCTCGAAAAATCACTAGAAAATGTTGGTTTGATGCCCAAAAATCTTCAAATCGATCATCTCGATCTCAAGATGTATGGACATGAGAAAAAATAGATTTACAGTCTTGGAAATGGTGCATCTTATGATTCATTTTCCAAACCGTCAATATTCAAAATTTTAAAGTATTCATAGATCCGCTGGATCTTTACTATTTTTGAAGCTTTAATTTTATAATTAAAATTTTGAAGCTCTAAATTTTTGAAGCCCTAAAGAATCATTTTTTAAGCTCTAAATTATGGGCTTTAAACTTTTCGTTTGACGGTTGGGGGGTGACCATTAGGTGGCGCCCAAAAGGAAGTCATCCTCTATTGTATTTCAAAGCTCAAACCATCCCTTCTTCATGGTCCCATTTAAAAGCTGCAAAATGTTTTCTTTTTTGCCTTATTTTCCCATTTTTTCTTGCTATCAAAACCTCACTTTTTCATTTTTCTTTTGCCATTCTTTTTAAAATGTGGGGATCATGAATTCTGGCTCAGGATCTCCATCCTCCTCTCCTCCCACCCCACCTTCCCCTTTACCTATCAGTGTAGGCCCCAACCATGAGAAGTACATTTTCTCACTCTCGCCCTGGTCCTCGCCTTCGCCACCCTTCTCACCAACTTCTGGTCCCCTCTCATCAGAATCCGATTCCCGTGTACCGGAATATCGTGTCCTTCTTCCCCGCGGATCTTTAGCGCCGCCGCCGCCACGTTCGTCTACTTTTTCTTTGGACAGATTGACAGATTTCTCAACTGCACCAAACTCTTGTTTTTGGAACTGGTAAGGGAAATGCCGGTACTTTGGTCACTTTCAAAATTTGATTCTTCCAGGGATACTAGAGAAGAAGAGTGAATTGGGGATAATGGACTGAAATTTGAGTTTGTTGATCACTTATTTCAAATTTTAAGTCAGAATCAACAATAAGTATGAATTAAAATTGTGATAAAAGCAACTATCTTACGGATTAAAAGCCAAAAAAATGAATTAACAGCCATTGGAATCCACGTTTTATTTAAGACAGTTTTTCTCACCTACTAGGTTCTAAATTTATGCCCTCAACTAAGTTCCAAACCAACACAATTGATCAGTTCTCCCTTGTTACTTCATTTCCTTTGGCATTGCAACCAAGAAAATGTTCCAAAATCTATGAATATTTCGTTATTTGATCTTAACAGTTAATCAACCAATTATTTCTACATAAAATATTGCATATTCCGATGTTTAGTTTGACTATTTAACTGAGGAAAAAGTTTATATAGGTTTTCAACCTTAAAATGTAGAATTACAGATGCACTTCAAAAATCTATCGAAAAGGTTGTTTTAACGTTGAAAAACTGTCTGATTGATCATCTTGACATCGCGATGTATGAATATGTAAAAAAAAAAGTCTATGAGTCCAAAAAAGAGTGCATATTGTAACACATTATCTAGACCGTCCATTTTCAATATTTTCATATGTTTATAGATCTACTTGATTTTAACCATTTCCAGAGTTTCAAATTTTCTAATTAGATATGAGCATAGATTTTAAGATAATCCTAAGAATTTTTTACAATAAAATTACATGCTATGATAAAATTTGGATGTGCGCCTTAATTGGATTGTTTACCATAAAAGTTTATATAAGGTTGCAATCTTAAAATGTAGGATAAACGTGCATCTCAAAAATCCATCATAAAAGGTTGTTTTGATATCGAAAAAACCCTCTAGTTGATCATTCAACACCGAGATGTATGAATATGAAAAGAAAAAAAAGATTTTGAGTTCTAAAAATAATGTATTTTGTAACTCATTATTTGGACCGTCCATTTTTAAGGTTTTCGTGTGTTTATAGATCTACTTGATTTAAACGATTTTTGGAGTTTAAAATTTTATAACTAGAAATAAAAATAGCTTCTCAAGCCATCTTAAGATTTTTTTGAGACCACAGATATTTATTATAAAATTTGGAGGCTTAATTTGATTGTTTAAGGCTGTAACCTTCCTAAATATTAAATGAGGGCTTTATTTTAGGAAAACTATAGGTCAAGACGACTTACTTTTGGTTTAAGAGAGTTATAATTACTTTTGATTGTTACATTTCAAATCAGTTGGCTCAGGGTGTATCATTGGCTAGACTCCAAGTTGAATTTTTTTTTTTTTCAAATTTTATGATACTTCAATCTATTGAATTTGACATTAGACAGCTAATGGTGGTTATAACCTACTAGTACCGAAAGTAAATAGTCTTGTAATATACAATCCCTTTATTTTAAGGTGAAGTATAAACCTATTTTGAAGTGAAAATAAATAATTGACTTCTATTTTAATGAAACTTAAATGATCTTCCCTTTAAATTTAGGGAAACTTCATTTAATGAAAAGATCAAGTGTGGAAATGAGCAAGTGTGAGTAAGATCCTTTTAATTAATGTTAACGATGATCCTTTTATTGGGAAAAGATCGTAAGAATCAAGCGCCTTTTGGCACAGTATAGGACGAGCAGCCCATGATGGAGAAAAAAAATGAACAAATGGCCAAATTTATATATTGATACTTTTTTTTTCTAAAAATAGTAGAGTTCGATAGATCTTAAATTTTGTTTACACATATAGCTCTCATCTACGCACTCCAAATAAAAAAATATGCGTAACAAATGTCAATTATTCTCAGTTGTCGAGATCATCTCATTTTTTCAATCTTGACCATCGGGCCAACAATTTGTAGAAAAGTCGGTCGGTTCATAGGATCATCTTCCTTGTTTGTTTGATAATTCATTTTTGTTTTTAAAATTTTTTATTTAACCCTGGATCTGAACCCAAAAAATTTAAGCAATCAAATGTACTTCATGTGCATGAAAAGGAAGTGTTATTCTATTTAAAAGAGATTTCAGTTTTAATTTCACAAATTTGAGGGGGAGTTTGGATGGAATTAGGGAGAAAAATGGTTTTCTTCCTCTTGTTATTATCTTTTAGGGGGAGTTTGGATGGAATTAGGGAGAAAGATAGCTTTCTTCCTCTTGTTATTATCATATAGTGTTTATTTTGGGGCATTTTGTACACGTGTTCAAAAGGGGGTTTATACAAATGAGAGTCCAGTTTTCTTGGTGTTATGTTAATGGTGGGAATGGAGGGTGGGATTTCTTGGTGCTATGTTAATGGTGGGAATGGAGGGTGGGATGTTATGTTAATGTATCAACTCCCCTACCACCAATGCCCCAACCTCATTCTCACTTCATACAAATGAGTCGCAGTAGTATTCTTCCACACAAACGAGAAAAATGGCACTATTCTTGTTTAGTGGTACCGTTTTTGCACAAGCAAAACAAAATATTACAATTCATGTTTAGTAGTCTATCCTGGCAGGCCCTTAGACACCGATTCGCAAAAAGATATATCTGTCTCTCTTTTTTTTCTTTTTTTTTTCTTTCTTTCTTTCCTCTCTACTCTTTTTTTTTTTTTTTTTCAAAGAATGTTAAACTTTGACGAGATATAACTCTAAACGTCATATTATGGCACCCTATCACCTTGATGACCTTAGAACCAGAGGCCATTCCATGCTCTCTCTCTCTCTCAGTTATGTGTTT
This sequence comes from Amborella trichopoda, assembly GCF_054954075.1. Lineage (NCBI taxonomy): Eukaryota > Viridiplantae > Streptophyta > Magnoliopsida > Amborellales > Amborellaceae > Amborella > Amborella trichopoda. The sequence continues at coordinate 50,464,224 of NC_142341.1, read as the reverse complement.
TGAGTGCTTATTGTGAGAATTGATTGGCTTTGCAGCTTGGAGTGGATTTTGACTAGATGCTGCTGCGGCTTGTGTTTTGAAATTTCCTCTCACAATGAGAAAGTAGAATGAAGATTGCCCCAAATATGATGGGATGGGCAATTGATGTTCGATTGGGCATCGTCCCATACATTTGTGATGCAGCGGTAATTGTTGTTTCAAAGTCACTCAAACATTGGATTTTTATTGCATTACATGGCCAATTGCATTTTTACTTTTGTACTGAATTAGCATAACCTACTGAGAGATCCTTATTGAGGAAAGATTATGCATTAACAGGAGGAGAGAGAGTGCGCATGGAGGTCCTTAGAGAGGGGTAGAGAGATTCGATATTTTACGTTATAACCTGGAATCAAGGGCTTACAATATGCATTACATATCGATTTTTTTTAATTAATAATTTTATAAAGGTTAATGATATTGTAATGAGCATATATTATATATTCTTACATGTTATACACTTACTCCCCGGTAGGGGTGGCAAGGGAGTGCCATGGGGCTTTGGCAATAGTATTGCTAAGCCCTATCATGAAGTCTTTGATTCTATTCTGACCAAAGTGTAGGGGCTCAAATCCCTATTGATTTACCACTTTATGAATAGCATGGGGTTTTGACGATAGTATTGCTGAGCCCCATGATGACATCTTTCTAACTCCATTCTCACCACTTTGAAAATGGCATGGGGCTTTGGTGGTAGTATTGATGAGCCCCACCAAAGGGTAAGGGCCCAAATCCCCATTGACTTTAACACTCTTACGGCCTAGGCTGAATTCCTATCAAGGTAGGGACCCTCTCCCCATTGATTCACCCAAAAAAAGAAAATAGTGGCAATGGACCTAGACCCGACCCGAGACACTATTTGGATCCAAATGTGGGTTCAAAAATTGGACCCAGCAAGTCGGGTCCACGTCCAAATCTTATTCAAGTCCGGATCCGGATTATATTTTATTGTCCCAATATATAAAATATATTTTAAGTACATAGATATTTTAATTTTTTGGTCAGATCTGGTCTGCTTCGAGTCTAAGTCCCAAACTTTTCGATTCCAGTCAGGGTCTGATGAATTTGGGTCCAAGTCAAGGTTTGTTGTAACATGAGCATGTAATCATTTGGCTATTGAAATTAATATTTATTTGGAAAATTATCGCAAATATACCTAAATTTAAGTTTAATTAGAAAAAAAAAAAAAACCCCAAACTTTTGTTTATCTCGTCTGCATCTTTTTTCTTCATTTTCGATTTTTTTTTTACCAAAATGACCTTGATAGTAGTCACATTACCGTAATAGTTAGTGCATGTTATACGGTACTTTAAGTACCATAATGCTTAAGGAACTTTATACGGTACTTCTAGTACCCTAATACTGAGGGCATTTTATACGGTACTTTAAGTACCGTAAACTCACACTAACCCTTATACGGCATTTTAAGTACTATAAATACTAACCATGTTATACGGCACTTAAAATGTAGTAAACCTTTTCTCATTATGTTTCTCTTTCATCTCGAATTCTTTTTATGTTTATCTATTCTTTCTTTTTAGTTCTTTTTAATATTTATCTCTTCTTTCTCTCACCAATTCTTTTTTATCTCCTATCTCTCTACACAATCTCATCATCATTTCCTTAGAGAGAGTAATCAACCACTAACTTCGGCTATGTAAAACAGAGGACATGATCTAAGGAAACGATGATGAAACTATAGAGAGAGAAAGAAGAGATAAAAAATAATTAGAGAGAGAAAAAAGAGATAAATATTAAAAAGAATTGGAGAGAAAGAGAAGATAATTAGAGATGAAAGAGATAAATATAAACAGGATGAGAAAATAATTTACGACATTTTAAGTGTCGTATAAGATAGAATAGTTTTTACTGTACTTAAAATGCCGGATAATGGGTTTTAGTTTTTATGGTACTTAAAGTACCATAATTAGCTTTACAGTATGGCCAAAGTTTTACGGTAAACCGTAATATTATTTGAAGTTACTACGGTATTTTAAATACCGTATAAATTGATATGTATTTACTACCGTGAAGGTCATTTTGGTCAAAAAAAATCAAAAATGAAAAAAAAAAAATATAGACGCGATAAACGAAAGTTTGGGGTTTTTTTTCCAATTAACCTTAAATCAAGATATATTTGCAATAATTTCCCTATTTATTTCCTCTCTCAAATTTTTAAAATAATTATTTCTTATAGCATTTGAACATAATTATACTTGCCCTGCCTTTTTATGAAGGAAATTTTACTAGGTTGATTAACAAAATCCAAATATTGACAACAAATTCAAATCACACTTAAAAGACTTCACTTGCGAAGATTTTTTTTTTTTTAAGTGAAATTTTTGGATCTACATTACACTCCCAAATGGGTGCTCCCAACTATACAAGTTTAGAATTACACAGCTTTTAAAAAACTAGTTCCAATCATCCAAAATTTGGACTGGGACTTGTGTTTTAGGCGCATACTACAATTTCAAATTTAGAATTCAGAAACTTGATAACTTGATCGAGGAGATCATATCCCCAAAGTTTGAATATATAGGTGCCAACCGCAGATAATTAAGATAAGACTTGGATGATTATGATGATTCCAATACAGGTGCCGACAGAGTGAACCTTCCAAATGCTCTGGCAGGAGCATGAACCTTTTAACCATAACAAAAGTCATGCTCCCAAAGTGCATTTAAATGGCAGTGGCTCCCAAATGAGAAATTCCCAACTAATCCGATGAATTCCTTAGAAAATCGAAAAAGGCAACTTACATGAAACATTGAGCAAAGAGACCACAGAGTATTATCATACATAAAGATAAAGATGGTTCATTCCATTCAAAAAAACCAATGAATCACAAAATAAAACCCAGCTACTATACATGGAAACAGATGATGCAGTCGTAAGTTCTAAAAATACAGAAATAGGGGAAGGGGAAGAAAAGATACCCTAGTCCCCCTCTCTCTCTCTACCCACATTTTGATATACAAAGTACCCACTAAGGGAGACTTGATGGCCACAATCTGTGGGCCAATTCCATGGAGGTGTTTAAATGCCCTTGATAAACAGCATACTATGTATACAGATCAAGATGACTAGTGCTCGAATGTCTACTCTCCGGTAACGGTATCTGCATCCGACAGAAAGGGATCAGTACATAAAGAATCTCTCTCTTTCTCTCCCTCCAATAATGCTATCGTATACCAGCAGCAGCCAATAACAGCACAGCAGATGCCTGTATTGTTATTTCCTATGCTGTGTTGTATTCAAACTTCTCCTCAAACCATTCTTCATTTCCTATTTTTAAAGATATGTTTCAGTCTCTCATATTTGAGCATGCTGATCAAAGATGGTATTTGGTAATCAGCTATGAAAGGATCGGTATTGATTTGTCAGTTTGGAAACACCGAGTTTCCGAACATAATCTTTACTCACCTCTCTCGGTCTCCTCGCATCCCTCTGGTGTTCGCCCTGAACCAGGCATCACCAAACTTAACTTTGATGGTTGCTCACTTGGCAACCCTCGCCTCGCCCTACTCTGCTGGAATAGGCGGAGTCTTCAAAGACCTCCCTCTTCTCCAAGCACATAGGCCTAGCGGATTCTCACAAGTGGAGGCCCTAGCGCTCCTTGACCCCAACTGGAGCCAGCCCCGCGTTTATGGTGGAGGGGGACTCCAAAAATGTCCTCTCTTGGAGACTTTCCCATGTTTTTGACGAGAACGCCCGAAATCTGCAGACCCATCCAAATCTCTTAGAATCATCTTTTGCGTTGCGGGAGTGAAAACCTCCAGTCTAAGTCTCGAATGAGTAAACCTCTCAGGCTGGTGTGCGTGTCTTCCCTCTTAGCATCCACCTGAATCTAGGGTCTGCTACCTCTAAGCTTCGTCAGCCCATCCATCTTCTATGTACCAGGAGTAATAAATTCTCTTAAACTTATCTCCCAATGATTTCTCTGCATATATAAGTGCATGAGTCTCGCCACATTCTTGCAGCTCCTTCCTAGCCTGAGGTGTGGGTAAGCCTGTAACTCCTGCAATATTCTTGCAGCTCCTTCCTAGCCTGAGGTGTGCGTAAGCCTGCAACTCCTGCAGTGGAGTGAAAGGGTACGGGGTACCACTACGTGGCTAAGTAAGGGATCCTGTCTTCTTTGAGGGAAAACCTGAATCCCCAGAAGCAACCAGAGATAAACTACATTAGGAAATATGAAGTGAACCCCTCTCTTTGTTTTAGGGTTTTCTTATGATATAAAAGACATCAGATCTCAAAATTTTAGGGTTTAGGGGTCCCTCCCTCTTTTTGGTTTATTTTACCCGTGGTCGGGAAGCCATTATTGTTAGCGCAAGCGGCCAATCTCAAATAACTTTTGAACCCTGATCTCCTCAAATTTAGGACCCCAAGAAGCCCAAATTTTGATGTAGTTTTGACTAGCACTACCTACCCCTTGTCATGGTTTCATACCAAGACTCAGCCTCCTCCTAATTTTTAAGTTGAAGTGTTACCTAAGTCACAAGTCTAAATAAGTCCGGATCCAATCATAGATTCAATTCACACTGTTTCAAGGAGAAAAGAAAAAAGGTTATGTTGTTTACACTCATACTAAAAACACTGTGAGGTGAGTCAGGTTGAAGCAAAGTTGCCTTATTTTTCAACCAAAGACCACACCCTCCCCAATAACCAAATATCGATAGCATTCTCTAAAGAATACTAAAAGTGAAATATGTCAAGCCATAGCCCTTCCTACAAAACCAAACTGCGGCTTCACTAGAAATGCAGTCGCAAAGCGCACCGTCTAAAAAAGTGCAGTGCAGTGCAGTGCATTTCCAAAGTGGATTCTTCGGAAGAGCAGTTTCACTTCTTGGTTCGATAGAAAACAATCAATTCAAGCAAACATTACTCTCCTCAAAATTCACTAACAACCCAGACCGTGAAGAATGCGCACATCCATTTTTTTACATCTCCTGCCTTTCCTTTATTCTACATATCGTCCCTCTCTTTTTACACTTGTTTTCCATTTCTCATTTTGCCAAGCATTATGCACATTTCCACTTGTTAGTTATTGTCAAAAACAAAAAAATTCATATAACCAAATGCACTTCAAAAACACAACCAACATGCCTTGATTTGCCCCATCATGGCTAATTTTAATTCCTGAGGTCCTGTTATGGTTCTCAAACAGGTTTATAGAGTTGCTATTCCTCAAAGGAAACTTCGACCTAACCCCTAAAGGAAGGATGCTATTCATGTTATCTCCCCCAACTCAAACCATAAAGGATGGATGATGTCATGGAAGATGACTCATTAGTAACCACGAGATATTATCCCCAAAGAAGTTAGAGATCAAAAGTAATCCACAATGAATGCCAACCCCCCACTCAAGGTGGATCAGAAGTTTGAAAGTTCGTTTGACCGTTGGGGGTGACCAGTAGGTGGCGCCCAAAAGGAAGTCACCCCTAACTGTATTTCAAACCTCAAACCTCAAACCACCCATTCTTCATAGTCCCATTTCAAAGCTGCAAAAGGCTTCCTTGTTTTCTTTTTAGCTTTCTTTTCCCATTTTTTCTTGCTATCAAAACCTCACTTTTTCATTTTTCTTTTGCCCTTCTTTTTAAAATGTGGGGATCATGAGCTCTGGCTCAGGATCTCCATCCTCCTCTCCTCCCACCCCACCTTCCCCTTTACCTATCAGTGTAGGCCCCAACCATGAGAAGTACATTTTCTCGTCCTCGCCCTCGCCTTCGCCACCCTTCTCACCAACTTCTGGCCCTCTCTCATCAGAATCCGATTCCCGCGTACCGGAATCTCTTGCCCTTCTTCCCCGTGGATCCTTAGCGCAACCGCCACAGTCTTCTACTTTTTCTTTGGACAGATTGACAGATTCCTCCACTGCACCAAACTCTTGTTTTTGGAACTGGTAAGGGAAATGCGGATGCTTTGGTCCTTTTTTAAATTTGGTTCTTCTAGGGCTACTAGAGAAGAAGAGTGAATTGGGGATAATGGACTGAAATTTGAGTTTGGTGATCACTTATTTCAAAATTTAAGTCGGAATCAACAATAAATATGAATTAAAATTGTGATAAAAGCAACTATCTTACAAATTAAAAGCCAAAAATTGGATGACGGTCATTGAAATCCATGTTTTATTTGAGACACAAGGGTTATTAAGTTCTAAATTTATGCCCTCAACTAAGTTGAAAACCAAGACTGTTGATCAGTTCTCCCCTGTTACTTCATTTTCTTTGGCATTGCAACCAAGAAAATGTTCCAAAATCCATGAATATTTCGTTATTTGCTCTTAACAGTTAAGCAACCAATTATCTCTATATGAAATATTGAATATTCCGATGTTTAGTCGCACTATTTAACTAAGGAAAAAGTTTATATAAAGTTGCAACCTTAAAATGTAGGATTACAGATGCACCTCAAAAATCTATTGAAAAGGTTGTTTTAACGCTCTGATTGATCATATTGATATCAAGATGTATGAATGTGTAAAAAAACAAAGTCTTTTGAGTCCCATAAATAATGCATCTTGCACCACATTATCTAGGCCATCCATTTTCAAGATTTTCATATGTTTATAGATCTACTTTATTTTAACCATTTGTAGTGTTTCAAATTTTCTAATTAGATATGAAAATAGAGTTTTAAATAATCTTAAGAATTTTTTATAGCAAAATTACATATTATGATAAAATTGGGAGGTGCGCCTTAATAGGATTGTTTAAAGTTGCCTGAAAGGTTTATATGCTTCCCCTACAATATAGAAGTTCTATCTTCCCCCTACCATCCAGCCATCCAATTTTGATCAAGAGAGTCACGCACCGTTTTATCTTAGATTCGACGTCTCAAAGTATTTTATTTTTAGTTTTTTTTTATACAAATTGTATGAATATGAAAATTGGTATGTGTCATCTTCTCATTTAGGTGCACCTATAAAAAAAATATTAAAAATAATTATTCGATAAAATATAATGACCAAAATATCCCTTGAAATATTCAGTGAATATATTGAATATATTTTTTATATATATTTTTCGCTAGTGCAAGTTTAATAGAGGAATGGATATCCAAAATTTGGTGTCAAAATAGTTTATAGAAAAAAAATTAAAAATAAAATAGTGTAGAGACATGACAATGTGATTAGGGCAATCTTAGCCCTCCATTCAGAATGGATGGCTGGATAAGGGGGAGGATAGAACCTCTATGTTGTAGAGAATGTATAGAAAGCTTGTCCTAAAGTTGCAACCTTGTAGAAACCATAAAAGTTTATATAAAGTTGCAATCTTAAAAAATAGGATAAACGCACATCTCAAAAATCGATCATAAAAGGTTGTTTTGATGTCTAAAAACCCTCTAATTGATCACTCAGCACTGAGATGTATGAATATGAAAAGAAAAAAAGGATTTTGAGTTCAAAAAATAATGCATCTTGTAATACATTATTTGAACCATCCATTTTTAAGGTTTTTATGTGTTTATAGATCTATTTGAAGTAAACCGTTTTTTAAGTTTAAAATTTTATAACTAGAAATAAAAAAAGATTTTCAAGCCATCCTTTTGACACCAAAGATACATTTATGATAAAATTTGGAGGCTTAATTTGATTGTTTAAGGTTGCAACCTTAAACAATCCATTAAACAAATTATGTTTGTCCTAAATATTAAATGAGGGTTTTATTTTAGGAAACGTATATAGGTTAAGATGACATACTTTTGGTTTAAGGAAGTTATAATTATTTTTTATTGTTACATTTCAAATCAAGTGGCTCTAAGGTATCATTCGTTAGATTTCAAGTTGAAAATAAAATTTTTCAAACTTTATGACACCCCAAGCTATTGGATTTGACATCAAACAACTAATGATAATTATGACTCACTAGTACCAAAAGTAAATTGTCTTATAAATGTCTTTATTTTAACGTGAAGTATAAACCTATTTTGAAGTGAAAATAAATAACTCACTGTTAATGGAGCTTAAATGACGTTCTTTTTTAACTTTAGGTCGGTTTGGATAGGAGAAAATTAGGAATCTTACATATTTGAAATCCTAAAGAAATCTAAGAATTTTCAATATCAAACGATTTTTGTCATGGATTCTTGAAATCTGCTATTTGGATAAACTATACAAAATTCATGGTTTCCTTGCAATCACTTCCATGTCTCCCTAAAATTTTTATATGCTTTCTCTTTCTAAAACTTAATATTTGGGATAGTGTATCTATAAAAATTTTGAGATAATTTCTCTTTCTAAAATTTAATATAATTTCTATCCAAAATTTAAAATTTGAAATTGTCTATCTAAAAATTTCGAGATAATTTCTCTCAATAAAATTTTTAGGTGGTTTACTCTCTTTAAAAATTAATATAGTTTCTCTTTCTAAAATTTTAAGATTCTCTCTCTAAAACTTAAAACTTGAGATAGTTCCCCTCTTCAATAATTTTGTGATAGTTTCTTTCTCTAAACAATTTTAAGTAGTTTCACTCTCTAAAATATGATATTGTTGTTCTCTCAAATTTTAAGATACTTTCTCTTTCTAAAAGCTAAAATTTAAAACAATTTTTCTCTAAAAAAATTAGCGATCGTCTTTTTTTTCTAAAATGTTTTATGTATTTTTTCTCTCTAAAATTTGATATAGTTACTCTCTTAAATTTTAAGATGTTTTCTCTCTCTAAAACTTCAAGTTTGAGATAGTTTATCTCTCGAAAATTTTGAAATAATGGGCTTTAAAATTTGATATAGTGTCTCTAAAATTTAATATTCTTTCTCTCTCTAAAGTTTAAAATTTGAGATACTTTCTCTCTCTAATGCTTAAATTTTGAGATAATTTCTATCTAAATTTTTTATTTTATGTACTTTCTCTATCTAAAATTGGATATAGTTTATCTCTCCAAAATTTTAAAATACTTTCTCTCTCTAAAACATAAATTTTGCGATAGTTTCTTTCTCCAAAAATTTTGAGATAGTTTCTATCTCTAAAATTTTTTAGGTAGTTTTTCTCTCTAAAATTTGATATAATTTTTATCTTCAAAATTTTAATATATTTTCTCTCTCTAAAATTCAAATTCGATATAGTTTCTCTCTAAAGCTCAAAATTTGAAATAGTTTCTCTATCTAAAAAACGAGATATTTATATCTCTAATTTTTTTTGACAATTTCTCTTTCTACAATTTATAATACTTTCTCTCTAAAACTTAAAATTTGATATAATTTTTCTCTCTAAAACTTAAAATATGTTAATGTTTCTCTTTCTAAAAGTTTTTGAAAAGTTTCATTCACTAAAAAATTAAGATAATTTCTCTCTCTAAAAATTTGCATGTAATTTCCCTCTCTAAAATATGATAGTTTCTCTCTAAAACTTAAATTTTGAGATACTCTCTAAAATTTTGAGATAGTTTTTCTTTTTAAAATTTTGAGATAGTTTATCTCTCGTAAAAAAATGGGTACTTTCTCTCTCTAAAATTTTAACATACTTTCTCTCTCTAAAAGTTAAAATTTGAGATAGTTCTCTCTCTAAAATTTTGAGATAGTTCATCTCTCTAATAAAATTTGGCACTTTCTCTCTATAAATTTTAACATATTTTATTTCCCTAAAATTTTAGCATACTTTCTCACTTTAAAAGTTTAAATTTGAGATAGTTTCTCTCTCTAAAATTTTGACATGTTTTCTCTCTCTAAAAGCTTAACATACTTTCGCTCTCTAAAAGTGAAAAATTGAGATAGTTTCTCTCTCTAAAAATTTTGAGATAATTTCTCTCTTTAAAAAAATAAAAACCGATCTCTATATGACCCTCTTCCACCCAATGTGTGTAGGACCTCAAATGATCACTATTAAATTTGGTACGGATCTATAGAAAAGTCAAATCTCACACCTATGTAATAACTTTTTTAGAAATCCGTAGCAAATTTAATGGTGATCCTTTAGAGTCCTACACACATGGGTAGGGGAGGGTCCAATAGGATCATTACTCTTTAAAATATTAAGTACTTTCTCTATTTAAAATTGTCATACCTACCAAATGCTCCCTATGTTTCGAGTCGAGGGAGCTAATGAGTGAAATTCATTAGCCTTGAAAATGCAAAAAAACAAGTTTTTGTGTGTAAATGAAACAATGGAAAGTAGGTCTTATTCCCATAATTTTGATTTTCCTGTTTTTAAAAATCCTAGTCATTAAGCAATCTAAATGGTGGACTTTTGTCAAAATCCAAGATATTAGGAATCCATACCTTAAAATTCATGTACCCAAACATGTCCTTGGGGAACATCATTTAATGAAAAGATCAGGTGTGGAAATGATCCTTTTAATGAAGACAAAAGTTTATATAACGATGTTACCTTATGATATAGAATTACTGATGCCCTTCAAAACCCATTGGAAAAGGTAGTTTTAATGTTGAAAAACCCTTTGATTGATCATCTCGACATCGAGATTAATGACTATAAAAAATAAAAAGATTTTAAGTCTTAAAAATAGTGTATTTTACAACATATAATCTATACCGTCTATTTTTAAGATTTTCATATGTTTATATATCTACTTGATTTTAACCATTTTTAAAATTTAAAATTTTATAATTAGATATAAAAATAGATTTTGAGATAATCCTAAAAACATTTTACATCAAAATTATATACCATGATAAAATTTAAAGGTGCACCTTACCTCTACACCCATGGATGCATCTGGGTGCCACCTGCATGTTAACGATGATGTTTTTATTGGGAAAAGATCATAAGAGCCAAGCGGCCTACGGAACAATATAGGCCGAGCAGCCCACGATGGAGAAAAAAAGCAACAAATCGCCAGACTTATATATTGATGCGTTTTTTTTTATAAAAATGGTAGAGATCCGTAGATCTTGAATTTTCTTTACACATACAGCTTTCATCTAGACACTCCAAATAAAAAAATAAAAATGTAGGGAAAGTGTCAATTATTCTCAGTTGTCGAGATCATCTCATTTTTTCAATCTTGACCATCTGACCTGCAATTTGTAGAAAAGTCGGTCGGCTCATAGGATCATCTTCCTTGTTTGTTTGATAATTCATTTTTGTTTTTAAAAACTTTTATTTAACCCTGGATCTGAACCCAAAATATTTAAGCAATCAAATGTACTTCATGTGCATGAAAAGGGAGTGTTATTCTATTTAAAGGAGATTTCAGTTTTGATTTCACAAATTTTAGGGGGAGTTTAGATGGATCCCTAAGGCCATTCTTCTTATTACTATTGTAGAATTAGGGAGAAAGATGGTTTTCTTCCTCTTGTGATTATCATACAGTGCTTATTTTTTGGCAATTTGTACACGTGTTCTATACAAATGAGAGTAGTTTTTTTGGTGCTATGTTAATGGTAGGAATGGAGGGTGGGATGTTATGTTAATGTATCAACTCCCCTACCACCAATGCCCCAACCTCATTTCCAATTCATACAAATGAGTTGCCGTAGTATTCTTCCACATATAAGAGAAAAATGGCACTATTCTTGTTTAGTGGTAGCATTTTTGCACAAGCAAAACAAAATATTATAATTCATGTTTAGCAGTCCATCCTGACAGACCTTTAGACACCGATTCGCAAAAAGATATATCTGTCTCTCTTTTTTTTCTTTTCTTTTTCTTCTTTACTTTTTTTTTTCTTTTTTTTTTCTTTCCTTTTTTCTCTTTTTTTTTTCAAAACAATATTACACTTTAATGAAGTATAATTCTAAACGTCATATTGTAGCACCCTATCACCTTGATGACCTTAGATCCAGAGGCCATTCCAAGCTCTCTCTCTCTCTCTCATAGTTTTGTGTTTTGAGTGCTTATTGTGAGAATTGATTGGCTTTGCAGCTTGGAGTGGATTTTGACTAGATGCTGCTGTCGCTTGTGTTTTGAAATTTTCCCTCACAATGAGAAAGTAGAATGAAGATTGCCCCAAATATGATGGGATGGGCAATTGATGTTCGATTGGACATTGTCCCATACAATTGTGATGCAGTGGTAATTGTTCTTTCAAAGTCACTCAAACATTGGATTTTTATTGCATTACATGGCCAATTGCATTTTTACTTTTATACTGAATTAGCATAACCTACTGAGAGATCCTTATTGAGGAAAGATTATGCATTAACAGGAGAAGGAGAGAGAGCGCATGGAGGTCCTCAGAGAGGGGTAGAGAGATTCGATATTTTACGTTATAACCTGGAATCAAGGGCATACGATATGCATTACATATCGATTTTTTTTAATTAATAATTTTATAAAGGTTAATGGTACTGTAATGGGCATATATTATGTATTCTTACATGTTATACACTTACTCCCTAGCAGGGGTGGCAAGGGAGTGCCAAGGGGCCTCGGCAATAGTATTGCCAAGCCCTATGATGAAGTCTTTGATTCTATTCTGACCAAAGTGTAGGGGCTCAAATCCCTATTGATTTACCACTTTATGAATAGCATGGGGTTTTGGCGATAGTGTTGCTGAGCCCCATGATGACATCTTTCTAACTCCATTCTCACCACTTTGAAAATGGCATGGGGCTTTGGTGGTAGTATTGATGAGCCCCACCAAAGGGTAAGGGCCCAAATCCCCACTGACTTTAATACTCTTACGGCCTAGGCTGAATTCCTATCAAGGTAGGGACCCTCTCCCCGCTGATTCACCCAAAAAAAGAAAATAGTGGCAATGGACCTAGACCCGACCCGATACACGATTCGGGTCCAGATATGGGTTCAAAAATTGGACCCAGTAAGTCGGGTCCACGTCCAAATCTTGAACCCGGACATTATTCAAGTCCAGATCCGGGTAATATTTTATCTAGATCCGGGTAATATTTTATTGTCCCAATATATAAAATATATTTAAATACATAGATATTTTAATTTTTTATTCAGATCTGGTCTGCTCCGAGCCTGAGTCCCACACTTTCCAATTCCAGTTAGGGTTTGATGAATTTGGGTCCAAGTCAAGGTATGTTATAATGCACATGTAATCATTTGGCCATTGAAATTAATATTTATTTGGAAAATTATCGCAAATATACTATAATTTAGCTTAATTGGAAAAAAAAAATCCCAAACTTTTGTTTATCTAGTCTGAATTTTTTTTTTCATTTTTCAGTTTTTTTTTTTACCAAAAATGACTTTTACAGTAGTCGCATTACCGCAATATTTAGTGCATGTTATACGGTACTTTAAGTACCATAATGCTTAGAGTATTTTATAAGGTACATTTAGTACCGTAATACTAAAGGCATTTTATACGGTACTTTAAGTACCGTAAATTTACACTAACCCTTATACGGCATTTTAAGTACTATAAATACTAACCATGTTATACGGTACTTAAAATGCCATAAACTCATGTTTATCTCTTTCATCTCTAATTCTTTTGTATCTCTTCTTTCTCTCTCTACAATCCCATCATCGTTTCCTTAAAGAGAGTAATCAACCACTGACTTTGGCTATGCAAAACAGAGGACATAATCTAAAGAAACGACAATGAAATTATAGAGAGAGAAAGAAGAGATAAAAAAAAAATAGAGAGAAAGAAAAGATAAATATTAAAAAATATTAAAGAGAAAGAAGAAATAATTATAGATGAAAGAGATAAATATAAACAGGATGAGAAAATGATTTACAACATTTTAAATGTCGTATAAAATAAGGTTAATTTTTATAGTACTTCAAATGCCGGATATTGGGATTTAGTTTTTAATGTACTTAAAGTACCTTAATTGGCTTCACAGTATGGCCAGAGTTTTACGGTACTTAAAATACTGTAATATTATTTGACGTTACTAATATTATTTGACGTTGCTACGGTATTTTAAATATCATATAAAATGATATGTATTACAGTGTGGTAAGACCATCATGAAGGTCATTTTGCTCCAAAAAACACCCAAAAATGAAAAAAATTGATGTAGACAAGATGAACAAAGGCTTAAGGTTTTCTTTTAATTAAGCTTAAATTAAGGTATATATACAATAATTTCCCTATTTATTTCCTCTCTGAAATTTTAAAATAACTATTTCTCATAGCATTTGAACATAATTACACTTACCCACCCTTTTCATGAAGGAAATTTTACTAGGTTAAATATTGACAACAAATTCACATCATACTTTAAAGACTTCACTAGCGAAGATTTTTTTTTTTTGTTTTCAAAGTGAAATTTTGGAATCTACATTACACTCCCAAATGGGTGTTCCCAACTGTACAAGTTTAGAATTACACAGCTTTTAAGAACCTAGATCCAATCATCCAAAAATGGGACTAGGACTCGTGTTTCAAGCACATATTACAATTTCATTTTCAGAATTCCGAAACTTGATAACTTGATCGAGGAGATCATATCCCAAATTTTGGGTATATAGGGGTCAACCCCAGATAATTGAGATAAAACTCGGATGATTATGATGATTCCAATACAGGTGCCGTGAGAGTGAACCTTCGAAATGCTCTGGCAGGACCATGAATCTTTTGACCATAACAAAAGTCAATACTCCCAAACTGCATTTAAAAGGGCAGCGGTTCCCAAATGAGAGATTCCCAATCTAATCCGGTGAATTCCTTAGAAAATCGAAAAAGGCAAGTTACATGAAACAGTGAGCCAAGAGACCATAGAGTATTTATTATACATAAAGATGGTTCATTCCATTCAAAAAACCAATGAATCACAAAATAAAGCCCAGCTAATATACATGGAAAAAGATGATGCAGTCATAAGTTCTAAAAATACAGAAATAGGGGAAGGGAAAGAAAAGATACCCTAGCCCCCCTCTCTCTCTCTCTCTCTCTACCCACATTTTGATATACAAAGCACCCACTAAGGGAGACTCGATGGCCACAATCTGTGGGCCAATTCAATGGAGGTGTTTAAATGCCCTTGATAAACAGCATACTATGTATACAGATCAAGATGACTAGTGCTCGAATGTCCACTCTCCGGTAACAGTTATCTGCATCCGACGACGGAAATGGATCAGTACATAAAGAATCTCTCTCTCTCTCTCCCTCTCCGACGGAAAGGGATCAGTACATAAAGAATCTCTCTCTTTCTCTCCAATAATGCTATCATATACTAGCAGTAGCCAATCACAGCAGATGACTGTATTGTTATTTCCTATGCTGTGTTGTATTCAAAACTTCCCCTCAAACCATTCTTCATTTCCTATTTTTAAAAATATTTTCCATTCTCTAATATTTGAGCATGCAAATCAAAGATGGTATTTGGCCATCAGCTATCAAAGGATCGGTATTGATTTGTCAGTTTGGGAACACCAGAAAAAGACTTTCTGAACATTCTCGAAACAAAGAGTGGCATGCCACTTAAATCAAAACCTTATGACCATATTATGGACAATAAAGTCTGCAACAAATATAATCATGAGAACATACAAAAAATACTCACCAAGAAAACCAGATTTGTCAGATGAGGGCAATGCAGGCAATGACATCTCTGTAAGGAAATTTCCAATGCCAGCATAAGCATTGGAATGCAATAATTCAATAATTCAAATCATCTAAGCAAAGAATTGTCACCTACTTTCTGTTTCACCTTAAAATATATTTGACCCACCTGGAGCACAGAGGGACAACGTGGAGAGTGAGGATGACAAAGGCCATGGAGCGGCAATATTATCACTCAAGTCACATGTAAAGCTAACACCTGTAGAATTGTCAATTACAACATCTGTAGGCAAGCTTCGGAGCAGGCAACCTACATTCAAACAATGCTGTCCATCAGATGGCTCATATTAATATACGCAAGTAATAACAGGTCCAGTTCAACATACATCGAAACAACAATGTCCATCAGATGGCTAATATTAATATGCAATTAATAATAGGTCCAGTTCATGTACTCTCTCTCTCTCTCTCTCTCTCTCTCTCTCTCTCTCTCTCTCTCTCTCTCTCTGCACGAGTAAGCGCAAGTGTGAAAAAGGTATGACCATAGAATAACAAGATAAACAGTATGTAAAGTAGCAAGCAACGAGACACAAACCTTGTAGCCCATTTGCTGTCCCACATGCCAAAATCAACAAACCATAAACACAAAAGACCCAAGTCAGGATAAAGGATGTGTGATATCTATCATAAACCAGCAGCTGCAGCTTTTTTCTTGATTGTTTAAACAAGTATCTCAAGTTATAGGAAGCAAAAGATTAAGGCAACAAAATTCTAATAATGCCAATGTAACCATGAGAAGAATCCACAAGTACCTTGAAGGCTGAAGTCTTTCAGGTCAATACCACAAAGCTCATAAATATTTTCCTTGACACCACCCTTCTTTAACATGGATCCAAACATGGTTGCACAGTTTAAGGCCTGCCTATTGGTAATCAGCATCTGCTTCTGTATTGATGTGATGTAAGCATTTAATGAGCTACAACAGGAAGGGTTCATAGAAGCCAAGTCCTTGCATGCTTCTATTACTGATGTCGGTTGCTTGAACTGCAATGGGCAAGCTGCAGGCGATGAAATCCTACATTAATTGGATTTGATATCAAACAGAATCTTCTCAAAGAACAAGTAGATCAAGTAAGAAGTAACAACATAGTTTAGTTTTACATATCAACCTTTTCGCATTTCTTTGATGATAAATATTTTTATTATGCCTTAGAGAGCTGATACAACAGATCACCATTTCAATCATATATGTGCCCTGAGAAAACAGATACCGAATATCAAGCTTTTTAAACTCCACTAAGTAAACGACGCCTAATGATTAAAATTCCTTCCCTTATAATTCCAAATTAAGTCAATATCACCTTGGAATGTTGTCTTTTCAATATTTGTTTTACTAACCCAGATTCAGGAAGGAAAGAAGGATATCCAAGTTAGCACTCTAAATTCCATCATGCGCACCAACCTTAACAATAAAAAAATCTCTCCCCTTTTCTGCAAAACTAACCCCACATCTTCCATAATTACCATATTGATCGCAGCAATAGCACTCCCAGACCCTATATCAGTAAGTGGTAGTGGCGACTAGCCACCCAAGAGGGTCACCTGTGGCAACAAGTTCTTAGCCACAAATAGCGCTCAAAACTCCCCACCTGGTTACCTGATTGCCGTGCAAACAGTAGGTTTTGGGGACTCAAAGCCTATAGCTACTTCAAGGCAAACATTCATTTCCACCCCAGGACCGGTAACAGAGTCAAACTTTGGACCGACCTATGATTAGGCCACACTACCCTCAGGGAACACTTCCCCAAACTCTACCTTCTGGCAAGAAATTGTGAGTCCACGGTGGCTGACCTCTCAGTACCCCAGGGCTTGACCAGAGTTTGAGTTTCAAACTTCAGGAGATCCCTCTTGGATCATGAAATAGATGACTTCCTTTGGTCCCCTGTCAACTCGGGCTCCTTTTCTGTCTCCTCTTTCTACCACTCTCCAATCTCTTCTAACACAACCACAGTCCAACCCCAGCAACCCCATCCCCATCGCTAGAGCCTGGTTTACCTTTATCCCACCAAAGATACAGGTCTTCACCTGGTTAGCTTTCGCTGAAAGAGCTCAGACCATGGACCGACTCCAAAGAAGGGGAATCGCAACCCCAAAACAATGTGTGATGTGCTTGAAAGAAGAGGAACCTAATGCACACCTCTTCATCTATTGCGAAGTTGAAAGTGATCTATGGGGTTTTCTTCTCCAACTGTTCAATTGGTCTTGGGTTACTCTGAGGTCAGTCCCATACATTTTACCTCCCTTCCATCCCGCCCATGCCGGTATTCTACTCGGGAAAGCATCAGTACCAGCCACCCTGTGGGCGCTATGGATTGAGAAAACCACAGAATCTTCCAAGGCCAATCGGCACACTGACAGGTCCTCAAGGAACACATCAGACGATGGTCATCTTTGGGCCACAAACCACAGTCGCTTCAAAAATGTCTCTCGCAGACGTCCACCTCAACTGGTTATCTTTATTCACCTCTCGGTCTCCTCGCATCCCTAGAGGCTCCCTCTGGTGTCCCCCGAAACCAGGCATCACCAAATTTAACTTCGATGGTTGCTCACTTGGCAACCCTTGCCCTACTGGAATAGGCAGAATCTTCAGAAACCAAAAAGACCTCACTATCTTCCTCTTCTCCAAGCACATAGGCCTAGCGGATTCTCACACGCGGAGGCCCTAGCGCTCCTTGAGGGTCGTAGGGACTTCAACCCCAACTGGAACCCCACGTTTATGGTGGAGGGGGACGCCAAAAAATGTCCTCTCTTGGACCTCTGGTTCCACAGCCCCCCCTTGGAGACTTTCGCATGTTTTTGACGAGATCGCCGAAATCTACAGACCCATCCAAATCTCTTAGAATCAAGTTTTGCAGGAGGCAAATTGGAGGCCAACTCACTCACTAAGGAGGGCGCAACTCACTCTGACAGCACAGCAACGCTGTGAACTTTTATGCGCACTTAGTCCCAGCCTATCTACCCCATTGTGTTTTGGCTGTGTGGCATTTTTTGTCGTCAGCCACCTCCTGAGTGGCATTCTATAAAGCTCCCAATCTGTGGGTAGCCCATTTTTTGATACAGTATACCTATATACCTCTTTTCATTCATTACAACAGATAGCATTTTCAAAAAGATTGAGAGAGCAGGGATTATTCGCAATTGCACCCCCAACGACACTCTATCATACCGCTCCACTGACCATATTATTCCACTGATAATTTGCAATACTCCGCTGAAGGCCATTTAATTAAAAGATGTACCAATATTGTCAGGACCCAGGTGATACCAACGCCCATGTGATATGTTACGGGCCCATACATACAAGGTCCATGGGATTTGTAATAATAATGTACCACTCTAATAATTGTGCCTTGCCTTTATTATTTTTTTGATAAGATTGCCTGGCCTTATTATGCATACAAAGGGTAGAGAAAGGAAAAGGACATCCTCGACTCTGTGTGAAAACCTCCAGTGTAAGTCTTGAATGAGCTAACGTCTCAGGCTGGTGTGCTTGATTTCTCTAGTGTCTTCCCTCTTAGCATCCACCTGAAGCTAGGGTCTGCTACCTCTAATCTTTGTCAGCCCATCCATCTTCTATGTACCAGAAGTAATACCATTCTCTTAAACTTATCTCCCAATGATTTCTCTGCATATAAGTGTACGTTCCACATTTCAGTCTCGCCATATTTTTGCAGCTCCTTCCTAGCTTGAGGTGTGGGTAAGCCTGTAACTCCTGCAGTGGAGCGAAACGGTACGGGGTACCACTACGTGGCTAAGTAAGGGATCCAGTCTTCTTTCAGGTTTGAGGGCGAACCTGAATCCCCAGAAGCAACCAGAGATAAAAATAAAATAAACTACATTAGGAAA
Organism: Amborella trichopoda; assembly: GCF_054954075.1. Taxonomy (NCBI): domain Eukaryota; kingdom Viridiplantae; phylum Streptophyta; class Magnoliopsida; order Amborellales; family Amborellaceae; genus Amborella; species Amborella trichopoda. The sequence goes on along the minus strand of NC_142341.1, from coordinate 50,444,892 downwards.
GATGAAGTGAACCCTCTCTTATTTTTAGGGTTTTCTTAGGATTTAAAAGACATCAGATTTCGAAATTTTAGGGTTTAGGCTTTAAGGGGTCCCTCTTTTTGGTTTATTTTACCTGTGGTCGGAGTCAATTTACCTTGGAAGGCATTATTGTTAGTGCAAGAGGCCAATCTCAAATAACTTTTGAAGCCAACACAAAGGGCCCTGATCTCCTCAAATTAAGGACTCCAAGAGGCCCAAATTTTGATGTAGTTTTGACTAGCACTACCCCTTGTCATAGTTTCATACCAAGACTCAACCTCATCGTAATTTTAAATTAAGTGTTACCTAAATCACAAGTCTACATAAGTCCGGATCCAATCATAGAATCAATTCACACCGTTTCAAGGAGAACAGAAAAAAGGAAACAACCAGGTATGTTGTTTACACTCATATCAAAAACACTTGAAGCAACATGAGGTGAGTCAGGTTGAAGCAAAGGTCAAACTGTCAAAGTTGCCTTATTTTTCAACCAAAGAGCACTTTCTCCCCAGTAACCAATATCCATAACATTCTCTAAAAAATACTAAAAGTAAAAGATGTCAAATCATAGAGCCATAGCCCTTCGTACTAAACCAAACTGCAGCTTCACTAGAAATGCAGTCGCAAAGCACACCGTCTCAAAAAGTGCACTTCCAAAGTGCGGCTTCTTCAGAAGAGCAGTTTCAATTCTTGGTTCAGTAGAAAACAATCAATTCAGCCAAATATTACTCTCCTCAAAATTCACTAACAACCCAGGCTATGTAGAATGCTTCCGGTTGCACATTCATTTTTTTACATCTCCTACCTTTCCCTTATTCTCCATATCGTCCATCTCCTTTTACACTTGTTTTCCTTTTCTCATTTTTTTCTCATTTTGCCAAGTATTATGCACATTTCCAGTTGTCTAGGTGTTAGTTATTGTCAAAAACCAAAAAATTCATATCCAAAATGCAATTCAAAAATACAACCAACATGCCTCGATTTGTCCCATCATGGCTAATTCCAATTCCTGAGGTCCTGTTATGGTCCTCAAATAGGTTTATAGAGATGCTATTCCTCAAAGGATTAACTCAAACTTTAACCTAAGTCCTAAAGGATGTTAGTCATGTTATCTCTCCCAACTCAAACCATAAAGAGTGATGTCATGGAAGATGCCTGATCAGTAACCCCACACTTAACATGAGATATTATCCCAAAAGAAGTTAGAGATCAAAAGTAATCCACAATGAATGCCACCCCTCAAGGTATTATGCACATTTCCACTTGCCTCGGTGTTAGTTCTTATCAAAAACCAAAAAATTCATATACCAAAATGCACTTCAAAAAAACAACCAGCGTGCCTCGATTTGTCCCATCATGGCTAATTCCAATTCCTGAGGTCCTGTTATGGTCCTCAAACAGGTTTATAGAGATGCTCTTCCTCAAAGGATTAACTCAAACTTTAACCTAAGTCCTAAAGGATGGTATTCATGTTATCTCCCCCCACTCAAACCATAAAGGGTGATGTCATGGAAGATGCCTGATCAGTAACCACACACTTAACATGAGATATTATCCCCAAAGAAGTTAGAGATCAAAAGTAATCCACAATGAATGCCACCCCTCAAGTTATTTCCACTTGCCTACGTGTTAGTTATTGTCAAAAACCAAAAAATTCATATACCAAAATGCACTTCAAAAATACAACCAACATGCCTCGATTTGTCCCATCATGGCTAATTCCAATTCCTGAGATCCTGTGTTATGGTCCTCAAACAGGTTTATAGAGATGCTATTCCTCAAAGGATTAACTCAAACTTTAACCTAAGTCCTAAAGGATGTTATTCATGTTATCACCCCCAACTCAAACCATAAAGGGTGATGCCATGGAAGATGCGTGATCAGTAACCACACACTTAACATGAGATATTATCCCCCAAGAAGTTTGAGATCAAAAGTAATCCACAATGAATGCCACTCCTCAAGGTGGATCCCATTGAATATTATCCCATAGAGCCAAAGCAGTGAAGGTTTGGTCTGCACAACTAAATGAATCTTCGTACGAAATGGACATGGAAATCCCTCCTGATGACCACATGGAAACTAGAATACAGTGGCCACGCTTCGAATAGGGTGCATCATATAAAGTGTTGGTTCCAGTTACCAAACATCTAATAGAAAAGTTTTCAACATAAAGAACAGGGCTTCTAAAGCCAGGTCATGTCCATTCTGCCGCCAATCAGCCCCATACTAAGCAGAAAAAAAAGAGGGGCACCTTTAGATATCTAACTTGCAAAGCATGCCAATTTTCTTCCCCCACCCTTCATTATGCATGTCCCTCTAAAACACCTTTTTTGTTTTAAGAGGGCAACAGCCTTCCAGTCCCCAAATAAGCAAGCTTGTCATCTAAGAATATAGAGCATTCAAGGGTAATATGGACTCTAGATCTTGCAAATAGACATTTGAAATGAAGCTTTCAACAGCTCAAGTCTGAAATTGTCTGCTAAAGGCAGAAGCACATTACATCCCAATCATCCATTGTTGAGCATGAATGGTTTGGACTACATGCTTGTATACTGCATTTAGTATGATATCATCATCATCATAGCCTTTTTCCAATTAATTGGGGTCGGCTACACAAATCCTGGTCCACCATTCCACTCTATTAAAAGTCATACCCCCTCACATTTAGTAGGATATATGATATTCTTTCCCAAAACAAAAAAAATTCCATTTTTTTTTTTTTTTACTTTTTTTTTTTTTAACTTGGATAGTTCAGCGGTAGGTCTTGGACTAGCAACATAGTGCCATAATTGTCAACACCTTAAACTTGTCTAGAAAAGATTAAAATTATATATCAGATAGTAACAAGAATTATTTATTATGTTTTTTTTTTGGATAGAAAGAGAATTATATATTATGTTAGATACAAAGAATTAATCTAATATAGTGTTACATGTAAGTAATGATTGCATTAAAAAAAAAAAAGGTAATGGTAACTTTACTAATTAAAGAAAACATAATTTACAACTATGGCGACAGCTGGAATGAAGGTATCCCATAACTAAATAGCAAAACAAGAAACAGAGGAGGGACACCCATTGTGTAGGGAGTGGGAGCTGGGGATCATCTCTTGCCTAAAGTTCCCTACATCAAGAGCACACAGGATTGCTTGTATGGGAGCGTCACTGGAGCGCTGCCAAGATATATGTATGCATGTACATGTATATATATGTATGTGTGTGTGTGTGCTCCCGGGAATGCATGTCAGGATAGAGAACTTGAAAAAACTTAAAAAAACAAGTGATTGTACATGGGAGCACATTGGGTAAAATGGCGTGAAATTATAAAAACTTAAAAATCAAATGATTCATTTTTTAACGTCATACACACACTAATTTTGCTGCGAGAGAATCCCATAATTGAAAAAATTAAGATTGTATGGCCATGACAAGATTTATCATAGACCATTGTGGTCTTGTAATAATGTCCAAGAAAACCTGATATCTCTCATAGTTGTTGGGATCTCCCAACCTAGGTGGCGATCCCGCTCCAGAATCTCGTTACTGCATTTCTAGAAAGGGATCTACAAAGTGCCTTGATTTTTAAATTTTGGGATCTTGATGGCATCTGTTCAGGATCTCGATCCCCACTATACGGGATCTCGATCACACTTTAAAGACCAAGATAACAACCAAAATGATTTCCACGCTTGCTAGAATGCAGCTATACTTTTAATATACTTGAATTGCTTACTAGCTATAAACAAAGGGATCCATATTTTAAAGAGTATGTAGAGTCTTAGACCATATACACTCTTCAAGGTTCGGAGCAAGATCCCCAAAAGATTGGATCGAGATCCCAAAGGTCAGGATCAAGATCCCCGAAAGGTTGGGGTCAAGATCCCTAATATTTAGGGATCGCCATATGCATTGTACGGACACCACTCCCAAACATATGGATCTTGCAGCCATTCACGATCCCTCGGCTCCTCATTTCTATCCCTCTCCTGACCAAGTCCCAACAACATGATCTATCTCCCACAACTGTGATCTCTCTCCAATCTCGCATCAGCATAAGGCACATAATCAAGTAATCAACAAATTTAAAAAGACACACGCACACATACCCTCCCATAGATCAGTGGGTTAGCAACTATGGTCATCTTTATAGTTGACAATTCATCCAATCAGAGATCAATTACGAGAAAAATCATCTCATCATGCTTTTAATCATTATGGATCATTGTCTAATGTTAAATGGGGTCAAGATCCCATGCTAAATGGGATTGAAGTCCCATATAATCAGAAGCAAGCTCCCAAGGACAATCAGCCCTAGGAAGATGGAACCATCTTGCCAGAGCGGGATCGTCCCCCGAGGAAGGCGCTCCCCATGACAATGGAGACACCTCACTTCTTCCTTAGTAAACACATCAGCCACAAGGGACATGGCTAAAGTGAAAGGGTTGACTATCATACAAATCAATGACCTCTAGAATGAAGCGGCTAATGCTCCAAAGGGAACCAATCACCTTGCCATCTCATTGAATCACATTTTGAACAAATTGCTTAAACTATTAGGGCACCAAATAATGATAATCAAATTTTCAAGTCCCTCGAGAATCACATTTCCCTCGACTATAGTAGAGTCCCAAACACCCATAGGGCCCAAATATAACATCACAATGCCTCTCGTATCTTTCCACATACCTGCACCTATGCCTGCTGGTTCCGCATTACCTCGTGAGCAACCATGAAAGTTCAACATGAAAGTACCAATCGACAGTTTTTTTTAAGGATGCAATTTCTATAAGGCCTAGGCTATATGAAAACAAAGTAAAGCCTCACCTCGAATCCTCATCCGGCAAGTATTTTGGGCTCCATGACGGATCTAAAATCAATTTTCAACACAGACAACAAAAATCTGAAGCTCACAAAATGGTACAGATCTTGCGGATCCATGAACACTTATTTTTAGGGTAAAATGGACAGTCTAGAAAATATGTTATAATATACACTAATTTTAGGGCTTGAAATCTTTTTTTTTTTATAACCATAATGGTCAAGGTGCCGAGATTATCAATTTGAAGGTTTTCCGATGCTAGAACTGCAATTTCGATGAGTTTCGAGGCGAGGCTTTACTCATTTTGAGGTGACCCTATCAAAATATTTTTCTTTTTTAAAAGGAACCAAAGGGCTTAAAGGAACTACTTAAGTGAAAATATTGTATAGAAATAGTATCAATAATACTTTAGGAATAACACTTTTAATCACACTATATTACTTATAACAATCAGAGTATTCCATACACTAGAAATGATCATAAGACACTTTGGGAAGACCTAACAGTCTTGAAGGCTCCCCTCACACCAGTCAAAAGTTTCATTGCAGTTTAAAACCTGCAAATAGGATCTGGGCTCCACTTCCCTCCCGTTTTTTTGTATAACTATCTGTATTTGTATTGATTATTTTTTTTTGAGAATATCTGTATTGTATTGATTGTGAGAAAAATGTACAAATATGCGCGCATGAGTTGGATGATACAAAAGTTTTGTCTTACGAGCGTATATAAACAAAATGCGATGCGAGAAAAGAATTGGTCAGGGAGTAAAACTGTTATTTGACGAACAACTGATTTGGGCTTCACTTTCTCAAACTGCTATCTCAATTGCTTTTTATTTAATCATCTTGGATCCATGAAAGGGATTTACCCCAACTTAAGTAGGAAGAAATAACCCATACCAATAGGTTTGAGTTTTTCCATACACAGGTGCACAAGTTTCTAGAAGGACGCCAAGAAATCCCCACTTGTCAATTACTTTAGGGCTACTTTGGATGGTGCATACAAGTCACCAACGAGGATGCCATATTTCCGAGTGTAAGCAACTTTCTAAAGCTTTAACCCATGGTCGGCAAGTCCCACTTAATCTGCAAAGTTGACTTGTTCACATACACAAGTGCACAAACATCTCGTAATGAGGTGTGTGTGTATAAAGCCAACTATGGCTACTTATACGTGATCCAAGCAGGGCCTTAGACTACTACATAATATATTATGTCCATTCATGCATCTGCAACTAATCCAGAAATGTGTAGGAACGAGGGACTAATGTAGAAAAAATGAAATGCAGTAGCAAGGCATAGGAACAAAGGACCATAGGAAAACACTGAAGGAGGTATTTTACAAATTTAGCGACAACTTTCTTATGTTGTAGATTGAGTAAATTGTATGTAGAAGTTTCTTAGTCAGCCCGATTTTAAACTACATAGATTGTGACACTTGCAGTGCACAATAGGGTAATAAACCCACTCATATTGTATTATGATTCAACTTCCCACTGTAACATATAGATCGTAGCTACTTATATGTGACAAATGGTGACCTACTCTTGGACTGTGATGAACAGCCGCTTTAGCCCTTCCATGAAAACTTGATGTAACATATGCACTTATACCAGTGCAAACCAAACAACACATAACGATTATTTCAACCCACAAAATAAGCTAGAAATCCTCTATGGACAGACAACGTATCATTCAGATCAACTAACAAAAATTACACAATTATAATCCACATTTAACATTAATTGAGAATAAAGGTTCGGAAAAGGCATTTTTTGAGAGACATTAGCCCAAAAAATGCATAGCTGCGAAACAAGTGATATCTTGATATCACATACGTCTTTAATAAACCCAAAACCGAGTAGAGATGTACCTCTATTGACCTTGCAGCCTGATAACATCCGATAAGCAGTGTTGGCAGCATCAGGAGAGAGCTTTTTAGAAAGCCATGCATACACAACCCTTTTGCAATCACCAAGAACATCAACCCCTGAAGATCTCCCTATCAGACCACCATTCTCCAACATGCTCGATGCAGTTGAAGCAAGGCGCACTGCAGCATCAAGGATGGCAGGCTGACAAAGAGGTCTACAGCACTCTTTGAGGGGATCAATGGTTCCACAAGCGTCAAGCAATTTGCTTGTGTTTACCTGGTGACTCAATCAACTCACAGACCTTAGAACTAGAATGTCCCTACTCAAATTTGGCTTCCTATTCATAATGAATAAAAATTAGAATAATACCAACAACAACAATTGTGACTATGGACTAGAGATATATCCAATGGGGTCATCACCATTCAGTTAAATGATAAGATGCAGTTTTGGAGGGAGTCTGGGACCCACAGAACATGACATAACCCTAATGGTGGGTCCCACTCAGTTAATATCATCATCCACTCATTTTATTGGATGGTGTGACACCACTAGTATTTTCCATAGTTCATTAAATTATATATACTTGTCTTCCTTATACTAATAGTGATATCAGCTTACCATTTTCTCAAATGCATGGGCATCCTTGACAGGACAAGACCCACCGGTGAGATTTGATGAACTCACAGAGCAAAGCAACGGGAGAGTGTTATTTGCACCTCTACTGCTTAAAATACTCATAATATCTGAGAAGCAATCATTTGCAGTAGCATTGTTCAGGACCAATGAACCAGATTCCATGCTGTAGACCCCTTGGAAAATATGAAGCAAACTATAAACTTGGGGACAGCATATCACATTGCCCACCAATGAGGCTAGAGGTGCAATGCAATCTGATGCAGTTTTGTCAAGGATACCATCAATTAAAGAAAAACTAACTGGGCATCTCCCTGCATAAGAGAAGAGTTCACCATACAAGTCAAAACAAAATGAAAAACAAGAAACCCATGTTGAAATTTCTTCACCAATTCAACAGTTCATTTCAAGAGAGACAACTAAAGCAAGAGAGAGAGGGACAAAAGGTGGGTCATATTTCATCTGAGAAATGTGGTAGAGGTGCGCTCATTTTGCAAAGATAGAATGAAAATTAAGAAGATCCAACTTGAAATCTCCCAACTAATTTTTTTTTATATATATATATATATAATGAGGAAATGAACATTTTTTTGGCACTACCTGTTAAGACAGGCTGGTAAGTGGCTGGAAAGGATGGGTACATGGGCGCCAGGGGTTCAAGGGGATAAGGGTAGCGTGGAACAACAGCAGGTGATATCTCAATGGGTCCAAAGAGACCAATCGGTGGATCTGAAAGAACAAAAGCAGACCCACCAGACAATTCAGGCTCATTGGCTGCCTTAAGAGCCCTTCCATCTCGAAATCCAGATAACCAGAAAACAAAGAGGAGAAACCAATGATACCCATAACCTGTTTAAAAAACAATTCCATAAAACACCATAGAAATCACCAGGTCAGACTTACGAGAAAAATCACTAAATCATCCACAGCATTCAAATGTAAATGAGAAACTTTATGAATTCACTGTTATGCTGATATCATTAAGCTTGAGTAATTGAACATGAAAACGAAAAGATATAATGGGAAACGATAAAAATCATCTCGATACAAAAACTATATCAGATTGCCATGAACACTATTTTGATTTTTTTATAAAAAGAATCCTCTACAGAAAACTGTTAAAATAAATGCACCACCAGATTTACAGCTCCAAGATGGACAGGGAGAAGTAAGTAAAAAAGAAAAGGGAAATAGTGAGAGAGAAAGAGAGAGGAAGAGGAAAAACTCAGTAAGCCTACACAACATTCTTCCCAATAGCAGGGATTAGTTCTCAAGAAACATAGTCATGGACATGTTATCTGCATCGTATCAAGCAAAAAGGAAAATAATCTATGATAAAAAATATTAATAAAGACATGTGCCGTATAGTTTTAACAAGGTCAATCATTCATCTACTCATTAATGATAGAGCCATGTATTCTTTTTTTTTAGAGTCCGTTAACAAGATACAGTCATGTATTCAAATCAGAATATCTGCAGAACAAGCTAGTACTTAACGAAAACATAGCCATGAGGTTAGATCCCTATAAAAACCTAAATGAGTTTATCAATGGCAGCAAAACAAAAATCACAGAGAAAAAATAACTGTCAATGTCCTCGAATAATAGTCCAGATTCGACAACTTACCTTTCCAACAAGTTAAAGCCCCCATAGCTCCTCTATACTCTCCAATATATCAAATACTTCCTAACAAACAGATTTAGAAAAAAATTAAAAAACCCAACAATTGAAAGAAAAAAAAAAACGCTTTACGCCACATTTGCACATTCATGAAAGGAATATATGGCTCATGCTCATATAGAGTTGAAAAAGAAACATCATAATACAGGTTATAATTACATGGTGTGCTTCCATAAACATTTATATACTCCATTACCCATGTCAAACTTTCTGGAAAATTTGACTATAAATGCAATGAGAAAATTTAATAAACCATCTCATAATGCTGAACCCAACCATTGTTCTGATGAATGGATAAGATCCTATCCCAATTAGTGAACAGATACTGGACTAAGAACACTTAATGCATAAGTTATTTCAGAGAGAGGAAAAGAACTGTATGAGATAAACAAAACATGGGTTTTAGAGATAAAATCAACACCTTTTAAGAGAGAGAAACAGCTGTATAAGTACCTGGGAATGAATGGAGGCAGGAAGAAGTATTTCATGGTGAATCTGCTGGTTATTACAGGGAATAATAAAATAAAAATAAACCAACTTTTTGGGTTTCTTTCCTCATTTCTTTCTTCCCCTTTCTTTCCTCTTTTTTAATGGCTTTTCTCGCTTTTTCTCACCACCATTATTTGCTCTGTACCACCTTTCTCTGTAACCTCAGCTTTTTTATAGTCTCGGATTCCAAACAGGATTTCATTTCGCTTCTCTGAATCATTGTCCATGAAAGATGAAACAAAGGCCTCTACTTATCCAATTAATTTCTAAATTACCCCTATAGGCTGTCTTGACAATACTCTCCTATATTTCTTTTTTGTATATAATTTATAAACTCCTTGATTGTTCAGCTTCAGCTCATAAACTGCATTGTTTACACCAAAATTCAGTATAACTATTACTGTAAATCAATAAAAAATAGATAATTAAGTTATGGGAAAGTATTATACCTATATTGTTTGATTTGATTTCAAACTAAGAAAATTGTTTCATACAACGGGGATTAAATTTCTACACTTGCGGTCCCCGAGTTATAATTGGATTGTTTAAGGTTGCATCTTTTTAAAAACCTCACTTTTTAGATAATGAAGTATGTTATTTTTTTGGTTCAAAATCAATTTTTTTTGTTTTTTGTTTTTTTAAGAGTAGGGTTATCCTTTTTTAAAGGATAAGGGTATTTTAGAAATTATTTTCAATAATAAAGGGCTTTTATGGAGTGGGTATTCCGATTATCCGCTCTTTGATAAAAGTGGGGAAGGAGTGAACATCCCAGGATCTCACCAGACTTATTCCTATTTTAGATAAAATAAATTAGGAGAGAGAAGTTAAAATATTTCCTGAAATACCCTTAATTGACCTATGCTCCAAAAAAATATTCCTTAGAATGACCAATGCTTCAAAAAAGCAATAAAAAGCAATGGATGTTGACTAATTACACCTAAACATTTCTAAGATTTTACTCTCTCTCTCTCTTTATCTCTCGCCCTTTATCAAATGACTAGTACTCTTTCACTCTCCATTTTTTTTTTCTTTCTCTTCAATTGATCATTGCTTTTATGGCCCTAAACTTTTGTGTATTATGAGAGGCTCTCTCTCTCTCTTAAGCTTATTTTGTGAGTAGCCCTATGTAAATTGTACTCCTGCATATGTTTATTCCCTTGGTCAGAATATTTATGATAATTTTTGATCTGAAACTCCTTTGAGAACAATCTAAGAATCGTTAAATGATTATTTTCAAAAGAAAAAATTGAGTTTTGTAACACTTCGATCTCTCCCTGTAAAAGTTAGATGCTATTGAATTTTGACACATTATTTATTTGAAGCACATAGATGGTAAGTTTTATAAATGTTCCTTATGTGAGCTGCAAATATTGCATCCCTAAATTTTAGAGTCCTAAAATTAACATTATGGTTTTGTTTGAGGGAGTAAATATACATTGTACTCAGTATTGATATCTTTCTCGCCTCTCTTAATATTGCTCTTTCTCCCCCACTCTCAATTTTTTGATGGTACCACCCACCAACCCCTATCTATCTTCCTAGCCTTTTGTGTATTGTGATTGTCTCCCGCTAGCCCTAGGCTTTTGCGTGCCGCGAGTAGGGGTGGCAACGGGTTTGGTAACCTAAAAAGATAATATGGAACATGGATTCGACTAAAAAATTAAAATATCTATATATTTAATTATGTTCAAATATATTTTGTATATTGGGATTCAAAAAATATTATTGGAACCGATCTGTCCAATTCCAAAATTTGAATTGAACCTGACCCGTCAAGTCCAATTTTTTAACACATACCAAGACCCAAATCAGATCTACCCCTCACGTCCGATCCATTGCCATCTATAGTATTGAGTGGCCTTTTCTCTCTCTAAACTTGTTTTGAGTGGCCCTCTCTCTCTCTGTCATTATATTACTCTCTCATAACCTAAGTTGAGTGGTCTCTCTCTCTATATATATATATATATTCCTTCCATAGTGTGCTCATACCCCTTCTCTCTCTACTCCCTCTTACTAATTATTATACGCATGAAAATCGTCTCTCTCTCATCGTACTCATAAAAAATGTGAAAACATGCAAAAAATAAAATAAAAGAAAAATAAAAGCATTTCCTTCCTGTTATACTTCCTGCGATCGGCATCACAATCTCTGTCTCTCTCTCATCATAATCTCTTTGTCTCGTACACAAACATTGGACCACGACATTCTACCAGGCTTCAAATGATGTTATTCAACACACATAATTATACTTTCACACATGCATACAGTGTGAGAGAGTCTGTTTACATGGTATACAACCAATAAGCACAAAGAGAGAGAATATTGGCATGTAATAAAATGGGGAAAATAATCATTCATTTCTTTTTAGGCATCTTCTAAATATTGTGAATTAATTTGGGCCAATAATGGCAAGGAACCGTGAAATTTTATAAGAGAGAGGGCACTTATTCAATGTTACAAATATTTAAAGGGAAGGGGAATTATTAAAGCAAAAACATTTTCTACTCTCATGGGAGTATACTTCTGTCTACTCCCTCGGGCAAAACTTGCACTTAAGAATATCATGTAGATCCCAAAATTTGCTGATGTAATCTCTAGAACCTGGCAACTAACCTCGAAGAAAAAAAAATTCTCACTCTCTATGTGCCTGCGAAAAATAGCATCTCAAGATTGCACTGTAACTGTCCAATTTTGAAAGGAATGACCTAGATGTTCAAGAACTCAAAACCCAATTTTGTTTTCCTTAAAAATAACATTCTAGGTATAATTAGATAGATATCGAATTTCTAAATAAAAAGAAAACCATCCCAAGTAAGTATTTTGCCCGAGGGAATAAACTTATAATATGCTCCCAAGGTAACGTAGTATACATGCAGTATATAATTTATCTTAATTTAATTCAAAAAATCCACTAAAATAACTATGTTAAATGTTAAATAGTTAAAAAAGCTAATTTTATTTTGATTAATTTCCCAATAAATTTCAAAAGAGGGGAGGTATACAATGTCAAAGACATTAGAATGACAGGAGCGGAAATAGCGTTGATGGACCTATTAAAATACTATTTTGAGTATTTTCTAATAAAATATCCTTATACGTTAGGTATCGGGATTAGATTTTGGAAGAGGCTAAAATAAAGTCAAGGCCTAGTGGATAAAACAAAGTTTTATTCCAAATATCATAAAAATTTGCGGTCATACAATTGGAAAACCTTAAAGTCGATTATCTGGACCTTGACCATTATGGCTATGAAAAAATAAAGATTTCAAGTACTAACAGTAGTGCATATTATAACATAGTATCTAGACTGATCATTTTTAAGTGTTTAAGGATTTACAAGATCTAAACCACTTTTTAGGCAAAAAATTTGTATAGTATATGATGCAAATAGATTTTAGAACCATCATAAGGTTCCTTATGCTCGAAGTGTTTTCGAGATGGGGTTTTAGGGTGAGGCTTTAAGTGATTTCATAATGCCTAACCTTTATAGAACCCACATCTTTAGATTTTTTTTTATTAAATAAATAATTCTTAAAATAGGATAAACTTTATTTTTAGGGCATTTATTTTTAGTATAAGAAGGTCACGATCATTCATAGCCATTGGATGTGATATTTAATGGATTGAAATGTGTCACAACATTCGATAAAATTTGTTTTTGATATTGTGCCCTGTCAATGACGCGTTCCTAACCACCCGATTTCACATCTAACAATTAAATAATAGTTGTGACTTCCTTATACCAAAAGTAATTAGTCTCATCGAACACATTTCCTAATTTTTATATGTAGATGCCCCAAAATATTTACTTTGAAGTTTGCATAAAGATGTAATTTATTAAAGGGAGGCCTACCTTTAAGAATAAGATTTCCAATTGTATATTAGAGATGAAAGTATTTGTTATAGTTATGTTGCCATTAAAAGATAAATTATTTTAGAGCTCTAAATCCTAATTTGTTTCACAACCATAATATTCAAGTCGAGATGATTGATGTAAAGGTTTTCCAATGCTTAAATTACAGTCTTTTATGAGTTATAGGCTTTACTTATTTGGAGAGGGTTGCAACCCTATCAAATCATTTTCCTGAAACAAATGTAAACTATTTAGAGATAGTGTGTTTTATTAGCAAAACCAATGTAATATTGCGCGAGGAGCGTAATGAATTCAAATACAATCAATGAAAAACCCAACAATTCCTAGTAATTAAATATAACTGGTAAACGTGGGTTTGAATGGAGAGAGAAATAACTAAATGACAATCTTTCTATGTTTTCCTTACAATATAAAACTTATATACTTCCCCTTATCCAACCGTCTATTCTGAATAGAGGGCTGAGATTGCCCAAATCACAATGTCACGTCTCTACACTATTTTATTTTAAATTTTTTTTCTATAAACTATTTAGACACCAAATTTTGGACGTCCAAACTTCTATTGAATTCGTACTAACGAAAAATATTTTCAAAAAAATAAAATGACCAAAATACCCTTGAAATTTTCAAGGGGTATTTTGGTCATTATATTTTATCAAAAATATACTTTTAATGTTTTTTTATAGGTGCACCCCAATGAGAAGATGACACATACCAAATTTCATATTCATACAATTTGTATAAAAAAAAACTGAAAATAAAATACTTTGAGACGTCAGATCTAAAATCAAACAGTGAGTGGCTCTCTTGATCAAATTTGGACGGCTAGATGGTAGAAGAAGCATAGATCTTCTACGCGGGGGAAGTATAGAAACCTGTCTCTTAACTAAATAAGATAGTGGGAATGAAGGGTTTCGAGAAAGAGTTTTATTTACATCGAATTGAACAAATGCGAATTTAGGGAGAGGGAGAGTTTTTTTACATTGAATTGAACAAATGGGAAGTTAGGGAGAGATACAAGTGTATAATTTGAACATCTGAAAAATCTATTTTTATATGTAATTATAAAATTTAAAATTTTAAAATAATTAAAATCAAGTAGATCTATAAACATACGAAAGTTTTGAAAATGGACGGTGTAGATATTATGTTGTAAAATGATTTATTTTTTAGACTTAAAATATTTTTATTTTTTATAGTTAGACATCTCGATGTCAAGATGATCAATTCAATATTAAAACTTAGACATCTCGGTTTCAAGATGATCAATTCAATATTAAAACTACCTTTTCCGATGGGTTTTTGATGGACATCCGTAGTTCTACGTTATAAGGTAGCATCCTTATATAAACTTTTTCCTTCAATGTGAGAGAGATTGAGTTTTCTTTATATTGAACTGAACAAATGCGTACTTAGAGAGAGAGAGAGAGTGTTAACACTCTTTTGAGGAGAGAGGGAACTGGCTACGTGATGGTTTTTAATGTTTTAAGGGAAAAGTTTATATAGAATAGGGGCTCTAAACAATCTACCTCAATAATTTCATTAGAGGTTGCTTTAATGTTGAAATATCTTATCATCTCAACATAAAAATGCATAGACATGACAAAAAAAAAAACAAAAAAATATCTCTCTATCTATTTTTAACTTATATATCTCATGAGATTTAAGAATTAAAAATATTAGTTAGAAGCAACATGACTCAATCTTTTCTATCCTATCGCATTTGGATCCATTTGATTAGTTTTAGAGAGAGAAATATAGAGTTTGAGTTTTAAATAAAGAGAGAGTTTTGAGAGAGAGATAGACGATGATGGGAGAAAGAGATAGACAATGATGTGAGAGAAAAATGGAGTTTTGAGAGAGAGATAGACGATGATGTGAGAGAGAGATGGAGTTTTGAGAGAGAGATTGAGTTTTAAAGAGAGAGATAGAGTCATTTCATAAGTTATTGAAGTCAATAATACATGATCAAAATGGTTTAGGAGGTTGGAAGATAGAAAAGATAGAGTTATCAATTCTTATATATAATATGATATTTTTTCAAAATAAAATTTAAATTTTTTAAAATAATATATTTTGTAACATAATTTTGGATTGTCAATTTTCAAGACTTTAAAATTTTCATAGATCTATTGATCTAGATTGTTTTTTAAGCTTTAAACTTTATAAATAAAGATAAAAATGCGTTTCAAAGTGAAAGAGGTAAGCTTTAATTTGATTGTTTAGACTCTAGAGCACAGGCTCTATACAAATCGCACCCATGTTTTAGTTCTTTAATAATTACTGCAAGTGTCCCCTATGAAGAGAGAGAGAGAGACAGGGCCTTGTAGCAAGAAGTCAGTAGAGAGAGAATGAGAAGGGCGGGGGCAGGCAGAGGCAAACAATGAAGGGCAACAGTGGAGAAGAAGTAAGCAAGAGAGAGAGCAGCGGCGGCAGCAGCAGTAGCCTCAATCTTGACTGGCGTTTCAACCAGACCCTCAGAAATGTCCAGGGGTATGCCCCCTTCTCTCTCTATAAACCCTTCACCCCCCTCTGTCTTATTTCTCTCCAAACCTCTGTCTCTGTCTCTGTCTCTCTCTCTCTCTAAAGTCTAAACATTCGAACCCACATTTCTCTTTTCCTCTTAAGTGCTAGGAATGATTGTTTTTTTTCTGTTGATTATTTTTTAATTCATTGCCTTGTTTTGTTAAATCAGCAGAAAGGGGTAACCCATGTTATGATTATGCATTTGATCTGGTTCTGGTTGCCCATGTTCAGAGAGTTTTCATTATTGTTTTATTTGCACTGTTAAAGGACCAAACACACACTCTCTCTCTACATCTTGCTGGGTTTCCTAATTCAATTGATCTCATTGATCCAAATGAATTGGATTTGGTTCCTCATTAATTGTTGCAAATTTTCTCAGCACCCAATTGTTTGCATTTTATCTCTCTCTCATAGTTCCTGGTCACCTTCATGTGGACCGGTAGTGATTTTGATCTGATTTCAAATTATCGTTTCCCATGGGCCTTAGATTTGGTTTTCATTGGATTCCCTTGTTGAATTGAATCAGAAAATGAAAAGAAGGAAAGAAAATTTCTGATCATTAGTTGTTTTACTTTTGATTGGGATCACTATTATTTGTTCAGCGATCTGTGCACACAATTTAGTCGTATATCCTTTATCTGAGAAACAAAATTCAGTTGTATATCAAGTTATCAGCTGCTAATCCATATTAATTTTATCTATTCTAGATTATCTTAGGTTGTTAGAGATATTTTCTACAGTACTGGTCATTGAGATTGAGATCATGATACAATTGTAGAAAAAAGAGCAGTCTCTTTTCCTATACAGTTATTATGATTGATATTAAACTTAAACTAAATCTTGGTGATGACCAAGATACTGTCGTGTTCAGTGGGTTTCATCCACTCTGCCAATTATTTATGTTTCTTTATTTTTGCATGTTTTTCAGGATATATAGGTGGTTACATACTTATATTTGTGGGGGGTTTGAAATTAATTGGTCAACCTATAATTGATCCATGAGATTTCTTCATAGTTCGAGTTTGGGCATTTTGTCTCTCGTTTCTTCTATAAAAACTTGTCTCGAGGTAGATTAGAAAATCTCCCCTGAGTCAAATCGACTGGTCAAGTCTGTGAGTTTTACAAATGACTACCTCTTCTATAATTCTCTATTTTAATTTCGCTAACAAAGTGGTTTCTTCTTACTTGTTTGCATTTTGGTATGACTTTTGGATGAGTTGGGCTTGATTGCATTTAATATTGTGGTCAATTTTTTTTTTTGAATTATCTTCACAAAAACAATTATGACCTCGTAGTGATTTTCGGATTTAACCATTTGGCTAGCAAGTCAACTTGGTTTTGGCAGTGTCCGAGGTGTGCACCAAAATGGATTTTTTGAGTCACTACTGTCATATATATTATTAGTTTTTCAAAAGAGATTGCTTGATACATGGATGTGTCTTCTAATGAGTCCTAATAGTTTATTTAGTCTGTTCCGCTTGAATTTCTTATCTGATCGAATTTTTGGCATCTTATGTACTTTCATTTTTCATTGTATCTTTTATTTTTCTTGAGAAATTAATAATAGAAAGGATAAAAATTATTCTCTTTGTAGTCTTGATTGTCCTGCATGGATTGAGCTATATTGGGCATTCATGAAGACTTTTTTGCTATATTTTTATGCAGATTGCTTAAAGGTCGTAGTTTTCCTGGTAAAGTTTTATTGACAAGGAAATCAGAGCCCGCAATTGAATCTAGTGTTGCTGAACGATCCCCAGATATTGAAAGGAGTCACTCAGAAACTGACATTGGTCCTAATGAAAGCATAGATGTCCATGAGGTGGTTTCTATATGGCATTTGCCATTTTGATACCTTTATCCCTTCATAGAGAGAGCTTGCAGTAGTTGCATTTCTTTCCTAATACCTTTCAGGAACTACACCGAGGTTTTCACGTTAAAACTATAGTTCTATTTGTTTAGGGAAAAGTACAAAGTTCTGGAAATGTTGCGAGCGATGCGAAAGTTAAAAAAGCAAACCCCTCGTCTGCAAAGAGTGATAATGCAGATGCAGAGCCCCAGAAGTCTGTTTCTGGGGCAAGAGCTACAGATTCTGCAAGAATTGCGAAGTTTAAGAAAGAGCTATCCGCACAGACTGTAGTATTGGGTATGTCTATTTCGGTTTCTCTATTTTGGGAATGTGAGATATAATCTGATCGACAGTAGAAACCCATAGTTCATTGAGGGTATCACCATTTAGTGAAATGATTGATGTTGATGGATTTGTATAATACCAATTGAGGGTCTCCACTATCTCTCCATCACCTCCAATTGCCC
This sequence comes from Amborella trichopoda, assembly GCF_054954075.1. Lineage (NCBI taxonomy): Eukaryota > Viridiplantae > Streptophyta > Magnoliopsida > Amborellales > Amborellaceae > Amborella > Amborella trichopoda. The sequence continues at coordinate 50,426,661 of NC_142341.1, read as the reverse complement.
ACCAAATGGTGACGATCACTATGAATCATGGATTTTTTGAAAGTCCAATGGTTTATAGGATTCTCACTTTAAAAAAAAATAGATTGTGCTGTTTTGATCTTATTGTTATGTAACGTTATTCTGATAATGTCTTAGTTAGTTCCCCATGCATAGAGGGCCATACTTTGCTGTAGTTTATTATCTATTAAACCTTGGTTGCTGATTTGCTTTTTGTGTTCAGAAAACTCGATTCCCGTTTTTTCTATTCTCGAGGGTTACTATTCTTTACAGGGTGTGGTTTCTATAAGGTTGCAACCTTAAACAATCCAAATAAGGTGCACCTCCAAATTTTATCATAACATGTAATTTTGGTTTAATTTTTTTTTAGGATTATCTGAAAATCTATTTTCATATCTAATTATAAAATTTTAAAACCCTTTACTATTCTTTAAAGGGTGTAGTTTCTATAAGGTTGCAACCTTAAACAATCCAAATAAGGTTCACCTCCAAATTTTATCATAACATATAATTTTGGTTTAAATAATTCTTAGGATTATCTGAAAATCTATTTTCATATCTAATTATAAAATTTTAAAAATCCAAAATTGGTTAAAATCAAGTAGATCTATAAACATATGAAAATTTTGAAAATGGACGGTCTACATAATATGTTGAAAGATGCATTATTTTGGGACTCAACATCATTTCTTTTTCATATTCATATATCTCAATGTCGAGATGATCAATTAGAGGGTTCTTCAACAATAAAACCACCTTTTCCGATGGGTTTTTGAGGTGCATCTTTAATTCTACATTTTAAAGTTGCAACTTTATATAACCTTTTTACTTCTTTAAAACCAAACATTAACAGCCATTGAGAAAAAAAATTGTGGTAGATGGTTAGTGTACTTGTATGTTTATAGTCTTTTTCTACTATCGATAAAAGGTTTGTGAGTTTTATTGAAGATTGTCTGCAGAACTTATACAAGCTGAGTTCGGTAAATGGAATGCATTTGGTTTTGTTGAGTTTGACAATTTTCTTTCTGCTCTGTGATATTAGGAGACTGCACTGCAGGACATTTTGGCATACTTGGTATGCTTGAAAGAAGCACCAAGCTTGATGAAACTATTATTTCTCAAAAGAAAATATTTGTCATAACACATAAGTATGCTAATGCTTTTCCCAAGCAGAACCTGTGGTTCCTCTTGGCATCCTCTTCAGGATATATTTTAGGGACTGAAAGACAATGCTCTGCTAGATCCTGATTTTATTTCCTCTTCTATTTTTGTTCCCTTTTCTAAGTTCTCACTTTAGAGCTTTTTGGGAAGCAAATAACTGATTTTCAAACTTTTCCAATCCTCTTTTTTTTTTTTAATTCCTTTCTGGCTCTTTTTCAATCCTCTGGGGCTTTGAAGTATCACAAAGAAGGTGATCCTCTTGAATTTGAATGTTGCATCTATATGAATCATGGATGTAGTTACATTTTTAATTGGAAATTTCACTTTTGAACTCGTTAGTGTTCTTTCCGGCCTTTAGATTCATTACGTCAGCTGGCTTGGAGTGGCGTACCGCCTTATATGCGTCCGACTGTTTGGAGGCTTTTACTGGTGGGTGATAATCTATATTGCTTCTCTTTCTTATATTTGGGGTACTTATGTTAGGGATTGTATGCAATGAGACCGTTACCTTCTGTTCACAAAGGTCACGAGCACCCCAGGCCATCTAATGGAGAACCACATGGCCGGAGGGTATTATTTCTTCACACAAGGTGAGGAAAATTTTCCTCGGACTTCGAGCGCGGTCAGTGGTACCCTGCTGGCTGCTCAGTTTCATATCTGATGGCTAGAGGTTTTTGTGACCTTTTTATACCAAAGGTAAATGGTCTTAATGTACTCTCCACATGTTATATATGATGCCCTGTGATTCTTTTGACCATTTTAGTTGTCAATAATTTTCAAATGCATTCAAACTAGTTACTTTAGTTACAATATCTGTTCATGTGATGGTTACTCATCATATGATGATTACTCAGATTTGCTTGTTTTGACTTGTTCTCTATGACTATGTTAAAGTATTTTGTTTCCCATTTGTGTTGATGCTTGAATTTATGTCATTTAACTTAAAATTGTGTTCTTCGTCATGCTGGAGGAACCTTTTAAGTGTTTTGGATACCTTTCTTGGTTAATTTACAAATTCAAATTTTTATCAATATCGGTGTTCATGAATATTTTTAATGATAAATAGTTGAGGTTGACCCTCTCTTTGGTTTTCTGTGAACTGTTCAGGAATCTAATTTTGTTTTGAACAGCTCAATATTTTGGGCCCTCAAATAGGAAAAAAAAGGACTCTTCTTCCCTTCCTTTGAGTTCCTTTATCTATGATTGTATTTATAGTTGTTTTTGGATGGGAAATACAAGTCAAAGGCAGTTAGTTTGGGTTTGGCATTTGAGTGTATCATCTTAGGTCCCTTTATTCGCATCTCATAGTTTTCAATATGTATTGTTGCTCAGAGATTTTCTTTGTGAAGCTTCTTCATGTGTATTAAGTTTTACTTAATCTTGATATATGTCTCAAGCAATCTGAATTTTTTTTTTAATTGCGAAATTCTAAAATATGAACTGACAACAGGGATATGCACCACCTAATTCAGATAGAAGGGATGCGGTGTTGACAAGGAAGCGCCTCGAGTATGTTGAATGTGTTGCGAGGTATTATGACATTCCTGACACTGAACGATCAGATGATGAGATCAATATGCTACGACAGGTATCCTGAAAGATTTCTATGACTTTACATTGGTTGAGCGAGTATGATTCATATTTACAGTATTCTCTCTCTCTCTCTCACACACACACACACACACACACACACACAGATTGGTGTTGACTGTCCAAGGACCGTACCAGACGTGTCATTCTTTCAGCAGCCAGAAGTTCAGAAATCCTTGGAGCGCATACTGTATACATGGTTAGATATCTCTTATAGATTTATTTGCTACTAATTTCCATATTACATAGGGAAAACTGTAGTAGTGACTCCCCCCATTTATTGTAGAAGATGGCATAGTTAGCAGGCACCTGTCCAATTGAACGTAACGTAAGATAGCCTTCGGATTTTAGAAATTTCACTCTCTTGATGACATCAGTGTTTGATTGTTTAATATGTGATAGATGGCATTAAAGAACTAAGACTAAAATGTTTGGATTCCATCATTTACTCCTAATTCTAAAGAGAAATATTGCTCTGGTATAACTGCATAGGAATTGGTGTTTACTGGCCCTATTACACATGGGGACATGCTGTCTCTAGTTGTTCAGCTGACAGTTTTCCCAGAGTATTAAAAAATTATTTGTAGTAAATTTAGATGTAGGGTGAATTGTGAATGAACTGTTTTATTTCAAGATTATACAGAATTAAAAAACAAAAGAAAAGAAAGAACTTTGAGAAAGTATCAGTTGCTAAAATTTGAGCTAAAAACCATGCCTAAAACCAATATTGTGGAGGAAATAGATGTTGGAGTAGCTATTGCTGAACTAGTTTTTTGCCATCTTTTTTCAACAAGTAAACATAGTATATTTTCCAGCTGATATTTGTTTGTCATATAGTTGGAGGTCCTTGAGGAACTGGTGCAAGAGGACTCTGAACTTCCTACAGTTATTTCCAATGATCACAACAGTAGAAGAGAGGTTGGGGAGGATTGAATGAGATTTCCTTAGTACTGTAAAAGAGTCATATGCCTTTCCACTTGGTTAGATGTCAGGAGGTGTTCGGATATCCATATAGATTTTGCCTTTCAGATACTATGACAAATTGACAATAATGGAGACGTCAATTGTGCATCATTGTGGGCTTTAGAGGTTTGAGGTCGAATTGCAGAGCATGTAGAATGCTAACCTTTGATTTATGTATGGAGTCCTGGAGGTTGGGGTGTCTTGATGACTAGAAGGTTGAGTAATTTTGTTGGGCATTTATTTGAACTTTGGAGGTTAGCCAATGGGGACTAGGCACTAAAGCTACAGAATGCATCGCCATGATATAGAACAGCCAATTATTAAAAAGATGACTTTTTACCCTTTTTCACAAAGAAAACATCTATAAAATTGAATAAGAAAAAAATCTGCCCAGTGGAGGAAGCTTCTTAGTTCAATGTTTTCAAAAGATGAAGGCTGAACTTTTTCTCCTTCGAGCCAAAAAATGACACATAAGTCCTTTGTCAGAAATAATGTTAATAGTACTATTAAATGTTGAAAATTTTCCTTAGCCAGTGCCATATTCCCAGTCAGCTTTTTGAAAACCACAAGGGTGCCTTTTTCTTTGAGGGATAAAGTAAAGGAAAATTGTTTCATGAGGGCTGGACCACATTTCTACATATGCGGTCCAGAAAGTGTAAAGCATCCATCTTAAAGATGGATGCAAGTAGATGTTCCATCTAAAAACAATTGAAACTAACGGTCCAAATGTTTTTTTACTAGAATTATTATTTCTAGTTTTTAAAATTTATTTATTTTTTCATATTCATGATCTCCATGTTAGAGATTACATGTCCTTAAAAATTAAGTCTTAAAATCCATCTAAAAAATACATTTATTAAGAGGCCCACATTTCTACATATGCGGGCTTGGCCGCATAGAAAACGGGTCCTAAAGTAAAACTATACAGTTATATACAGGTGCCTTAGTTTTGCAGTTTGTGTGCAGGGCCATTCGTCATCCTGCCAGTGGATATGTACAGGGTATAAATGACCTGGCTACTCCCTTTTTACTTGTCTTCTTATCTGAACATTTAGAAGGAAGCATGGAGAACTGGAGGCTTTCGGATCTTTTGCCCCAAAAGATTTCAGATGTGGAAGCTGATTGCTATTGGTGCTTGTCAAAGCTTCTTGATGGTATGCATGATCATTACACTTTTGCTCAACCAGGGATTCAGCGGCTTGTTTTCAAATTCAAAGAATTGGTTCGACGAATAGATGGTAATCTTGCTTTACCATATATATGTGGAATTTGTAATCGTAATTAGTTTAATGTGATGGGCAATGGTATGCCATACTTCATTGGGTCAACACCACCCAATGAAATGATGGATGATGATGGCGAGAGAGTGGACCTACCAGAATAGGAAATGTCCCAAATGGTGGGTTGCATTCTCTCCATCATCCCTCATTTCATGGCTAGTGATGCCCTTTGTTTTTCTGTTACTTATTGGAGTAAAGTATATTTTCCCAGAAGTTTTTGTTTGAGAAGTAATTCATTGCTATATTGGGTTCTTCTGTTCTTCTGTTTATTTTCGGGATATAAATGGGCTTAAGACTAGGTGGTCAGGGTAGTAGAGTGCCACTACGTGACATCTTGAGTTCTATTCCTATCACGGATTTGTATTGTGTTTGCAATCTGTTAATGGACAAAGAAAAAGAAGTTTCTTTTCAGGATTTGTATTGTGTTTGCAATCTGTTAATGCACAAAGAATATAGTAGTAGAGGCACTGATATATGATGAACTTGCCAACTTGGTACTCGGCTTGGGAAGACTAGAATTATAGTGGGCAGTGGAAGAATCACAAACACCAATATGGAAGGACTTAGTGCCAATATTCGTCTGGGCTTTCAAATGTTTTTTTGCTGCCCCTTATTGCATTATATGTAGCATAACTATTAAAAGAAATAGAGCATAAACCTCCCTGATAGCATGCATTGACAAGTTTAATTGTAAAATCATTGGGAAGCCTCAGCTACTTTTGGTTCCAAATACATTTCTTTTGAAATGTGACATTTATGAGAAGCTGGTCATTGTTCCATAGTGTCTCATGTTAAGTGTTTTTATGAAAATGACATGCAAAGTCACTGGTCTCTGTGCTGTCTGAACACTAAATTGAGAGTTTACATCTCTTTTTTGTTTCCAATTTCTTAATTTTATCTGTACATTACTTGATTTTACCCATTATTACTCTTTGTTATGCTTTGTGTTGACTTTGTTTTTTCTTGGTTTGTAGAACCTGTTTCAAGACACATAGAGGAACAAGGGCTGGAATTTCTTCAATTTGCTTTTCGCTGGTTCAATTGTCTCCTAATACGAGAGGTTCACTTTTCCTCTTTATTAACTGATTTCTGATTTGTAAAATCATTCTTTTCTTTAAAGAGCTGACCCCAATTCTTAATCTAATGCTCGGATAGGTTCCCTTCCATCTAGTTACTCGATTATGGGATACGTATATTGCTGAAGGAGATGCTTTACCAGATTTCCTTGTGTATATATGCACCAGTTTACTTTTGACGGTAAGTTTACAGTATGATATACTTCCCCACAGATTGTATGGAATCTGTGATAGAACCTTTGTCAATCTTTTCGCGTTCGAGTTGTTATTCTTATCGTTCACTTGCTGTTTTTCACCTCTTCCTTTTCTTTCACATGTCTCGTTGCGCATCTTTCCTTAGCTCTTTTCTCTTTTTAATCAAATGCAATGAATTCGACGTCTTGTTTTAAAAGTGAAAGTAAACACCATATCAGATATGATATTGCTTGCCCAGAGAAGACCCATTTGAATTGTGTTTTAACAATGCTTTAAGCTGGCAAAGGAAAAATGAGACTACTAACAAATGCTTAATTGCTGGTTACTGGATGTAGTGGTCAGAGAAGCTTCAAAAGCTTGATTTTCAGGAGATGGTTATGTTCTTGCAACGTCTTCCTACTGGCAAGTGGACCGACCAGGAGCTCGAGATGGTCCTCTCGAGGGCCTATATGTGGCATACCATGTTTGAGAGCTCCCCAAGCCACTTGGCTAGATAAATAATGCCATTTACCTTGCAAGATGGTGATCTTGCACTTTGCGGACATTGGTCTCTTTCATTCATTTCCATCTCTCTCTCTTTCTCTCTCTCTCTCTCGTGATGGTTTATATTCTTTCTATCTTGTGATGAAAAGGAAACCAATTTTTTTGTGGTTTGAAAGCTTTGTATTCATTGATGAGTTCTTTTGTGAGCCCCTAGTACTGGTTTGTTGTAATTGAGTTCAAAAGATACTGAAAAATGTATTGCCCTCAATGAGCTTTGTACCACTAATAATGATTTTTGTATCATTAAACGTATACATATGAAATTGACATCATATTGTGGCTGAAGATTTCAGATTTCTCCATGATGCTCCAGAACATGTTTAATCTCTTTGAATTTTGAAGTGTAAAAATTGAAAGAATAATAGGGGATAACTTGCTCTTATTTTGTTCCTTTCCTTAAATTGGGTGTGGTATCATTTATAGGGAATTTGGGGGATGCTTGCTATATGGAGAACCCTTGGAATGTGGGCAGCTTTTGAAGAACATGACATGGAAAAAGTCCGTATAAGATTTTGACCTCAGTTGTAGAAGTAAAGTTGCAGAAATATGCATCATCCATGATGTAAATTTGATATCATTTTAAGAGACACGTCACTTTTTGATACGGATTTTAAAAATGAGTCAAATTTTTAAAGAACTATACAATGAGACTAGTTATCTTTGAAATAAGGTGGTCACAATTGATCATAACCATTGGATGTAAAATTAAAAATATGTTAAATTTTTAGAGAAGCATACAATGAGACCATTTATCTTTAAAACAAGGTGGTCACAATTGATCATGACTATTGGATGTAAAATTAAATGACCGCATTCATTCTCTTATCAAACTTCAAAAAAATTTTTTTTGAATTTTATGACACACTCGAACAATCAAATTTTACATTGGATAGTTGTAAGTGATTATGATCTACTTGTTTCAAAGGAAAATGGCCTCATTGTATACAATCTCCAAATTTATATTATCCTATTGAAATAGATGTTGCAAAATATACCTTATTTCTTTAAGTAGAGGTTGCCACCTTATGTAAACCATTCTTTAAGTAGAGGTTGCCACCTTATGTAAACCATACCTGTAAATTTTTGCAAGGCATATACTGTAGTCCCATGAAAGGAAGCGTATTTGCTTCCATGGGAAGAATATTCACTTAGGATGATTTGTTTGGTCTGAATTTTTTGCAAGCATGATTAGATGAACGATTTTGAAAATACACAAAAATGATATTGAGTTCTTAAGACTCCGTCCATTAAAAACAAAAAAAGAAAATTCCTAAACAATGCATAGTTTGTATTTACATCTCCAAAATCTGTGGTACTCTAGGTAGGGTATTGCTCAAGGTCCATACAATCTCGTAGATTATAAGAGTACAATTTACTCTCGGGGGAACCGACTGTCTTTTTTAAACTGTTGACTCTAGCAAAAGCAGCTTTATTCTTATTTCTATTTATTTTTGTTTATTTTCAAGATTCTATCAATAGTCCACCGTAGTCCTCTATAAATGGAAGTTCACCCACATTTGGGTTAGCCTTCACAGTAATGGCATTGTAATAAAAGGAAAAAGTCTACAGGTCAACACCTTAAATTATAGAATCAAGGTGAATCTCTAAAATCCTTCAATTGTTTTGATGTTAGAAAACATATAATTTTGATCATCTCAACATCTAAATATATATATATAAAAAAAAAAAAGATTTCAAGTCTTAAAAATAATACATCTTGCAACACAATCTGGACTATCTATTTTCAAGATTTTCATTTGTTTATATAAATGTTTGATTTAAACTATTTTTTGAGTTTAAAATTTTATAATTAAAGATGAAAATATATTCTCATACCTTCCTATAAAAAATTTGACACCAAAATTATCTCACAAATCATGATAAAGTTTGCAGGTACACTTTAATTTAATTGTTTAAGGTAGCGACCTTATGCAAACTACACTCTTGTATGCTAGTCCCTTATAAGACAGCCAATTTGGGTATATAAATAGATGTTTTCATTAATAAATTGGTTTTTTCACCATGCCATTAATTCAAAACTCCAAATCGAAATTTCCATCAAACAATGAAGCCGAAGCTTCTACCAAAACAAACACGCTCCAAGTTTCCTTCTTACCAAATTTGTGTCAAATAGAACCCCACATGTTTCATGAGATTCAAAAAAAGATGCAACTATATTTGAAAGAGGCTGAGTCGTAGTAGTAGCACCGCCATACCTACTTACCACGTTGTGGTTTCCAATGCTCTTGGTACCACCCATTGACACCTTCAAAAAAAGCTAACTCCCTAATCGATAAAAAAAAAAGGGGCCTGTCTTCCTCATTGAATTACCTAAAAAACAAAAAACACAAAAACTATATTTGAAGGACATCGCAACTGATCATACATCTGTTTTTTATTTCTCTTCTCCATGTAATTTTGCAAGAACCAAGAATTTGGTTTATGACATTCAACCTCCAGGTTCCCAAATTGCCTTGAGCCAGAATATGAACACCTTTTACTGAAATAAACACAAGACCTCATTTGGCTTCTCACACCACATCCAAAGATCTCTTTGGCTGCAAAATCAAGAATAACAAGGAGTTGAAAACTCAGGAAGCTGTATGTTAAAAACAACTGAAGGATTACTCATCATTTCAATCTTCTCACACAAAAAAACTTTTCAACGTTTCCAAATTTTGTAATGCACGAGAAACAGGCAAAGAACACGAAAAATGAGAAGTCTGTAATTAGTTAGAATAACAAACAAAGTTCAACCCTGTTAGAATTGCAATCCAGAAACAGTTACATAATCCATCATCTAAAATACATAATCGGCTGTAGATTCCTATTTAAGAAAGACAACTTCACAAAGTGTGGTAACTACTTTGCTGGTAGAGTTTGTAATTCATCAGAACTCTTGAAAGCACCAATTTTTAATAAACTCGTGGTCCTTGTATTATGCAGATATCCTCAAAACACATACAAGCACAAACTTTGAAAAAGAGGCAAAGTTTATCAAAATCTGATATCCAATGTAATGATGGATGGTGAGGGAGGGATAGCAGGACCGATCGGAACACAACATGACCCCCACTCTCTCCCATCACCATCATCCTTCCATTGACAGGGTGATGACCCTAATGGCCAAAGGTTTTCCATATTCCATTAAGCTACTTTTCCAAAACCAAATTCAGAGGGCATGGAAGTCTTACATATGTTTTGTAAACTTTTTCCAGGAACTGCCTTGGAAAATCCATGTACGTTTGACACTCCCTTCTCACTGAAGATGCAAGCTCTTCCTCTCCAGCTTTCTCAAGGTTCCGAATCAAAATGGTTAGCGTTAACTCATCAGGGTCACACCCTGCATCCTTCATTGAAGCATAAGTCTCCATGGCCTTTTCCACCATACCCACTTGTAAAAAGGCCCCTATCATTTCAGTATATGCCCTCGTATCAGGTTGCAAGCCCTCACTCTTCATTTGGTAGAAAAGTTCTTCTGCAATGCCAATCATTTTATTCCGTCCAAACAAAAAAATCATATCGCGATACAATGAAAGATCTGGTTTGTACCACACCTCCTTGCGCAGGTATTCGAAAACCTAAGACCCTGATCCAATTTTAGATAAATGGATGAAGGAGAAAACCAAAACAAAGGTAATATTTAAATCATGAACAATGAACCAGATCCCAAACAGCAAGTTCCAGTTCAGGCAAGCTGACAAGAAAATAAAACTAAACAAATGAGGAGATCCCAAGTCATATTTGCATTTGAATAGAAATCCAAGCTTCTAGTTTCAGTTTCAAATGGACAACAATACAAAACTTGCTTATTCACATATACACATAGGGGATTGTATGCTATGAGACTATTTGTCTTTCATACAAGGAGGTCAAAATTAGTCGTAGCCACTAGATGTCAAATTGGATTGGGGTGGACGTGAAGTTCAAGAAATGTTTTTTGGGAACTTGGAGTCTAGTCAATATACCACCACCCGAAAATATGAAGGACAAGAATGACTTTGACCTCCTTGCGCTAAAAGTAAGTGGTCTCGTTGTAATATTTTCTTATATATGAAAAGATTAACATAATAGAGAACGTAATTGTGATCTAAATCACAGTGAAAAGTAAAAAACGACCTTAGAATCTCATGTTGAACTAATTACATGGAGAAGAAGCAGAACCCAAAACCCACTTTAAATGGAAATGTAATGAATGATCACTGAAAGCTTTATTTTTTTTTGGACTGTTAATTTTTTTTTTTTCACAGAAGTAACCTCAAAAGGTAGACCATAGGGACGCATGCTCAAAGCCAAATAATGGACCGAATCAGAAACCATATTCTAGATCGGGCAAAGAGCTAGAAGTACAAAACTCAAACACCTAATTCTGAGAAATAGATAAGAAACAAATGAAACCTGTGATTCAGTTAAGGCAGTGGACAATTAACAAAATCCACCATACCTAATAAGAGAAAGTAAATTAAAACCCTAATTGTATTTGAAAAACCAAATTACTGGGAAACATGTAGCCAAGAAAATTCTAATCATTTATTCATGAATAAGAAGTCGACGAAATCCAATCCAAATCAAATCCATAAAGAAGGAATTAGGAGTTTCTGAATCTATAAACTCCAATCCCTTTTTTGCTATCCAGAAAGTCCTAGTGTCATTTCACTTGAACTCAGCTTTAACCCAAATCCATCAAACAAATGGAACAGTGAGAATTAGAGGGACTTGGGAGTATTGCTAATACCTTTAAGGCAATTTCCCATTCATTCTGCCTTTGGAGCTCAGTCAAAGTAGCTAGCAAATCAGCCTTTATTAGCCTGCCAAGTTTAGTGGCAAAAACTGCCTCTAAATTGGAGGTAGACTTAGCCAACTTTAGAGACTGCACTGCTTGTATGGCTTCGGTGCTCATGACCTTTCCTCTCCATAACGGTTTTCTTGGTCCCCCTCGCAAACTGCAAGAAATTGTTAATTGGGTTCTGAAATAATTGGTTTCTGGTATAGGGATTCTGGGTTTTCTAGGGTTTTGGAAGCTCAAAGAGTGGTTTTTGATCACCAGGCTGGTGAAAGACTCATTTTGGAGAAGACCCATTAAGGTCAGGGTTTTCGGGGTCCTGAAATCAATGGGGTCTGGTGAATACGGCTTAGGGTTTGGGAAGCTCAAATTCAAAGAGCGGTTTTTGATTGACAGGCTTTGGAAAGAAGCATGTTGCAGAAGAGACATGGGGTTAGTTTTAGAGAAGTGGGTCAGAGACTTCAGCCCTATTTATAATTTCATATGACCATTTTGCCCCTATATGTAATGCGCTTGTTGTGTTACATTTAAGAGAGAGAGAGAGAGAGAGAGAGATAGGGTTATCACTTGTCCTGTTCCTGTCCATTTTTAGAGAGGGAGTTGCCCTGGTCATTTATCCAAGGAGAGAGAGACTGGAGAGTGAGATCCTACAAATCCTTGAGAAGAGAGATCACTGAATTGAGAGAGCCTTGAGAGGGAACAGAAAAACTTGAGAGGGAGTGGCCATTAACTTGAGAGAGAAATCAATCATTGGACTGAGAAAGCCTAGAGAGAGAGGCCATTGAATTGAGAAGGCCTAGAGAGAGAAAGCATAAACAATTAGATTCAGACCATTGCATTGAGAAAGACCAGGGAGAGAGAACGGAAGCCCTTAATTCCCTCTTACAATACGAGAAAGACCAGAGCGAGAACAGATGCCCTTTGTACCCTGTAGTTCAGAGTCCCAACCAGTTCATATACAGAAAAACCCTAAAGTCCTTGCTTACAATTCCCACAGAAACCTTACCAAACAAAAAGAAACCCCAAAATCCATCCTCACAACCCCCAAAACCCTAACCAGATAAGCTCAAATACACAGACCCTGCAACTCCTACGGAATAAACGGCCATGGCCTTCCTCATTAAACCCCCTTTCACTCCAGTCCCTATTCCCAAACCCCAAATTATCCCAATTCCAATAGGAACTCTCTGCAAAACCATTTTCCCAGCATTGAAAACCACAGCATCTCTGAAAAGCTCGACCTCCAAGGCCTTGAACTCATCTAGGGTTAGGGTCAGGGTTTCACAGCCATTTCCTTTCTCAATTTCGATTTTTTTCAGGGCCCTGTCTATTTGGACCTGAGATGGTGGCAATGGAACCCATTTTTGGATGAGAGAGAGAGAGGATTTGAGCTTCTGGTGAAGTCGGTTTGAAGCATCGGAGAGCTGGTAAGGGAGGATCCCTGGAAACAAGTGTTGACAGAGAGACACTGAGTCTTCGTAGATGGAGTTGCAGGCCATGTGGAATTCATGAGAGTGGGTTAGGGTTTCTTCCACATGTTTTGAGGCCCATATCCCCATGACTAGAGGATGAGAGAGGAGAGAGTTAAAGCCTCTCTCTCTAGAAAAACGACAGAGTTTCTCTGTTTCTCTCTCTAAAGGACGAGGATGAGATAGTAGAGAATTAGAGCTTCTCTGTCGAGGAAGATGAGATAGTAGAGAATTAAGGGTTCCTCTCTCTACAGAGCATGAAAGGGTGTGTATCTCTCTCTACAGAGAATGAAAAGTTTGGTTTCTCTCTGTGACCATTTTCTCGCTATTCCTCCCGGCATGGTTGGAACTTCGCGCGAAGGAATATCGGGTTCCAGCCGTTGAAGTTTACATCAAACGGCTCGTACCCTTTGTCACTCGCGAATGAAAATTAATGGTTTGATTGTACCAGCGACTTACACATAAATCGAAAGAGATCGGGTGATGAGTTGGAAGAGATTCCAATTAAGGTGGGCTGACGATGGGTGGGTTATATCGATTAGGAAGATATTTATTAGGAGGTGCGAGTTAATTTGAAACAAAATTTACTAAAAAATGTAAATTAATTTAAATAAAAAATTTAAAAAAAATAAAAAAATATATAATTTAAAGTAGAGAAAAAATATAAGATGATTTGTGCCCTTATTGAGAATGACTTTTAATTTAGTAAAATGACAGATGTGAATTCATGTAGTTGATCTAAATTAATTGAATTTTTTTTTTTATGATGATTTGATGTAATCAAATGAAATCATTCAATATATTGAATAAAGATATTAAATTTTTTATTTATTTAAAATAAATTCTTTTTTATATTTTTTTATAAATAGTACATGTCGAGTGAAAGTTTCGTCGAAAGCTCGGGATAGGACTAAAAACTTTGATTTATGATGCTAATATAATAGTATTTATGATGCTATTGCAATAGTATACATGTTTGTGCTCTTCCACATCTATTATTATTTGTTTACGCAACATGCAGGTGAATAGTTTTTGGGTGAGGTTTTGTATAAGGTGTCAACAATATAATTTTATACTGTTGAAGTAAGGTGCCTCAAAATTATGCTGAAAATGCAGTTTCGATGCTGTAAAGCCTAGAGATGATATTAAAATTTATTATAGCCCCTAATTATAAAATTTAAAAATTCAAAAATGGTGATTATCAAGCAGATTTATACACTTGAAAATCTTAAAAATGGATGGTCCAGATAATGTATTAGAAGATGAACTATTTTTAGGATTAAAAATTATTATTTTTTCATATCTATAAAGAGCTTGAGATGATCGATTTGCGACATAGGAATAACTTTTTTCTAGTGGGCTTTTTAGGTGCACGTTCCTCGGATAGTACAAGTTTGACACCTTATATAAACTTTTTCCTTAGTTTTATTTTGAGCCCCCTCTTTTGGGTTGTGTACAATAAGGAATGTGCATGAACTTGTGACATATAATATTTGCTTCTGCAGTATAAGTATTGATTAGTTTTTTTATGCTTTATTTTGAGCCCCCACTTTTCGGTTGTCTACAATAACCAATGCGCATGAACTTATCATCTTTGGGGAACAAATTTGTATTAGAACAAGTTCATATAAGGTGTCACCCCTTTAGTACTCTTGAGGGGTACATTGTCTTGAAAATTTGGCAAAAATCCCCACAATCGTATGAATTTTATATGTAATTGCCCGAAAAACTTAACTTCAAAACTCTTGTGTTCTCAAAATTTCCCTGATAATTTCTAGACTTATGTACTAGCGCAATACAAATTTCAGGTCAGATGTCTTTTGATAAGTCGTGATATAAAGATCAGTAGGGTATGTCCATCTCAAAGATGTTATTCTTCTATATTGACTTGAACTAAAGATATCGTATTTGAATTTCGTATTTCTATGTACCCTCTCAGAATGTTGCTGTTGGTTTCTAGTTCTTATAAATAGTTGATTGCTCTAGATTCAATCAAAATTTGGAAAAGTATTTATTCAAATAAGTTGCTAAAAGGCTTTGATAATGATGATTTATTGAATCAGCTTCCATGGCAAATGGGGAGATGTTCAGGTTATGTTGTCATTTAAAGGCCTTATGAGAGCATATACGGAAAGCTACATATAGTTATTTGATAGCTCAAGTGCGAGCATGGTCCGGATGGACTGTATGACATGGTTCACATAGACTGTGTGGCATAGTTCGGATGGGCTGTGTGGCATCATTGATGCCATGCCTCACCTGATTTTTGACTGGCTAGGCTTGGGATGATGTCCAAATACCATAGCCTTAGGAATTTTTTCATAACTGATAAGAGTTTCATTGCGGGGTCATCCTTTGATGAGGTTGGGGTTATGCCCAGGGTGGTTAGCCAGGAGTTAGGGTATGACCCCTATGTGTGATGGTTTATTGGAGAGAACAAGGGCCAAATCCACATCCTTACCATCGTACTGTATGAACACTAGACAATCATTTGGGGAGTGGCCCTCTTGGAGAGAGTGTTTCATGTACATGTGACGACGAGATATCTTCCTGCAACACTAGATTGTATTGGAAGGACTCATTAGGTATTATGCTAAAATGGGACCTTGTCTTCAAGGAGGCATCTATAAGCGTCCCCTTTATTTATTGTTTGATTGTGATAGTTCAAGCATGGATCGTGGGAACTGTTCTATTAGTTTGAGAAGGTGGCAGTGAGATGCAATTTAACAATAGATGGAGTCCTCAATATATTTGTGTTATTCATAATTCTTCGGGTCTAATTCCCATCAAATTTATTTTAATATGTTTAATTATATTTTATTTGTATTGTAGATTATCAAAATGAAATTTTAGATATTTCTGGATACTTTATTTTAGTGAAAAAGGGAATTTGATTTTCTAGATTTATTTATTTCGAAGTTCAAAAACATAATTATTGATTTCTAAAAATTATTTTTACTAATCTAAATAATTTGAGGTTATGGGGGGCATTCTTGGTCATCAAAGAAAATGATCCCCCATTGGAAAAGCAAAAGAAAGATAGGAAGATGATGAAATTAGCCCCGAATCTGGGGAACTTGATGCTCATGAGAGGGTCTAATTTGTTTAGCATGCAAAAAGGGTTATGTTTCATTATATCAGTTCACAGATAAGTAATCAAAATCCTCTAATTTTTTTTCTCTTTCGAAAATATTCGTCAAGTGAAATTAAAGATGATCTAAAAATTTTCAGATCAAGAAAATCCCCTTTGAGTAGGTTATTTTGCCTGAGGGAATAAACGTAAATTTTGCTCCCTCGGGAGTACAAGACATGCGTATTTTAAGTATTCCTTGAATATTCTTTCATAAGTAAGCACATATCTACTACTATTTGAAAAAAAATACAAAATGAAAAAGAAATACTCATGCTCAATTCAAAAGACCTACCCTGTAGAAAGTAACTCCTTATGTAAAGTTATAAAGAAAGAAATTCCAGAATATTATTCAATAATAAATCAAATAACAGTTTTCAAGGCGCACAAATTAAAAATCACATGTAAAACTATAAAACAATGAGTCACATAATTTTCATTATTCTTCATCAACCTCCAGCCCCGGTATATATTCCAAGCTCACATCAAAAATTACTGGACTACTTGGAGCTACTCTTGGCCTTCCTGGAGCTGAGTTGAGGCCCTTTGGAAATGCCAACTACCAAAAAGATAAATTAGTAAATAACAGAAAAAGGAAGCTTAATAATATAAGAACAATTATATTAAACATTTTATAAATTATTGGGCTCAAATCACGTGAGGAGCATTTTCTTAAATCTTTAAAAAGAAGAAAAAAGGAAAAAAAAAAGAACAATAGAAACTTAGTATACATACCACCTTTTTTACGGTTATACAATAATTCTGCAATTCTAAATCCCAAATGAAATCAACCAAATTTTGCCATTTGACCAATGGTTAAGAGGTACCATGACATGGTACAGTTTCATTTTACCCATCAACATCAAGAAAAAAGATAAGCTTTTACTTTAGTTGAGACCTTCAGCAAGGTTCTAAGGTAATCAATAAAATAAAGATGGTCATAAGATTTGAAGTAAAGAAAGAAAATGAGAATCAAACTCCATAAGCAACCAGAAACCCATTAAGCATATCTCATCCAGGCTCATATGTACATTCAGAGATCAAGTTTGCCTGTCTAAGTACATGTATGGATCTTAGTTTATAGAATAATATCAGAAAGATCTTTTTTTTTGTGTTAGTGCTATATAAGAAGGAAATGATATCTTACGGATCCTGGAATATATAGACGGCGCTTTCCTCCAGTTTTCATGCCTAAAATGCCTTCATCAAGTCCTTTTATCACCTATACATGCATTGAAATAAGCAATTGATGGGGAAAAATCACCGGAAGTGCATTGCATAAAAAAAATAGTCATTAAACAAGTTAATGTAAGTTGCACTATGTTACATGAGAAAAACAAGAATATATCCACATGGTCTTTTATGCAAATTATACCACATTTTCCTAATGGCAAGGCTGGAGGCTTCATGGATTGGTGAGTATTATCATTACTACGAGAAACTGCTTAATGGATTGGGCACTGACAAACAAATGCAGCAATCAGCTAGTCTAGATAAGATAGGTTGCCAGATTAATTCCTATGATAGGAATGCATCACTACATTTTAAAGATGTTCTAGAGAGCTCAAAATCCATATCCTATAGGCTTTTGTATCTGATTTCCTAGTTTTTGGCTTGTCCGAAATGAGTTTATTTTCCTAGAAGATAGATTGACAAAGGCCGTTCCACTTCCTTACTTCCCTCTCTCCCTCCTGCTTCATAGAGGCTGCGCCCTCTAGAAGACTGCCTAAATAAAATTCCAAATCCTTCAGCTCACTCACCAAGAGCCCTTAATTTAGGCTATCTAGACATGGCAGTCTCTGGTCCGTGTCATCATAATAATCATCATCATCATCCTCTCTTTCTCTCTCTCTCACACATACACTCTCTCTCTCTCACACACACACACACTCTCTCTCTTCCTCTCTCTCTCTCTCTCTCACACACACACTCACAGATGTTTTCTTTCAAAATTGCAACAGATTCTGAAGTGAGAATTTGTCGGCCTCTTAATTACACCTGAATGGATAGAAATTTGTTACTAAAGAAACAACCAACATAAATGAGACACCAACAAGTACAAGTGAAGATCATTTTGCAAGGACATCAAGAACAGCAACTGGGATGCACCGTCTAGTTTCCCAATTGACACAGAATCCTCTTCCCCCTTCTGTTTCAGTTTCGACGAATTCCCAAGAGAATTACATGTATACATTTTCATGATAAAGGCAAAAAAACAATGATATGATCACAAAAGGTGTTTCAGTTTATTTAAAAATGACGCTAAAGTTGAGGATCACCTGACCAGAGCCAACTCGAAAGATGTAAGGCTGACCTTTCTCCAAAGAACTGAAATTTTAAATGAGATATTCAATTACATTCCAGAATCCTAGTCATCCTCAATCTTGCAAAACTGAATGCATTCCAAATAAATTCCTAATAAATAGTGAGAAAGTAATGTCGCTCTTAAAATTTTGGGCAAGAGGTATACCATAAGCAAATTCCTAACTGTACGGAAAGATT
Source organism: Amborella trichopoda (assembly GCF_054954075.1). Taxonomy (NCBI): domain Eukaryota; kingdom Viridiplantae; phylum Streptophyta; class Magnoliopsida; order Amborellales; family Amborellaceae; genus Amborella; species Amborella trichopoda. Next base: position 50,407,972 of record NC_142341.1, on the reverse strand, counting down.
TGAATTGTGCAAGTATAAGTCCTATCAATAACTTAAAAGGAAAACCCCCTATCAATGACAAAGAAATCAGTAGAGGACAAAACTTTCTTTTTGTCTATCAGGGTTGTTTTTGGCTGTTCACCCTCTTCTGGTTTTACATCTTTCTACAACCCCTGTTTTTGTCTTTTTTGTACATCGTTGTAAAGGGCGTTATAAGACCCTCATTTTTGTACAGGACCTCTTCATTGAGGATACCTCATTTTTTGCCGAGAGGCCCGGCTTGTGGGCACTCTCATTGGATGTATTCTGTCTCTTTTTTAATACAAAATGCACTTCATAAAAAAAAAAAAACACTACTGCCATCAACTATACATAGGGAATCTATACACCCAATATACATATATTAATTTCCATTTCTTTAGTTGTCGTCTTTCTTCTAGCCTCTGTTATATCGATTAAGAAAAACATTTATCATATAAGGAAGCTTTGAAATATGACTATAGGAAAGAAAAGAAAAACATGCAAGAAAATAGAAGTCCTGATCTTTGGAGTGTTGAGCAAAGAACAACAATAAAAAATAAAAAAAAGACAAATGTAAGCATTGAAACAGAATCACACATGGGGTAGCAATTGTGGTTTACAAGGCATCCACTGAATGTAAGTAAATTTATTGTTCATCAGCTTTGTGAGGGGCAAACAAACCATGTGACAAGATAGCAACTATAGGTCCCGAGAGAGAAGGCCCTATGTATAAGCTACAAGTCTTTGGAGTGTTCAGAGGTCAATGATTGTTTTCTTGTTGGCCTCTTACTGTAATCATTAATTGACCATGAAATTCATGGTACATTTTAAATTTAAGCATATGAATACATGTTATGAGATGCCACGTACCTATCAAATATCTGTCCCGAGGAAACCATTGCAACATAATTTGCTGCCACCTGAAACAAGAAAAAATGTATTAAAAAAAAATCCAGTCCCATCAATAGATATTCATATGAATATTAACAAAAGCATTAAACAGAACAAGATCATAACTTTGACAGAAAAATCCATCAATATTTTCGCTTCGATAAAGCACAAAAAAAAAAGAATAAAAACATCATATCTTTACAAGTAATTTCAAAAGGAATAAAATTTCAAAATGAAAATTTATTTACATGTTAGTGTCTCATAAATAAGCATAAATTCATCAGTATCAATTACTATCACACTAGATATAACAAGGTCAGTTAAGATAACATGTAAATTTTGATGGAAACTCATTGCTTCCTTTATAGGTTAAAATATTTTTCACCATGTCAGAATATTCAGAAGTACGATACTCCTAGTTTTGTGCCTATTAAAAAAATATGGTAAGAAATACCAGATAAATGGGAGACATGATCAAGAATAAAGGTTACAAATATCAGTGTCTGCGCCTGGCAAATATGAAACACCAGTAAAAATTATATTGATAAGCGGTACATGAAACAGAAATGAGGACTTAAAAGAATCAGGCCATAATAAGAAACTCAAGAGAATAAAAGATACAAGTAGAAGGGCAATATTTTTTATACAGACTACCATTTACATGTTATGATGCTTACATAAGAAATCCCACTATTGTCCACTAACTGATGTCCAAAATATATCACGATGGAATTGATATGTACAAAAATTGTACCTAAAGAGTGATGAAGGCCTGATGCTTGATTGCTTATTGTCGGTTAGAATAGACAGTGCCATCTCTGATGCTAGAAGGTTCATCTAAATTAATGAATACTGCGCTAGTAGAAGTCACTTATTATAGCTTTCGACAAAGTTATTGAAGAGTAACATGTAGATACAAAGATCCATGAGAGAGACTTCAACCGTTATTTAATCTTCTGGGAGTACCTATCATTTTATTTAATTATGAAATAAGTATAACTTACCTGAAAACCAACAGGTGGATTTGGCCCATTCCCAATCTTAATATCCTTATACTGCAATCCAGACTCGGTAGTTACCATGGGCACCTTTTTGGACAAAAAAAGACAAATCAGAAACTTATTATAGAAAAGCATAGAAAAATTTAAAACAAAATAGCAAAAAAGAGGTTGTCTAAGAGACATTTGAAATGTGCATGCAAATATGGAAATGAAACTACAACTAAAGACAGAAATGAAGACCTTAGGCTCAACTCAAATTCCAACACGCAGCAAATGCTATATCTTAGGGATACAACTAAACCTCAATCACAATATAACATAATTATTCTAGAGTAAGTTAAGTAATGGATTTTCACCCTCCAATTGTAGAACCTATCATGTTTATTGGGGCATTTTGGTTGGGCTTTTGTAAAGGTAACTTCATAAGTTAGCCTTACTAACTTATAGTGACTCTTAGAAGTTCTGCTTTTTTGTTTTTCCTTGACACATATACTATGCAAGGGAGGAAAGATTTTGAACTGTTGCACTTCTCGTGAACGGTATGAAACCCATGTAACTGCTCTTTTCCACGTGTTAAATAAATTGCATAAAAAATGAGATAAAAATTCAGACACACCCTTAGTGTTTATCATCATCATCATTAGAACCTTTTCCCAAGTATTTGGGGTTGGCTACACGAACTATTTCGCTCTATCAAGGGCCATACCGTCAGTTAGGCCATAAGTCCCCATATTTCTAACCCTCACTATACCCGGGTTCTAACACAGCACATTGTTGATGAAAAGTTTTGGCAAAGTTTTACATTAGCTGCCTACTTAAGACAACCCACCTCCTTTTACCCAAGCTTGGAACGGGTCAATGGAAAGTTTAAGGTCCTCACCCTTCTTAGACCAACATTTAGCCTCAGTGTTTCTAAGATAAATTTAATAACATGTCAAGTTAATTAAAAAAGGTGTTGTTTTTGACAATTTTTCTCATTTCATTAAGTTTCTAAATAATGCTTAGAGTGAGTTTTTGAGCTCTGGGGAGATACGCATATGGTATCGTAGCATGAGCCAAGCTATATATACAATTACATTGAGCACCATAATAGGGCATTTGAAGTGTCTCTTGTCAGTATTCAAGATAATCGATGACATTTCTTTGAACAATTGTTAAAAAACCCAGGCGAGTCAACTCGGAATCGACCGAGTAACTCGGCTTCAACACCCATTGAGACGAGTTGTACTGGCAAACTTAGAATTACTATAAAGGTCTTAAAAAAATAATTTTGTTTTACTAAATGACTAATAAATGATGCAAAAATAGGTTTCTAATACTGTTTATGTTTCTAATGATTATTTGTGAATTTTTCTTATAATATGCTCTATTTTTCTAATTTTCCCTTTTTTGGATTTTTCTGAATTGTTTCAAGCTATAAATCAATTTTTTCAATAATCCCTCTTCCATATATAATTTTCTATTCTTTGTATACTTTTAATGTGCTATATTTACTTCTTTAGCTTTTTACTTTCTTTTTTTTTTTTTTTTTTTTTTTTTTTCTTTCTTTTTGGCAATTTTGAGCCCTTATAGGGCACGCATACAACTCAGTCAAGTTACTTAGCTCGGGCAGGGGCCGAGTCCCGAGCCCGAGCCAAGTTTCTATGCATTGCTTTGAGCGCCATGCCATTTTTTTAGTTGTTTATTAGTAAGCATGTAAAAGAGTCTCACACCCCTCGCATATATCAGAAGAAACCATCTAATAATAAGATATAATGAATCCTTTTAATATTTGAGACAGAATTACAGGAAAAAAGTTATGGCATCTCACCATACATTTTCAAGCTCCTTTTCACACGCTTCGTCGCAAAGTCTGGGCTTTTGTTCTGGAGGCAAAGCAGCATTGGCGCCAAGTGTGTCTAAGGGCTCAAGTGGAAGACCGGACATTGCGACAAACAACTTGATTGCACTTCTTCGGTTGACCAAAATGGAGTTCTTTCTATCCTCATCAATTCTTATGGTTTTATGTGCAGGCTCTATGGTTGAGCATTGCATTTCCATTGTTTGGTTAGCAATGTTTCTAGATTGCATAGGGTGATCAATTGATGGTCTTTTTGTACAGCAATGACCTAGAGAAAAAGTCAGTTATATTGATAATGTCAACGGCAAGTTCATCTAGACAATGAATAACACCAGAAAACCAATTAAAAAATAATAATCAAAAGGACAAAAAAAAGAAGAATACTAGAAAAACATTGTCATTTTATTTTCAGATTTCCATAACAATAAGCAGAAGCTGTACATTTTCTCTTTACAGGGGTAAAATAAGTTTATAACTAAAAAGCAAAATATCTTTATGGGAGAAACTAGAATTCAAAGATTTTACAACAACTAAATGGCTTAAACTCAGATAGCAAGAGAGAGAATACAAACTTATTGAATATAAGTTCTTTTGCAATGCATTAACCCAGAACCTTTCTTGATAAACTTAAATGAGGATTCTTGCATTTGTTAACCCAATCTCCTAGAACAATGCAATATTCCAGAAAAATCTATGCCAGCAAATTTTAACAATTAAACAATACATTATTACAATGACCCACTTTTTGCTTTGGCCCAAATCACAATTTCCAACATGTATTAATTTCACAAAACCTCAAAATTTCCCAGGCCCAATCTTTCGTTGCTCAAACCCCACATGGAAATTTCTATAGAATCAGGAGAGAGAGAGAGAGAGAGAGAGAGAGAGTTGGGGGTGACACAATTCGAGAATAGCTTAGAGAGAGAGAGTATTCACCTAATGGAAAAAGAAGAGATGCAGCCATTGCTTCACTCTCTACGTGCTGCTTTGTTTTCTCTAAACTGAGAAACTGTGTTTGTGTGTGTCTCGGATAAACGTTTGTGATCGATAGCAATAGATTTGGATAATGGTGACTTGGCGAGGGGTATTTTGGTAATAATTTATTATTGGAAAAAGTTTATATAAGGATACAACCTTTTAATGTAGAACTACGGATGCTTCTCAAAAATCCACCGGAAATAGTAGTTTTAGTGTTGAAAACCCCTTTGATTAATCATCTAGACATCGAGATGTATGAGTATAAAAAATAAAAAAGATTTTAAGTCTAAAAAATAGTGCATTTTACAACATATTATCTACACCATCTATTTTCAAAATTTTCAAATGTTTATAGATCTACTTGATTTTAACCATTTTTGAATTTTAAAATTTTATAATTAGATATAAAAATAGATTTTAAGATAATCCTAAGAACATTTTACATCAAAATTATATACCATGATAAAATTTAAAGGTGCACCTTACCTCTACAACTACGGATGCATCCGTATGCCAACTACACCCTTTATTATCTGCCATAAACATCGCCCAGTGGTGTATGGGGCACCAGCAACACATCCACCCTTCCCTTGAGATGATGGACAATGGAGATAACCTTAGTCGTGAGGGACTACAAATGAGAGAAATAGACTTAGGTAGGTTGATTATATGTAGTGTAGACCAAGTACAACACTTGTTAGGGGATGCAAGTTAGTTCAAGTAAATGATTCGAAAGCACGAGTAATAGGCCCTAAGGGATATAGTTGGAAGTAGTAATAAAGATATGAGGACCTAAAACCTTATTGAAGATATGATCTTTAATAGAGCAAAATGATGGACCACGATACATGCAGATGACCCCAAATATGTGAGAAAATGTTATAATAATGATAGTGGATGGTGGTTGCCCTAGTGGCGTACCATGTACCATACAGAATTGGTGTATGGTATGCTTTTTTTTTTTGGGTATTTCAATAGAGTTGATGAGTCCCTACATGTTTTTTAAATCATTAGTGGTTTTAAAGGCGTTAGGTGATAATGAAAACCTAGACTTTAGCTGGGGCATAAGTAGTTCTACCATCATGACCCCAGCCCCATTCTCAAATTCGTGTTGAAATTGATTATCAAATTTGTCATAACTGAAGATATAGCTCTTAATAGAGCAGAATGGCGGAACATGATTCATACAGGTGAATTCAAATAATTGGGATAAAGTTCGGAAGACAATGATGATATATAGTGAGACCAATACTTTTAATAAACAAATGTCATGAGCACCCCACTCTATGAGATTTAAAATCAGATAGGGCTATGTCGCTTTTTAACAATCGTCGGCAGAAAATGTTTTAGAGTATTATCATATACCCCCTAAAAATCTCTACATGAACAATACTTCCTATTTTTTGTCATTTCCAAATTTCTCTATAAACTTCATTGGATTAAGCTCAAATTTTTAGCGTACGTACTTTTGAATTTCACGCACTAAATATAAAATTAATATAATTCAATAAAAATATAATACTTAAAAAGAAAGTATACGATAAGACCATTTATTTTTGGCACTTGGAGGTCACATCCACCTCTGGTCTTTAAATGTAAATTTGAGTGGCTGAAGGTTTTCATTGACTAAGCTCCAAGTCCAAAGGAAATTTTCTTAAGCTCCAAGTCCCAAGTTGTCGGATTCTACTTCTAATGGTTAGAAGTGATTGTGACTTTCTTGTACGGTAGATAAATGATCTTTGATAATGGGGTTGGGGTTGGGGTTGTGGTGGTAACATCACATGTGCCCCAGCTAAGGTCTAGGCTTCCATTCTCACCTAAAACCTTAAAAACCACTAACGATTTCAAAAACAGGTAGAGGCTCGTCATCCCTACTGAATTACCTAAAAAAAAAAAAATGATCTAATAACTTATAATCCTCCAAAGTAATCTACAAGACATGTAATTATATAGTTTAGTCCCTTTAATCCTAATTTTGTTTTCATTTCATTTCTTTGTTATAATTTAACTATTTTTTTTCGCTTTTTATTTATAGAAATAATATCAACTCTAATACTCTGTTTCAATTATACGAAATTTTATGTTGTCGAAGTAGGCATTGATCTGGCCTTAAACTTCAATGTTTTTCTTTTCAAATTGAAAGTGATTTCTCATTGTTCGTAAATGCTATTCAATGGTGCTGTAGGATTCCATGGTACTTCACAGGGTAGCAGCCAACTGCCTTCACAAACTTTCAGACCGTAGGTGAGAGTGTTTTCCATATTTACTCTGAGGCCAACATAGTTGCAAATACACTTTTCAAGAAGGAGATAGCTCTTCGTGCTGTTACAATTTGGCGTGCTAGACTACCGGATTTCATTTCTTTATCTTTAACTCATGATTTGGCTCAAGTACCTTGTAATAGAACAGTAACACTATGATATGCATCTTCTCTATTTTTAGTTAATGAAAAATAGGTAGGGGGACCTTCTCCCCCATTGACTTACCCAAAACAAAACAAAAAAAACCTTGAATTTTTTGACATTATTTTCTAGGACTTCGGAATGAATTTAGGTCCAATCAAATGTTAAATAAGTGGAGTCTCTAACATATTATCAAATTATTTATTCTTTGATAGGAAAAAAAAATATATAAGGTTGATAACTTAAAATGTAGAACTAAGGTACACCTCTAAAATCCTTTGAAAAAGCTTGTTTTGATGTTAGAAAGGTATCTCATTGATCATATTGATATTAAGATGTACAGATATGGGAAAAAAATGGAGATTTCAAGTCTTAAAAATAATACATCTTGCAACACATAATTTAGACCATCTACTCTCAAGATTTTCACACGTTTATAGATCTACTTGATTTGAATTATTTTTGAAGTTTAAAATTTTATAATTAAAGATAAACATAGATTCTTGCACCATCCTGAGAATTTTCGAAATCAAAATTGCATCTCATGACAAATTTTGGAGGTGCACCTTAATTTGATTGTTTAAGGTTGCAACCTTAAGCAAACCACACTCTTTTTTTTTGATATCTCTCACATTTCTTCCTGCAATACAAGCGTAATCCAATCCATAGGTGACTTTGATGGGAGACTCTAGGTAGTTTGATGGATTTGAGAGACACAGAGAGTGATCAAAGACTTGGATTAAATGGTGCGACATGTATACATACACCTCGCTTTTATAATCTACTATAGGCCATGATAAGCTCTGCTTTTTTCTTTTCTTTTTTTTTCAAGCAAAAAGGCAAGAAAAAAACACCAATTTCGTGAAGTCTTACATTTTGAGAGTGTGTCATGTGTTTTAATTTTATTTTATTTTCTACACATTGGATTAAACTAAAATTTGTTCTTGACCATTGGATGTGAAATTAGATGGCTGCATTTATTCAATTGATCAAGCTCAAAGTTCAAAAGAAATTTTTTTGAACTTTGTGGCATACCCAAACTATCAAATTTCACATCTGATGGTTATAAATAATCGTGACCTCCTTGTACCAAAGGTAAATGGTCTCATTGTATATAATCCCATTTTAAAATGGGATTGTATTGGGTATACCACAAAGTTCAAGAAAATTTATTTTGAACTTTGAGCTTGGTCAATGAAATAAATGTAGCCTCACAATTTCACATGCAATGGCCAAGATTAATTGTAACCACTTTAAACCAAAGGTAAATCATCTCATTATATACTTTCCCTTTTAAAATATAGTCAAAATACCCTTTAAAAGTTTTGAAATTTATGGGGGTATTTTGGTTATATTTATTAAATTTAATTATATATTTAAATATCTTTTAAACATGTATTATGTTGAGAATTAGTTGCTCAAATTTGAACTAAATCGGATATATAAGGAAAGAATAAAAGTTCAAATATACTATTCACTATAAAAAGTAGGACTTAAGTATAAAACATAACACATATATGGGACTATTTTTAAAATTTCAAAAATAAAATGGGTTTAGTTTTTGTTAATTTCCCTTTTTCAAAATTTCAATTCCTATATGCAATTTAAAGTGAGATTTAAAAGATGCCATAATCTCTCCAATGCAATATGTATTTACTTTCAATGAGATATACATATGAAATATTCTCATTAGATTGTGCACCATACATATGCTTTAATGCTGGATGGGCAAATTAGGTTAATCTTCTAGTTATGATGATATTTCAAATGGATGCAGTTTTTATAAGGCCTAGGCTTTATGAAAACAAAGTAAAGCCTCTCTTCGAATCCACATTTGAGAAGCAGTTGGGGCATAAATAAATATCCATGATGACTCTAAAATCAGTTTCCAACACCGACAAAAAATTTTGAAGCTTGAAATATGGTATATATCTTGTCCATCAGTGAGCACTTCTTTTTTAGGGTGAAATGGATGGTCCAGATAATTTGTTTTTTTTTTTTTTTTACAACCATGACAGTTAAGGAGGAGATGATCGATTTCAAGGTTTTCCAAAGACCTTTACTTATTTTAACAGGCATTCAGCCCTGTCAAAACATTTTCCGCATCTATTATCAGACGTTTCCCTAGACAGCTTAATTTTTCTATTTATGATAACTTTTACCATTGTTGGTATCTAAGCATACCAATGTAAACTGTACTATGCTTGAGGACGCGAATTGTTTCAAATTGATGACTAAAGTGGCTTGTAACATGTCAAAGTGGTTTTGGAATATTGTTTTTGGTTGGACAGGCAGGTGATTCTAGTGTGATATGTGATAAGAACCACTATATTTGTTGCGCATAAATACCCATCGAACTTAGCTTTTGTTTAACTAAATATATCATTTCATGCTATGTGACAAAATATAGTTGAGATATCAAACAAGACCTCAAATTTAAACCTTTCACTCTAGCTATAATAAAAAATGGCAAAAAGTAATTACGGTTAGTGTTTGGCAATTCGGCTTGTCTTACCGAATTTCATTACTTCCTTACTATTCAAACCGAATTTCATAACTTCTTTACTATTCAAGCCAAATTTCGTAAATTCTTTACTATTGTCTCATATCACTCTATTGTTCTTTACTATTCTCTCATATCTCTCTATTGTTCTTATTCAAGCCGAATTTCTTAACTTCTTTACTATTATCTCATATCATGTTCTTTACTATTCTTTCATATCACTCTATTGTTCTTATCAAGGTCAATAATGTCATGGTTTCTTATCCATATCTAAAATGATAGTTCCTTCTCACCTTATTTTCTGCACATTTAAGTCGAATTTCGTAACATCTTTACTATTTTCTCATATCACTCTATTGTTCTTTACTATTCTCTCATATCATTCTATTGTTCTTATCAAGTTCAATAATGTCATGGCTTCTTATCCATTTTTTAAATGATATTTTCTTCTCACGTTCTTTGCTGCACTAAGGATGGGCTTATTTCTTGCACTAAGGATTATGGAGTAGCTCTTACTTCTTTTTTCTCCATCAAATTTCATCCATCAAAATCCTTAAGTATTTTTCAACAAAATGAACAAACTCATTGCCAATATTTGAGTAGCTACTGCTTTTTCCCTCTACCAAGTTTCATCCATCAAAATCCTCAAAGCATTTTTCTGCAAGACTAAGAAACTCATTGCTAATAAGGAACAAACTCATGGCCAAAACTCGTGATAGAGTAATAACTAAATGGATAGCAATGATCAACTATTTTTCGGCAAGAGGAACAAACTCATTGCCAAAATTCGTCATAGAGTATTAGCCACATGGATTACAATGTTTGGAGTTGAAAGAAGATACTATGGAGTTTTAAAACATTCATATCTCTTTCTTTCTCTTAGAGGATTCCTTATAACAGAGTTCTAATCATCTTCAATAGTATTGAGGACACCAAGAGCATTTAAATAGAGATTTCAGGATACGACGAGTGTTTAAATAGAAATTACACGAACTGGGTTTGCTAAAAACATCTCTTATTAACTTTATTATGAGATGATTAATACTAAAAGTTGGGAAATTTATCAAATTTTACTAAACAGATAATCTATTTGACTTTTTACTTCTTCTTTTTCTCATTTAATTTCAACACATCATGAGTTGTAACAGTTGAAAATTAATAAAAATTTAAGTAATTAATAATATATATATATATATATATATATATATAGAGAGAGAGAGAGAGAGAGAGAGAGAGATAAATTTCTCTTTTTATTTTGTTTAAAAAGTTGGTGCATGTTCCTCTAATTGACACTCAAGCACTACCATTTTTCTTTGTACGTTATGACCCATAATGATCCCAAATGATATTTTAGGGGTTACTTTTTTTTATTTTATTTCACTCAGATAATTTCTCAAAAAAAATTGAAAAGAATGAAAAATAATCATAGGCAATTCAATAGTTTGGTCCCCCAAGAAGCCCTAACCTAATGATGAAAGTACCCCGTAATTGTTTGAGAGATAGAAAGCTCTTCCAACAATTTGAGTATCTTTAATACGAAGTTCAGAGAGAGAAAGCTCTTTGTGCACAATTTGAGTCTCTGGGGCGTGGCGTGTTTAATTTCTGATGTCGTTTTAGAAATTGCATTTCTCATGGAAGTCGATACCCCAAATTTCATGATCTCCCATGGAACTTCCGATATCCACCTCCATATCCACTTTAATGTAAAAACACTAAAATGTCCTCGACTCTGTTATCAAACAGAGAAACACTATAGTACTAGAAGATGTGATTTCCAGACCCGCGACTTTCAAAAATCAAACATAACCCTAGTGCCAAGTTTAGACTTCAGATGGAGAAAGCTCTTACATGCACAATTTGAGTCTCTTAGTGCTAAGTTTAGAGAAAGAAAGCTCTATGCCCACAATTTGAGTCTCTTGGTACCAAGTTCAGAGAACGAAAGCTCACCCAATCCCGGTCTGGGTCTTAAAATTTCACCTTTCGGATAGGGCATGGATCCAAATTTTGGATCCGAATACTATTTGGGTCTAGGTTCAGGCGCGATCAAGTTTTGGTAATATTTTTCAAGTCCCAATTTATGAAATATATTTAAATATTGTTAACTACATGGATATTTTAATTTTTCGGTCCCGTCCCACACTATATTTTCGGGTTCGGGTCCATTCACGGACCGAGTGATGCGGTGGTGATGTATTGCTAGAGTTAATCGGGGGAGAAAAACAGAATTGGAGGCCTGGTTTTAAGAGAGAAAAAGGAGGTTGGGAGTGGATTTTGTAAGATAAAAGGCAAAGATGGAAGGAGTTCATTCTAAAACAAACACAGAAAAACAGAGATGATTAAAGAGAAAATTTTTGAGCTTCAAAGATTTTAACAAACCGCAAAGAAACATACATAAACACTAAAGAAGTATGCATTCATCAACTATCACATACAGTCCCAAAAAAGTTACAAAAGCTAAAACCCATTATATCCCCTTAAACCAAACCCTATATCGCCATTAAACTTACAAGAAACCACCACCAAATCCCCATCAAATCTGAGCCCCTGCTGCTTTAGCAACAAAGGGCAAAGCAGGCGTCCTCCCAATAACACAGTACCCAACACAATAAGCAAAGCAAGACACGAGGAGCATGAAGATGAAATTGTGACCTAAAATCACAAGTCGGAACCCTAATCCAGAGCTAGGGCTGAAAATTCTCTCCAAGAGCAAAGGAACAACCAGAAGGACATCCAAGAACAAAGCCTGCATGGCATTGAACCTCACATACCTGCTAAAATTAGGGTTTCTGACCACTGCGAGATACAGAGCGAAGAAGGCCACGAAACTTGCATAGGGCACTGATCTGTAAGCTGAGATCAATGGAAACAGCGGCTCGAAAACCAATTCGAGCTTTGGAAATCTCATGAAGATGTAGCGGCCGTAATGCAAACCATTGAAGAAGGGAAGGAGGTAACTGGTTGCTGAGATGAGCCTCTCGATTGCAGGAACCGTACCATAGGACATGGATATAGTGGTTTTAGGGTTCTTTCTTGGTTTTGAACGCCATGAGAGGGAAAATGGAGGGGTTTTTAGAGAGAGAAGGGAAGAGTTTCTTGAGGGAGTGGGATGAGAGAGAGAAGGGAGGTAGGGCTTTGAGGGGAGGGGATTGAAGCGGACGAGTGAGATCATTTCTGCTGTGCTGCGAGAGAGAGACTGGAAATGGATTGCTATATACTGGAATTTGGCGAGTATAAAATTGGAAGTTTTTCAAGTAAATGCCAAAAACATTCTCATGCTTAGTTTTTGAGATGGGAAAAGTTTATATTGGGATGGAACCGTATAATGTACAACTACGGATGCACCTAAAAAATCCATCGGTTATATGTTGAAAAACCTTTTGATCGATCATCTCGACATCGACCTGTATAGCCATAAAAAATAAAAAAATTTTAAGTTTGAAAAATAGTACATTCTACAACATATTATCTACACTGTTCATTTTCAAGATTTTGATATGTTTATAGATCTACTTGATTTTAACCATTCTTTAAATTTAAAATTTTATAATTAGATATAAAAATCGATTTTGAGATAATCCTAATAATATTTTACATCAAAATTATATACCATGATAAAATTTGACGGTGCACCTTACCTCTATAGCTACGGATGCATCCGCATGCCAATTGTACTCTTTTGAGAAATGTTATGTCTCTATTGGAACTATTTTCGGTATTATGAGATGCTCCAATTTTTCTCAAAATTGACATGGAGATCCCTCTTTTTTATTTTTTTAGTTTTGCCTCGAGTTGGATGTTTTCAACATCAAACTAATTTTATAGTTTATTTTTGCTTTCTTAAATTATAAGTTTATTTGAGAGCTTATAGGTCAATTAGGGGTCAATATAATATTTGAAACATTGAACAACCTTACAGTTGGGGTTGATCGATGTCCCGAACATTAGACAACCCCGTTATAGGCCTTTCCCCTATTTTGAGCCGATCTGATGTTCTAAACATCAAACGGATGCATTGTTCTTGTTATTCAATTTAGTAGTGATCTGTTCTTTGAAATATCGGACTACTTTATCTTTTTTTTAGCGTTGTTTGTCCGATATTTGAGATATTGAAGTGGCTTTTAGGCTTTTGAGATATCATATGCACGATTCGGTAATGGAATTGGGCACCAACTAAAGGGAACGATGGATTACGGACCAAAGTAATTGGAAGCCAATAGCTAACATTACATCAAAATGCACTTGTTGCATTTTTGTACAACCAAAATAAATGGCATAACGAGAACAATGTGCTGGTCCGATGATTGAAATATCAACTGAACCAAAACAGAGCAAGAGGCCGCTTTCTAATGTTTAGGATATCAAACAATCAAACTTGACACCAACTCCTGATTGACTTCTAAGCTATTGGACAACCCTAAATTCACCAACCCCTAATTAACCTCTAAACTCTAGGACAGCCCTAAATTCAATAAAATAAAATAAATGAGAAATATGTATGACGTTTCAACATCCGGTAGAAAAAATAAAAACTGGAAAAACGTGGGACCTTTTTGTAAATTTTTTAAAAAATAGAGCATTCTGTAATACCATAGACATTTTATGATGCAAACATACTTTTTCTTTTTTATTTTTTTGAGAAAATTATCAAAATAAGGGACGAGCTACTTAACATTTGGGGAATTATCATTATGGATTCATTTGAAAATGCACTTCCAACACCAAAACTCGTTGCGATGACTTGAAAACCAATTCTCGCCCCTGAATGAAATTTAAAGCTCCTGAAATGGTGCAAATTGACTTTGATGGGCATAATACATATTACAAGATGGAGTGCAGTTGGCATACGGATGCATATGTAGCAGTAGAGGTAAGTTGCACCTTCAAATTTTATCATGGTATATAATTTTGATGTAAAATGTTCTAAAGATTTTCTCAAAATCTATTTTTATATCTAATTATAAAATTTTAAATTTTAAAAATAGTTAAAATCAAGTAGATCTATAACCATATGAAAATCTTGAAAATGGACGGGTGTAGATAATATGTTGTAAAATGCATTATTTCTGAGACTGAAAATCTTTTTATTTTTTATGATCGTACATTTGGATGTCGAGATCATCAATCAAATGGTTTTTCAACATTAAAACTACCTTTTCCAATGGATTTTTTAGGTACACCATAAGGTTGCATCCTTATATAAACTTTTTCCTTACAATATAGACTATTTTTAGGCTTAATTTTTTTAGCACGTATCCATGATGGTTGAGGTTGGGATTAGCCAAACAAAAAATTTTCTTAAAAAAAATAAATTATAGGTTATTTATACTTTTTGGAGACAAACTCCAAAAACCAAACCTTTTTACCTCCAATGCATAAATTAACATATCTACAACTAAGCTGAAGCCCAAGAGACTGAATATAAATCTACCCTCAAATCTATATTTGATTTAAGCAAATTGTCAGTAAATATAAACACTTGAAAATCTGCTTACAAATTTGGTTTGTTATGACTTATGAGTAACAGTTGATATCTGAATCAATAGCACGATGGCATTTCCATGATACGTTTAGTAATGAAGCATGCTATTGCTTCCTCCTCCTAAATGAATTGTCAATTGGGTTTTGAACAAACTGTGCTTGTTTTGCACAACGAATGACAAATAAAGTATGAAAAACTACTAGAATGGTAGAGGATGATCTTTGTTTTTGAAATTCAAATATAGTAAATTTTTTTTATAAAATTGATATCTTGGGATAAGTATACTTGAAGATAAGAAGAACATAAAAATCTAGTTAACTTAGAAGAATTATGTGGATAGGGTTTTGCGGCGCTTCAATCTATAGAATGTCAAACCAATTTGCACCCTATTTTTTGTGAATATTAAGTTATCTTCAACACAATGTTCTAGTATTGAAGTAGACAAGACACAAATGTCTCGAGTAATGTATTCATCAGCAGCAGGGAGCCTCAGGTATGCTATAGTTAGTACAAGACTTAATATAGTACAAACAATAGAAGTTGTGAACGAATATATTGCAAATTTATTGTCGTGATCACTGGACTGCTGTGAAGTAGATCCTTGGATATTTGAAAGGAACTTGTAATGTTGGTACTTGTTGCAATAGGATGGACTTGAAAGTCACTTGTCACTATTATACAGATTTTGCATGTGATTTGGATTAAAGAATGTCGACTACTGGATTTGTTTTTTTTATTATGAGGTGATGTAGTTAGTTGGTTATCTAGGTTGCAGTCTATGATAGCTTTGTCTTCTACGGAGGTTAAATTGTATATCACTTATTTATGCATCTAACGAAGCAATTTAGATTAACATGTCACTTTATGAGTTTCTGAGTTGTGTAAGGGATACCAATTTATTATGATAATCAATGCCTTGTCTAGTTTTCATGACATGACCTATTAGTATTAGTATCACTTTATTTGTAATGTGATAGAAGATGGAAAAAATTTATTGTAAAAAACTCATAGGGATGGCAATCAAGTGGAATTGTTGACTAAACGTATTGGGAATGAGAAGTTCACTTGGTGTAGGACTTTCTTGGGAGCTGCAAAGGAAACGTAGTGTGCGCTAGCTGAGAAGAAAACATAGTGCGCTAACGCGCTTATAGGCGCAAATACAAGCAAAAAAACAGGTGCGCATTAGCACTGTGCTAGCCCCTGTTTCTTGCAAGAAAATAGATACGCGTTAGCGCCGTGCTAGACCTTGCTTCTTGCTTTTGAGTCAACGAAGACAAACAAGAAAATGAATGTGCTAACGCGCCGTACTAGCCCTTACTTCTTGGCTTTCAAGCCTATGCTTGCTGGTTTTTTGCTGCTGCCCAATCCCAATAGTGTTTACATGTGTAGCCAATAAGCAAAGCACTCTAGCAAGGTCTAACTATTGGCTGGGCTTTGACAATACTTGGCTAGAGTGCGAAAAGTGCTATCCAAGCCTGCACAGGGTGAACAATCATTTGTGATGGATGGACAAACAAGAGGGGCATGTCCTTCATTCATTTTTTAGTGGTTTGTCTTCGAGGTGCATGTGGTTACCTGATGATTAGTAGCTGAACCCATTATAGAACTTGAAAACCTTTGTATGTTTTATGCTTGCATAGTAGTTTTATGATTAGTGGAAGAGAGTTTTGTTGTCTCATAAACGTAGGCCATCTGTGGAGCAACATAAATCTTGATATTATTATTTTTTAAATTTTTTACACTATTTTTTTCTTTATTTATTTTAAACATTGGTTTTTATCCTCTACATTCGTAAAGCCCCAACATTGTAAAAAGCTCATCCATGAACAAATTATCCATATAGGGAAGCTTAGTTATTTAATTTTGAGAATAATGCGGATTTCGACCGACTATTTGTAACTAATTAAAAATAAAGGCATTAAATAGTTCTCAGTACATTTTGATAAATTTTCCTCTCATTTAAATCTTAATTTAAATGATAATACTATAGAATCATTGCCATAATGTTTGTGTGTTATTGCAAAAAGATATGCAAGTCCTGTAGGAGCATGCTGTTCATTTGCTCCCTTGGGTAAGTCTCAAGTAAAAAGTATTTACGGAGCATCAAATGTAACCTATTGAGTGCAGCAATCGACTTCAAATGAAAAAAAGGAAATACAGTTAAATTGGCTTGAAAAAAAAAAGAAAAAGGAAAATATCTCTTTATACTTTATTTTTAACTTCCATACCTCATGAGACTCAATAATTAAACATATTTCCATATCTTATGAGAGTCAATAATTAAACATATTATTTGTAAGTAAAAGTCTCTAATTCTTCTATCTTACAAGACCTGATCTTTTTGATCAAAACAAACACTAAAATAACATCATATTCAAACTCTATCTCTCTCTCTTTAAAACTCTATTTCTCTCTTCGTTTCTCAGTGAGTTTACTAGCCAAATAGTTTAGCTTGAGCTCGAACACGAGTACACCTTCTTATATACATGAGAGAGGTGAAGATTGGGTTTTAGAGAGAGATGGAGTTTGAGTTTTAGATAGAGATGGAGTTTGAGTTTTAAAGAGAAAAATAGAGTGTTGAGAGAGAGATAAAGTTTGGGTTTTAGAGAGAAATAGAGTTTTGCCAAAGAGAGAGATGGAGTTTTAGAGAGAGATATATAAAGTCATTTTATAGGTTGTTGAAGTAAATACTACATGGTCAAAAGAATTCAAGGGGTTGGAAGATAGAAAAGATAGATGTCATTTTGCTTATAAATAATATTTTTAATTCATAAACTTAATAAGATATAAAAATTAAAAATAAAAGATAACAAGATATTTTTTTTTAAAAAAAAAATCCAATTTCAGGGGCCAAGTTCGGAGAACATGAAAATTAGTTTTTATCCAAAAATAATCATATAATAATTCTGATCCAAAAGAAGAATACGAAGCCGAGGGAGTTAATTACATTGTAATCCCGCTGGATCATGCTATACGCACTCTTTCTTGTTTGGAGCGTTCATGATCCTCCCGCAAAATGACCCACAAAGCTCAACGCACGAAGTTTTGAACCACACGATTTAGAGAGAGAGAGAGAGAGGACCGAGAGTGAGACTGAGAGTGGGGAGAACGGGTAGAGAGAGAAAGGGGAGAAGAGAGAGAGAGGGGGAGGGATACAGGAGACAGAAACCTCTCCCATCCAAGTCACGAAATCCATTCAATCTGATAATTCAATAACAAAACCCTAATTTTCTCTCTGGGAATTCTTACTGCTGGTTTAGCGAGGTTTGGGATTGAGAAACACCATGGCTGGAGCAGCTTCCGTCAAAGGAATGGTCTTCACATCGTCACCATCGCCATCATTGCATGCTTCTTCACATAGGCTTCTACATCCCGTTGTCAATGCCCTTTCTCTCTCAAAGAAGGGGGTTTCTCTCTCTAGCCATGTTTTGAAGAGACCCATCAAGACTAATTTCTTTAATGGAGGAGGTGTGCTAATTATTGCTTCATTTTTGTCTCAATCCTATATTCAAATTTGTTATTGTTCCTTCCAAATTCACTGGTTCCATTTAATTACTGTTTTCTTTGGCAATGACAGTCTGAAAATTACCGAAATTTGGGTGAATGGGCGAACGTCTATAGTTTGTTCTCCCCTTCTTCTTTTGTACATTATCTGGTTTCTTTCTTTATTTCATATGCAATGAGCAATAGTGTTTGAAGGTTTCAGCATGCTTGGTTCTTTTATTGTTTTGTCAAACAATTCATAGAGCATAGAGTGTTTTCTACTTCGTCATGTTATCATCTTTTCAATTTTTCATCTTCGAATTGTTGAAAATTTGCTGAAGTAAATGAGTTTCAGTTCTACTGGGAGTCCCAGTTAGTCTCGACTAAGTCGTACTGATTCATAGTGATGGAAGTTTCTTTTGGATATGGCAATTTTTTAGGATAGAGTGCCAGGATAGAGTGCCAGCCAATTGCTATTGAAGGGAGACTCTAATTCGAACTTGAAAATAAGTGAAACTTTTATCTTTTCAAATTTGAGGATGGTCCAGTGTCATAACTAATGTTACTGTCTCATATATTCAAAACAATTTGCAGGAACCTGAGCTCTGCTATGGCAGTTCAACTAATATCACTATCTCATATATTCAAAACAATTTGCAGTAACCTGAGCTCTGCTATGGCAGTTCATATCTCTTAAGTATATCTTAATATTATTTGATTACAGGATAGCATTTGTGTTAGTGGTAGTTGCATGTTTTAACTCTAAAACTTTCTCAATTGCTTTACTGATTAACATATATATCTGATGCTTCGCTGTGAAGGGATCATATCCTGTTTATATTTATCATGAATGTCAATGGGAAGTACTTGGGCTTTGTCATCTTTCTCAGAAACTACACAAAAGCTTTGGCAACCTTGTCTGGTGAAGGCAATAAGGATGGAAAAGTGGTATTTTCCCATTAATTAAAACACAATTGATATGTACCAAATTGTTCTTTTGAAATAAGTTGTTAGGATGCATTGTGGCAACTACAGACTTATGGAGCTAGAGATTAGTTTGCATGTCAATATTACTGGTCAATAACATGATTGCATCAAGGAAGATTGTTTCATGAGTCAGCGGGGGCAAGAGCCCGCTGACTTACAAACGTCCATCCTAAAGGTGGGCATTATCTGAAGTGTATCGTCCATAAATAAGGTATGGACGGTGCATAAAAAATTACTAAAAATTATATTTTTAATTTTTAAAGTTTATTTTCTTTTCATATTTATGATCATCTTGGCCTAGATGATAAATCTACAAAAAAAAAAAATTGAAAAAAAAAATGATCTAAAATGAATTTTTGTGGGGGTCCTCATATGTACATACGAGTTGGCCTACTCATAGAAGCCTCATCCTTACATCAAAGTCAGTGTATTAGAACTGTGTGTGAACAAGTTTCAGAGTATCGTTTATGAAATTTAGTTTTGTTGATGACTTTATAGCGGTTGCATACTTATGTACCTCATTACCTGTATTAATAGCTAGTGCCATGCATGTATATATGAAAAAACTTGTGGTCTGTCAAGGGTAGACAGTTATAGTGTCCACTGTAGCTCAAAAGCATAGCGAGAGGGATCCTTTGGACCCCAAATTTTGGGGATAAGCCCTAATCATCCTAGGGCCCCAGCCCCAAAAATAAAATTTGATGCACACCATAGAAGTGCCTCAAAAGTATTCTACCTCAACAAAGAACACTGACTGCCCATTTTTCTGACTATCAGATCGAGGTCAAGAGATTCCTCACAAGGCCTCGATCCGACACAATTATAGAATGCTTGACATGGAAGACCCACATTAACTGCATTCTTTTTCTCCAAGGAAAGTTATTTTATAGTTCTTTGTGGAAATCCTTTTCACAATCTCATTTACCCCAATAGATTGCGTGTAAAAATTTGGGTTTGAATGAATGTATCTAAGGCCCTCAAAATGTAGGGTGGACACCATACCCCCTCCTCCATACTTAAGCACCAGAAACCAGCACCTCAAACCCGACCTTTTTAC
Source organism: Amborella trichopoda (assembly GCF_054954075.1). Taxonomy (NCBI): domain Eukaryota; kingdom Viridiplantae; phylum Streptophyta; class Magnoliopsida; order Amborellales; family Amborellaceae; genus Amborella; species Amborella trichopoda. The sequence goes on along the minus strand of NC_142341.1, from coordinate 50,387,351 downwards.
TTTGGGACCAAAGACCCCCCCGCTATACAGCCAAATTGGGGGATTAACATATTTAGGATGGTTGTGGCCCTGTCTTCTCTCTCTCTATCCCTTTTTCTCTCTGTGTCCCCACCCTCTCTTCTCTACCTTCTGTAATTACAGAACAGTAGAACACAAAAAGTGGGTTTTGCTGGAAGTAATCATAACAAAAGCCCGAGATTCTACAGAAATTTACAGTGTAGAAAACATGGAATTCAAATGAAATCAAATTGATGAAAATTACCATTTCCCTACAAGAATTATAAAATAGGAAACTGGGAATTTAGAAGGAGCTGAAAGCAATGGATGATTGAATGAAATATTCAATCATGATTAGCAAAGAAACATTTATTTTAGAGCATGGTCTTAGAATCAAGGAAAATGGATTTACCTTAAGCTTATTTTCTGACTCATTGAGCCAAAAATTTGGGGGTGTAGATCAGGAGAAACCCTTTTCTATGTGCTTTGAATGGCTATGGTGTCCGTCATCCAAGACCAATACAACCAGCATGCACAATAATCAAAGTTCCAAAATTTTGGACCTGAAATTCGTATCTGAAATATCTGAGTGGTAAAAGGGCTTGCCTAAAGAGATGAAAATCAAAATTTTATGCGTTTCGGTCAGCCAATGAAGAAAAGACAAAAGAGGGTATACATTCCAGGTTAATCAATTTCCAAAGAGATCTCATATAAGATTGATCCAAGTTTGATATGTTGGTCAATTGTGACAAAATATCTCGACTTAAAACTGGGAGGGGCATCCTGTCCAGTCCACAGTGACCTTCGATATGTTGGTTGAAGGAGCCTCCGGTCCATCCTTTTATAGCGAAAAACACCTGGTTCCAATATGGATTTTGCTCCTTTGGTTAATAGGGAAGAACCCAATAATTGAAAAGCAGAAAGACTGCAAAAATCAGAGAAACCCATTGTCTCTGCTCTCGTTAATGGCAGAGAAAAGAATCGAACTATGCCAAGACTTAGGGAGTTTTAGAGAGAATTTGAAGATCTATAGAGGGTGGATCCATGAGTTTTAGAGAGAGTAGAGAGCTATAGAGAGAGATTTTGGGGAGAGGAGTGGGAGGTGGGGGTGAGATTTTGGACAAAGGGAGCTGAACTATGTGGAGATTTTAGGTGAGGGGAAGCTGAGATTTTGGGGGATGAGATAAGCAAAGGGTGAAATTGTAAATCTGACCATGTACGCCCTTTTTTTTTTTCCTTTTTTTTGGCAGCACTAGGCACACAGGGGTTTGGGAGGCTAGAATGTCCCCCCCCAAACCTTGTTCCCCGCTTTTCTGGGGGGGGGGGGCAGGGAATACTTTCTTGCCCTTGGCTGAGGGCCTTTTTCCACCCTTGGCCAAGTTGCATCCAGGCGCCCATCTTGAGGTGCTGCCTAGGCGGGCTCCTAGGAGCAAGACCACCTAGGGCATGTCTGGGCATTTGGAGTGGCTGCCCACCTAGGCGGAACTCTAGGCGAATTTTATTGCTATCGACAAAAAAGTGGGGATATATATATATATATAAAGAGAGAGAGAGAGAGAGAGAGAGAGAGAGAGAGAGAGAGAGAGAGAGAGAGAGAGAGAGAGAGAGAGAGAGAGAGAGAGAGAGAGAATTTGGTCTGACCTAAATTATTTTGGGGCACCCTTAGGGACATTTGTTTGGGCCTTAATTTTGTGCACACACTCTCTTGGATCTGATGATAAGATTGCAAAAAGATTTTGGTAAAAAATACTAGAAAATGGTTTTTTAGAGGAAAGAGAATACATTTAGTATGATTTCTAGGGTTGGGGACATGTCAGGCTAGCCCGGGTACTAGCACGGACTTGGGCCATATGAGGATAGCTTGAGCTTGGCCCATCCTGGACTGAGCTGAAAAGGCGTAGGTCCTATCTGGGCCGAACTGGGCCCTAATAGACCCAAAGCAAAAAAAAGAAAACAAAAAAAAAGGAAGGTAAAAAGTGTCCATTGCCACCCTATGGGTTATCCATTTTATGTGATCTAAAATGGGTGTTGGATCGCCCAAATTTTGTAGATTCCCATTCATCACCAGATAAACAATTAAAGGAAAAAAAAATTGGACGGTCTATGTTTACTATTAGGGTGGATTTATTAAGGAACCTTTAAGCTGCCTGTTTTTTTTGGGCTTGCACTAGGATGAGTGGTGCTTATCCATAAAATTTGAGGTCCAAAGGTTCCCCCTAGCTATGTTTTGAGCTAGGGTGGACAATGTAGTGGTCTTTTCTTAGGCAGACCAAATCATTTTTCCTATATATACATATTTTTGTGACCATTCTTACACATACATGCTCTTTACGTAGTGAATGTCCCAATGAAAAAATTGGAAAAAAAACCCCTGAAATGGTTTTTTGAAGAGAGTGAATATGGTGTATTGTCTGTTGTCCGCTTTTGTGCATGTTAGATCTACTCCTAGATGTGCTCAAAATCATTTTCTTTTTTTTATTGTTCATCTAGTGTTTTCAAGACTATCCCTAAAAAATGGCCCTAAAAGAATACACCTAATACTAGGGGTATTGGGGAGGGAGGTGAACTTGTACAATATTAGCCTATATATTAAATATGCGGAGTGAACATCATATTTATATATATATATCTAAATGTTTTGTAGTAATGTAATGAAACGCACTTACAAATACCATGTTAAGAGCGCTTGTTTGACCCTAATATTGAAACATACATTCGATTCGCTATGATAAACAATCTCAATAAAAGAATAGTTGAAAACAAATCCTAAAAGTTGCTTTTTCTAACTCAATGAACATGGGCCATCCATTTGATGGGATGATTATACCAATGCCCTATGAATGATACTTTTCTATCTCAAATTTGTAGATGGCATTATTGTAGTTTTGACCCTTTTTGGGGTGCATATCCAATTTTTTCTTTTTGGCATTGATTGTTGGGATGAAGAGAATTCAAGTGCAAAATTGGGATCATACAAATGCTGCAAGCTTGGTTTTTCCAAGGGAGGGGTTTTAGTGTCTTATAATGAAATGGTGACATGAAATCACTCGCCTATGCACACACATATTTGTTATCAATGCTCCAAAAAGATGCTTATAGTGTATTAGGAGGAAAGCCAGAAAAGGGTGTCCCCACCCCCAATTTGGTCGATTCCCCCACTTAAGTTTTGGGTGTCAGGTGCCATAATTGAAATTTTAAGCGTTGCTTTTGTCCTCACAAAAGCAGATTAATGCGACTTCTATTTGGTTTTTGTATTTCATGCAATTTAATGTGTAAGTGAATAAAAAACCCTATTCTTCGCAAGAGATGAGTGTGCTAAGGAGAGGTGTAGCTTCCAACCCTCTTTGGTAGCATGAGTCTCTGCGGTAACCAATGCTTAACAATTAAATAACTCTACTTTGATCTTCATAATGTGGGGGTAGCAAGTTCATTAAAATTGTGCACCAAATGTCTCAGTGGTTGAGAAATTTAAATGTGATGGTTAGGCATTGCTCTATTCATAGTATTCCATCTGGGCCCTGCTGTTTGTCTTGCATTATATCAATTATTGTTTATTGTTCTTCGGAGATACATGACACCACCTACTTGACTTATGTGGTTCATTGGAATGCGTGAGGTTTAGATGATTTGTTTTTCTTTTTTCATTTTTTCTCATTGCAGTGGGAGGTCTGGAATTGGCAACAACACAGTTAGTTAGCTCCAATGGAGCCAGATTTGGTGGAGGCGCTCTTGGGGCAAAGATGAATTTATTCGATCGGCTTGCACGAGTTATAAAGGTGCGTTATTGGGAGGGTATGAAACAGGGTCCTCTTTTTGTTGGGTTAGTTGCCAATGTATTCATTTCCTGCAAATAATGTTCTGTTTCTAATTGTAGTCATATGCCAATGCAATCCTAAGCACTGTAGAAGACCCTGAAAAGATATTGGACCAAGCTGTTCTTGAAATGAACGATGATTTGACAAAAATGCGCCAGGCCACAGCACAGGTAGCTTTTGTATTTTCATATTCGATTGATTAAGATAAAGTGAACATTTTCCTTACCGTAGTGGTTTTCTCTTGTGTTGTTATTTTTCTTTGGTCTTGTTTATCTCATAATTGACTCTCCTTTTGTCATTCGTTTCCTTGTCCATTTTTTTTGTTTCTCCTGTTAAGGTTCTAGCCTCTCAAAAACGATTGAAAAACAAATATAAAGCTGCACAACAATCTTCTGAGGATTGGTGGGTATTCATCATAAAGGTTGATTTTGCAATTTTTTTTTTTTGTTTTTTCTTTCATATGGCTAGCATCAGTAGTTTGCTTGCAAGTGATAAATGTGTAACTAATCAGGTACCGTCGTGCACAACTTGCTCTTTCAAAAGGAGATGAGGACCTTGCTCGTGAAGCTCTAAAGAGGCGTAAATCTTATGCTGTAATGAGTTGTTATCTTAACCAAGGGAAAATGATCGAACCTATTAAATGAAATGAAATGATTGTTTAGAAATAATAGGCCCTAAAAAGTAAATGCTGATCGTGTAGAACGTTGGAATTTCTAATGCAACATGTAATGTTGTTTATATGTTGACCGCCTTACAGCTTTTTATTTTGATGCCATTATCTAATTTTGGACTTGTACATGAATTGGCAGCCTTTTTTAATATCAGAGGAATAGATTTCTCTATTACAAAAATTTGTTGCAATTTGTTACACAAACTTGATGTTTTAGTTTTGGAATATATTGCCTTTAGGTTTCAGAAAGGTACAATGCTATTGTTAGAAAATGACAGTTTTATCTTGTTTCCAGGATAATGCAGCTACTTTGAAGAGTCAACTTGATCAGCAAAAGAATGTTGTTGAAAATCTTGTCTCAAATACTCGGGTGAGTTGCTTTTGAAGTTTTTTATATTATTTGTAACATGGTAGAGCATTGGCTACATATATTTCAGTTAACAAATTCTTTTTCTTCATTATTTATAGTGATTATGCTTCATTGGGTATTTGTCTAAACAAAATAAACTTGAGTCATGGCTTTATCATGTAGTTGCATTCTTGTTTTTGCCTTGCGGATTGCTTTGCTTCTCAGTTTTTGTGATAGAAGGAATTGTTGGTATAAATGAGGGCAGAGGTCATAGATACACTAGTAAAATTAGGATATCGGAAGTGAAAGAAGCTTCGCAAAGGATGAAGATAGGAAAGGCTTTAGGACCAGATGGTATCCTAATAGAGGTTTGGAAGTGCATGAGGGAGATTGGCATTGACCGGCTGATGAAGCTCTTCAACAAGGTGTTGAGGACAAAGAAAATGCTAAACGGATGGAGGAAAAGTACTGTGGTACCTATTTACAAGAAAAAATGAGACATACAGAGTTATGCGAACTATCAAGGGATCAAGCTCATGAGCCATACTATGAAGCTATGGGAGAGCGTGATTGAGCAACGACACAGGCATGAAACAAGAGTATCTGAATCAATTTGGTTTTTGCCAAGAAGGTTAACAACCGAGGCTATTTTCCTACTTAGGCAATTGATTGAGAAGTTTAGGGCGAAGGAAAAAAACCTCCACATGGTCTTTATTGATCTCGAGAAAGCTTATAATAGAGTACCTTGAGATTTGATTTAGCTGGTTGTAGAAAAGAAAGGAGTCTCCAGACACTACATCGATTTGGTGAGAGATATGTACAATGGAGCGCTAACTAGTGTACGAACAACTAGTGGAGAGACGAGTGAGTTGTCAGTGACAATAGGTCTACATCAAGGGTCAGCATTGAGCTTGTACCTCGTTGTCTTAGTTATGGACGACTTAATTAGGAACCTACAAGATGAGGTACCGTGGTGTTTTTAGCAGATGACATAGTTTTGATCGATGAAACTTGAAACAACGTCAACACAAAGTTAGAACTTTGGAGGGATGCTCTCAAATCCAAAGGCTTTAAAATTTGTCGGACTAAGACAGAGTATGTGGAATGCAAGTTTAGTAATAATAGGAGTAGAGATGAGGAAGTAATTATGATTGACTGCTAAGAAGTACTAAAAAGACCGCACTTTCGATATCTTGGGTCGATAATCCAAGAAAATGGAGAAATTGAGGAAGATGTCGTACACGGACTTAGAGTTGGGTGGGCGATGTGGAGGTGTGCAACTGAAAATTTATGTGATTGTTGTATACCAATGAAGCTGAAGGGTAAGTTTTATAGGACAACTGTGGAGGCCAGCTTTGCTCTATGGTTGGGTGGATAGAAAACAATATACCTATAGTATGAGTGTAGCAGAGATGAGGATGTTGAGATGAATGAGTGGCAAGACAAGAAGGGATAGAATTCATAATGGAACCATTCAGGAAAATTTAGGTGTGTCACCAATAGGTGATAAGATGGGAGAGAGTAGATTTTAGGTGGGATGGTCATGTGTGGTGCAGACCCAGTACAACATTTGTTAGGAGATGCGAGTTAGTTCAAGTCAAAGAATTGAAAAGGCAAGGGGTGGGCCCAAAAGCACGTTGTCGAAAGTAGTCCGAATATATATGGAGGCTTATGGCCTCATTGAGGGTATAACCTTAAATAGAGCAGATGACATACCAGGATTCGTGTAGCCGACCCCAATTAATTGGAAAAGGCTATGATGATGATGAGTTCAAATGTTACAGTCTTTCTAAAAGGTAAATGATGCTCATTTATGTAATCTTATATATTTGTATGCTTCATATTCCTTGAAAAGATATGTTTTAATGTGCATGGACAATGAACGTGTATATTTTAACGTGCATCTATTCTCTCTCTTGGTAGTAAGGAGTTGAATGTGCCAAATGCTTCTTGAGGGTAGGAAGCTCTAGCAACGTCATATGCGTGTTTTGGCACACTCATGGGATAGCAGCATTGCTTTCCTGAACAGATTGTCACAATTAAGAAATAGGATTTAGAAAATAACATTGGTTTAGGATTCATGAAAAGGTGCGGCAAAGTTTTATACTGGTTGCGTACCTAACACAACCCTCCTCCTTTATCCGGGTTTAGGACCGGCACGACCAGCCGTAGTAGAGTTAGAATTAGGATTTAGAAGCATTATTCCAAATGACCATTAAAAACATGCCAGAATGATGGTCCATCTAAATGATCAAACCAATTGGCACAATAGCATGATTAATTATCTCCTGGTGTTTTAGCATAGGTAAAATTTTATATGCGTCAGGGACACATTTCTACATTTGCGTCCCCCGAGGCATAAACCATCCATCCCAAAGACGGATGTAAATGGCGGTCCCTCCAAAAAAGATTAAAACCAATGGTTCAAATATTTCCTTCAAGAAATTGTTATTTTCAGTTTTTAAAGTTTATTTATGTTTACATATTAATAATCTCCATATTAGAGAACATTCACTCCTTAAAAATTAGGGCCCAAACCCATTTCAAAAAGGATGCAGTCTCTATAAGGCCTAGCCCTTATGACAACAAAGCAAAGCCTCATGTCAAATCCTCGTCCGGAGAGCACTTTGGGTATTGGAAATCTCCATGATGGCTCTAAAATCAATTTGTAAAACCGACTATGAAATTTGAAGCTGAGAAAATGGTATGGATCTTGCGGATCTGTGAACACTTATTTTTAGGGCAAATTGCACGGTCTAGATAATGTGTTACAATATACACTATTATTAGGGCTTGAAATTCAATTGATTTTTTTTACAACCATAATGGTCAAGGTTTAGATGATTGATTTGAAGGTTTTTGGCGCCATAAACTACAGTTTTCGGTGAGTTTTGAAGTGAGTGTTTTCTTTTTTTGGATAGAACTGCAGCCCTATCTACACATTTTCCTTTCAAAAAAGGATTTTTAAGAGGGACAGAATTACTAAAAGAAATTTGAATTACATAAAAGAAAACTGGGATGCCGGGGAGGGGCTCGAATCTCCGACCATGTCTGAATAGCCATGCAGTCTAGCCAACTGGGCCATTCAAACTTTCCGTTATAAAATATATTATAAACAAATTGAGTCGCTGGTACCGACCATGGATCAGCACGGTAAGTGCTGGTTCCTGATTCGGATCAGCATTTTCAAACACTGCTTTCGATATTGGAGAGGAATGCATGGCATCTTGGGTGTGAAGATTTGTATGTTTGGACAGTTTCCGTTAGCCTTACAAAAAAGAGGATGTTGCCTGCTCTCTGAACAATTCCATTGAGGCTAACTATGGTGTGTGCAAAGGTTCCAGACCTGCTAACCTCCAAGGTTTGAAATTGATACCCTGTTCTGCCCATGGTGGCAAATGCAGTGGCAGATGGATGACTTTCACCGCCTTAGTCATTAACCTCCTCAAGTTCCAAATACAAAAAAAGTAAAGTCACTTATCTTAGCTGAGGAATAGAATCCTACTCTTCCTCATGTTGCCGGAAATACAGGAAAGGAAAAACAATTCTCATACCTAGGGAATAACATGACATATTCTCTCTCTCTCTCTCTCTCTCACCCACACCCACACCCACACCCACACCCACACCCACACCCACACACACACACACACACACACACACAAAAACAAACATGCAAACCTTCTTGTCTTGTTTTTTGTAGAGAAGATACCAAGGTCCCACACATCTTACCTCGCCTTCAATTAAATTTCTCTTGTTTCTTTTAAATGCTAATTTTTGTAAACTATTGGAACTTCTGGGTTTGTTTTACTGGATTATGATAAAAATTATGTCACAACAGATTCCAGGAGTACCATTCCCTGATTGTTTCCTTCATGTCGTATATATGAGGTTGGCTACTTCATCTTCATTCATAATTTCTTGTTACTGTATGAACGCAACTTTGTGTTTCAGCTCTTGGAGAGCAAGATCCAGGAAGCCAGGTCGAAAAAAGACACTCTCAAAGCGCGGGCACAGTCTGCAAAGTTTGTCCTCGTTACCATTTTCATGTTCCATGTGGTGTAACATTGGGATGTGTGTGTGTGTGTGTGTGAGAGAGAGAGAGAGAGAGAGAGAGAGAGAGAGAGAGAGATCAAAATGGAAGGAAGGAAATACTGAGGATTCTCATCTTGGTGTTGCTTAGGACTGCAACAAAGGTGAGTGAGATGTTAGGGAATGTGAACACAAGCAGTGCTCTTTCAGCATTTGAGAAGATGGAGGAAAAGGGTATGTGCTCTTTGATTCCCTCTAGAATATCAGCTTTTTCAGTTCATTTTGGTAACTATGGTCAAGAATTTCGGGTATTGTGTGGCAGTAAATTTCTGCAATATTTATAGAATTTTGATATTTTTCCTGTATTAGAACATGTGATTAATCAAAATGACTCGATTCTATTGCTCTGATTTTGCTATACTCTTGAGCATTGCTGTACAGTGATGGCCATGGAATCCCAAGCTGAAGCCCTTAACCAGTTGACAACTGATGATCTCGAAGGGAAGGTGGGCCCCTTGTCCTTGGTGTCATTTCTCTAATTCCATCTCGGATATTACATTAAAATTTAAAAATATGATGATTCAAGTGATTCTTTCTTTAATTTTTACTGTTATCTTTTGGTAATCATTATTTGTTTTCGTTCTTGTTAGTTTGCAATGCTGGAGACTTCATCTGTCGACGATGATCTTGCAAACTTGAAAAAGGAATTGGCAGGGAGCAGCCCAGTAAGACTTTACACAGTTCTTTCCTAAGGCAGCCATTTACGTTCTTTTCTGTTCTTTCTCTTCTGTTTTAGTTCCATGTTTTGGTTGGAACGGTCATCTTGAAATTCTCACTGTTTTATTCTTTCAAATGACATTGCATAATTTCATTTTTTTTTTCTTTGAAATGTATAAAACACTTATGGGGATTTGCCTCTGGGCTTGGTGCTTTGGTGGGAGATCCCCATGATGGTTTAAATTCCATTATACCCATGTTTTTAGCGTTCTTTATTCTTTTTTTGTGTTAGTACTTTTATGTTCAGAACCAATTTAACTGAAGCATAATCTTGCACTATTTCATTAAAGGAAAAAAAAAAATTAAATTATTCCTAGAAACTTCATTTAAGTCAAATATTTTCCTGCTCACCATTTCATCTAGGTCTCATAATTTTAAAATAATTACATCCTTTGGTATTATTTTGTATCGAAACAGAAAGGGGAGCTCCCGGCCGGTAGAACACCTGTTAGCAGCTCAAGTGTAGCTTTTCCTTTTCGAGACGTGGAGATTGAGAAGGAGCTCAATGAGCTTAGGAGAAAGGCAAAGGAGTTCTAGATTTTTTGAACCATATTAACAGTACTTTTTATTCTTTTTGTCCTTTTTTAGTTTTGTTTTTTTAATGATCTGTTAGTTACATATTGTACCACCAGTGTACTGGCTGCATAATTTAGTCGAAGTGGTCTTTATAATCGCAAAAAAAAAAGGCACCTTAATGAGCGATGACAAAGGGGGTAATGCATGTTGTACATTAGATTTAATTGATGTATAATGCTTTGCTTTTTTGTGATTGTAAATTACTGAGAATTTCAGGTTATTAGCATTCTGTGTGCTTGTATTTTCTCATGGGATTGTATACAATGAGATCATTTATCTATTGTACAAGGAGGTCACAATTGTTTATAACCATTCGATGTGGAATTTGATAGTTTGAGTGTCATAAAATTTGAGAAAATTTATTTTTAACTTTGTGCTTGGTCAATGGAATAATGCAACGACCCATTTTCACATCCAAAGGTCAAGATTAATTGTGATCATCTTGTACAAAAAGTAAATGGTTTCATTGTATACTTTTTCTTTTCTTTTAGGGAACTCTATGAAAGGGTGCGGTATGCATAAGGTTACAACTTTAAGCAATCAAAATTAAGGCGTGCTTTCAAATTTTATCATAAATTTAATTTGGCGTTAAAAATTCTAAGGATGGCTTGAGAATTTATTTTGATATCTAATTACAAAACTTTAAACTTAAAAAATGGTTCAAATCAAGTAGATCTATAAATACATGAAAATCTTGAAAATAGACGGTCCAGATAATGTTATGCGAGATATACTATTTTTGGGATTCGAAATCTTTTTTTTTTTTCATATTCATACATCTCGATATTGAGATGATCAATTAGAGGGTTTTCTAACATCAAAACAACATTTTATGATGGATTTTTGAGGTGCATTTTAATTTTACAGGTTCAACTTTATAGCATCTTTTTCTTTTGGGAAATTATTGTTAATATACCTTAATTTTAAGAAAATCACAAAAGAAAGCCCTAACTTCCCAAAATCGCGTCCATTCTTGTTTTCTCAATTTTTGGCATTTTCTGGATGAAAATACCCTTTACGTAGTCTTTATGTAGTAATGCATTGCTATCATTAAGGTAATTTAAATACCATTGTAAATAGAGATAGAATTACGGTACTTTTAGTATCGTAATAATGTGAACATCTATTAGGGTACTTTACTGTAATAACATAGAGTATTACGTAAATACCATAATCCCTTAAAAGTAGTATTACGGTAATTTTATTATAGTAATATTGTCTAACTCAAAACAAAAGATTTTATACTCTCTCGAGTCTACTATCTATTTACTCCCTCGATAAAAATCCATGCTAGTTGTAATTTTTAAATTTCAAATTTTTAGGATGCAATCTCTATTTAGTTTTTATATGGTTGTCAAAATTTTAGAACAAAAACACTCTTAAATAGGTGTTTTTGAGTGAGGGAGTAAATCCACATCTTGCTCACATGGGAACATGGATTTTTTGAAAAGAGAGAAGGGTAGTCCTGATATTAGCATTGGTTTGAAGCTTTTACAGTACCGTAAAGACTTTACAATATTCTTATTATACTAATACTTTTGATTTTACGGTATTCTTATTATCGTAATATTTTTTATTTTACGGTATTCTTATTACCGTAATACTTTAAAAGCTTCAAACCAAAGCTAATATTACAGCTATCCATCTCTCTTTTCAAAAAATCATGTTTTCATGGGAGCACGATGTGGATCTACTCCCTTGCTCAAAAATGTCTATTTAACAGTATTTTTGTTCTAAAATTTTAAGAACCGTATAAAAATTAAGTAGATATTGTATCCTAAAAATTTGAGATTTGAAAAATACAGCTAGCATGGATTTTTGTCGAGGGAGTAAATAGATAATAGATTCGAGAGAATAGAAAATCTTTTGTTATGAGGCTTGGGCAATATTACGGTAATTAAATTACTGTAATACTTTTTTACCGTATTAAGCTATTTTAATTACCATAATACTTTATGTTATAACGGTAATTAAAGTACCGTGATCGATGTTCACATTATTACGGTACTAGAAGTACCGTAATTCCTTATCTATTTATAACGGTATTTTAATTATCGTAATGGTCGCAAAGCATTATAGTAAAAACACTACCGTAAATGGTATTTTCATCCAAAAAATGTAGAAAATTGAAGAAAAAAATGTGGGCGAGGTTTTAAAAAGTTAGGGATTTTTTTTTGTGATTTTCTTGAAATTAAAGTATATTAACGATAATTTTCCTTCATTTTTATGAAAATAATACAAGTAGAATTTGAACTATTTAACATTTCATCCATAGTTTTGACCTATTTTATGAAAATAATACACGTAGAATTTGAACTATTTTATGAAAATAATACACGTAGAATTTGAACTATTTATGAAAATAATACACGTAGAATTTGAACTATTTATGAAAATAATACACGTAGAATTTGAACTATTCTTTTATGAAAATAATACCCTTTTATGAAAAAACGGGTACGGGGCGTTCTCCACCTACCGATTTCCTAAAAAAGGAAAACAGAGCTAAGAGAATGTTTTTAGCGAAAGACCCTATGGCCTTAGCGGGGTTCTAGGCTTAGGTGATCTAAGAATTGAGTCTATTGGTAATTACAATTATGATACAAGTATATGATACCATAAAGAGGTTTCAAATTTTTTCCTTGAGGATGGTTATTAGGCCTAGGAAATTATACATCACAGAATTCGATGAAATGAGGAGCTAGTAAATGACCATGCACATCTTTTTGGCATGAGACTAATTACGTATACGGCAAGTACCTAACAATAACATTGAGAGCAAATTAATTAGGTACCGACATTTTGCCAAATGAGGTGTCATTATGAGCACCTCCCCTATGCTACAAAGGCTTTTTCTAATTTGTTTTCAAATTACCTATGCGTACTTTGAGGTCAATTATCAAATAGAGTGCAATTTCCTGTAAATTACGTAGGAACACTTTGGGTCAATTACAAATGGCAAGTCGTTATGAGCACACCTCCTCTCGAGCAACACGTTTTTATTTTATTTTATTTTTCTCTTAACATGCCCTTTCTATTCGATAATACAAACACCAAACATGACTTATTCTTAAATAAATTACTATATATTGTCGAGCATTTCAAATGCGGACAACTGACGGATCAAACTCGTCGTACTGCCTCTCTCCCACCCAAACTCTCTCTCTCCATCTTTCGCACCTCGCTCTCTCGCTCACCCCCTCTCTCTCTCTTTGAATCTTCCGGTTTAGGAGGAAAGTTAGGATGAAAGGGAAAAAATGATTTGGCTGCTTTGTTAATAGTAGAGAGGTAGAAAAATATGGAGAAATGAAGCTATTGGAATTGTACTGAGTTGAATGAAAAAGGAGAATAAAGCTTCGATTCTTCTGGTCATGAAGAAGAACTTGAGCAAATGAAGAAAAGCTTCAATTGCACTGGATATTCATTAACGCTTGCTTCCGAAGCTTCTGGTAAGATTGTTTTTGCATCACTTCTGGCGTTGTTGGAAAAGTGAAGCCATAAGAGGAAAGAGAGTTTGTTTTAGTAAACAAAAGGTGAAAAAAGCTTCAATTGCATGCTAATGGCTGCCAAAGAGAGGGAGAGATAGGGGGGGTGTGAGGGAGAGATTGAGAGAGGGGCAGCGGGAGGGAGGGTGTGCGAGAGGCAGCAGGAGAGAAAGGGGCGGAAGATGGAGAGAGAGAGTTTGCGTGGAACAGAGGCACTTGATGTGGTTAACTGTCGTGTATTTCAAGTATCAGACAACAAAGAGTAGTTCACTTAAAAATAGTCCTCTTATATGATGTTTGCATTATCGGACATGAGAATAAAAAAAGCTATGGGAGAGATGGTGCTCATAATTTCAGGTAAATAATATCTCATTTGATAATTGACCCCCGTGTCGTGTTTGTATATAATTTTTTTTAATATTTATCTTTGGTACAAGAATATCACAAGCATCTTTGATTATCATACATGAAATTTGATGGCTCTGGTAATGAAGTTGAAGAAACTTTTCTTGAATTTTGAGTGGGCACTCATGTGGCGGTCTAATTTCACATGTGACGGCTAAAAGTGATTGAGACATACAATCTTATAATATAATTATATGAGTAATGATCTTATAGGACTCTATGCCACTATGTGTATAGAAACTAAAAGGATTACCATTAAAGTTGATACAGATCTCTAAAAAAATTATTGCGAGTGTGAGATTTGACTTTTCTATACATCCGTATCAAATTTAATGGTGATCTTTTGGAGTCCTACATACATGAGTGAAAAAAGGTCTTATAAGATTATTTCTCTAATTATATTTTGGTACTCGAATATATATCTATTATTGCGCGCTGCTGAGATCTGCTCCATCGGTATAGTCAAACAGTGCAGTTTGCACCCAAAAAGTTAGGCAAGGGCCATTGCCTCAGTTCTTCTGGTCATAAACAATGAAAACACAATTTTCAAAGTCACAAAACGTCAAAATCTAGCGATCAACACTTTTAGGATTCAATTTTGGTAGTCAAAGATCAGATTAAACAATGAAGACAAAAAAACGAAAAAGATGCACAATGTTCTTTTACATCCAAAAGAAACCTTTTTTTTTTTTTTTATGGTGAATTTATATGCAAGGGCCAAAAGAACGGAAAATCCCCCAAACTCTGCAAGAAAATATGGATTTCCTCCTGTCCTTGTCCTCAATTTTCACCTCTAGAGAAATCCTCTCCATGTTTCCTGAGAGACCCAACAGGTCGACCGACTCGGATCCATGTTTGTATCCAACTTATTGAGCCAATGACTGGCCGGGTTCAGGCCCAGAATTATGGATATGAGCGTCGCAACGGTTAGGTCATGGTCTTGGTTTAGCTTGGACTAGACTTGATTAGGTAATGGTTGGACCTAACCAAGACCCAACCCGATCGTTATGGACCAGACCAGAAATTGGTATGACCTTGGATCGAGACCCGACTTGTTTACACTTATAATTTTTCGTTATTTGAATGAAAATATAAATATTGCAATTATGGCTCACGGTTTGAAAAAATATAAAAACTTAGGATCTCATTCACAATATGACCTTTAATAAAGCAGAATGACATACCATGATTAGTGTAGCCGACTACAATTGATCGAGAAAAAGCAACGATAATGGTGATGATGATGACTCATGGCCTTGGTCGGATGGTGGATGGTTTGAAACCAATCTAGGATTAGGGGTATGGAGAAATGAGGGAACTTTTTATGTGACCCCAACAACATATAAGTTATATAGGACCCTCGTTTGTTTATATCAGAATGTCATGCCAAACTCTTTTATTTTTCTTTTTTTTTTTACAAAACCTTTTTTAATGAAAATTTTGGCATCCAATCATAAACTTAGGGCGAACTTGGAAAAAATAATATTTGCTATAAAAATAAATGACCAAAATGCCCCTGATATTTTTAGAGGTATTTTGATAATTTTTCATCATGATATATATATATATATATATATATCATGCGCGCCTTTGTCAAATCTTTGCATGCCTTAAATTTTGGCTTAAAATAAATTATATAATAAAAATTAAAAATAAAAAAACCTAAGATATCTGATCAAGATCTAACGATTAAAAGCAAGCTTGTGACATTGTAACTCAAACTATCTCAGCCATCTACTCGAATCTGACAGCGGGGTCGCATATACTATAAATGTAAGTGGGGTTCCGTAGAAACATTTCCTAGTGGAGGAATATGCCATTGAGATTGATCTTAGTCATGCAGGAAGCATACCTTGGAGATTCCTCCTCACTAACATTTATCGCGGTACAATCCATCTTAGCCGTCTATGGACACAAAGGGACGTTGGATGCTCCAATGCTTATCAATAATATAATATACATCAATGGTGTGTATATATACTTTCTCCTTGGTATTAATACTCCACGATGAGTACCAATTTGGACTACAAAGTGGTTAGTGACTTAGTCCAAAGGGCGTCACGCAAGGATCAGCGTTCAAAACTCCAAAAAGTCCACTCAAGAACCTCATTAGTCAATTCAAACTCCCAACTTTTACCAAGTCACCCCATGCTTTTCTCTCTCTCTCCAAACCTCTCCCTCTCTCTCTCTCTAAACTCTCCCATTCAACAAACCTCTCTCTCTCTAACACACACTCTCTCTAAACTCTCCCATTCAACAAACCTCTCTCTCTCTCTCACACACTCTCTCTCTCTAAACTCTCCCATTCAACAAACCCTCTCTCTCTCTCTATACCCTCCCATTCAACAAACCCTCTCTCTCTCTCTACCCTCCCATTCAACAAACGTCATCAGTCAATTCAAATTCTTATATTTTACGCAGTCCCCCATGTTTGTTGATCTCCCTCTCTAAAACCCCCTTTTTTTTTTTTTTGTGATCTTTGAAACTCTCTCTCTAACCCCACGTTTTTTTTTATATTTTGAAATTCTCTCTCTCCAACCCCCACGTTTTTTTAATCTTTGAAATTCTCGCTCCGCAACCCCCATAGTTTTTTAATCTTTGAAATTCTTTCTCTCTAGCTTTCAAGTTTGAATCTCTTTCTCACTCACTTTCTTCTCTCTCTCTCTCTAGTTTTGAAGTTTGAATCTCTCTCTCTAGTTTTGAAGTTTAATCTCTCTCTCTCTAGTTTACAAGTTTAATCTCTCTCTCTAGTTTTGAAGTTTAATCTCTCTCTCTAGTTTTGAAGTTTAATCTCTCTCTCTCTCTAGTTTTGAAGTTTAATCTCTCTCTCTAGTTTTGAAGTTTAGTCTCTTTCTCTCTCTACCTTCCCTTTTGTGTCAAAGCAATATGTCAGCTCTCTCTCTCTTCTCATTCATGACGCTACCAACTTTTCATGGTTCCCCCTTACATTGAAACGACCATTTCAAGCTTCATCCCCAAGCAACTTCCGAGTCCCCACACCCACATTTTTTATTTCCATTAAACTACACATTGTTCACTATAAATAAGCTTCCCCCCTACATCTCCTTACACAACATTCCCAACCAAAATCTCCTTCCATTTTAGAGAGAAAAACCACTCGCTTCTCACAAGCCATTGATAGAGAAGCAATCAAATCAAAGTTTTAGTTTTAGAGAGAGAAAGAACCCAAAATCCTCTTACTATGAGAACCTCCCGTGTGTGTTCTGTGCTGCTCATTGTCCTATGGGTGGCCATGGTGGTTATGCCTGTCACCATAGAGGGAGCAAGGCCGCTATGTGGCGAGTTTTCCGGTGCGAATCACATCCTCGAGTTGTATCCGACGGCCTTCAAGACTGTCAAGAATGAAATGTTCACGTGGATCGGACGGTTGGAGGAGGGACCGAGCCCGAAAGGCCCAGGGCATTAGGAATTCCTTTTTCTTTAAAGAAAGAAGCTGTCATCATTTTCATCATACAAGCTTTATCTCTAACTATTTGAGATCAGCTTTTCTTAAAATAAATTAGTATAGGGTAGAATCAAAGATTAATTGGGCTTCACACATAACTGTACATAGAGATATTTATCTATTCTTTTGTATTCTTTTACACTTTATTGAAGTATACAAATCTTGTTTATTGTGTTCATTATATGTTAACGGGTAAGAATGAAACCTTTTACATCAAATTATATTTTATTAACTTGTTAAAATCCACTAAATTGTTGGACGTTTCGAATGCGCTATGTCTTGGAAAAAGTGCGAGCGAGAACAAATGCTACGTCGTTAAATATAAATACGTGTCAATACGTATAATTGTCATACTTTTCTTTTAGGGACATATCTTATAATTGTCGATACTTATAATTGTCATACTATGCTCCGCAATCCTATCTTAGTGTCCCATGGCGCATCAAACATCCATCCTAATACATTAAAAGAGATAATAGTCTTTCAATAAAATAAAAGAGATTTTTTTTAAAAAAAATTTATAAGAATTGTCTTTCAAGAATGAGGCCTCGTGAGATTTTGTTTTTGACTTTGGCCCTCCTATATTTGCATAAAAGGGTAAATAGATCGATTTGCCCCATTTAAAAACAAAATATTAAAAGTTTTTTATCTATCATTTTTTTCCCATCATTGTTTCCTTCCTTTGGCATCCCCGAATTGAAAAGACTTACATCCTCTTTCTAAAGAGTATGAGAGGATACATGACCGGGGTTGGGGTTTCTAGAAAAAGCATGAGTGGAGGCAAAAATAAGATATGGTTTTTAGAGAGAGAAAATGTAAGATGAATTAATAATGAGATTGGGTTTTTAGATAGAGAATATGAGAAAAAATAAGACTGGGGTTAGCTTTTTATGGAGAGAATGTGAGTGAAAGTAAAAATGAAATTAGATTTCTATAGAGAGAACATAAATGTAAGAATTAGGTTGGGTTTTCGGAGACAGAATGGGATAGTGGAGAAGAACATGTTAGGTGCTTAGAGAAAATGGGAGGAGTAATGAGTTGGCTTTTAGAGAGAGATTTTGAGAGTACAAAAATTGGGTTTTAGAGAGAGAATCAAAAGGGAGTGAAGCAACTATTAGAAAAACATGTGCAATATGAGGAAAAAAAGGGGCAAGCTTTCTATGCTTCTTCTACAACATAAAAGTTATATACTTCTCCTTATCCAACCGTCCATTCTAAATAGAGGGTTAAGATTGCCCCAATCACAATGTCACATCTCTACACTGTTTTATTTTTAATTTTTTTATGTAAAATATTTTGACCCCAAATTCTGTACGTCCATCCTCTATTAAACTCGTACTACCGAAAAATATAAATTTTTTTTCCAATAAACTAAAATGATCAAAATATCTCAAGGGGTATTTTGGTCATTATATTTTATTGAAAAATTATTTTTAATATTTTTTTATGAGTGCGCACCAATGAGAAGATGGTACGTACCAAATTTCATATCCAGACAATTTGTATAAAAAAATAAAATACTTTAAGATGTCGGATCTAAGATCAAACGGTGAGTGACTCTCTTGATCAAAATTGGATGGCTAGATGGTAGGGAAAGCATAGGTATTCAATGTTGTAGGGGAAGTATAGAAACATATCCCCAAAAAAAAATTAGGCTCTATGAATTTGTTTTTAGAAAGGGGCAAAATTATCCATTTGCCACTCTACAAAATTAGGGGAGCCACAGTCAAAAGCAAATTGTCAATAAATTCACTGTCTTAAAAATAAAATCTAATAATGTTTTTTTATTAAGAAGTCCAAAATAAAATCGATGGTTTAAAATTATTTTAAAAAACTTTATGTATTTTTACATGCTAAGGATCCCCAAGCTAGAGATATATATTACCAAAAACATGGATTCAAAATCTATCTAAAAATTGCATCATGGAGAGATGGCGCATATCTACATATGAGTCAGCCGACTGCTATATGGGTATGAAATCGCATTAAAAAATAACTAAATCATATTCTATATGTGTATGAAGAAATAACGTCTGAAGAACGCACACATACAGTCAAATTTTTAGAAAGCAAGATACAAGTATTAAGGAACTAAAAATTCAATTCTTTTTTAATATAATCGTCTGGAGATTTTTAGAAGGATCCCACAATTTTATATAAAAAAATCCTCTCCTAAATAACTCTTTTGTCCTAGGCAGTGACTACTCTATGGGTATGAACTGTTTTCACATGGTAACTTTCTTATAAGATAACAAAAACCCTAAAAATTGGAGTATAACTTTGAAGATGGAGATATATGCTCTCATATAAATGAAAAATGCTACAAAATGTTACTTGTATTGAGTCTCTAGACCCATTTTTCATCCTATTTTGAATTTGACCAAAACAAGGTCTTTCCAAATGCAAATAATCATAAATACAAATTATAGAGATACTAACATAATTAAAATTATTTTGTATAAATAAATATCTCAAAATCAAGTCACATCAGTAAATAAAAAAACAAAAATTATAGTATCACTATAATTAGTAATTGCAAAAAAAAAAAAAAAAAGAACTCTTCCGATTTGCTTTATTCATTTTATGTTTTTTTTCGTCTATTTCTTTCATTTTCTATCTGTACATTTTTTTTTTATATAATTTTTAAAATTTAAATAGAATTAAAAAAAAGAAGAAGAAAATTTGTACTATCAGAAAATGAGGAAAAATAAATAATACCGACACTATGATTAGTTTTGATTGCAATAGATACATGTTTATTATTATTTTATTATATGTATAATGTGACGTATTTTTAATTTTCATATTCTCTAATTTTTTAATAATTTTTACTTATAAGTGAATAATATGTGTATTTTTTAATTAAAAATAAAATTAATTATATTAAAAATAATATAACAAAAAATAGAAAAATAATTAATAAAAATAAAAATTATAGAAGTTAATAATATAGTAAAACTTATGTTTCTAAATGAAGAAAAAGAAAAAGATAATTTCTTTATTGTTTTTATTTTTTGCGTCTTTAGTTTTGTTAATTTATCAAAATAATACTAACTTATAAACAAATAATGTATATTAATATAAGTATAACCAATTCAGTGAATTAGTTTTTTAATACTAAGGTACATGATATCTTATTTTTTGAATTATTTCTTTCATATCTAGATATTAATAATTTATTAAAATTAAATAAAAATTATTTATTTGAACTAAGGATTTTCTTTCCAAGTTTTGCAATTCATTTGTCAAGAATTTTTGCAATTCATTTTTCTGTTGATTTGGTTCTTCATTTTTCTATTGATTTGGTTTCCTATTATAAGTTCAAACACTCCAAAGACAAAAATGCCTCCCAGGTCCACATAAATTTGGTGAAAGTTGAATACTTTCAAAGAAGACTACCAAAAAGTATGTAGGAAAATAGAAAAGGGCGCCTTTTAGGTGGTCTGGCGTGACCGCATAATTATGTAGTTTAGTCCCACCTGACTCCAAAACAAAAGAGGTGGATTTTTTATAGGAAAAAGTTTATAAAGAGCCGAGGCTCTAAATAATCAAATTAGAGACAAAGGAGAGAGAGATTAATTTTGGGGAGAGGAGAGAAAGATTAATACGGGGAAGAGAGAAGAGAGATAAAGCGTGGAGTTATTATTAGGAAATAGAGAGAGACAAGGGATGATTAAAGGAAGCCAAAGAATGAGATAAAAGAGGATACGCATGGGTATGAGATGATATGTATGGACATGAAAAAGATGATAGGGGAAAGAGAATCCATGATATGATATGTATGAGCATGAGAGAGATGTAGGGATGAGATGATATGTATGGACATGAAAAAGATGTGAGGGAAAAGAGAATCCATGATATGATATGTATGAGCATGAAAAAGATGTAAGGCAGAAAGAGTTATTAATATCTTGGGACACGTAACGAAAGAATACGCGAGTCAGTCCTCTCACTTAAAATTTTAACGAAAAGCATATTTGTAACTTTAAATTGCTTCCAAAATTCAGACATTATGTAAAAAATCAACATAAACTTTTGAAATTTGAATATTACTGCAGAGGGATATGAAATGACCAAAATACTTGAATACATGAACACGTTATAATAAAATGTGATTTTAAAATATATAAGCATGATTTATGGTCTAAATTTTTTGAATAAAATATTCCAAGTTCACCATTAGAGTGGTATGGCCTTGAATAATACACTAAAATACATCTAGTACCAAGCTGAAAAGAAACACATAAAGCCCTTCGAGCAAATTAGAAAAAAAAAAAAAAAAAATTTGCGGATAACTCCTGATATCATCATCATCATCTGAATTTTACCCCAATTATTTGGTGTTGGCTAGGATAACTCCTTAAACTTGACACCCCTATAAAATCTCATCAAGGGCATGGGCATTTAAAACAACAGTATTCTCCACTATATTGAAAATCTTAGTCTTGTTTTTTTTTGAGCAAGTGGACGATTGTATTAAGCATGAAGTTGGGGATACATGATTGAAGTATGGTGTCCCACAGGCCAGGCACTCTGCATTGCAAAAATGTTATGTAGCTATTTTCCATATATCCAAAAAATATGTGAAGAAACCATTACAGCTGTATGAAAGGGCACAAATTCCACGGACCATAACTCCAAAAGGCGCTGAAAAGGGTCTAGGTCACACTTCTGGAGTTGGCTCCATTTTTGGAGAGGCAGTCAGCTTCATAGTTTGCTTTGCGCCATGTATAATGAAAAAAGGTGTACATATGCCTGCATAAGTCGAAAATAGTGTTCTAGTCCACAGGCATGATGAAGTTCTTGATGCCCAAGAGAACATTTTTGGAGTTCCCCCTTAATGACCAAGAAGAGGCTCCAATCGGAATTAAAACTTTTGATGCCCACAAGAATGGTTATGGCCACAGCAGTAGTGGATTCAGCATGACCAATAAGTCTCGAGTAAGGAATAGGGTGTCAGTAGGGTGCTACGATCTCTGTCTCTAAAAATTCTTGCCCAGGTAGCTGAGGGAGTAACCATAGAAGTTTGAGTGTGATATGACCTTGTTCCGGTAGTTGCCAAAGAGATGAGGCCTTAAGTTTAACAAAGCTTGCGACACATGAAAGATTGGGACCTTGAAAAGGGTTGCCTTGATTAAAGTGAGCTGACTAGCCAATTAGAGAAACTGGCTTTTCCAAGCGGAAAGTTTGCAATCAAATTTCTCAATGATGAGATCCCAAAGCTGCTTCTTCGGTCTACCAATACAGAGAGGTAATCCTGGGTATTTGATGGACAGCTGCTAACCCCACACCCCAATTAGCAAGGCCTAGGACTACCTGGAGGAAAGTTGCTACACCCATTATTTTGGATTTGGTCACATTGATCTTGAACCCAGTGTCTAATTCAAGGCATGGCTAATTCAAGGCATTTAAGGTAGAGGCGGAAAGTGTCAACTTGATGTTCCGTTGCACAGTAGAAGACCAGGGTATAGTAGGCGTATTGGAGGTGTGAGATCATTGGATCTTGATTTGCAATCCTTGAGCCTTCCAGGAGCAGCTCTTCCTGCAAACTATTAAGTATCTTCAGGAACTTCAACGTCTACTATTTGGTACCCGTATCAGTTGCATGAACATTCACTCGCAATGTTCACTCTTATGATTTACCAAAAGTTAAAACACACTTTCTTCTTTGACGTAAAGGTGACAAAAAAACACACTTTACATCAATTCCTACAACACAATTTATTTAGCTATGCAAAAACATATATATGGATAAGCTACTGGCAGAGTGAATCAATGGAGCTTCGTATGAATAAAGCAAAGCAGCAGACCCAATGGCAACTGCATTCACATTTCGGCTATCTTGAGCAACCACCAAAGTTCCTTTAAAGGTGCCTTAAAATCATCCAAACCTCAATTGAAAAGGTATATCAAGTCACTGTACCAACAATGCTCCTGGCAATGCCTGACCTCTTACAAAGCTGAATAAGGAGAATGTTAATGAGATCATTCCTGGAGAAAGTAACAGACTAAGCAGAAGAACAAGAGACACTAAGATTGAACACCATTTTGAGTAAGATACTATGAAATAGTAAAGAAAAGCAGAAAACAAAACCAAAGGAGGATCTTTATTCAACTCAACTACCATTCCAGAAACCCAATTAAAACACATCATTCACAAACGACTGGAACTGCTTTAGTGTCTGCAGTTGCTTTAATGAGAAAAAGGTATCCAATCACGAAAAAAAAAATGTGCAAGAAAAAATACCTCGTTAAAGTCCAGGGAGGACATGTCACACTTCTCTACCTGCTGAACCATCCGTTGCTGCTACACCGCTTCACAAATGATTGCATAATCTGCCAGGCCAGTAAACCAAGTGAGACTATGCTTATTTATTCACATGATAACCGCATAACCATGCATCCAAGTATCTCAGGAGTAGACATCCAAGCATATCCTTCAATCTATATGGCTCCGACAGTTCCAAAAAGGTGCCTGAAAACAATCAATACCTAATCATCTAGTTTGTAAAACCAAAGAAATGCACTCATGTTTGCCATTACATAATATATAATTCACAAAAGGAATGAATTACTAAACCGTAGACAACCAGAACTGGCATTAATAAATATAATGGAAGTTAAGAACATGCAGGATAAAGTTGCTATTACTCCACAGGAAAAACTGCCTGTGAGGAATCAATTAAGAAAAGAAAATCTGAATTGTCCAAGTGCACAGATAATCTGAAAGCACTTTAATTTTCAAGTAATCCAAGTTAAGTTTGAAAATTCAAGTGAGTAAAATTCTCATTTCAAGCTTAATTCAAACCAATACGAACACCAACCCTGACTTATATGGACATCATTGATTTCTTTTTAATCAAAGCCAGAAACCTTTGTGACAAGCTCATTCAAGCAATAAATGGTTTCAGATTTGATCAGCTCAACAATATATAGCACGCTGCCTTTTTCTCCATATAAGTTGCCGCATGCATAAAACTCAATGTATATACCAATACCAATAGCATCAGGCATCCAATATGTGAATTCTTTCCTGTAAGCAACAAATTCTTTCCTGTAAGCAACAAACTTCTGGAGTACAAGGATGATGTGCATAGGGCAGAGAGCTGCATGATCAAAACTTTGAAATTCAATCAACTGAAAAATCAAGACACAATAAACACCCATGCATGCAGGCACGCGCGCACACACACAAAGCAATATCTGTTTCCATTAGTTTTATAAGTAATTTTCTCTTCAAACATGAGCAATTGCCCAATATAAACTCTGAATGGTATACAATAACATGAGTTAAAAATGACTTAAAAATTAGACATTCATGTTAAATTCTGACTTTTTCTTCTCTTGAAAGTTAAAGCATTAACCTAAAAATTCAGCTTGTGCTGCTCTTGATTTCAGTTTTTATTGCCAAGGTGGGTGACACATCTATAAAGGCATACATCTTTTCTTTAACAAAAAGGAGACATGCAGGTTATTGATTGGATATACATGGATTCTATTCAGAGATCATGGGTAAGAACATTATTCTTAATATACCAGACCTTTGCCCAAGGATTCTTTCCACAGGGAAGCCTTTGCTCAATGCCTCCACTTGTGGTGCGAAAAATGATCTTACCTCCTACTTCTAACCTAAGCCAAGATGGCAGAGTGGAGGCTTTAATCACATGCTATCATCCCCAGGTCATTCTCCCCAAAAAGAATTGAGTTAGCATCAATCTTCAAGTCAAAATCCGTCGAGTCGAGGCAAGAAAATAAAATGAGTCTGGCTTTTCTATGAAAGAGAAGCCACACGTGGTTCTTATTTCCTATAAGGAAGCCCCTCTCAGAAACTATAGCAAAATGACAAACAATACCAATTACCACAAATCGTCAACAGAAAGAACTTGAAAATAAACATATTCATGACCACATTTCGAGTTTCTCTGATCCTCAAAGAAAATGAAATATTCAGGTCCTCAAAAGGATAAAACTAAATGTTCACAATCCAGGCACTATAAAACCAATTAAAAAAAACTACATTCAAAGGACTGATTCCACACACTTCCGAACTTGAAACTCAGTCTTAAATAGAACATAGGAATTACCTCCCTGCTGGACAGCCACAAATTTGGAGAAAATGTCATCAACTAAAATGTCAATCCTTCTTATATGAGCACGGAATTCTACTGCAATACCAACACGAGTGAATTGCTCTTTGATCTCCAGTGGAACAGAATTACTTCCATCCTGTCCATTTTGCTCCTATTTGTCAACTCAGTAGTGATGTCATCGATGTATACGAGAATACTTCACCAACATAACCTGTGACCAACTCTATCCAGAAAGGCACTATGTTCTCTCAGATAGAATCCAGAGTCCTTGGAAGATGAATAACACCATGCCTACAGTCTCAATGCCATGTCCAATCTGCCCATCCAGTCACCTGCCTGCTGCAAGACTTGAACACGTTCTTTCCATGGAAGAAGTTGAAAAATCAACAGGTGTGAGGGCCCAGAATATAGATACTTGCACCTCTTACAGCAGTGGAATTATGGTAGGCTTTCTCAGGATTCCCGAAAGAAAAACAAGACAACTGATACGACCAAAGAAAAACAAGGCAACTGACACGACCAAAGAAAAACAAGACAATTGACAAAGATATCGCTACAACAAAATAGTGAGCTCGAGTTCAGCTCATTCCATCCATAAAATGAGAAAATATGTACATATGAAAAGTAGGGGAGGAGAAGGGCAAAATGACAAAGTATATGGCATATCTTTGTTATTCTCTATGGACTCCTTTGTAAATAAAAAATTAAAACTCCTCTCTTGAGATGCAATTCACAGAGTACCAACTGTTTCTAGTACTCTTTTGTAAACTATAAAAAATAAAGTTCCTCTCTCTTGAGATGTAATTGACATTTGACAGATTATCAACTTATGCTTTAAAAAGAATTTATCCCCAGAATAAATAAAAAACCTTAGCTTTATGAAAAATAAAAAACATATACAAACACCACACAAAATCAAGTTAAAATTTTGTGTGTGCCAGAACCGACTTTGACTGGTAGAAACTAGAGAGGCCGCACTTTATTTTATAGTTCCAATTCCTCTTAGAGATGTGCAGTTAATGAACCAGAAAGGATAAACAAAAGATGAACAAAAAAGTGAATTACATCTTTTAGCTTCTTGCGAAGAAACTCCAAATATAATCCACAGTAAAACAATAGTTCCCAATAACACTTACAAGCAGGTATCAAACTTCTTCAGAGCTCACTAATGATTGGAAAGCGTAAAACCCGCATGAAAAATCACTATGTCAATTTGCATCTCTTAATCTGAACTGTTATAAAAATAGGAGAATGCCTGATTACAAAAGAAATTGATTACAATAAAGAAAGGAAGGAAAATTCCCTAGCTAACTAGGAGAATCTCATACATATCACAATGACCTCTTTAACTTCATTTTCAGAACTAACAGAACCCTAATATAAATTCCACAAGAGGGACCCAGTTTGGGTCTTTGGGATATCTAGACCTGTGCGGTGCCTTCAGTAAAGCCAGGGTCTTCACATCTGTACCTTCCATCAGGTCCAATACCAAAGCCTTTTGGGTCAGCAAACACATTCTCGAGGAGCTGGCTCCGAGGTGGGAGAGGGCTTTTGTCTGCAAATTCAACTGCCTCTTCAACTATCTCATCAATCTTCTTCTCGATAACTTTCAACTCCGATTCATTTGCTAGGTTGTTCTCAATGATGTACTTCTTCAGGGCCATTATTGGGTCTCTTGCAGCATAGTGAGCCTTCTCAGCTGGCAAGACAGAGAGAGGAATAAGCATCAAATATATAGTGCACATACAAGCAAAGAAAAATTCTGAGTGGAGTAAAACAGTACTGATGTGAGCGCAAGGTGTAATTTCTTGTTTGTGTAAGATTGCAACCATATGTTCTTCAAGCATTAGTAAACCAACATGCAAAAACAAGTATAAGAGAAAATCAAAGATTGGCTGGGAAACAAAAGCCAAAATCTGCCACTTTGAATCTTCCCTCCCTCCCCTCCAGTTTTTTCTAATTCTAAGTATTCATTAAACATGATGTTAACAACAAGTACTACTACATGTTTTACTAACAGTTGCAAATAATCATCTCTAAGACAGAGACCTAATCTTTCCATGCTTACTCAAAATCCCAAACAAAGCCACAAGCTTTAAGGTTGAATGGGGAATGGAAAGAATAATGAATTCAGTCGTTAAAGATAACAAGTAAATGGAAGGGGACAGGAGCATTACGAGTGTCAGCTCCATGCTCAAAAGGAGATCAAACCTTATGAATTCAACCTAGGGAAATAGCATGAGATTATTCAAGTAGCTGAAATTTTTACTCTCATGAAATATCAATTTTATTCTGATGAAATAAAGAAGAAATGCTCAAGTCATATTCCAGGTAAGAGTGGCTATCTTTTCTCCTCTTCCCTAGTTTAGCTAATCTAATTTAGCCAGAAATAGTTTAGCTATATAAATGCTTTGTCCAAAGAAGAACAAGCCCAAAGCCAACATCACTGATGCAAAGACTTACTAGTCTCCCTCACCATTCTCCAATTACACCCCTTACAGGTCTTCCCAACTGTCTCCAATGCTTCCCACCCTCATATAACAGGTACTACCCAGAACCTGTTAGCCGTTCAGTAAGAACCAATATCTCCATTTCCTTATCTTTCTAAAGAATTGTCTTTCTAAAAGGTAAACTTACTATCCGAAAGATAAGCTTTTTGTAAAACTCACAGACCGCTGAAATAAAAAAACGAAAACGGGCTCTTATCATCACTTTTCAAAGAAAACAACTTACTAAGAATAAAACAACTCTTGTCCCTTCTTCTTTTTTCCACACAAAAAAAAAAAAAAAACAGACAACGTAATAAAAAACCCGTACCAACTAAAATAAATGAAATTCCTATAAATTGACCCATAAAAAAAAAGAAATAATTAAGTCCCCCAAAATTGAGAAGAACAAAAAATATTGAATCCCAACTCTGGAACAGCAGCAATCTCCCTCTCTAGAGCCCTCGGGGTAAATGGATGAAGGCCGAGATGGGGCAGCCATCTAATGGACGGTTTGTAACAGGCATATCAGAACCTGGCGTCACAAGGGTGAGGTAAGTCTTGAACCTCCTTTTGTGCTACCTGTATTTTAAAAAAATTGGGATTTTTCAAGTGTTCCCTTTCTCTCTCATTCACTCTACTTGTTCAACCAAAAAAAAAATGAAAGCAAACTCCTCCCACTTACAAGCCCCAAGGTATGTTCTCTTTCCTATGGTTAACTTTAAAAAGGACAAGAAATTCCCTAACCTAAATCCACTGACTGGTTGTATGTCAGTCATCTCATTAATTCCAGGGGCCAATCATTTACTCTATATCTCCTATCACCACCATATATCGCCCTTCTTCATCTTCCCATGCAAATGCTGTTATGCGCCCCCAAATACCAACAGCGAGCATTTGAGATATAACCCCTTTCCCTTCAACTCAGCTAGAAAACATTAATACTTTAAATTAACAACCCTAGCAATCATTCATTTGAAATTGAGAAATCCATCAACAACATAAACCTTATTTTCACAATCTTTGCATCAAATTGGGTCAAATTTACTTACAAGTTGATTAACCACATAAGACGCCATCCTATGACTAGTAAATTTCTTCTCTATCTATCTGTCTATGTGCATGTGTTTAATAAAAGATAATAAACAGCTTGCAAAGTTCTTATCATTCAATCAGAGACATCAAAGCCAAAAGATCACCATATGAAAGTCTAAAAACGAGCCAGAACAGAAAAAAGTATTACACCAGTCAAAGTGTGTGGTGCAACAACACAAGTAGCTTCAATTGACAATTCCTATGTAGTATGGCCATGAGAGCATGCAATACGAATCAATGAGAAATAGAACAGTTTCCAAATCGAAAGAAACAGACTATATATAAACACAAAATATGCAACCAAATCAATAAACAAAACCAGAGAAGCAACACGTGTGCAGACATGCGTGTGCCCACACAAACACACACACACCCACATGCATGCACACACAAATACACACAGCATGTGCACACACGTGAACACATACACACAGAACTAAATAGAGAGAGAGATAGATTGAGTCCTCACTCTCTTGGCCTCCCCCTCCTCTCTCTCTCTCACCCACCCTTCATCATGTCTCCTCTCTCTCTTGCCACCCTTCATCACCCTCCCCACACCCTCAACTCTATATCTCAGAGATTTTTGTATTAAAGACACATCACAGAGAACAGGAGGCTCAAGTAGCACAATTTTGTATAGGCACAAAGAATAACATTTTAGTAAGCAGCATTTGTTAATCAGACAATACAGTCAACTTCATCAAAAAATAAGAGCCCCATTGTTACTTTCATGAAAAAGGCACAAATTCATAAGTGCACACATAGTCATATACAGAGAGGTGAGAAGAGAAAATCTTAGTCCAATCACAACTTATTAAGCGACCAAAGAGAACCCAACACTCATACAATTTCCAAATATTATTAGCCAAATAACTAAGCAACATTATAACAGACACGTAACCACAAACACATGCATGCAAACAAAAAAATGGAGAGAAAAAGAGAGAGAGAGAGATGCATTGTGGCATAATCTTGCAATTATCCCTATCATTCCAGCATTGGAAGCATACAATCCAAATTAACAGAAACACGACACAGAAAAAGGAGTATCCCAAATAAAGAAAAATGAAATCAAAATCCAAACAATCCACAATAAAAATTTCTCCAAAATAAAAAAGAAAAGCAGTGGTCACATACCTGGATCACGAAGCTCATCAGGGTCAGCAAGCGAATGCCCTCTAAACCGGTAAGTCTCACACTCAACAAGTGTCGGCCCCTCTCCCCTTCTCGCTCTCCCTATCGCCTCTTTTGCCACCTCTCTCACCTTCAACACATCCATCCCATCAACATGAATGCCCGGCATCCCGAATGCCGGCCCCTTCTTCCAAATCTCAGGATCACTGGTTGCTCTCAGATGCGACATACCAATAGCCCACAAATTATTTTCCACCACAAAAACAATGGGCAATTTCCAAAGAGCCGCCATGTTCAAGCACTCGAAGAATTGGCCATTGTTACAGGTCCCATCCCCAAAAAAGGCCAAAGTCACATCATCACACTCCTCTTTGAGCACCTCTCTCCTATATTTCGAAGAGAAGGCAGCACCAGTAGCAACTGGTATGCCTTCTCCTATGAAAGCGAAGCCACCGAGCACATTGTGCTCTTTTGAGAACATGTGCATTGAACCACCTTGGCCTCTGCAACAACCAGTGGTTTTGCCAAAGAGCTCACTCATAACAGATCGAGCTGAGACCCCTTTGCTTAAAGAATGGACATGGTCTCTATACGTACTAACAACAGAGTCTGATTGCGTTAGGAGTTTGATGAAGCCTGTGGAGACAGCTTCTTGGCCATTGTAGAGGTGGACAAAGCCGAACATTTTGCCTCTGTAATACATTTGGGCGCACATATCCTCAAAGGAGCGGCCTAGGATCATGTCCTCATAGAGCTCAAGGCCCTCTTCTCTAGTGATCAACTGTGAATTCAATAGAGAATATGAATGAGTGAATGTGGGGAGCAGGGGGTTTTGGCTTCTTGGGTCACTTCTGTTTGTAATAGTTGGGGGTTTTGATCTCTCTCTCTCCGGCTCTCCTCTACAAATCAAAAGTAGATTCAAGCCAAAATTCAAAAATTCTCTCTCTCTCTCTGGAAAAGGAACCATTTTCATATGCTCTCTCTCTCTCTAGACTTCATGATGTGATCTAAAGCAGAATTGAAAAAGATGGGCTTTGTAATTTCACTTCTTTGGGGACTTACCAGGCCTGATGCAGCAGATTTCGACGTCTTCTCCTTGACAAGCTCCGAAATGGCGACAATGGTGGATGGGGATGCAGCACGAGGAAGATCCGAAACGCCCCGCCTTCTTCGAAGATTTGGGATCCTCTGAATTGAGCCCAAAAAGGGGTTGCTGATGGTCTTGAGACATGAAGGGCTCTTCTCTGCAAATTTTTTGGAGTTGAGGCCATGGAGCTGAGGGGGTTGGATCTTGAGAGCCGAGAACGCAGACATTGTCTCAGAAGAAGAAGAAAAACTGGTTTAGAGAGAGAAAGAGAGAGGGAAGAGTTCAGGGCCTAGAGAGAGAGGTAGAGAGAGAATATAAGGAGGAAAGAGGGCGGAGAAGGCGAAGTTGTAAATGGTTACATTTTTGCAGAGAGAGAATATGAGGAGGAGAGAGGGCGGAGAAGGCGAAGTAGCAAATGGCCTCAGTATTATCAGCACCTACGTTATGCTCTCACGGGAGCATACTATATATCTACTCCCTCAGTTAAAAGACCTTGGATGATTCCTTCTATGTGAATTTTGGGAACTACATGTGAATTTAGATGCTTATTTCACAAAAAAAAAAAAAATTTGGCTTTTCTTAGATTTACCTATCTCATGCTCCAAAAATTGCCTCAGTCTCTATTCAATCGTAGGACATTATCGTTTAGATAAGGTTTATGTGAGTCCACTTACTCATCTATTTAAATGAATCCTTTTTCTGTAATTTATTTTAGAGATGGACTTCAAATTGAAATTTTTAGGGAACAAAAATCTTAATCATGAAGAATAAAAATTTGAAAAAAAAAATAAAAATAAAAAAATATATTTTTAAATTTTTTATATATAGTTTTAATACCATCAATTTAAAATTTTAGTGAGGCCAACATTTTCTAACATCTACCTATAAGAATGTTTAATACGTATGAGATGTTATTATAGAAGTGCGCCTCCTGACTCACAAGCTACTTTTCATTTTTCTTTCAAGTGCATAGAGAGTGTAATTGGAGATATTTTTTATTGGGGTCAATCTATGCATTGAAGAATTCTATAATCAAAGCTTTTTACCAACTATTTGGGATCGGCTATACGAATTTTGATCCGTCATTATACTCTATTAAAGACCATACTATCAGTGAGGCTTTAAGTCCACATATCTTTTCTCGCTACTTTCAACTATACGCCTATTATCCTTTTCTAGCCTTCTACTTGAATCAACATGCACCTCTTAGCAAGTGTTATACCGAGTCTGCGTTGCACATTATTAGTCCACTCGAGTCTGCTTTCTCTCATCTTATATTAAATTTGGAAGTAAATGGGAAGTATAAATGAGTCGAAAAATTTACATCCCCGAAATTTTGGGTCATAAATTTCATCCTATATTAAGTTTTATCTTAGGGAGTATATAGGAAGTATACTCCTCTAGGAGCATGAATTTTTTTGCTATTATTATTATATATTTCTTGTTAACTAGGAAGTTTGTGTTCATATTCCGTTCTTTCAAGGTTTAAAATACATTTTAAAGTTTATGCCCATGTCTTATTTAGTAATTTTTTATTTTTTCAAAAATAAGCTTATGTTTTTTTTTTTTTTCTTTTTTTTTCCTTTTCTTAGTCAAATTCTAAACCCGAAATATATCTGAAAATACAATGTAAGATCGTGGAGCTCCATTCCAAATTTAAAAACTTGTAATTTCCATTTGAATAACCAGTTGGATCTCCTCCTTCTAACCAATTTCTTACACAAGTATTTTATTAAAAAGCTGGGTTCTAATCCATTATTTTAAAACCCGGATCAGCTGGGTGAAGTGGCCATCTACAATGCCGTCTGAATCAGCAAATTGGGCCTCACTCCAGTATGAGAATCAATTCAAAATAATAATAATAATAATATTATGAAGGAAAAAAGTGAAAAATATAATATATTGGAACTGGGTGATCCGGCCCCTTATAAAACGGTGAGTTTGAGGAAATCAGATTGGTTCTCGGCACTAACAGGGACCAACCTCAGTCTAAAACGAATCGGATCAGCATTTCTTGATTTTATTGCCGAGGTTTTTAGACATTGTTCCGGTTTGTTCTAAATATTTGTAGTATTTTTTTTGGGGAATAATTGGGTCGGATCTCCTACTTACAACCCTATTTTCCACACTTTGATTTTTTATAAAAATACCAACTATCAACATGAAGTTCCATTCGATCTTAAGAACTTGTTTAACTAGGAAAAAGATAAAAAGTTCAGGTTAGAACAAGATGCTGACATTTTGGAGGAAAAAAAAAAATCAAAAGAAATGCACAAAACTGCTCAGTTCAAAATATAATGCAAATTTTTTTTTAATGTAAATGGATACTAGTGAAAATTGTCCTTTTTTAAAAAAAACTAAGGCCTAGAAATGATGATGATATGATTTCGACTATATATTAGAAGAGAGTATCAATTTAAACTAGGCCAATATCATATGAAATTTATGATGCTTGTTTCTTCAAAATGAATTCCCTCCTATAACATGTTTTCCTTCAAAAGAGCAACCGAGTTTTAGAGAGGGAACTCGGATTGAGTTTCAAAATAATTCTTTTTTTTTTTTGGGAAAAAACTTCTGTACGGATTATATTTTGAGACTTAAAAAAGTCCAAAATTTTGAAAGTTTTACGGCAGGGTCCTACCTTCTTGTTTTTTTTTCTTTTATGATTCTTCCCCTAGTTAACAACCAACCGTTGGAACTGTAAGATGTTGCCACTTTCAAACCGCCCCATTGTGTCCAAAGAGCAGTTAAGAAATCTTGTTATTTTTATTTTATTTTTGTTAAGAGGACAAAATGTTTAAGGTCTCTTGGATAAAAATAAGTCATTCAAATAAGAAAAAAGTTTATATAGAGTCGAGGTTCCAAAGAATCAATTAAAGCTTATTTCAAAATTTCAGAGCTTGCCTCAAAAATTTCACGACAAGAGGTTGTTTTGATGCCCAAATATTCTCAAATTGATCATCTGAAATCAAGATGCATGGACATGAGAAAAAAGTAGATTTCAAGTTTTAAAAATAGTGCACCTAGTAATATATTTTTGAACTATCAATTTTCAAGATTTTTAAGCTTTCATAGATCTACTGGATCTACAAATTTTTTAAGCTTTAAATTTTATAACTAAAAATGAAAATATATTTTAAGGCTATCACCAATATTTTCAATATTGAAACCATATTTTTCTACACTATTTGAATGTGCAATTTACTTTGATCGTTTAGAGCGTGCGCTTTATACAAACTGCACCCAAGAAGAATATGATCCATTAAACGTTCATCTATCATTCTAACATTACTTTTCTCATCTACGAAGTTCAAAAGATATTATGCTCCTGTGGTAGCTTAGTATTAATTTACTCCCTCATACAAAACCTAATCTTCAACCCATAAACTAATCTCAATGTTTGAAATGAGCTTGAAAAAATAATGTCTACAAATTGGACATGGACAAACTAATTTTTGGATGGTGAAATCTAAGTGTTGGAAAATTCAAAATTCAACATTTTTCTTTTAAAAAATATTCATCTAGTAATTCATAAAAGGTTTCAAATTTTTCAGATTAAAAAAATTTCTCCCATGTGGGGTTTGTTACTGAAGGAACAGATGTACACTATGCTTCCTCTAGTGATGCCCATATTTAATTTGCTCCAAGATTATGGAACGATGAGGATCCATACTCACTTATCTTAATTACCAGATGCATGGATAAGCTAGAAGTTCTTGCTCCAATGGGAGTATACTATTTATTTACTCCCTCGGATATTACTCACTTTAGGAGTAATTTTAAGACCCCAAACTTTGGGGATGTAAACTTTTCCATCAATTGAGGGGAAAAAAAAATCCAAATTGGACTATTTATATACTTGAAAAGAAAATTGTCAGTTTACATCAATTGAGGGGAAAAAGAAAAATCCAAATTGGACTATTTGTATACTTGAAAAGAAAATTGTCTCAAGATTGAACAAAAAACTGTCCAAGTTTTAAAGGATGAGATCTAAGTACTAGAGAAGTCAAAATTCAAAATTTTTCATTTGAAAATAATTACTTTTTGATTCTTAAGTAGTTTCCAAAATTTCAATCTGAAAAAATTCTCGAAGTAAGAATTATGACGAGGGAGAAGAGACATGGTATGGTCTGGCAGGAGCATAGTCTACATGCTCGATAAATAATTGAATATATTAGATTACTCATATTAGAAATTGTAATATCATACGATTATAATATTATATTAGGATTATTATTAGGTAGTGTAAGTGTACACTTATTATTATTAACACAACAACAATTACTATTATTATTATTTGATTTTATTATAATAATATAAATTTGTATAATATAATATTCATTATTAATAGAGCAATGATCTAACGCAACGGTGGTATCATAGTATAATACAACAACACTTTTAGAAAACCATGTTGGTGGTATTTGTATGATCCAAAATTTTGTACAAACACTCTCTTAATCTCAATAATCAATCCAAAAACAAAAAAAAAACAAAAAACAAAAAAGAGTTCACTTTGAACCTAGATATGGTGAAAATGAGTTCCCTCTTACAATAAATCTAGACCATTCATTTGATGATTTTCTAGATCTTAGCCTTTACAAACTCAAATTCATTTTTTATTTTTTAACATTGTTCATCGAATGATAATAAAGCCATCTAAACAAATTGAAAAAAATAAAAAAATCCTTCTAAGGCCTAGATCTAAATATCTTATCAAAATGGACGGTCTATATTGATTGGGCTAAAAAAATAATTTTTAGGTCGTGTTTTCAATTTTTGTCTTTTTTATGATGGTTCATTAGAATGAAAAGAGTGTATATTTGAAATATTGAATCAAACAAATGGCCCTAACATAGTTTTTGAATATTATAGTAGTATATTATTATACAGCCGCATAAAATCCCTACCCTTATTACCGTTATTTAATAGGAATATTTTTAGTTGTGATTTATGTAAAGTTGAAATTCAATGTTAGTCCATTGTAGCTTGGGAGTGGATGGAACACAAAGGTATGTCACAATCTTGGGAAACATAAATATTAAATAGAAAGTAGGTGGTGTTAGGTTACCATAATAGTAGCTTAAAAGGAACGATGACCCACAACGGTGTTAGCCTACGGATATTTCATGTTAGTATTGATATCTATCATTATGGATACATATCAGTATGGATATAGATACGTGTTAGTATTGATATACATCATTATGATACATATCAGTACGGATATAGATACGTATTAGTATTGATATCTATCATTATGGATACATATCAGTACAGATATAGATACGTGTTAGTATTGATATACATCATTATGGATACATATCAATATGGATATGGATATCTCGTGTTAGTTTTTTTAGATCCATCTGAAACCTAGTCAGCCTCGCTAGCCAACATGATCTAATCTTTTTTTATGATAAAGTTTTTCGTTACTCGATTTCGTATGATGATCCATTTTTTCGTTACTCGATCTCATCTAATGATCTAGTTTTTTCGTTACTTGATCCTATATGTTCCGAAGGCCTGTTGGTCTATTATTCCTTGAGTTCTCTGCAAACTGTTGAATCTGTTGGCTCTTCAATGTGTCATTGATCAAGTTTTTCGTTACTCGATCCCGTATACTTCGAAGGCCTGTTGCTTTGTTTTTGCTTGAGTTCTCTGCGAACTACTAAATCTATTGGGCGTTCGATGTACCATTCTATTTTATCAGTTGTCTCAATTGTTTTTCTGGTGAAGATCTTGAGTTTGAGTTCTTGGCTTGATGCCTCAAGTCTATTCCTGAGGCCGTCCGTTGTTCTGAGGCTTGTTGATCCGCGACTACAATTTGTGCTTGTTGTTCAAGTAATATATGCTTCTTGTTGTTGTTCAAGCAATATGTGCTTCTTATTCAAGCAATCTAAATATCACTACTCTTTTGCAACTAAGTATTGTTCAAACTCCAGCAGCAGCTGTTCTTTATTATTGTTCAAACTCCAGCTACTTTGTGTCAAAGCATCTTGTGTTTGAGTTTGATTGGGAGCGTTAGCATACTGATATCTCGTGATACATATCAGTATGGATATGGATATCTCGTATTAGTATTAGTATTGATATACATCATTACTCATATCTCTTGATAAGATTAGTTAGTAACTATTGGTATCTATCCAGAACAAAACTGTTATTACATCCGTATATTTATAATATATGAGTCTTGTATATTCTTTATTAATCAATACACATAGATATAGAACTCTGTTATTAGCCGAACTCTATTATTAGCCGTATATTTATACGGGATCTTGTATATTTTTTATTAATCAATACATAGACGTAGAATTGTTATTAGTTGTATATTTTTGTCAATTTTTTTGTTCTCTAAATTTTTGAATTTTTTATTGACCAGTTCACTTTGCTAGATCGCCGATCCAAACTACTAATCTGCCAAACCAGACGAGTTTTCTTGATGGGCATTCTAGACGAAGAAGCTTCGGGGACATTTTAATCCTTCTAATTGCTCCCCGTGAATTTTAGGCGCGATATTTGAATTTCAGCCAATTCAAACTTCCCTTTACCTCATAGAGAAACAAAAAATATAGTCCAAACGCCCAATGTATTTTTCTTAAAAAAAAAAGAAACCCTATATGTTTAGCCTATATAAAAAAATTATCCATAATATTTTATATTTTACATTCAGTTCCACTTTTTATGAACACTTTTATTATTTAATATTTCAATTTTATCTTTTTTCTATAAACCGGATTGAGCTTAAATTTTGTATTACAATACGTCTCATCATGATTTATATGTAAAAAATATTCATATATCATCATCATGCTAAAATAAATAAATTAAGACAGCTAATAAGCAAAAAAATTGGGGCATTTTGGTCATTTTGATAATTTTATATATTTAAAAATATCAGTTTTAATTTTCATGGTATGAAGAACCCAAAATTTGAGTTTACTCTAATGTGCAGGAAAACAAGTTAAATTCAAATACGATATACAATCTAAAAAAAGTGGCACATGAGCATAAAATACAAAATAATGAGAATAATTTTTGAATTATTTACCTATACGATCTTCCTTTGTTTTGGGTAATAATTCCATCTATCTTCATTGTTCTTGCCTAAACACCCAAAAATTATGTTTGGAAAGAGCAAATAATCAAACCTTAAACCCACTTTGACACCATTCAGAAACATTCCTCTCATCTAAATACAAATAACCTTCTTTCAGCACTAGACCTTCCATGATGGTCTGGTAACGGTCCATGCTTGGGACGATCCAACTTGGCTCTAGCTTGGCATGGTCCTCCCTATAAAATCATCCAGAGCCTGCTTGGCCCGGATCGGGCCGAAAGGCCCTGGCTTTGGCCTAGCCTTTGTCATGACCCAAACCTAGGCTCAACCTTGGCCCTGCTTTCATGCTATGATGGCTTGGCCCTCAAGCTACAAATTATGGCCCAAGCCCTAGTTTTCCAAGGCTAAGTCAACCCGCCAAGCCCATCCCTAGTACTGGTTAGATCTCCTCATCACATCAAAGAGTTAATTTTTCGTTTTCTTTTTCAATAGAATGTTGAAAAGTATCAGTTAAGGAAAATCGTTTGATAGGGCTGCATTCCTATTAAAATAAGTAAAGCCTCAATCATCGAAAATTGCAATTCAAGCATGATGGAAAACCTTTACATCGATCATCTTTACTTGAACATTATGGCTGTGAAAAAAAATAAGATTTTAAATTCTAAAAATAGTGTATATTGGAACAAATTATTTAAACCGTCCATTTCACCTTACAAATAAGTGTTCATAGATCCACAATATCTATATCACTTTTTGAGTTACAAATTCTATTGCCGTTATTGGAAATTCGTTTTAGATCCATCATGAAGATTTCTATCACCGAAAGTGCTTTTTGAATGAGGATTTGAGTTGAGGCTTTATTTTGCTTTCATAAAATCTAGGCTTTATAGAAACTTCATCCACCAATTAATGCTCTATCATAGTCATTTTAACGCAACTTTATAAAAAAGAAATTGTTTTGGCTTTGACATTATAAGAGATGTTCTTATTTTTTATGCATCTATGTTTTCAATCACTTTTCATTTCTATGTATAACAAAGAAAATCAGGATTAGTCCAAAAAATTCGTCTGGAGAAAATGAAATTTCCAGCGAGTCCTCGATCCCAAATTTAAATAAAGAGAAATCACCCAAGAGATTTAACTATCTCACATTTTACCCATTGGATTTGAAACTTCAAAATCCCATAAAATAACATTGATCATATAAGGGTTAAAATTTTTAGAAGTATTTTGATAATGGTGTGGTTTTTATAGAGCCCAGGCTCTAAACAATCAAAATAAAGCGTACCATCAAACATTGTTGAGAAATGTGGTTTCAATACTGAAAATATTTGTGATAGTCTTAAAATATATTTTTACCTTCAATTATAAAATTTAAAGCTTATAAAATAGTATAGATCGAACATATATATGAAAACTTGAAAATCTTGAAATTGACGGTCCAAAAATGTGTTACAAGATGTACTATTTTCAAAAATTTGAAATCCATTTTTTTTTCATGTCTATGCATCTTGATATCAAGATGATCAATTTGAGGATATTTGGGCAAAATTTTGAGGTGGGCTCTAATTTGATTATTTAGAGCCTCAGCTCTATATAAACTCTTTACTTTTTGATAAAAGGTGCAGTTTGTATAAGGTTAAGGCCCTAAACAATCGAAGTAAGGCACACCTTAAATAGTGTGAAAATATATTATTCCAGAATCATAAATCTTTTTGACGACCTAAAAATTCATTTTTATTTGTAAGTGTAAGATTTAAAGATTAAAAAATAGTTTAGACCGAGTAAATGTATGAAAACTTGAAAATCTAGAAAATTGACCGTCTAGATATTACATTACAAAATATATTATTTCCAATACTCGAAATATATTTTTTCTCATGTCCATATATCTTGAGGTCAACATGATCAAATTAAAGGTTCTTCAGCATCAAAACAACCTTTTCTAGTGAATTTTTGAGGTCCACCTTAATTTGATTGTTTAGGGCCTCGCCCTTATATAAACTTTTTCCTTTAAATGGATAAAATGTAAAGTCACGGGTACTTTAGTTGTATTTTTATATTCTAACTTAATTTCATACCATTTCCTTTTTAATGTCACTCAAATACAGTTGGAACCTCGTTCAAATATGGAATTAACCCCTTTGCCAATAATCCAATAAAGTTTGAAAGCATTCTAGAGTTCATACCTATGGCATGAACTTTAATCCAAAATCCCCAAGTGCATCTCCCATATATTTGGTGGCAACCAATAAGACTTTTCTTTATGTATGTTAGAGAAAATTTATTTTGAAGTATACGTTTGGTAAATGTAGCAATCTAATTTCACATCTGATCGTCAATATCAATTGTGACTACCTTATATAAAGATAAATAGTCTCATTATCTGCCCTTCCTTAAACTTTTAAGACTTTGGACTCCCCCAAGTTATTCGGACTTGGCAAGTTGTCGAGTTTGATCATACAGGTCCAGTTGTCTGAAAACATGGATCAATATGTGATGAATTGTCCGTCCCACAAGTCTGTGCCGAATCGCCAGTGCTGATATGTCCGAATCGGTGATCATGAAAATATTAAAAAATAAGAATAACATACTTTTTTTTTGAGAGGGGGACCGGGCCATTACAAATTTCTTTCTAGAACTGATTTGGTCCCAGCCAATTGTTAATCCCGATTAGTGATTCCCCATTCTAATTGCCCGATTTCGAACACTAGTCAATCTTATGGAATTGACAGCATATAAACTCATCCTTGATTCGGGCTTGGGACCCAACAGGTCTCAACCAGAGTCGATGTTTTAAAACACTGCTCAGTAACGAAGCTTTCGAAAATTTAAAGTTCAAATGGAAATCAAGATGTACACACCACTAAGTTATTTTAAACTTCTTAGATAACATTAGAAATCATGATCTGGACCTCACTATGAGCCTTTTGTTCCTCTAGAATAACAATGACAGTTAACATTTCACAGAAAAACAAAAATCAAAGTGAACTCTTCTTACAACGAAGAGAATTATTTATTCCATGATTATCTTTAAACTCCAATTCCATTTATTTCATTAAGCATCCATAAGCTGGGTTAGTGTCTTAGCCCTTAACAAGTCAGATTATCCCCAGGAGCCACCCCTAATTGCTCACAGTAGCTCTGGTAGTAGCTCACACGCCTCGCAACAGCTGCCGACCCGGGCCCCCCATCGCACTCGAGCGCTCCGTTTATGGCCCTTATCGTGGCCCCAAACCCTTGGCCCGCGATGAATCCGGAGTGCACGTGGTTCATCCAGTACCATAGTGCGGTCCTGAAAGAGATCACGACGTCTGTCGCTACGGTCTCAGGTGCATTGAGGCCATCGAAGCCTATGCTCTCACCTGCAGGTCCGTAATTGAAGTTCCACGACAACTGGATCGGCCCGCGACCGAAGTACTTCTTGTCGGGGTTGCATGGATACTGTGTGTTCGTCTCGTCGCAGTAATCGCCGGACTCCCCGTTGATCTCCTCGATGTAGCAGAAATCTGTAGGTTTCACACAAAACAATTGTTATTAGAGGTTAATTGAGCATTTTAGTATCAGTCACTGAGACACTCAATTGAGTCAATACGTAACCAATTTCTAGTGAAGGATTACATGCTCTAATTGCTGACATAAACTTCATTTATGTGAAGTTTGAAAGAGAACTTGAGTTTCCTATTTGTAGTTTATGTAGCTTGAAAAATCAGTAGATAAGGAAAAGCAAAAATTTCTATAATTTACAGTTCTTTCTGAGAGAGACTCACGTCCAGTCTCGTGTGTCACATGTGCGAAGAAGGCCGCGACCTCTCGCTTCGAGTCGT
This sequence comes from Amborella trichopoda, assembly GCF_054954075.1. Classification (NCBI taxonomy): domain Eukaryota; kingdom Viridiplantae; phylum Streptophyta; class Magnoliopsida; order Amborellales; family Amborellaceae; genus Amborella; species Amborella trichopoda. The sequence goes on along the minus strand of NC_142341.1, from coordinate 50,344,994 downwards.
CGAGGCTGCCGACCGTGCCGAACCCTGGGTAATTCCCAAGTGCAGTAAGGAAGGCATCGCGTGTGTAGAACCCCTTGCCCACGCACGAGGCCTCTGCCTGACCAATTATGCCATCGAAGAACGACTGGGTCGCTATGTCCGCAACCACTGCACCATTGCTAGGCGCGGGGGCATTACAAGGACCTTCCTGGCATCCTGCACCACAGTAATCGTCACCGGTCCCGCAGAAACCCCAGCGGCTGCAGCAAAGGTTAGAAGCACATCCGCAGTTCTGACCGACAACATAATCCGGCCAGAAGGCCGCGAAAACTCCCACCAACATGATCGGAATCAAGAGTTTGGAAACACCCATGTCTCAAATTGTGGAAAAATAAAGTACTTGTCTAATTTTCTACAAAAAAAAGAGGATACTTGTCTAGTTGTGTGAGATGGTTATTTATAGGTGAAGATCAAGGAGCTTTTTTTTTCTTTTCTTTTTTCAATTTTTTTTTTGGTCTTTGGTCATTTTCTAACGAGTTTAGTTATTTATTTCTTTTTGACTAGTCCTTACAAACAAACTAAAAGAGATGAGAATTAAGACTGAGGGGGAAGCTACTAGAGTTGACGTGTGGTTTTTTTTTTTATGGCCGAGGCCCTAAACAATTAAAGTGAAGCGCACCTTCAAATAGTATCGAGGGGTTTGTTTCAACACTGAAAATCTTTGTGATAGCCTTAAAATATATTTTTATAGTTAATTATAAAATAATGTAGATCGAGCAGATCTATAAAAACTTGAAAATATTGAAAATTAACGGTCCCAAAATGCGTTACAAGATGTATTATTTCTAAAACTTGAAATCCATTTGTTTCTCATGTCCTTGCATCTTGATGTCGAGATGATGAATTTTTCGATATTTGGGCATCAAAACGACCTCTTCTAATAAAATTTTTGAGTTGAGTTCTAATTTGATTGTTTAGAGCCTTGGTTCTATATCAACTTTTTCCATTAAAATTATATTAGATTTTGACTACTTCCATAAAGGCTTGGTTCGGCTCCGTAGGGCCTGGCTTGGCTTCTGTGTAAATCGGTCGGTTTATTTAGCTTAGCCTCGGCTCGGTTTGGCGTGACACTTGACCCGTTATTTGTTAACCAGATTTTCGTGCGTATTACAACGCGTGGTTTGACGGGCTACATTTGTTGACTTGTCCATCTAAAAAGAAAAGAACATGTCAAAAGTGTGAAAATAACGGTCTTTACTTTCGACTTTCCGTGCGCACTTTTTCTTTCTCTTTTTTCTTTTTTTTCAATGATTTATCTTAAAAGATTGATGGTCAACCAATCATGGAGTATTGCTAGGGAGCGGGAAACGGGTCGGTTTGACTCGACGCTACGGTGGTTCGGAGGGATGAAATAGGGAAGGATGAGAGCAAAGATCTGGATCATAGATAGTAAGTCTTTACTTAAAACACGAGTTTTTTAAAAAATTCTTCAATTTTTTTAATCAGAATTCTGAGTTTTTCAAAAGAACTTCAAAACTTATGTTTTTTTTAATAGAACCAATATAAATCTATATTTTATTTTTTTTCATCAAGCTAAGTTGTTACCGCTTTTAAGCAGCTTTGGCCTCGTTCAATCAGCAAAAAAAAAAAAAAAAACAACAAGCCTTGCTTGTTTTTACGTTCCGACTGGCTTCTTGCGATGCCCTGGTTGTAGTGAGTGGTATTAGCGATTCGTTGCCAAATGCCATAACTAGCAACATAGATAAGAATGAGAAGCAATAACTATTCAAAAAAATTCTTAACTATAATTTTATATCTTCATAAATATAATATTATTGAATTTGGTTTAAAGATAAGCATATTAACAATAGAAGTAAATTAAAAATATTGATTTAATAAATAATTCCATCAAAAATTTAAAACAAAAGCTCCCTTAAAAAATTTAGGAAAAAATGTGAGCAATATATTCCCCAAAAAAAAATGATATCAAAAGAATCGTATATCTCATAATAATTGGTAGAGTTAGAAGAAGAGTAACCGAATGAAAATATTTTTTATTTTTTTAAATCTATTGGGTTCTTATAAATAACAAGAGAGAGATTTAGTGATACTAAATATTTAGGTAGCTAAGAATTCAGTGTGAAATTTGATTTTGCTTGAGAATTTTGTTGTTTTCTTTATGTATAGAGAAGTTTGATTCATTTTATTTTTTATTTTTTTATTTTATTGGTATATTCAATATTACATTTTTTTATGGACCACTATTTTGCATGTTTAGGTCCTTGTGTTTTATGTTAGTTGATTGCAATCCTATACTGAGGACTTTTTGTTTTTTCTTTGAACAATAATCATATACTTTGGTTTACAATTTTTGTTATTTATTAATGTAGTCCTTATGTTTCGTATTATTCTTATTGTTTAATTTTATTCTCCCAATAAATCTATGATACATTTTGCATTGTGACAATAGAGTAGCATTGTTATAGGATTTATTTATTACTCTAACAATACTAGGAAAGGCCACAAAATTATTGTTCAATAGTTGTTTACATTTTTTGTTATTTACTAATGTAGTCATTATCTTTAGTATTATTCTTATTGTTTAATTTTATTCTCCCAATAAATCTATGATACATTTTGCATTCTAACAATACTAGGAAAGGCCACAAAATTATTGTTCAATAGTTGTTTACATTTTTGTTATTTACTAATGTAGTCATTATGTTTAGTATTATTCTTGTTGTTTAATTTTATTCTCCCAATAAATCTATAATACATTTTGCATTGGGATAATATTAGGAAAGGCCACAAAATTATTGTTCAATAGTTGTTTACATTTTTTTGTTAATGTAGTCATTATGTTTAGTATTATTATTGTTGTTTAATTTTATTCTCCCAATAACTCTGTGAAACATTTTGCATTGTGACAATAGAGTTAGCATTGTTATAAGATTTATTTATTACTCCAAAGTGTTGAAAAAAAGATGTCGGTAACCCTCATTGGATTTTGGATAAGGTTGCATTGGAGAGGAGGGCCCAAGAGGCATTGAGAGACGTGTGGTGGCCAAAGAGCGGCCCATTACTTTCTTTTCTTTTTTTTTTTTTTTTCGACTTTTTTATAATTTGGAGACATGTCCCTACCCTTTTTTAAAGAAAAAAGATGGAGAAATACATTGCGCCTCAAAGAAGGTTATTTTAATGTTGAAAGACCCTCTCATTGATCATCTCAACATTGAGACATATGAATATGAAAAAAAAAAACATTAAGTGTCAAAAATAGTGCATCTTGCAACACATTATCTAGACCGTCTATTTTCATAATTTTCATATATTTATAGGTCTACTTGATTTTAACCATTTTTGAAATTTAAATGTTTATAATTAGATGTGAAAATAGATTTTCAGATAACCCTAAAAATATTTTACACTAAAATTACATGCTACGATAAAATTTGGAGGTACGTCTTAATTAGATTATTTAAATGTTAGTGAGATAATATCAGTGGAAATGAAAACCACAACATGGTGACTAGGGTGTGGGGGTGCTCCCACTACGACTCAAGCTATTTCCCAAGAGATACACGTCTTTGGTAGAGAGAAGAGTACTTGTCGAACCTCATGCGAGGCCAATAGACGCCATGAGTGAGAGAGTCCCAAGAGGCACGTCCTTCAGAGTGACGGGCCTTGTGATGTGCTTCTGTGTGAGAGAGGGTGTGCTACATGACTATGGAAACATACCCTCAGAGTGAGATGGTGACACTGGTAATCGAGAGATACCACTCAGCTTTTTTTGCTATGAGTCTGCCTGTTTAAGTTGGCTGTGCTCATTATTCAAAAGCAAAGTTTGAAAAATCACCAATCTGGATCGCCTCATAGGGTTACCAAGTTGTTTCACTCATGGAATAGGGATTGGCTTTCATCTCTCTACTTTATCATATTTTTCTAGGGTTTGATGATTTATCATAGACGGTTTGGAGATCCAAACTTCGAATTGCTATAGCTACAGGGCAGTTTGAAGGTTGAACCGATGAATCACTTTAACTACACCGCAACAAAAAACATTATATAATTTTAAAGTTGGATTTTCAATTTGCACAAATATTGGTTATTTTAGTGTTTAGAGCGAAGTCCAACCTTCCAAGGTAATTTTTCTTAAAAGGTTAAGTGTTTCGAAGGATGCACGTTTAAACCACTTGACTTCACCCATAAGAAAGAGGTAGTTCAAAATTTGACCTTCGAATCGCCCATGCACTTACGTTTCTATTATGGGAAAATATCCTATTATTTTTTATTTTTAACTTCTATATCTCAATAGATCCAAAAATTGAAAATATTACTTGTAAACAAAATGACTCCATCTTTTTTATCTTTCAACCCCTCAAACCTTTTTGACCATGTATTAGTGACCTCAACAACTTATGAAATGACTCTATCTCTCTCTTTCGAAAACTCCATCTCTCTCATATCATCGTTTATCTCTCAAAATTCAATCTCTCTCTAAAACCCAAACTCCATCTCTCACACTCACATCATCGTCTCTCTCTAAACTCCATCTCTCTCCTTAAAACTCAAACTCCATCTCTCTCTCTCTAAAACTTCATCTCTCTCTAAAACCCAAACTCCATTTCTCTCTCTCTAAAACTCCATCTCTCTCACACACATAAGAAGGTGTGCTCGTGTTTGAGCTCAAACTAAACCTCTTGGCTAGTAAATTCACCGAGAAATGAAGAGAGAGAGAGAGAGAGAGATGGAGTTTTAGAGGGAGAGAGACAGAGTTTGAATAGGATGTCATTTTAGTATTTATTTGGGTAAAAAATTTATGATCAAAAGGGTCCAGGGGGTTGTAAGATAGAAAAGATGAAGACTTTTTGCTTACAAGTAATATTTTCAATTGTTGGGTCTCATAAGATATGGAAGTTAAAAATAGGGAATAAAAATATATTTTCCCTTCTTTTATTTAGAACGCTGCATAATTCAGGGGAAAAAAAAAATGGTTCAAATCTTGAACCTTCAAATAAGGGTAAAATAGGAACAAAAAATAGAAAGTTTGGAAAAGACCCAAAATATGGACCATTTATTAATGGTGTGGTTTGTATAAGGCAGAGGCCATGAAGAATCAGAGTAAGGCGCACCTTCAAACAGTGTCAAAAGATGCCATTTCAATACCGAAATTCTTTATGATGATCTAAAAATTTTATGATCATATCTAATTATAAAATTTAAAGCTTAAAAAATAGTGCAGATCAAACAAATTTATGAACACTTGAAAATTGACGTCTAGATAATGCATTACAAGATGCACTATTTCCAATGTGTGAAGTCCACTTTTTTTATAGCGTAAATATATCTAAATGTCGAAATGGTCGGATTTACTGGTTTTTCAGCATCGAAACAACTTCTTCTATTGAATTTTTTAGATGCACCTTAGTTTGATTGTTTAGGGCCTCAACCTTGTATAAACTTTTCCCTTAATTGATTCGATAAGTTATTTAGGTTCTTAGTAACTTTCTCAAAATTTTATTCATGTCTTGCTCGTTTGCTTTGATATGTTATAGTTTTGTGTTCCTCAAGCTCTCGCTTAGTGGTAAGCACATAAGTTTGAGTGAGAGAGGTCAAGGGTTCAAATCTTTAGAAGTTTGTCCCTAAGAAAACTAAACAAAGTTAATCTACCCAGTAACTTAACATTAAACAAACAAAACAAATTGAACCCCTATTTAAATTCAATTCCTACTACTGAACTACCCAAAAGGGCAAAAAAAAAGAAAAAAGTATGAAGCCACATCAAATCATTGCAAATCCGTCTCTGCTTCTTAAAATCCATGAATTCGGACCTGCAAACTTGTGTAAATCTAATGATCTTTGAAGAACCAAAATAAAAGGTCTTGGGGAAAAAGTAGAAAATGAGCCATTTTTAAAGCTTTAGTGCGTATTTTATTTTTTAAAATTCATACTTGTGGTAATCAAAATAATAAATTTGTGAAGTTTTAGATTCTCAATCCATTCCAATATGAATTTTAAAAGGGTGGACACATAACAATGGTACAGGATGCGCATCGACCGTACCTTTTGTTATAAAGAATACAACAAATTTTTTATCTTTCTCATTTATTTCCAAATGAAGGGAGGACTCATCTGGCCTGAAATGGGGTGGGGTTGGGTTAGGTTCGATGGTTCGTGTTTGTTGGTAAATTGGGGTTTAATGCTTTGGAAAATTGATATAAACATAAATCCCATGCACTCAAACTATCAAGAAATTGATAGGAATGGGTACAAGGCTAAGTGGTTATAGTTGTATGGCATTACCATGTGATGTATTGAGTTCCATTTCTACTAAGAACTCTTTCTGCATTGAACTACCAAAAAGGAACGATAAGAAAAAGCTTCTTCAGAGTAGTGTTTTAAAATTTGGAATCTAATTTTGGATCTCCCACTCACAATACCAATCTAGATTAGCTGAATTGGTGATCCAAATTAACTGAATCATCAAAAACACCATTAAAAAATTGTTAAAATATATTAAATTATTTTGAGGGGGAGGAGATGTGGGTCATCCACCCGTCTAACTCAATCCTAATCCACAATTTCCAATATGGATCGTTAGGTTTTAGTCTAAATTGCAATCTGAAAGTCCTCTTTTATCTTTTGGATTGTATATTATGAAACTATTTAACTCTAGTACATGGAGGTCACAATTAATTCTAACTATTAGATGTCCAATTGAATGGCTTGGGGTATGCCACGAAATTCAAGAAATTTTTTGTTGAGCTTTAAGTTTAGTTACAAGTACATTTATAGCCATTTGATTTGAAATTTGATGGACAAGAATGATTGTGATCTCCTTATACTAAAAATAAATAATCTCTTTATATATTTTTTCTTCATCTTTATATCTAAGTTCATTAGATGATTCGCATTTCTTTCTGCTTGACTTTCAATATAAAAATAAAAGAAAAAAAAAAAAAAAGAGAAAGAGGAAGTGAGAATGCCCTATTCATTTTCAATAAGATTGATAGCCCAAAACAAAACAAAGGCAAATAGTGGCCTAGGCTTTTATTTCCATAACATTTACCAAAGTCTAGCAATATAGTTCTTTCCTTGCCCTCAACAAGTGAGGTTATCCCCAGGGGCCACTCCCAGTTGCTGGCAATAGTTCTGGTAGTAGCCAACCCGGGTCTGTACGGCTGCAGAACCCGGGCCACCGTTGCACTCAAGAGCACCGTTGATGGCACGTATCGTGGCCCCGAAGCCTTGTCCACTCGTTATTGCGGAGTGAACGTTGTTCATCCAAAACCACAATGCAGCCTTGAAAGACGTTACTGCATTGTTCGCTACGGTCTCTGGATCGTTGAGCCCGTCAAACCCGATGCTGTTTCCAGCAGGCCCATAGTTGTAATTCCATGACAATTGGAGGGGACCACGCCCGAAGTACTTCTTGTCCGGGTTGCAACGATACTGGGTGTTCGACTCGTCACAGTAGTCCTTTGATGCACCGTCGATTTCCTCGATGTAACAAAAATCTGCACACGTTTGGAAGTGAGGGTGATGAGTAGGAAATGGGGTGGTTCCGTGGTAGTTAAGTATTGGCACGTGCGTTGTATGGGGTGGAAATAAGCGAGTGTGAGCTCATTTGCAAGAAGGAAAAGCAAACAAATGTGGGAGTGTTTAACGTATTTTTATGGTCCAAAAAGCATATGGTATGTGTTAATATTTTTTTGGACACATGTAGTGTGTATATGATTTTTTGTATGGGAAAATATAGAATGAGACTATTAACCTTTGATACAAGGGGATTACATTAATCTTGACCATTGGATGTGAAATTGGATGGCTGTAATTATTTCAATGGCCAAGTTCAAACTTAAAAGGAAATTTTCTCGAACTTCGTGAGGAAAATATAGAATGAGACCATTAACTTTTGATACAAGGGGATTACATTAATCTTGACCATTGGATGTGAAATTGGATGGTTGTAATTACTCCAATGGCCAAGTTCAAACTTAAAAGAAAATTTTCTCGAACTTCGTGACACATCCAAGCTATCGAATTTCATATCACATCGTTGTAAGTAATTGTGACCACTTTGTATTAAAAGTAAATGATCTCATTGTTTTTCGTTTTGAAGATTAATTGCTAAGTTGAGGAGGTTACAAAACCCAAAGGTTGGGGTCCAAAAAATGATGTTAGATATGAATTTAGCTGAGGGGTTAAATGTAAAATATGCTCCCATGGGAGCATACAAACTTTTGGCAACAAATATTTGCTTTCAAACAATCTTTGCTCTTAGTACAAGACCATTTATTTTGGTACAAAGTCACAACCATCTCTGACCATCAGATTTCAAATCAAAAAACTAGTGTTGTGCCATTGACAAGCTCAAAGTTTAAAAGAAAACTCCTCAAACTTTGTGACACACACTAAGGTATCTAATTTAACATCCGACAATTGAGAGTGGTCGTAACCGCCTTGTATCAAAGATAAATAGTCTTATAATAAATAATCCCAACCCATACATACACAATGAGAGAGAAACTTACGTCCGGTCTCATGTGTCACATGTGCAAAAAAAGCGGCAATCTCCCTCTTCGAATCATCAGTGCTCCCGGTAGTGCCAAAGCCAGAGTACGAACCAAGTGCATTAAGGAACGCATCGCGCGTGTAGAACTGTTTCCCAGCACACGAGCCGTCGGCCTGGCTGATTATTCCGTCAAAGAATGCTTGGGTCACAATGTTCGATACCACGACACCATTGTTGCCACCACCCGTGGGGGCCGAGTTCTTACAGGGCCCCTCTTTACACCCATTACCACAATACTCATCAGTGGAACCACAATATCCATACTGACTACAACATTGATCGGATGGACACCCGCAATTCTGACCCACAACGAATTCCGGTGAAAACCCGGCTAGAATTCCGGCCACAATGGCTGGAATCAGTAGTTTGAATAGCCCCATGTGAGTTTTCTCTATGAAGTCTTGGGATAATGCTGTGGCTATAGATATGTGTTTAAGGCATTAACAATACTATGGCTCAATAGTGCTACTGAGGTGTTGAGGCAGGTTTTGAGGTGGTATATATGGACTATGGATTGGAGTAAAGTAGAAGTTAGGCCAAAAGGACTAGAGAGAGAGATGAGAGAGAAAGAAAAAGAGAGAGATGAGAGAGAATTATAGAGAGAGATGAGAGAGGAAGAGAAAGAGAGAGATGAGAGAGAATGATAAAGAGAGAGAGAGATTGACTCGGTAGGCTAGACTTGTATTGGCCAAGATGTGGAAACCTGCATTGTCAAGGTTTGCATTCCATGTGATACACGGCAACAACACGTTGGCCCGACTTTTATGTTAGGAAACTGGGCTCGGGCTACAGATTCGGCCTTAGCTCGATCCGAGTTACTCAGGGTGTCCAAGTGTACCCTCACGAGTGACGTACGCATTCCAAAGCCCTAAAACATTTTAAAAAGATTATTACAAATAAACTAAAAATTTGTAAAGTTCAAATAAAACCGTAGACAACATGAAAAGGTCTAGAAATAGTTGGAGAATAAAAAAACGGCACGTGGTTAAAAATAAAAATAAAAAATTGTAAAGATCAAATAAAACCCAAACATAAAAACTTTAAAGGGAAAGTATATGATGAGACCATTTTTTTTTAATGGAAGGTGATCACCATTAATTGCGACCATTGGATGTGAAATTGCATGACTATATTTATTTTATTGATCAAACTTAAAGTTCAAAAAAAAAAATTTCGAACTTTAAGACACACCTAAGCTATTAGATTTCATGGTTGTAAGTAATTGTGACCTTTCTATATTAAAGATATGCATAGATTTATAATTTAATATATATTTTTATATTTGTTTTTTTGGGTCAAAAAGCTTGATGGATTGTGTTTACTCTTGGGATAAGACATTTTGCCAATGTCTTAGGGCATGAGTTCAAATTCTATTTAGATTCGTCGTAGACCTCAAATAATTGGTCACTAAAATGATTAGACACCATATACCCAATCCAAAAATTTATCACTAAAATGATTGGTCACTAAAATGATGATGACGATGATGATCGGTCACTAAAATGATTAGACACCATATACCCAATCCAAAATAATTAATCACTAAAATGATTGGTCACTAAAATAATTGGTCACTAAAATGATGATGACGATGATGATTGGTCACTAAAATGATTAGACACCATATACCCAATCCAAAAATTTCTCCTAACCGGGATTTAACTGCGGATGTAACTATATATTTAACTCCCGTGGGAGCATGTAATCTTTCCCTTAATGCTTATAGCCCTTTTGATATCTCTCTTTTCTCTCTTGGAATGGACCTCTAAATGTTCCTTGACTTGTACTTTCTTCTCTCCAAGACAATAAAAATAAGAGAAAGCATATTCTCCTATTTAATTCCTTAGACTATTAGCATTTATATTGACTTGACCAATCAGAACCCAATATAAATGAAATTGCAGTGAAAGTTTGAAAGATATTTTTCTTTACAATTTATTATTTACCTGACAGATCATAAACCCAAATAAAGGAACCGAAAATGAAAGTGATTATTTTGTACTATCCAAAAGTTCAGGGATTAGGACCAGCACCGACTTGAGCCATAAAATTTCTGGTCCAATTTAATTAGAGGTTTGACCAATTACCATTTAGACCATTGAGAATAGATCAAAATTCTTGAATATATCATTTTATTTTTTCTAAAATTTATATTTTTTGGAAGATCCGGGTTTCAGGGAACGGGCTAACTACTGTCTGGTCCATTCCGATAACATTAGGACCATTCTTCTATTGTCCCGGCTCGGTTTAGCTCGGCTTAGCTTCCCTGTTTATTGGTAGTTAAGATTTAAGTATGTGAATCCGGTTCACAGCTTTCTAAGAAGTGAAGATGTTTGAGCTGATCAAAACCCGACTCAGCAGTCAACATTAGGGTTGCCAATGGGCCAGGCCCAAAACTTGTGTGATAGGCCTTGCCTTGGGCCGGAAAATTTCACTTCAGAATAGGCCAAGAATCTCACACGTTGGTCAAGAATCCGGTTCACAAATTTCTTGTAGAGTAGTTGGAATTTGTTTCTCAATCTTATGTGCATGTTCCGCATGAGCCTTCTCTTTACGACTGTCATGAATATATTAAAAATGTGTATTCTTATATTTAATGTGGATTTTCTCTTCTTGAGGACTAAAAGCCTTTTTTTCCTTTTATTATAATACACAATTTTATTTTTTTAAAGGCTTATGGTTTTCGAAAGGATTTTATTTTGAAATAATATCTTGTATTTTTTTCCTACAAAGGCGATCAACAAATATACTGACGAATCAGCTAGATGAGGAGCAACTTAACTTTCCCTAATTCTAGTTTCTCTTATAATACTTGTAAATGAAAATAATGTCACCATTGAAGGAAAAAAGAAAAATCATAGTTTTTTTGGGCCTTGGCTCGGCCAGACCCCTCAATGACCAGGTCTTTACCAAACTCATGCAACACACTTTGAACTCTCTCTCTCTCTCTTTTCTTTTCTTTTCTTTTCTTTTTTTTTTTTTTTTTTTTTTTTTTTTTTTTTTTTTTTTTTAACAAATCGAGGATCAGAGAGAGTCAGTGAACTCTCTCTCTCTCTTCTTCGGTTCACATCACATGACCAAGTCATCCATTCAATGCTCTGACTCTCTTCAATGCTCTCTCCCTCTTTAATTTACGGCACGGTTCAATTGTTCACCTCAGCATCACTGGTAAGTCCTTGTCGTCATTTTCAAGTAGTTTACGAGCTAAAAAAAAAAAAAGTTAAAAAATATAAAAAATAAAAAATAAAAATAATGAAATAAAAAAAAAGCAAATTAGGAACTACAGTAAAAGTCCAAAAATCGATGAAAAAATATGTAAAAGATTGAATTTAGAAAAAAATTCATTTATATTTTGAAACAATTACAAAAAATCCAAAAATAGGAAAACTGAAAATATAGCATTAATTAGAAAACAAAAATAAAAAAAATAAATAAATTTTAAAAATTGAAAATAATGATTCTAGTAAAAAAACATTTGGAACGTTAGTTTTTATTGTTTTTAGATGGATCCATCGTTATCCATCTTTAAGATGGATGCTTTTACACTTTATGAAATCCAACCCGCATGAAACAATTTTCCCTAAGAAAACCTCACAAATCTCATAAAAAAATTATACATAATTATCTATAAGTTGATTTAATAAAAATTATTATTTTTATATTCTTCTATATAACTTAGTTTATACCTAAGAACTCGGCTCGGAAAGGCATCGAGTATGAGTGTCGCGTCCGAGTCCACCTGTCCAACTTTAAAACCATAATTCATCACAATTGGCAAAAAGCAAGCATCGTTTAGTACAAGGTAAGAAGTTTAGCTAGAGTTATTTAAAGAAAAAAAGTATATAAAAAAACCATTTACCTTTTGCACAAAAAAGTCACAATCACTCGTTCTTTAAATTTGAATTGATACAAAGTTTTTTAAAAAAAAAATCCAACTTTGTCACTCATCCAAAACCATCCAATTTGACATCCTACTAAAAATAGTTATCACCTCCTTGTAATAAACCTCCTTGTAATAAAGGTTGTAAACGTTGTAATAAAGGTAAATAGCCTAGACAATCCCATTTTAAGTTTCCAACTAACATTAACTAAAACGTTAGTGAATTGTTCACTCTGATAATGTATTCTTAAATATTTATTTTAATAAAATTAATATATTATTTATTACTTTTTATTCCTCTTTTCGAGTAATAGAATTATTAGTTATTTTTATAAGTTTTTCTTTAATTTCTCATATCTTATTTTCTTTCTTTTGGCACAACTAGTTTGGGTTTTTTTCTTAGTGAAGTATAAAACAGTTTAAAATGGGGTATTTTATTTAAAAAAAATTTTTACGTAGTCTTCTTTTAAGGAATTTATACTTCAGTGGGAGGTCCAATTTTTAACTTGATGGACTCTATTCAATATTGTGTCATATAAACTTTTTTCATGTAAACCGTTCAAAGATGATTCCTTGACTTCCAATATGCATGTTGAATAACTCCTCTCTCTCTCTCTCTCTCTCTCTCTCTCTCTCTCTCTCTCTGATAAAAATAGAGAAGCCTGAACAATGATGACTACCAAACAACGAGGCTACCTACTTCCCAACAAAAACATAGTCTCCTCACAAGTTTTAAGTAAACCCAATCTTTTTCTCATCCTCATAGCCACTTGCCTTCCCTTTTCGCCCAACTATATACGAACTAACCGGTGGAGCTTCTCTATCTAATTCGAGACCCTGATATGATCTCAATGCAAAAAACTCAGCACCAGATTTTGCCTCTTTCTTCACAAAAACTGAACTCGGAGACTTATCCTCCAACTTGAGAGCCTTTTCTGCCACCTCTGAGAGAACAATTGCCTTCTCCTTGTTTTGATCACCCTCTGTTAAAAATATAAATCCTCTGTTAAAATATAAATAGAAGTTTTAAAATCAATATCATGCAAACACCAATAAGCTATAAGTTGGGCTTATTATGATTTAGAGAACCAGTCTTGTGTATGGGAAGAACCAGTTTGGCAGAAGAGAGAATGCAATTGGGTGAAAGATGAAGTGCCACGTTCAAAAAGATAAAAACTGTGACAACCTCACTTATACACAAATCGAGATTTGGGTTTCGGAATGGGCATCGGAACATAGATCCTAGAGTATGGAGTCCTCTCTCTCTCTCTCTCTCTGGTTTGGAAATGGGCGTCTGAACATGGATCTTAGAGTATGGAGTCATCTCTCTCTCTCTCTCTCTCTCTCTCTCTCTCTCTCTATCTCTCTCTCTCTCTCTCTCTCTCTCTCTCTCTCTCACACACACACACACAAAAAGGCAATACAGGAAAGTTTCTAGAATCTGTCAAATATCAAAAGGCTTCCATGATGCCCAAAGATAATCCAAACATCAAACTAAAGAATAACAATCACCTCACAGATACCACAAACTCACCTCGGCACTCAAGATCCTCAACATAACCACCTTGAAGAAAAGAAAATCGGGCTTCTTCCACTCTGTTAATGGTTTCCAGTGGAGAACTAATCAACTTCTGAAATTCCATGACATACTCTCCAGTCCACTGCTTCACACTGGAAAAAAAAAGGAACTAAAATAAGCTCATCAATCAAGGAAACAACAGGAGTTCAGGTCAACTAATTCAACCAGAACTAGATTGATACTTCGATTAAAATTATATTATGAAAACTAGTAATCAAATATTTAATGCCTATAAATAACTCTCTGCTAATACTAAACTAAACATGAAGAGCTGGATTGCTGTACCTGTTAAAAGCTAGAATGGCTTCATAAGGCGTTATTACAGGAGCCAAAAATTCTTTGCTATCTAAAAAAGCTGTTTGTGCACAAGCCACGTAAATGAAAACATCGCACTGAAAAGAAGGGAGATCACTATTAAAATTCTGTTTTTTTTTTTTTTAATCTCTGCCAACATGGTAGAATCGAGAAAGATTCTGCTATTGTGTGTGTGTGTGTGTGTGTGTGTGTGTGTGTGTGTGTGTGTGTGAGAGAGAGAGAGAGAGAGGCTACCTCAGCAAAGTTTGCAAGTTTTGCAGGGTTAGGTCTTCCCATAGCAAATGTATAGGACTTCTTTCCCGCTCCCTCAATCAGTTTTTTCAGGTGATAAATCATATGCAGATAACCAGCTGCATTACCATGTAACACCATGAGTACACAAGCTAGAGAACCATACAAAGTGGAAGTTATCATTAAGAACCCATATAAGGAGCTCGCAATGACTAGACTATGGTGCTATTGCCCATATAGACACAAATACTATGCGAGTAGGAAATTATTATTCCATGCTCTCATTTCTATTATAAGGAAATTGATTTTTCCATGTTCACAACTGAGCGAGTTCGTAGAAATTATCAAGAACTTATGACACTTGAAAAGCATACTAATACACTTTAAAGAAAGAAAGAAAAGAAAAAAAAGGGCAAATTTCCATAAAACAACTGACAATTCAATAGTGGGCCTGTATATTTTGCTGTACATGTATATGTTTTTCTCCCTTGGGAGCAAATTGTACCTTGCTCCTATGGGCAAAACAACTGTGTACGGGTGTCTCTTTTGATCCGAAAGTTTGCAGAATATCTTTGATTCACCTAGTGAACAATTTCCCAAAATAAAAAAATCAATTTCTAGTTCTTACAAACCCAGATCTGATTGTTCATGAAATGAAGGGGCTGCTTCCCTGTTGGAGGGGGCATTCATTTGAATCCATTTTTTTTTTAATATGTTGACTGTATTAAACTCAAAGTGAGTACAGAATGTGTGAAAAGAGGGGAGGCAGGATACCCACAGACGAGCTCCGCCCAAAAAATAGGCTACCCACAAACAGGTGCCCTGTACAAAACCATGGGTAGATAAAAAATGCTTTACATGAATTGAACCATTAAGTATATCAACTCCAATCTGTGATAGCAAACCAAGCAAAAATCCCCTAGGGGTGGCTCAAGTTGGCGTGGGACAATCAATTTATTCTTTTTGATTGATCACTGAGAAGAATAAAGATGATCTGAAACTTTTAGGGTCAAACAAATTATCTTAAACGTTTGGCCTGTGGGATTAAGTCCACAATTTTCTACCACTGGAGCATGAAAACATCTTTCTTCTAGAATTTTCATATTTGTCGGGGAGATGGAGAGAGATGAGTGAACCTACCAACACCAAGTGTACCCACCAAGATCCCGACAATATTTGCATCTTTTGCTTTCTCCACAAGGAAGTATCTGCAGAAAAAGAACATCGAAATAAGTCACTTTTAACTGAACAAGACAATGGGTATCCCGAAAATGCCAATGACTTAGAGGATCAATTGATCAAATAATTTCCACACTTTGGTATGTTCATTAACTGTAACCAATGGCAATAATATACAATCAGTGGCAGGCTAAAAACTATACCTACGCTTGAGAATGCTTTTCTGATGACACTTGTCTTTCACCAAGCAATCTTCCATGGGGTCATACCTAACTACAGATGACAAGCATAATGTGCTAAGGTTTTATTTTAAAAACTTCCAGAAAAGGAAAGTATTCTTTCAAATAAACACAAATTCATCAAACATCATCATGAAAAATCATCTTCCATGAATTAACAGAATAGAAATCAATATAGTAAAGCTGTTCTACTTTCGAGTATCACCAATTTGTAATTAAGAGAGGATCTCAAAAAGCTTAAGTAAGCATGTTAATAACTATTTTACATTTTAGGCATAAACGCATATGACGCTCACATTCTCACCCAGATGAAAATGATGCAATGACTGTCCATTTTTATGTTTTAGTGAATAGTTTCCTATCAAAAAAAGAGAGAATTCGTTCCCCTAGAGGATAGTTCAGACATCTCAAGTAATTTCAAACCGGTGGATTCCGAAAACTCCTTTCTTTATTTTCTCTTATTAAATTCTCTGGTTGGGAGACAAAATGGTACAACAGTCACTAAATTTTCAAGAAAACAAATGAAAAAGTGATAAACATGCATATTCCATTAAAGATAAGAATCCTAATCCAGACAATGGCAAGAAATGATGCAAAATATAATAATCATGAAAGTAACTGATCAAAACAACAAACCGTTAAACTATGGGAAGCATGACAAGAACTTAAAGTGAATCAAAGTGCTACTATCAAAGAAGAGAAAGTATAATATGATACATCAAAGTGCTACTATCAAAGAAGAGAAGGTATAATATGATACATCAAAGTGCTACTATCAAAGAAGACAAAGTACAATATGATACAAATAACAATAAAAAGCTACAATAATAAGTGTCATCACCATACAACCATTGGTTGAATGAGCGATGAGAGAGAAGAGAGAGAGAGAGAGATACTTGATTGATCTCATGCTCTGCTGGGGCCCACTCAGCCTCCATCCATTGATAGGATAAACTGAGCGATGAGAGAGAGAGATACTTGATTGATATCATGCTCTGCTGGGCCCCACTCCCACTCACTCTCCATCCATTGATAGGATAGAGACGACAATGATGACCATAGCCTTTCTATTATCACATGGAGCATAATATACTTTCACATCAAAAAATTACTATTGGAGAAAAACAAATACTAAACACCCTACATTTAAAGAAGGAAATTATACCATAATCTAATGAAGTATGTAAAACCATGGTCAACTGAGATCATCCCAGTCCTATTAAATGACGAACAGTCATGGAGAGAGATTGGGACCCACCAACTGGAACACATCCCATTCTGCTAGGACTGAGTCTCTCTCCATCATTGTACATTATTTCATGGGATGATGTTGACTACAGTCTCAACATAGTCCATTTGATTATGGTAAAGCATTCCTTTAAGCAATATATTTCCTGTTTTTAATCAATAAGCAATCCCTTCCCTAGTTGAGCTCATGTAAGGGAAAATATACCTATTTCACAAGCATTGTATGTAAGTACGATATTTCCAAAAGCTGGATTATCGGGACCAATCCAGAACAACAAGTAGTCTTCCATCTTGCCCCCATGAGGTAAAGTCCATCTCAAACCTCCAAGGCTATAGCTGCCACACCCTTCAAATGAATCACAAGGGTCATGACAATCCACAAATTCAGGCTGCCCAGAAGAACTATTTGTACTACTATTCTTTTCTGGATGCATAACTGAACATTTGGCTTCTGCATAAAGGATCTTTGACCTGCACCCACTTAATGCTGATGATTTCAAGCTCATTTCTTCTTTAACACTACCAATAGCATGTTCATATTCCAAACCAAAGATAACCTGCATCAACATGCAAATGTTAAAAGATCACAACCTCCGAGAAATAGTAGAGGAAAATCGGATAAATAAAAAACAAAAGTTACATTGCGAAATAAATTTCAATCATTTTAAGCAAAAGTCCAAAAACAAACAAGATTAGAGAAATTTAACCAACCAACAATTCAGACAAATAAAAGCACTGAATGGAATTTAGTTTGGCCCAGTGATATAAAACATGGACTCGAGCCCGGACTTGCCAGGGTTCCGAGCCCAAGTCAGCCAGTAGAGTCTCTGTGAAAATAACACAGTAGGGTCCAGAACACAATGAGACTTGGGAAAGTCCTGAGGTATCAGAACCTGAATTCTGCCAGTCCAAGCAATGCAGGCAACGGGTACACCTCGTGAAGTATTAAATCGCTGGTAAGGTCCATCACCTATTATTTTGGCTAGATCATTCCAGGTAGAGATTTGATCGCTTAAAAAGCTGTCTCTACTATTTTGAACTGGTCATTTCTAAGTATTCATTTGCTCAGAAAAATTGGGCAGCCCAATAAAGTACACTCCACTTTAGAAGGTAATAAGTTTACTAAACCGAAGAAAAGTACAAAAGGCCATCATCCTGAATTAACACTACCACCCCCACCTCATCCATGCCTTCTGAACTAAATGCAGACATCTAAGTCACAAAAACTTTTTGCAAGATTGTGAAATAAGCTCCATTGAAGTTTGCAGTGTCTCTTGCAATAAGTGTTGCTTGCTAGATCCCTCCCGCATCTCATAATTTTGTTCACTCTTTGTCTGAGCCAAATAATGCTAAAGCAAATTCCAGAAAAACAAGGAAACTTCATCAAAGAACCCAATATGTAAGAATAACAACATAATGTAATAAAAGGTTATTCCCCTCTAAACCTCAACATCAACTTTACAATTTCACATGTACCATGAATGTTTCAAAGTCAGCGTACCATGAATTTCTAATACATGATCGACTAGTTAACCACTGAATTGTCTCAAAAACATCACCCAAGATATAGCTTCTAAGTGCATAAAGATAGGCATTGCCATCATTTGAATCCTTTTTAAGATTTACAACTATTATGAACACAAAAACATGCAAGGTGGGAACATTCCTAAAACTTATAATCTGCATAGAAATAATTAATTTTCAATGATTCTCATCCAAAAATCATAAAAAGTGGAAGGATGGGAATGTACCAGAATGGGCTTGTCACTAGAGGACAAGCAATCAAATAAAGAATCTGCACAACCTTTGACATTGATCGAGGCTTTGCCAAAGACAAACCATGCAGGCAACTTTGAGGTGCTGTCAAGGACAAGATACATCACTTAGTCATATTTAATACAAAACGAAACCATACTATTACCAAATAGACTATTCGAAAAAAATAGTTCAAAGAGTCATCACCACCCATTGCAATGATGGAGTGATCAAGAGAGAGAGGGACCAACAATTGGGGTCACGTACACTTATGGGTGTACCACTCTCTATCCATCACCATAGGTCGTTACACTTGATGGAGATGACCCTGATGGACACGGTTTCCCATGCTCCATTGGATCAAGTTCTCATGTACTTTCACTTGAAACAGGGTATGCCCACCACACAAAATTAAGTGCACCACAAACCTAGCACTATCATTTATAGGAAACTCTCATTTATAAGAAACTTACGGGCTTAAGCAAGTGGGTCCATAATGCACTACACACTCTGCGTTGACATGAGAAGCTCCAACCTCATCCACACAACAATTACCATAGGTGGTATCGGCCATGACATATAGTTGAACAAAGGCTTGTGCCAGGTTTGCCTCATGTAAATTTTCAGGTGGGCAGAGAGATAAGGACTGGAGTTCCTCCCTCAAAGCAGCCACAATCCTCCTTGAGTCTTTTAAAAGCTCATCAGGAAACTGCATACAGTTTTCATGTCCCATAGGTTACATAAGATAGCATTTCTAATACAAATTATCCAAAACCAGAGTCAGAGAGGAATATATGAACATGCAATATTGACAATGTTCAATCACTTATATCAACAGTAAGAAAAAGAGAGTCCAAATTATTAAAGTTTCGAACACTAACTTGACTAGAAAAAGGAAAATTACTATGGTAGTTTAGAACAATCTCATTCATCTCCAGGAAAATAGGTAGCATGGGCTATTAAATAAAAGTATTGTAACAAGCTTTAAAGTATTGTAACAAGCTTGGAGAAAATCTGAATGTCAAAACAACACTATTAAATAAAGTATTGTAACAAGCTTGGAGAAAATCTGAATGTCAAAACAACATAAAACCCGCACATTACTTGCACCAAAACCTATGCTGATATGCCAAGTAACAGATAATGCAATATCCGCCAAGATGGGATGGTAAGGCACCCTTCCATAAACTACCCCATTTCACCAACTTTAAAATGATGAATTGGTGAGAAGATTATTCTTATGAAAATGATGGGCTTGAACACATCCTTAATTATCGAAGAACCTTAATGTAAAACTAATGGCTTCTTAGCAAAATTCAAACCCAACAAGAGATTATTAAAGACTACTGCCTTCTCTTCTATATTTTAAGTTTCTGGATCATTGAACTCCCCTACTGCAATTCCTCTAAACTCCCCCCAAAGGGGGCCAAATGGACTATGATCCATCTTGAAGGTTAAAGCAGTGCTTTTTTTTCATTATTTTTTTCTGGTAATAAAGTGACCAAAACACAACTATGTGATTCATTCCAATACAATAACTCCACATAAATTCAGAACCAAACACAGCAATTACACCTTTCTATTTTGAAATGCAAGGGGACCAAAATACAACTAGGTGATTCAATTTAACACCATGATTCCACATCAATACAGAACCAAATAGAGCAATTAAACCAGTGTTACAGGACTCGCCTGAGTCCATTTGGCCTTGGGCGAGTAACTCGGCCTTGCTCTAGTTGTGTGTATAACTTAGGGTATGTAAAAAAATTCAAAAAAAACCAAAAAGTTGTAAAAAAAAAATGGTTATCCTGTATAAAATTTTTTAATATGATTTAGATTTTTTGCATAGATTGTTTATTGTTTTTTGCCATAATCCATATTTTTATATTTTCTTTTTTTTGGATTTTTTCAAATGTCCCCCAACTATAAACCATCATCAACATAGCCTTATCCCAAGTATTTGGAGTCAGCTACATGAATCCTATTCCACCATTCTGCTCTATAGGACATACCCTTAGTAAGAGCATAAGTCCCAACCATAAATCAATTTCTTAAATACATATTTTATGTACTTTTTTAAGCATATTTGAACTTTCAAAGGTTGCTTCTGATTTTATTTACTTTTAATACTTTTATTTTATTTTTTCATACTTTTATACTTTTAAATTTTTTTCTAGGGCTTTTTGGCCAGGTACAGGACTCGGCTAAGTGAGTCACGTCGGGGCGATCTTCTAAACACTCAATCAAACTAAATATCATGGAGCTTGATGACTAAACCCTTAAAATAATGTATTACTAAACAAAACACACTATTCAAGCTTCAATAAAAATGAGACCCTAATTCCATGTCTGTAATGATAGCCCAAAAAAATAAAAAAAATAAAAAATCAACAAACTAATCTACAATTTCACGTGATGGTGAATCAATCATGAACAAAACCAATCATGAGAAAACCATCAACACAACTGAAATTATAAATAAACAAGAGTACACAAATAAATAAACAAATATACCTGTAGTGCAACTCTATGGAAACCTCGATTTTTAATGAATTCGGCAGTGCGAGCAATGTCAAATTTGGAATTGAAGTCCATTCCTTAACTGAAATCTGGTCCAAAATCTTCCCAAAACTATAATTTTTTCTCAGAAAATTAGTATAATCAGGTGAAGATAACAGTTTTAAAGTTACGGGGAAGCAAAACCCAGATTACTAAACCGATGATTGGTAATATATCAGGTTGAAATAACCTAAAAAAAGTAACCGTTTAAATGAAAAATAGTGGGAAATACCTTAAAATTAGAGAAAATTCATTAAGACATGGGCGTGTGGGAGCAGCTTAGAGTCTTACAGCTTGGGTCACGTTTAAGGAGAGCGGAATATGAATAATATTAGGACGCGGTTAGCATGCGGGACCAGGCCCGCTCATGTAGAAATTCGGGCGGCTTAATAAATCTACTTTTCACATGGATTTTTTTTACTTAATTTTTAATGATGAGTAATATATGGAGATCATGACTATAAAAAATAAATAAATTTTAAAAATTATAAATAATAATTCTAGTAAAAAAACATTTCAACTATTTATTTCAAATATTTTTAGTTGGACCACATATTTGCATCCATCTTTAAAATGAAACAATTTTCCATAATGTTATTTCACTTTTCATTTACCGCGGGAGTAAATGGATAGTATATATCCGAGGGAATAATAGATTCCATACTCATTGGGTAAAACCCCATATAAATTTAATTTTTAAAAGAAAAAGTTTATATAAAGCCGAAGCTCTAATCAATTAAATTAGAGACCACCTCAGAAAATTTACTAGACGATGTTATTTTGATGCCCAAATATCATCACATTGATCATCTCGACACCAAGATGCATAGACATGAAAAAAAAAAAAGGGATTTCAAGTTTTGGAAATAGAGCATCTTGTAATGCATTTTTGGACCGTCAATTTTTCAAATTTTCATGTTTTCATATATCCACTCGATCTACATTATTTTTTAAGCTTTAAACTTCATAATTAAATTTGAAAATGTATTTTAAGGCTATTATAAAGATTTCAATATTGAAATCACATCTCTCGGCACTATTTGAAGGTGTGCTTTACTTCGATTATTTAGAGCCTCGACCCTACGCAAACCGCACCCATTTTTAAAACCCCAAATTTGAAGATTTAACTTCCTCCACCCTTAGCACAAGAAAAATAATTTCCTAATTGCACCTTCTATATACTCTTAAAAAAAAACAATGTCTCAAGCCTAGAGATTGTCCAATTTTTTGATAGTGAGATCTAAGTATTAGGAAGCTTAAAAATCAATTTTTTTTTTTTTTTGTTCTTGCCAGGCTACAAAAAAATATTGAGATTGTATACTATGAGATATTTTATCTTTATTATAAGGTGGTCACAATTGTTACTGGCCGTTAGATGTTAAATTCGATAGCTTGGGGGTGTCATAAAGTTTGGCATTATTTATTTGAACTTCAAGTCTAGTCAAAGACAAACTCACAACCACCCTATTTAAAATCTGACCGACAAGAGTGACCGTGATGTCCTTTATATATATATATATATATATATATATATATATATATATATATACTACATTATTAAGCAAGAGTTAAGAGGTGAACACATGTCACAAGAATAAAGAAGGGTCTTATTGTTGGAGAGAATGAACTAGTAATATGCACGTATATTAAATTTCAATTACGTAAATAAATTTTCAATTTTAAATTGACATAAATGTGATTATAGAGAGAGTTATAAAAAAAGATAAAGAGAAGGGTGAGATATTCAAGTTATCTATTAAAGTCGAAAATTCAATACATATTAAAAATGTAGGTTTCAATCGTATAGGTATTAATATTCTCATTTTACAAAATTATCATTGTTTTATAATGATACTTATGAAATAATTATCTTATTTTGTATTTTATAATAATTTAGTAATTATTATAAAATTAATGTTTTTGTTACTATTTATAACTAAATAGTTACAATTTTAGTATATTAGTATTAATGTTCTCATATACAAAATTTTCATTGTTGTACAATGATGGTTATGAAATAATTATATTATTATGTATTTTACAATAAGTTAGTAATCATTAGTGAAAATTATAATAAAACTGTTGTTTTTGTTGCAGTATTAAATATATTTATTACCAGAAAAATATTACTTTCTTAAAAGTACATTATACATATATAATTTATATATAAAAAAATCAATTGTTGCAATTAAACAATGAGTATCACATAAAAAATGAAAATTCACTTAATGCAAAGATAAAGATGTAACATTCACTTTTCTTCATGAAATTTTGCATAGGTCCGGGCATGGTAACTGATACATTTTATTTGGGTGTATTCTATCATCTATACAAGCAACTCGCTTAACTTCATTGGACATATAGAAGTACAATCTATTATTAAAATAAAAAATTATATCAATATTTACTTACACCTAAGATCCACATAAATAATTAAAATTATTTAGTTCTTACATTAATTATTTAGTTCTAAATAATTAAAATTATTTAGTTCTAAGCAAAAAGTAATACCGAACAACTCTAATATTCAATGAGCTGCCAAATGAAAACTCGTCTAGGTTGTCTCTCAAAGTAGCCAACGCTCCTATATACAAATTATATCGATATTTACATACACCTAAGATCTACAAAAACACTTGAAATTATTTAGTTCTTACATTAAACACTACACAAACTTCTAAGAAAAAAATAAGGCCGAACAACTCTAATATCCAATGAGTTGCCAAATGAAGACTCATCTAAGTTCTCTCTCAAAGTAGTCAATGCTGCTATATACACCTTTTTTGCTTCTTCTATGGCACGTAATTGGGCTTCATTTATAGGTTTTTGAAAAAGAAAAACCAAAAAAATTAGCTAGCCGTATTTGTAGTGTGTGAAGCACATGTTAAAAATTCAGTGAGAGAGAGAGAGATGAGTGCATTATCGATGGGGAGAGAGAGAGTTGTGATGTGCATGAGAAAGGGAGAGATGAGAGAGGGGCGTGCACGTGATAGAGAGAGAGTGATGTGGGTAAGAGAATTGTGACAGGGAAAAAAAAACTAGGAAAGAGAAACATGCGAGAGAGATATATGGGACGGGAAAAGAAATATGGAATAGATAAATGTGAGAAGAGAAGAGCGATGAATTTACTTAAAATGGGGGGAGAGAGAAGATAAAGAGTCACCACACTAAAAAATGAGTTTCCTAGAAGATGAAGTGTCTTCATATTAAAAAAGAGTTACCTATTTTTATATCTTTTCATGCATGTAGGGAGAATGAGATTGTAGAAAAATGGGAGAGAGGAAAAGATGAACAAATTAAGTTTACTTTAATTGGGGAGAGAAAATATGTCATCACAAAACAAGAGGAGTTATCTATTTGTATGTATTTCCATGCATATAGGATGGAGAGAGATAACGGAGAAACATGAGAGAGATGGAGAGAATATGAGCTGTCCGTTACCTATTTGTATGTATTTGCATGCAAGTAGAATGGATAGAGAGCTAACAAAAAAACATAAGAGAGATGGAGAGAAGATGAGGTATCCGTTATCTATTTGTATGTATTTGCATGCATGTAGAATGCAGAGATAGATAATGAAGAAACATTAGAGAGATGCAAATAAGAATAAATTAAGAGAAATAAAAGATATAGACTTAAAATGTAGGAGGGAGAAAAGAATCAAAATTGAATGAAAAAAGACACGTGATGCAATAATAAAAAAAGCGTTGCTCTTGCTTAATATATACAATAAATAGATAAATATTAAGAAATAGTTAAAGGGTTGACACATGTCTGATCACCTAAAATTCCATCTTTTATGGGGAGATAAAGAGGGAGAGTTGAATATGTATCGAAGAAGAGAGAATAAATATTAAGCCAAAGATAAGGGATGCACACATGTCTTAATAATAATAAGGAGCCTTATTATTTGAGAGAAGGTAGGATAGGTGATTTTCCAAATAAAAATATCTAAGTCGATAGTTTCAAGGAGAGATAGAGAGGGAGATTTGGAAATATTTTAAGATATATATAACCTCTATCGAAAACAAAGGATCTACGTAGTAATTAGCAACATTTATGTCATTGAAGTATTTATTATGTAATGGACTCGGTTTTTACAAGGCTAAGCCCACATATGCAAAAATGTTGGCCTCTTAATAAATCTTTTTTTGAGATGGATTTTAAGGACATGTCATCTTTAATATGGAAATAATGAATATGAAAAAATAAATAAATTTTTAAAAATAGAAATAATAATTCTAGTAAAAAAACATTTGGACTGTTAGTTTCCATTGTTTTCAGAATGGAACAGCTACTTGTATCCATCTTAAAAATGGATGCTTTACACTTTATGGATCGCATATGTAGAAATGCGGTCCAACCCGCATGAAACAATTTTCCTTATGGAATATTATATAACTTTAGTTGGGGCACAAGCGGTGCTACTCAACCCCATCTCACCTAATCATGTTCCCAACCCCATCTCACCTAACGCATGAAAAAACCACTAATAATTTCAAAAAATGGGTAAGCCTCATCTCCACTTAATTACCCAAAAAATAATACTACTATATAGAATTATTTATCATGTAATATTATACATCATGTATGGACCCATCATGTATTACTAGATAACGTTTATGTATTTGCGTATGCACTATTTATGTGAACATTAAATAATTTATTGTATTAATTATAGCCGAATTAATCTCTTCCCGATTTTCGCGAGATTCACTCCATAGATTAGGAAATTCAACCCGGTGAGGAAAAGAAGAGAAAGCGTGCCTCCTTTAGGATCTCTCTCAAGGTCTTATATTTTTTATTTCTCAATTATTCATGAACATTTTATTTCTACTTGTAAATTTTTATTTCTACTTGTAAATTCTTATGCTTAAAGGTTATTCTTTAAAATATATATATATATATAAAAACTACATTTTAAATTACAAAATTTAATGCTTTTAAATTTCCCGCAATAAAAACAAGAGAGGGAAAAGAGAGGTCCATTATTCACCTCGTCTCGACCCTAGAGCAACTCTGCTCTCGGAGAAATCCAGTTAAGTCAGATTTTCTTTTTTGATAATTTTATTGAGAGAGAGAAAGAAAGTAAGGGAGAGAAAAATTTTTATTTTTTCCTTTGAATTTAAAGATATATTCCTTTAAAGTCTTACTTTATTTCTCATAACTTATTTGAGCATCTTTATATTTATATTATCCAAATTCGTGTTTTTCTCGGAGTTCTTCTTTCCTCTGTAAATCAATATTTTCAAGTTTGATTGGAGTTAGATTGAATAATTAAAGGGGAATGTTGGCCTCAATACCGAGTCTGAATTCACTGGTTCATCAAACTTTATATTGATTAGGGTTGTGTTCTTTAGCTGATTTTGTATTTCCCTTTTCTTGTAGAAAATTAATACACTTTGGAATCTTCTTCGGTTTGGTGAGAAAAAATGAAACAAGTCGTTGCTTCAGCCAATTTGGGAGAAGATTTCGGATTGGAAAAATTACATACATATCCGTTATCGTTTCTATTATTATGGCTCTACTGAATAGTTTCTGTTACTACCACCGTGTCTATTTTTTCATGTTACAAAGGAAATTTTTAAAAAATACGACTTTACCTTTTTCGGTTGTTCAACAACCGAATTCAAAGTACTTTCGGTTTTTGAAGAACCGAAAATTTTAAATTTGTTGTTGTTGAAGAACTGAAATATTTAAATTTCTTATTCTTCAAGGACATAAAAATGTTTTTTCTCTCTTATGGCGTTTTCTCTCTCTATCTCTCGACGTCATAGTTATGAGATAAAATAAAAAAGAACAACTAGTTTGAGCCTCTACATTAGAGGAGAATGGACCCAGCCCATCATGCCTTACTTTCAACAAGAGATCTCATCAATACACGCTCTTCGAGTTGGGAATATCTACATGAGAGGAGAATGGAAACTTATAACCTAGCCCATGATGCCTTACCAGAAACGATCTCTCCTCAATTCAAGCTCTTTGAGCTATCTGAATATCCAAACCATGCCAAATTCCTCTTTCAATACGTTGTTCCTCTCTCAATACGGTGGTAAAACTTATTAAAAAAAGTTGGGAGGAGAGTAGAGAGAGTTAAAAAAAAAACCACTCAATGCGCTGGTGAAACTTAATAAAAAAAGCTGAGTGAAGGGTAAGGAGAGTTTAAAAAAAAACAAAAATTTTACCTCTATAATATAGAGAGATATAAAGAGGATACATAGACCCACAAGACACAGAAAAAATTTATAGTTATTTAAATTTTTGGTTATTCAAAAACTGAAATTGAGCCCGTTTTCGAATGTTGAACAATCGAAAATACTTTAAATTCAGGTGTTCAACTACCGAAAAATGGTAGAGTCGTTGTTTTTTAAAAAAATTGTTTTGACGTGAAAAAAATGACCACTGAAAAATGGTAGTCGTTGTTTTTTTAAAAAATTGTTTTGACGGAAAAAAAGGGACACAGTGGTAATAACGGAAATTATTTGCTGAAGCCGTAATAACGGCAACTATAACGGATATATATGTAATTTTTTATTTTTATTTTTTTTAATAATTAATATAAATAAATTAGATATGTAAATATAAAATAAATAAAAACAATGAAAAAATTAATAATAAAAAAACTTTATATAAATATTTATTTGCTTTGACAGAAGAAACCAAAGCTTCAAACGAATTGACCCAAATCCAATCAAAGCAGCCTGACAGCAGTGGTAGCACCAAGCTTTGCTTCACTTCGGTGTAGTTCTAAAATCCAAAAGCTTGGGCCTAAGCAAATTTGACAAAACTAGTTAAATGATAAAAAGACATCTTTTTTGTATACAAATAGTACATAATATTGTGATTGGAATTGAACGGCATCCCCATCTATATGAAGAAAATAATATCGTGATTTGGTTCAATTAAAAAAATTTGTTAGGATTTAGTCATTGAATTTTAGAGTACGATATTACACAATCACTCTTAAATGGAAAATTTTGTTGTAAAATTGGGTAAAAATCCAACAGCCCTTATAACTTGTTCATTTATCTCTATCTCTTCAAATCTCTATTCTTTCTATTCTTGGATTATACTTGGATACATCTTCATATTATTTTTCATTAATATTCTTTATATTATTTTTCATTTATCTTATCTTTTGTGTATAAAGAGAAGGAATATATATTTTCTCTCCTTTTTAAACTCCCTTTTATAAGTCTCCTAAAATTTGTGCACCCCTAGAAATCCGTGTAGTCCTCCTTTATTTGTGCGTGCTCTCTCCCTCTCTGTCATATTTATCCTATCCCTATTTTTGTTGTCCTAAGTTCTCTCTAAAGATAGGATCCCTTAGCATTCATATACCTCACATCCTCTCTATGGTTCAATTTTTTAATAGAAAATGGTTTGATAGGGCTGCAGTCCTATCAAAATAAGTCAAGTCTCGCTTTATAACTCATCAAAAAATGCAAGTTAAGTACCGAAAAACCTTTTGGTGTTCAAAGATTTGTAAAATAAGTCAAGTCTCGCTTTATAACTCATCAAAAAATGCAAGTTAAGTACCGGAAAACCTTTTGGTGTTCAAAGATATGTAAGACCTGTACTCTTTTTTGAATTTCAAAATTTTATTGTCGATGTTCGAAATTAATTTTAGAGAAGATTTCTATTGCAAAAAAATAATTTTTGGATAAGGGTTTGAGGTCGGGCCTAATTTTGTTTTTATAAAGTCTAGGCTTTATAGAAACCTCTTATGTTTTAATTTTATAGATAAGTCCCATTGATAGATATATATGGTTAGTTATGAACCTAACTAACTTTCGAATTTGTTCACCTATCTATATAAGGCCTTCTAGGTCTCTCTCTACTATTCATTCCTGTCTTAAGCGCGCGCTCTCTCTCTCTAGCTCTTTCTCTTTCTCTCTCTGCTCCTCTCGAGCACTTTCTCTCTCTCTCTGAGCTCTTTCTCTCTCTGCAAACGTCTAGCGTATCTCTTGTGCTCTGGTATGCACCTCGAACCCTAATTTTATTTGACATTAGCCCTTGTTCCCCTTTAACCCTTGCTTTATTTGACATTAGCCCTTGTGCTTTTATTATGAGTTTAAGATTTTTATTTTTGGTTTTGTTCTCTCTTTTCCGTTTGAATAATGGGACTGATTCTTCTGTTTCTATTTTTTATTTGTGAAGTTTTAGATTTAGTGAAAATGAGACTGATTCACAAGAATCTCATCCCTAATGGAGCCGGTAGTGCCAAGGTTATTTTCTAATCCCTTCCTCTCTCTCTTTCACCCCATCTTCAATATTCTCTCGATTTTTAACTCTATCTACAGTACTCTCTTCTGAACTCTCAACAATGTTCTCTATTCCAGTTTATTTATTTTGATATTTCAATTTATTTATTTGGATATTTGCCTTCTTGTTGGCTGTAGATGATCCCCGAGGATACCGATGAGCTATGGCAGGTTTATAATCTCATATCTAAGGGCGACAGGGTTAGGGCTGTGACTGTAAGGTAAACCACCAACTTAATTATCTCTCTATAGCTTTTTTCATAATCAAGTAAAGCTAATTTTTTATATTCATATGCTTTGAATAATTCAATTTGGTTTTGGGATTTGGTTTCATGGAGACTATATATACATATCATCAAATTGGCTGCAACATAGGTGCAGTTTCAGCAATGTAATGTTCTTTGAATTGTCCAATTTGGTTTAGTTGAACCTTCTTGAGTTCCTGTAAGCTTGGGTCGATAGAATACAAGTATGCAAGGGGGAGAGGAAATTAATACGTCTTTTATTCCCAGTTTGGGAACCTTTTACTTTTACCTAAGATTCCGAAAATATTTTAGGATTAAAGTATTAGGAAGTCGAATTCGGCAGAAAAGTGAATCTTCTATTTTCGATAATTAGTATATCCTTTCTACCACTCTCTCTCCCTAGTTTGTTGAGCATAATATTTCTTCCCTCAATCTATGTCCATTGGGGGGGTAAAGAAAAATCTAGTTAGATTATTAGTGAGGAGTTTCCATATTAGACTGGCGATGCCAAACCATGGATTTTTCAATCATTGCTTCCAATCCTAGTTTTAGAGCTTTGAATTCTGGCATGGTATTGTGCATTCATAGATGGGGTATCCATTCCATTCAAGAACTTGTTGAACAAGCCTCAAAATTCTTCTTGCACTTGTGATCCCATGATCCATCAGTATGCATATTTTGTTATATAAAGTTTGTAGGTCAGTTATTCATGCATGCATCTCTCTCTGTCTCTCTCTCTCTATCTCTCTCTCTCTCTCTCCCTCTCTCTCCCTCTCTTTCTCTCTCTCATATTTTTGTGTATGTATTTGTTTATCTACCTATCTAAATATGCACCAAATTTGCATGTCTTATCTGTTTTTTTTTTTTTTTTCCAAACATGAATTTCTTAAAGAGAAAAGGTTCTTTATGCCATTCGAATATGAAATTCTATATAAAATGGTTTACAGGCGAGCCTTAGACATTTTAAATTTGAATTCATTTCTACAAACCTGATCTATTGATACATCCAAACATAGTATTAATGAATTTGAAGCATAGCTTACAATCTGGAGTTTATATGGTCTCTTTAGGCTTTAGAAAGTTTCATGCATAATCTAGTTTTTTTTGTCCAAATGCTAATTGCCAATTTCTATGTAAACTAACAGGAAAGTCCAAAAGGACGTGGGATCTGGAAAAAGGAATGTTTGTCGCATGAAATTCAAGATAGAGGTTGAAGTTGAGGTAATATAATGAGTTAGTTCAAGGAAATTCTTCAAGTTTTTACATTTCCTAATAAAAAGGAGCTACTTCCATATAGTCTATCCTTCTTTTTTTTTAATGCAAAGATCCAAGGTAAAAATTGTTTAACCTTGTATGAGCTATCTCAGAAGTACCTTGTGATGGCCCAGTATAATTTAATCAGAGTTGATGTCTTTGTTTTCTTACCACGAGTTGTTGTGTTTGGAAGAAGAGCTTATCCTTTTGTGCTTTGCTGGCTGTTTTTTAGAAACAAGGCCACTATCAAAAGTGTATTTTTTTTTATGATTTTCCTTGCTTTTATCTGTTTGAGTAATCTAGCAAGTTGGTTTTGAACAAGTAATAATTTGTATGACTCAACTTGATTTTAGGGGGTGGATTATGATAGTGTGGGATCGGTTTTACGTGTACGTGGTAAGAACATTATAGAGAATGAACACGTGAAGGTATTTTCATTGAAACTAAAGTTGGCTTCTGCATGAGATTGTTTTGAATTGTTGCACTTACCTATATGTGTTTGCTTGCAGATTGGTTCTTTTCATACACTTGAAATTGATTCTTTTCATACACTTGAAATTGAGCAGCATCGACCTTTCATTTTAAGGAAGGTTTGTAAACGAAGTACTATTCTAATGTTTCTGCTTATCTTTTCCATTTTTTGTTATTGATCTAATACTGCATTCGTGAGGTCATCATTTATTTTTTATTTACTTTACGCCTTTCCATCTTCAGTGTCTTGGAAGTGTATTTTGTTCTATGGTTTCATCTTGTCTTCACATGGTACCCGCCAAGTTAAGCCCATAGTTTGCCACGATCAAGTGCGTTTCATAGCTTTTTGTGCATTATACATTAGGTATTAAACATGTCACTTAAAACCTTGCTATTTTTCTTATTCTAAAAAGTTGGCTGATTGAGCAATGTTTTCATGCATATGAAATGTTGTTTGTGGGAATTAACTCTTTTCCCTCCCAAATTTCTTGCTTTATGAGCTAGTGCCATTAGAAGGGATGGTTTTGGTACTTTTCAGATCACAATGTTACGTTGGTCATTGCATTTATGTGAGGTTGGTTCAGTCATTTGGACATATAGCCTACCAAAGAATGATAATCCCTTGTTAAATCCTACTGAAACTTAGTCACAAACAGCAGTCCATAACAGTGGTAACCGTGCATGTCATGGCCCACTTTGCATATGGGTATGATATGTTCACTTTTATATTGTTTTATATGTGGCCATAACTGACATCTTTCTATTCTTTATGTTGTTTTATGTGACGGCTAGCTTTTAGCAAATTTTTTATGGGTTGATTTATTTTAGGGACTGATATTTTCATTTGCAACATCATGATGTTAGATTTCTTGTAGTTTTTGAGAAAGCATGTTATATTTCGGCCTTATTTCATATTTGGTTCAATCTTGGGGTCATATGATCAGCAGAATTTTAAACTACATGTTGTTTATTTATTCTCAAATAAAATGTTCAAGAAATCATCTTAATTGAAACTCCTCAATTTGATATCCTAAATGCATCAACCTATTATTTTTGTTGTTTGGAAATTTCATGTCAATATAGATCGTACTCACATTATGTTGTCTATATTTAAGTGCAGGATGTTTGGGATTCTGTAACATTAGATGTCCTCAATCAAGCATGTTGTAAGCCTTTATCCCCACCTTGAGCAAACTTTAACAAGTGATTAAAATAGTCTTAGGTTTCTCTGACATTTATTTATGGCCTATGCTGCATACATTTTTAAGTTCCACCTACTGAATTGGGTAAACATACCTCAATTATGCTTGATCAAATTTCAGATCCTGCTGCAAGTGCTGACCTAGCAGTAGTTTTGATGCAAGAAGGATTAGCAC
Organism: Amborella trichopoda; assembly: GCF_054954075.1. Taxonomy (NCBI): domain Eukaryota; kingdom Viridiplantae; phylum Streptophyta; class Magnoliopsida; order Amborellales; family Amborellaceae; genus Amborella; species Amborella trichopoda. The sequence goes on along the minus strand of NC_142341.1, from coordinate 50,311,845 downwards.
ATATCTTTCTAATCGGCAAAAGGTAGGTTAAAATCCTTTAGGCAGCATTAGACTTGTATTTGAATTGATTCATTTACTTGCTTATGAACATTCCAAAGTATTAATATATTTGCGGCCCTAATTTCTTCTCTCTCCAACCCGTAAGTCGTTCTACATATTTCTTCATGTGCCTGGGGTCTCCTGGTTCATTGGCAGTGTTGGTGTTTTTTTATCAACTGTTGTGGTTATAGACTATGTGTTTGAATTGTGATGCCTCCCCATCATCTTCTAACTGGCACAGATTTGTATCCTATGCTATGTCCTTGCTTGGTATATTTTAATTTTTAAACTACCTGATTGTGAAAATGTCCTTTACTAATAAAATGACTTCTCTTTTGATCCCTTGCTTTGCTGTTTATTTTACTTTATACCTCATTGTGAACTTCGAATATATATTCATTTGTTTGCTAATAGATACCATTAAGTGTGTGAAGTTTCTATGACCTGGTTGATAATTCCCTTAGAATGAAGGAATAGTGATCCATCAATATGCACTTGTGCTCTTTTTACTCGCTAACAGAACCAAGGATTTCTAAGGGCTCCTTTGAAGTGTTTTACATTGTTTCTTTGTTATAAGCATGTAATAATCCTATGGTACTTGCACTAAGCAATTGGTACAGACAATAATCAATGTCATTGTCTAAAGAAGTATCAATACACATTTAAAGAATAGAAGAAGTATCAATACATGCTTGAGTGGGTTTCATAAGATGAGCATAATCCTCCTTTTTCATCATATGAAAGCTGAAATTTTGCTGTAGGATCTGGTACTGTTATGAAATGTTCGATATATTTTGTATGGAAAGTACACTATAGTTCCCGCCTTCTCACAAAGTCAATGGATTGCTGTGTCACCTTATTTACTGAGGATTACAATTTTTGCACGCATTTTAATGGTTCCGATTATTGAATGTTGCTTATTATAGTTCAAGGCGTGCTAAAATAATTTTTGCATCTTGTGCTCATGACTAGTAGTTTTAATGAAGTTTTTGTGTCCAATTATTTGATAGTGTGACGACAACTCGCACAAGAATAGAAGTTACAATTCCCCGAAAGCATGGCCCTGGTATTGCTAGTTATGAAAAGGTATATATAAATCGAGGGCTTATTGTGAATTGCAATGTATCACTAGAGTTATTTCTTTGAGTATTACATGCTTTTTTTTCTTTACTTGACATTATGATGGATATGTTTATGTTTGGCAGGCTTTGACAAAGTTCTTTGAGAGGGTATTGCAGGTGGGTTAAGATGTGACTGGAATAGCTTTGCTCTTTATTACGATACTGGATAACTAACAAACTTTGCATGACTTACACAGGCCCTTCTAAATGACATTGATTTCAAGGTCATCCTTTGTGTTGTAATTGCGAGTCCAGGCTTCACAAAGGTTCTTACTAAGCTTAAAACCATTCTCAACTTAAATACTTCAAATCACTTTTCTCTTTTTGATAATTGAATGCTTCCAATGATGTTGTGACTGATAAATGTGCAAGAGTTTTTTTTAGTTGATGTCTCATAATATTTTGTTGTGGACTATTTCTTAAAAGCGAAATGTGACATGATTTATCTAACCTCAGTTGTTATGAATATCTATGGGAGTGGAAAGCAGGAAGGAGAATTTTTTATAATGAATACTCTAAGATCCCAAATGGGATAATTAATTTTGGAATTCAAAATATTATCTTTGTAAGAGGTTCTTGTAGAAAAAACTATATCATACGAATGGGGATATGGTTTTTCATACTGCCTAGCAACTCATTAAGTCAAGATAAATACATGTCCAAAGCGTTTATTACTTGATCCAATAGTTTCCATTTAATATGTTTGTGCTGCAATTCTCTACTTTGTCTTTCATCATCTATGCAACTCAGTAGCTTTGAATCAGTGTTTCGGTAGGCTAAAAAGCGATGTACAAATAGTTCTAGTGGAATTGGTCATAGACTGAGTTCTATATCATTAAACCTGGCTGATGAAAGTAACTTAAGAGACTTAGTTGTTACTTTTTCAGTATCTATCTTCCTTTGTTTTATGGGTAAAGCAAGCTTAAATTCATCATCAGTCTTTTCTTTCTTTCATTGTATATTTTTTTGCCTTTTTTCTATAACCAATTATTATGTGACAACTATTTGGGTTTTTTATTGTAATGCCTTTCCTCTTTCATTTAGGTGTCTATTCTCTAGACCATCTGATGTCTTATCCATTATTGCAATAGTATTTTTTTTTCTACTACGCTATTATATCATATAGCTCAGGATAATTGCTTTGCTTTTGAAACTTGTTCTTTTTCGTGTATCTCAGGATCAATTCCACAAATACATGTTGTTAGAGGCAAAAAGGCAAGATCTGCATTCACTAATAGAGAATGAATCATGTATTCTGCTTGCACATTCGACCTCAGGGTACAAGTATGTATGGTATGATAGCTTTATCTAGTAGTCATAATACATCAGTGACTATGTAGTTTTTCTGTGAAATGTTTGTGTTCAGTTATAATGGTATTGGGATTGATTTGGTGTATAGAAATAATATGAGATTACTGTGTGGTACTTTGATTAACAGACACAGTTTAAAGGAAGTTTTTGATGCTCCAAATGTTATGGCTTTAATAAAAGATACAAAGGCTGCTCAGGAGGTAATACAATCTATGCATATTGATGGCCGTTCTATTGAACATATTACTTTCTTTTTGGTTACTTGAACTTTGCAAGTTTGTTCTTTAAAATCCTAATTATTCCTTATCTTTGCCAATGTTCAAGATTCAAGTACTCAAGGACTTCTTCAACATGCTTTCAAAGGTGAGAGTCCACACTCTTCCTGGGCTTTGAGGTGTATCTTTTTTTTTTTTGGGTATGATGTTCAGTCTCATACATTTCTGCACTTTTGAACCTGGAAATTAGAGGTGCTGATTTTTTTTAAGAGTTTGGTTTCTAATCCATTTATCGTTGTTGGTATAGTTTTGAGTTATTATGTAATGCACCTTCTAGATGATTCTTTTCCTTTTTCATTGTTTTTAATGTTTATAAAGCACACGTAGCAAAGAAAAAATTTAATGGACCTTGATGAATCAAACTCAAACAAATATAACCCGAACCTCCAAGTCTTATACGAGAAAACTTCCTTTTCATGTTTTGAGCCTTCCACAATTTTGAAGCCCATCGTATGAAGCTTTTCAGTGCACACCCTTAAAATATTGATATTGTTTGCTCTTCAGGTATGCTCTCGTCATTCCTATACTTGTAAATTATTTAATCTTGTTTGTGTCATGGACCAACCTTAATGCGGCTCTCTAATGGATAACTTATATGTACACAAATGATTGTGAGAGTTTGTACATAGATCTAATATGTAAACTATATGAGTTAGGTTAGAAACTTGTGAAACTGAAGTCAAATTTTGTGATGTCATATCCCCATTTGCAATTGTTCAAGGCAAGGTTTAATGAGTGATACAAATCCATTTGGAGATTGCCATGAACAAAACATACAACATTTCTGGGTAATTTTATTTCCTTGTCACTTTTGGGGTTAGATAGATTCTTTTAGGCATTTATTATGTTGATTTGTATGTGTTCTTTTAGGCATTTATTTTACTTTTTGGACATGTATTGTGTTGATTGGATGCCTTAGTGATCATTGGGTTGTAGTACTTTGTTGCTATGCTAACATGAGACATGTTAAGCTTTATGTTACACTACTAATCCTTGTAATGCTTAGGATCCTGATCGTGCATGCTATGGACCTAAGCATGTTGAGTTTGCCCATGAGAGAATGGCGGTTCAAACACTTCTTGTAACCGATGACTTATTCCGGTATTCCATTCCAATTATGTTTTTTGATGAGTTTTTTTTACTATTACTGTTTGATAGTTTGTATGACATTACTTATTCAGGTAATTCATTCCACTTATATTTTTCGATGAGCTTTTTTACTATTACTGTTTGATAAGTTGTATCTATAATTGTATATGACATGTTATACAGTTCCATATTTAGATATCATTTATATGTGTTCTTCCACGAGGGAAAGGCTGCAATTGCGAGGATAAATGGCAGCAACTAGTGTTGTATTAGCTTCCTTGGCTCCGATCAGATGCCTTAGTTAATGGGTACTGCTCACGCAGCAATAATAATATACTTGTCATAGATACTACATTATATGTTATAAGGGCAATGATCCAATGCAACGGTGGTATCATAGTATAATGCAATGACACTTCTAGAAAATTATGTTTGTGGCATTTGTATGACCCCAAATTTTGCACACACACTCTCTTCATCTCAATAATCCATCCTCCCCTAAAAAAAGTTCAATTTGAACCCTAAATATGGTCAAAATGAGTCCCCTCCAAAAATTAATCTAGACCATTCATTTTGTGAATTTCAAGATCTTAGCCTTTATAATCTCAAAATCATTTTTTTTATTTTTTAACATTGTTCATCTAATGATAATAAAGCCATCCAAAAAAATTGGAAATGAAAAAATCCTTCTAAGGCCTAGATCTAAGCATCTCACCAAAATGAACGGCCAATGTTAATTGGGCTAAAAAATTTCTTTTTAGGTTGTGTTTTCAATTTTTCCTTTTTTTGTGATTGTTCATTAGTATGAAAAGAGTGTATATTTCAAAATTTGGATCAAACAAATGGCCATAAAACGGTTTTTGAAGGTTGTTGCATCATATTACCATACAATGGTTGCATGAAATCATTGCTCATGTTATAAATATCATTTATACATGTGCACATGCACACATATATGCTTGATCCATGTGTGTGTATGTATGTATGCATGCATGTGCATTATATATGTATATATGCAGATAATATGTATGTATGTAAAATTTAAAAACATTTATTTGTCAAAAGGAAACATACAAATCTTTTACCAAGAAAGAACCTACTGATGATATTACTCTATGCACTTATGTTCATTTTTATTAAAGTGTCGTATTCTTCCTTTTTAAATTTTATGAATGTGTCACTCGATTTCAACATTAATAAAAAAAGACCCATTATTTTTCTTTAATCACACAATGTCCGTCACTTGATGAAGTTTGTTCTAGATGATATCAAATTTGCGCGCTATGAGCATTGGCCATGACTTAACTTTTCTTTGTACATCATGATACTTGTCTTTCATACTATGCCCTAGTTATGATTGAGATCTTGTCAACACTGTCTCTGGAGTATATGTGTTTAGTTTCCTTTGAAAATCTCATTAGTGTTGTTATGTAGGATCATATTGAGGTATATGGATATTTTTTTCTTTTTCTTTTCTTCTTTTTTGTGTGCTCCTTGTTCACGTGGTTGCACAATGACTGTTGACTTGGTGTATTAGAGCTCTTCAATATGCATGTCATTTGTTTTGTGCAAGAAAATACCATATCGAGAAGATATCATATTGAGAGTGATTCCTATTCTGAGTAAATCTTCTCATGTAGTCGTCATGCTAAGTTGGTTATGGATAATATGGTTTAGAAATATATTTTCTCTATTATCTGGTTTAGAAATATATTTTCTCTATTATCTGGTTTAGAAATGTATTTTATCTATCAATTTTTCTAAAGCATTTATTATGATCTCATGGAAATCTAGAAATTCGAACATTCCAATAAGGCAGAAATATGTCAATCTGATTGATTCAGTCAAAGAATCTGGGGGCACGGCACATGTATTCTCAACGATGCACGTTTCAGGGAAACGTAAGAAACATTTCCTCAAAACTTTAATTTTTATTTATTTCTTTTTTTATATCTTATCATGTTTTGTCTCTCCTCATTTATTCTTTTTTTATGCCTCATAATGTTCTCTCTCTCCTTTTGAGTCTCATGTTTATGTTTTCGTGTGATGCAGAATTAGCAGAACTTACAGGTGTGGCTGCTATATTACGGTTTCCCTTGCCCGACTTGGATGATATTGAGATGTAATCGAGGCAAGAAGAAGCACGCTCTTAACACAACCAAACATACTATCAACACAACCATTATACACTGGTTTTTTAGAGATTTTTTAATCGGATTTCACAACACTGGTTTTTTAGAGATTTTTTAATCAGATTTTACCACCCCTTAGAGGAAGGGCCAAGTAAGGGGGACGAGTAGGAGAAATAGAAGGGCCAAGCAAGGGGGACAAACTTTTCGATTGCTCGTTTGAGAACTACGATCTTTAGCTTTGCAACTCTAAAGCATTTCCTTGTATCTGAGAAGAACTTCCAGAAAGCTTGATCTGAATAAATCAGATTTTTTCTTCTTATATGTATTCCATTAAATATCAAATGGGTATATAAATATTTATTTTGCATTTTATTTGTAAATATCAAATGGTTGTACAGATATTTAGATGGCATTTTGTTTCTAAATATCAAATGTGTATACAAATATTTATTTTGCATTTTGCTTGGAGTCTATACCTTTTAAGCAAATATTGATTCCATTTAAATATCAAATGGGTATTGTGGACCCCAAATTTCTAAAGGAGTATCTTTTATTTGGACCCCAAATTTTCTCAGGAGTTAATGTACGGTATGCTCCCACAGGAGCATCTCTACTTTTGATTTTGTTAACTTGATTGAGGTCTTGTTAGGTTAACATCTTCCTATGAACAAATATGTTACAATAGAGTTCACGATTGGGTCCAAATTGAGGAAAGGACATTGATCCTCCTTGAGGAGATGTACAAGAGTGAACAAATATGTCAACAGTAGAATTGTGGGATTGGATTGCTAGTATTGGCAAGAACCTTGGTCTCAGTCCATATTTTATTACAGCAGATGTTGAGCCCTCCTTCCTTAGGTGTCAAATCACTGGAGAATAACAATTACAGCCTCTCTTTGGAATCTTTGGACGTCCTTGGGGTATCAAATCACTGGAGAATAACAATTGCAGCCTCTCTTTGGAATCTTTGGAAAGAGATCAATTTGAAAATCTTTGAAGGTAGAGCTAGAGACCTACCCTCTTTGTGCACTATGATTCAAAGATCTATTGTGACTTGGGCCTATGCTTCTCTCCCGCTGACTGCGGTTCCTAGCCTACTCTTCTTTTTTCATTTCAAATACCTATTGTCTCTAAGGAAGAGTCATTTCAAACTTAACTTTGATGGCAGCGTTTGGGGCAGCGCTCTGATGTTGGTGGTCTCCTTCGGGACCATATTGGTTGTATGATTTGGTCTTATTCCGACAGTCTCCATTTGATGTTGGTGGTCTCCTTCAGGACCATATTGGTTGTATGATTTGGCCTTATTCTGACAGTCTCCGTCCATGCGAGATCAATGAAGCTGAGCTTTGGGTCTTGAAGATTGGAGTGCCCCAACTTGACAAGAGGCTCCATAAGGTTATTATTGAAGGCGACTCTGCCAATGTTATTTTGTGGTATATGCAACCCAAATCTTATTCATTAGTGGCTTAGTGTTGTCATGGAGAAATTTTGAAAGATAAATATAAATTCTATTTTGAATATACTTATAGAATATTCGATCAACTTATAATTAGAAAAGGATAAATTTATATGTGAAATTTTGGAAGAGAAAATGCAATCTCTGCCTGATTTTGTATTTAAACTCCGACAATCGAGACAAGGGACTCCATCACATTATGGGCCATGAAAGCAAAACGACCTTACGATCCCTTTTTTGGTGGTTTGCTGGTGGTGCCGACTAAAAATCACTTACACAAAAAATATAAACAAAATTTAAAAAAATATAGGGAGTTTTGGTAAGTGATGTTTAAAATAGAATAGAAAATTAATCAAACAACATAAACAAAAAATATAATATAAAGAGAAAAGAGAATGTGTGCCTACTTGGAGAGAAGCCAGACCACATGCCCCAAACCCCGAGTTAGAAGGCCGGATCAAAGCTGTCACTGTGAGGAACAGTCTTCTCAGGAACATTTGTCATGGGGCCAGTAGAAGAAACATAAAAAAAAACTCTGTAACATTGTTCAGTCTTTTGGACTCTTTTATAGATTTATTCCCTACTTCAATGCTAGACTTATTTCTCTTTATGGTGATTTTGTATCACAAATTTCGAAGTACCTGGTGCAAAGAAGCAGAAAAAGCTACCCTCTTCCGGTGAATTTTTGATGTGCGTCGCGATTTTATTTTTTAAAGCCTCAACCTTATGTAAACATTTTCAATCCCACATTGGATATTTCTTGGGAGTTCTTTCTTATTTGTTTCAACCGTGGATAATAACAGTACATTGTTGGATTTATGTGACCTTTGAATGCTTTATGAGAAACTGTATAAAACATATTTAATAGATGAAACATAAACTCAGTGAGAGTATGGTCTTTGTTATAGACCATACTAAGCAAATGTTATTTACTGATACTCGGATTAGGCTCGACGAGCTAGGCCCGCCGAGGTTTGAAAAAACCCAAGATACATGAGCATAGGGATCTAATCAGAAAGGTTTAGTGGGTTAACCCTTGTTGAGGTCGGTGTATGCCTGGACAAGAGCCGATGGACCATATGGCCCTTGCGTGTAATGAATAACCTTTAAAGATAGGGAAAAAACCCCATATATCACCACACACGTCATGTATATAAGATAGTCATTTTGGGTGATGAATAACCTTTAAAGACATAATTAAAACATCATCGTTATATCATCATACATGTCATGTACATAGATAGCCGTTTTGATATTCGTCAATGAGAGTGAAGCATTTGCCTGTGCAAGAGATAGTCCCTCTCACTTTTAGAGGGTGAAGTGTGTGCATGGGCAAGAGATTGCCCCTCTCACCTTTAGAGACATGGCTAAAACCTCATCATTATATCATCACACGTCATCTACATAGATAGTCGTTTGAGATTTGCCAATGAAGGTAAAACGCATACATATACGAGAGATTACCCCTCTAGACCAGCATTTTTGTCTCCAGGGAAAACTTGAAATTCACGGACTGATATTGCATCTCCTAGTTTATTGGCTAACTTTTGTGGTCTAATTATGAGCCTGGACTGTGGGTCATGGGAACTGCTGAGTCAGTTTGAGAAAGCTAGGCGGATCGTGATTCGCAGTTGAAGGTGGAGTGTTCCCATGTATTGATAATTTTCTATATCTAACGGATCCGATTCCTATCAAAATTAATTAATTTTATGTTATGTGATTTTTAGAATATTTATTTGAATTTTTTGAATCTTCTGATATTTTATTTTTGTCTTAGGGATTTAAAAATTTAAAAAACTATTTTTTCAATGTTTTAAATAAAATATAAGATTTAAAAAATTCTAAATATGAAATAAAATATTTTTTAAAAATACAGAGACATCCATAAAATATGAGGTCCAAAATTTTTAAAACATGTGGATTAGGTGGGGCCACACGTGGCCACCAAAAAGGTGGCACGCTTACGTAGTATTCTTGGGAAGAAAGGAAAGAAGTTTTATCGTCTTGGTTGGCTTATAACGATTATCTTTTTAAGAATAACGAACTTATATGATAAGGTTGAATATTTGAGATATTTATTATAACTTATGTGATAAAGTTTATTATTTTATATATTTACTAAATCTTTGTATCAAGATTGGTTGATCCAATAATTAAGTATGAAATTTATTAAAATATAAACTTTATGAGAATAGATTTAAAAAATAGAGGATAAGGCTCTAGCTCATCTTTTTGAATATTGATGGTAGATAAATGAGATGGATGACTCAAATCCCTCACCTTACAAATATCCTTAGATCAACAATTAAGATTTGATCCTATAAATTTTAGCAAAATCTATAGCATACAAAATCTATAAAAAAGGGTCTCCCTTCATAAATTTATGTACGTATTATTTTCTGTCTATGAATTCTCTCTCCCTATCTCAAATTTAGCTCTCTATTGGATTCTCCCGGCCCCAAATTTAGCTCTCTATCTGTTTAGCTCTTTATTTGGATTCCAAAGTGGAGGCACATCCCAATTTTTATATCTCTCTTCAAGATTTTTTTCTCTCTCCTCTCCAAGAATTTTTTCTCTCTCCAAAGTTTATCTCTCTCCCTTTCCAAGTTGTTTTGGGTTGTTTGAAACCCATTGCTAGTAGATCTCTCCCTCTCTTTTGATATCCATCTCTCATTTCTCTAAAATAGGTTTTTTGGAATCCCTTGCTAATAGATCTCTCCACATCTCTTGATATCCATCTCTCATTACTCTAAAATTAAAATCAAGCTAAGAGACTTGATCAAGATCAAGTCATTGAGTGGGTTTTTACCATAGTAAAGAAATCAATATACCGATCATAGATCCGACCTCCGTGCACTAGCAAAAGGAAGAAACTCAACGTGGGGTGTACTAAGCCGGATTGAGGTAATATCCGACAATTTTATTTTTTAAATATTTATTTATATTTTGATCATCTCTTCTCATAAAACAATAAAGTGAAGTTTTGTTTATTGAATAAATAATTGTATTTGAAGATGTAGCAATTGAGAACTTATTTTATTTTATTTTATTTATTTCAAGAGTGGTTTTATTGTATTTGGACATTGTAAGTGATCTTGCCGATGTAAGAATAAAGAATATATTTTTTTAAATACATATACTTTTGCACACACTCCAATTTTAAAATTGGCAAATTTCATGATTTTCCTAACCTTAGAAAACCCATAGGATCACACTATTTCAGTAGACCCTAAACCATATACCACCACCATAATCCATGGTCCCCATCATATGATCCACACCTTATCCATTTTACATCTAGCAAATCTCATAGTTTTTAGTAGTTATCTATTCTACACCTAGCAAATCCCATATTTTTTAGTAGTTATTTATTCCACACCCATGATTTTAGTAGTTATCCATTCTCAGCTAGCAAATCTAATGATTTTAGTAGTTATTTATTCTACACCTCTATTGAGTCTATAATAAAAAAAACTAAAGTACCTCTTTGGGTGGGACGTGTAGACCGGGAAATCAGATAAAGTCCAAAAAAAACTGAAAGATAGAGAGGGAAAATAGTGATCAAACGTATACAAAGGAAAACCCTAGGTTTAGTCTACTGCCAAGTAATCTATCCAACCAAGCCAAGGCTTGGTCAAAACTTGAAGGGAGAGACAAAGAGGACGCGTGGCATAAACTCAGCCAGTCCCGATACGGGCGAGGCCTCAAAGCCTCGAGAGTACCGGGCCAACTGGCACGGTCTGGTATTTTCGTACTCTTTTTGCATTTCATTTCTTTTATTTATTTATTTATTTTTATTATAATTAAATCAATTTTATTGTATTTTATATTGTATTTCGTGCTTCGATGTTGGCTTTGCCACTGATCTGAGAGCGGATCTATTCGTTTTTTAATAAATTTGGTATCAGATCAGAATTTGATTGTCTCACTCTCTATCACACATTTCTAACATCAGTTTGTGGTACATATATGAAGGACTCTTAAGATCTCTCTAATTTGTTTCGTAAACAGGATCCAAACGTTGTTAATAAGAATATCAAAGCCCAATGCAATAGAATCCAAACGTCCTTAACAAGGATATCAACGCTCAATTTTTATTTTTATTTTGTAATGTTAACAAGGTACCAAAAATGTAAAATTGATGGAGGTGAAGAAGAACAAAAATGCAATTAGCACCAAATTATGGAAAGGAAAAAAAACAAAGAATTAAAAGAAAAAAAAGTGAAACTAGCGCAATATATAATTAAATAAAATGATTTTTTTAAAAAAAAACCATGGCCCTCAAAAGAAGATCTCGGACCTTTACTTATTTTTATTTTTTTCGTACACAGATCTAGCTCGAAATGTCCCATGGTGGCCATCAAACTGTTTACAATGCAAATCGGAGAGATCTTCAGAGGAAAATCCCTTAAATCTGTGCCACAAACTGATTTTAAAAAAGTGCGATAGAGAGTGAGAATAAAATTTTTATTTGATACTAGATCTATTAAAAAACGAATAGATCTGCTTTCATATCAATGGCAGAGCTATTATCGATCCAAAAAGCACGAAATATAATATAAAATGTAATAAAATTGACTTAATTCTAATATAAATAAATAAAATAAAAGAAATGCATAAAGAGTTTGGCTTAGTACTCCCGAGGCTTCGAGGCATCGCCCGTATCATGACCGGCTAAGTTTATGCTCTGCGTCCCTTCTGTCTCTCCCTTCAAGTTTTGATCAGGCCTTGGCTTGGATTGATGGATTTCTTGGCAATGGCCTAAAGCTAGGTTTTCATAGGTCTAGGTTTGGTCACGGTTTTCTGTATGTGCTCTCTTTATCTTTCACTTTTTTCTTTGGCCTACACGTCCCACTTTCTCTAATTTCTCGGTCTACACGTCCCACCCAAAGAGGCATGTTATAGACTCAATTGGGGTGTAGAATATATAACTACTAAAATCATGAGATTTGCTAAGTCTAGAATGAATAACTACTAAAACCATGGGTGTATAATCGATAACTTGTAAAAACTATGTGATTTGTTAGGTGTAAAATGAATAACTACTAAAAACTACGAGTGGATAACTATTAAAAGCTACAAGATTTGCTAACTGTGGATCATAGGATGGGGACCATAGATTATGGTGGTCCTATGGGTTTTATAAGGTTAGAAAATCATGGAATTTGCTAATTTTAAAACTAGGGTGTTTACAACTTTGCTTTACCACAAAGTCCTCTCATTGGTATCAAATCAATGTTTTTTGCTACCTCTAAAATTTATTTTGTTTTATTTTTATTGAGTCTTACATTGCTTTTGGGAAAAAGAGATAGATGGTCGCACGATCTTTCATCTTAGAGATCCTAAAAACCGAGAGGTTTGATGGGTTCAACTACTCCTCTTGGAAACACAAAATCGGATATGTGCTTTATGGGGAGGTGTTAGATGAGATATTGATTGAAAGTCATCATCATAGCCTAAGAAACGATTCATCTGAAGATGTTAAGGATAAATACACTACTTGAAAGCGCAAAATTACGCAAAGCAAGATATTCCTTGTTTGTGTATTTTAACACTTTCAAGTAGCGTATTTATCCTTAACATATTGGGATGATCGTTACTTGGACTATGAGGACGAATTTCAATCAAGATCTCATCCAACTCCTATTCATAAAGCGCATATCCGATTTTGCGATTTATCCTTATCATATTAGGATGAATCGTTACTTGGACCATCAGGGCCAATTTCAATAAAGATCTCATCCAACTCCTCTTCATAAAGCACATATCTTTCCTTCCAAGTGGAGTAGTTGCACCCATCAAACCTATCGGTTTTTAGGATATCGGAGATGAAAGTTCGTACGGCCATCTATATCTTTTTCCCAAAAGCAATGTAGGACTTAATAAAAAGAAAAATAAAATAAATCTTAGAGGTAGCAAGAAACCTTGATCTGATACCCGTGAAAGGATAGTAGCGTATTTATCCTTATATATTGGGATGAATCGTTACTTGGACTATGATGACGACTTAATCCATATCTCATCCAACTCCTCCTTATAAAGCACATATTCGATTTTGCGCTTCCAAAATGAGTAGTTAGACCTATCAAACCTCTTGATTTTTAAGATATCGGAGATAAAAGTTCGTGCGACCATCTATCTCTTTTTCCCAAAAGCAATGTAGGACTCAATAAAAAGAAAATTAAATAAATCTTAGAGGTATCAAGAAATTGTAATAAAGCACGGTGTATATATTTTAAAAAAATATATTTATTCCTACACTGGCAATATCACTTACAATATTCAAATACAATCAAACCACTATTTAAATAAATAAAATATAATAAAATCGGTTCTTAATCGCTACCTCGTCAAATATAATTATTTATTCAATAAACAAAACTATAATTTATTGCTTTTTGGGAAGAGAAAATCAAAACATAAATAAATATTTAAAAGGTAAAATTGCTGGAGATTGTTAGTACACCCCATGCCGAGTCTCCTCTTTCCGATGGTGCTCGGGATTTATGATTGATGTGTTGATTTTCCTAAAAAACCCACTCAATGACTTAATCTTAATCAAGCTAATTAACGTGATCAAAATCTCTGTTTGTCACTTTTTCTCAACCAAGTAGTGGATAAGAACATCACGCTGGTGCACCCCACCGACAAAGCATAGGGACAGAATGAATGTGTTTATATGTTTATGCCATGAGACTACAAAACATAGGGACAAAGCCTTGGCGATAGTACCAACGAACCCTATAATGAAGTTTTTTACTCTATTTTGACAAAGCGGTTGGGGTCCAAATCCTATTGACTTACCGTTTTTCACATGTTTATGCCATGGGGGGTGTGTGGAACTCTTTAGATAGAAAGGCAAGAAAATTTCATGGGCCTACGCGGAAAGTCTTTACAGTTGGTTCCTATTGTGCTTTAGAAGTTGGTCTCCATCCATGTTCTTTGAACCTATGGATATGGCAGTTAGGTAGGATGTTGGAGACCCTGATCAAATTAATGGAGGATAGTGGAAGTGGAGAGGCCACGTCTTAAAAATGGGGCATTAGAAGAAAATATGGCCCTCAAAAGTGAGGATGAAGAGCACGATGATGGGGAACTCTTGAGAGGCCACTTCCTAATAAGGCCGCATCAAAAGAAGATATGGCTATCATGAGTGAGAATGAGGAAAAATTACTAAAACCCCCCTTGATTCTACTTTCTTAACATCCTCTCCCAACAACTTTTTAATATGCTAAAAAGACCCAATATTATTTTCTTTTGCATGTTCTCGAGTCAAAAAGTTAATAAATTTATGATCAAAATACCCCTCTCTTTGCCTAATACCCACATTTTTATTGTGCCGGTCCGACACTCTGAAATCAATATGCCAGATTGGTCCGACACATTTTTTTGGGTCAATTGGCACTTTTTTTTTGCCGGACTGGCACAGACTTATTTTTCGGTCCAACACAAAAAAGGAAAAGGAAAAAAAAGGGATATTGTAAACCTAGGTCAAATTGGGATATTTGGTCTAAAAAAGTTATCCTTTTAACATGGGTAGTAGTTACAGAAGAAACAATATTGAGTTTTTTTTAGTGTTTTAAAAAAATTGTTGGGGGAGGATTATAAAAAAGTTTAGCAAAGGGGATTTTAGTACTTTTTTTAAGCACAAAGGGTTGGGTTCATGTGGCCTTTAAAGGCCTTATGGGTGCTTGTAAAATGAAATGATATAGTGAAACATGAACTCAGTGGGAGTGTGGTCCCTCATGGGCTATACTAAGCAAACGATGTTTGCAGATACCGAACTATGCTTGACGATCTAGGCCAGTCGGTTAGGAAAAACCCATGTTACCTGGGCATAAAGAACAAACCGATAAGGGTTCTAATGGGTTAGCCCTTGATGAGGTCGGAGAATATGCCCGGATGAGCGAGCCGAGGGACAGTATGACCCTTGTGTATGATGGTGACCTATATAGACGCGGGCCAAAGTCTCATCCATAAGTCATCACAAGACATGTATATCGATAGATCGTTTGGGAACACCAGAAATCCACCGTTTAGGGTGAAACGTATGCATGTGCGAGAAATACCCCTATGCACCATAAGAGTTATGGTCGCATCAGGTCTAGGTGACATTGACTCGTCTCTAGGGGAGGACTTGAAATCCACATACTGGGATTGAGATCCCTTGGCTCATCGACCGAACTTTTGTGACCCGCTAATGAGCCCTTGCTTGGATTGTGGGTCATGAAAAACACTGGGTCGGTCTGATAAAGCAAGTGTGGTCTGTAGTCCACAGTTGAAGGTGGAGTGCCCCATGATTGTTGATTCCTGAACCATATGTATTATTTTCCCATAAAATTAATTTAATTGTGTTTGTTTTATGATGAAAATTATTTTAAGATTATTATTTGAATTTTTATGAACCTCTGGATATTTTATTTAGAAATTTTGGATTTATAAAATTAAAGATATTGACTTTACAATTGTTTAAATATTCAAATAATATTCCAAAATCTGTTTATTAATTTTAAATATATAAAAATATCACGGGGGCCCATTGTGCACATGGACCCTCCATATTTTTAGAAGGTAGGGCCCATGGGTGCCTCCCTTGGGTGGCACGCCCCACCCTTATTCTCTTTTTTATTTTTTGGTGCTATGTCATGTGGGCATATGGTTTGAATATATTAACTAAATATTGACTTGATATATATTTGAAAGATTTTATGGAGAGATTAAGTAGACTTGTGCTATTTTATAGCATGCACAATATTTTGATTAAATTAAATTTATTTAATTTCTATTGATGAGAAAATGGTTTAGGAAATGAGGATAATGGTTCATGCACTTTTCATAATGTTAATGGCCCATCTATGAAATGAATGACTCAGATCTCTCACCCCACAAGTCACCCTTGATCAACGGTCTATGTTCAATCTCACAAGAATAGGCAAGCCAAAAAAAACCTTAAAAAACCCTAATCTTATTCAAAGCGTATAAAAAGTGATTATCTCTACTAAAAAATCTCTGTACACCTTATCTTTTTATTTCTCTCTTAAAAAGTTTATCTCTCTCATGTTTGATATCTCTCTCCGATATTGTGAAAGAACCTAAGGGTTTAGGTTATGGAATTCTTCTCTCCTATCTCTCAAATATGGATTTATGACTAAGGGTTTTAGGGTTTAGCAAAAAGATAATTCATCTCTCTCATACTATGTTGCTCAGAGAATTCACCTAGGGTTTGAGTTTGTGATCAAAGGGGTTCATGTTCTATTGGTGTGGCTTGACCAAAATTTGCTTTTCTGGTTCGAGATTGAAGCTAGACCGTTGATCCCGCGCCATCGGATGGTGGTGACTCGGTGTGGGGTGCAGTAAGCCCGGTTGAGGTAATATTTGACACTCTTTCTTTTGTTTATTGCAATCTTATCTTTTATTCTCAAACATACTGCATAGTTGTTTCAATGACATCAAGTTGTTAAAATATTGGTCTTATTGTTATGTTCATTTTATTTTGAAATTTATCTTATTATAATAAAAATCACATGTAGGTAATATTTTGCCAACAAAAAGAGGTGAAAAAAAATAAGAAAATAAAAAATATGTATTCCACGGTAAAATATCACATAGGTATTTCTTTAAGAAATAAAGGAACAAAATTCACAAACCTATCCATAAAGCCTTTTCAGTTGGTTGTTATTGTGTTTTAGAAGTTGATCGACATCCATCCCAATTGGAACATCTAAAAGTTGCAGCTAAGTCGGATTGCAAGATCGAACAAGTCAGATTGCAAGGGCTACGATCGAAACAAGGAGGACTGTAGACACGGAGAGCAAGGAGGATAGTAGCAGTGGAGAGGCCACTTCTTAATGGAGGGGCACTGGAAGAAAAGTAGCGCTCATGAGTGAAGATGAAGAGGAAGAGGAAGAAGGTTGAGAGTAGGAGGAGGTCAATAAGTTAACAGACACAAATTCATGAGCACAGTGGAGATGTAGAAGGAAATAACGATGATGACATGGATGAGGCCAATGATACAGATGAAAGTGATGACACAAGGGTATAAAATCGAGCACGAACAACAAGGTGAGAGCAAATACTAGGGATGGACAAATCTTGGGGATTTTACGTGCGGAAGGGGTACATAATTTTCCAGATTGATAGACTTGTTCATAAATAGATACAGCCATGTTTAGGATGATGGTTGTCGAGGTTGTTGTATTCCTGCCAGTTTAAGCCTCCATGTCATTTGTATTGGTTTTTAGATTATGTAATTTACCTATTTATCTATAACATCAAATTTGAATGCTCATGTGGAACTCATTTTTGTTATGTACATTATTTTTGGAATAAATGTGTGACACAATGACAAAGAATAAATCACGGGTATCTATATGTGCTTGAAAGTTTCATCAAAACCCAACTTGTTCTTTAGAAACTTGCATTATTTGATTTTTTAAGTTTTTTCCCATTTTATTTATTTATTAACCGGAGATTAGGCTCAAACTTGCCAAGACAACCGGGTCACGAGTCTGGACCCGTCTTTTCCAAAACACTTTTGCTATTGCTTGAAGGGAATGGTTTGATAATTCACTGTTTCAATAAATTTAATAATAATTATAAATTATATGTTGTTTGATTGTGTCTCTCATAAAATTATCAAAGATAAAGTTATAGGTAGGCAGGCTTGCATAGAAGCTTTTTTTTTTAAAATATTGTTTTTGGTTTATTCAAAGTAAATAGCTGAGAATCCCACCTTTTAGCCAAGAACTTAAAAAAATTGGAAATCATTGAAATAGCAAAATAATTAAATAATATTAATTTGATCGAAAGTGTTTTTGATCGATTCTAGCTTATTAGACCGTCTGATTTTGATTGGTTGAACATACTAAATAAAATTTTTAAATATATTTTATATTTTAAAAATTATTATTAATTATATATTTTTAAAATATAATCCAACCAATTCGGCCCACAATTTAAATGATTTTGATTAGATCCAAACTGCTCATGAGTACCTCAATAGTATACTCTTCGGCGTGTGGTATCCAGCCCCATGCACTGTTTACCTTGCCCTCATCCCGACTTCCTCTGTTGCCGTGGAAGCACCCATTCTCTCTCTACGGTGCCATTACCAGTGGCTCAACTATTTTTCTCTCTCTAAATGAAGCCTCCCCATCTTTATACAACCACGACTCCATAGATAAATCTCTCTTTCTCTTCCTTTAGACATGATTCTCTGTCCTACCATCACTTGCTCGCAACCCAAGAAGCTACAATTTCCTCTTTTTCTCTCTACTCGACTCCATGGAAATTTGCATGTTTCTCTCTCTAAACCCGTTTCAGGGTATTTGGGAAACTCTCGTGCTTCTCTCTCTAGACCCAAGTCTCTGTCTTTTGAGAATTCTTATATTTCTCTCTCTGCACCAATTATAAGCACTCGGTCTCGTTGGGTTCATCCAATATGCAAGAGAAGCGCTCCTATTTGCCTTTTTGGAGGCAAAGGAAATTCAGATAAAGGAAACCAGGTATATAAATCTCTTAAACCCTATTCTTCTTTGTCATTCTACTGTTTTTTAATGGAAAAAAATTAATTTACTGCTCTCAATAATTTTATTTGATGTTTTCCAGTTGGGTTACCAAATAAATGTGATTAAAGATATTTAATCTGTTATTCGAGGATTGGTTAATGGTTATTTGAATGTTTTTCTGAAATTTTGTGCTGAAAATCCCAAAATTTTCTATTCTTTGATAATTCAGGGATATTATTTTTTCCAAACATTTGCACTTTTTCGGCCATTACTGGTTGTTTCTCTATTTTTCAGCCCAATATAGTTCCTTTTTTTTTTCTTTGGATATATGGGTATCGATGTTTTCACTTATAAGAAAGATTACATCCTTTTTTCATTGTTTGATCGAAATGTAGACGTTGATCAATGAAGGCTTTCATTTGGGTTCAGTTTTTTTGGATTTTATTTTCAGGAATCTCCATGGAAATCACTGGGAAAGGCCATGGGGGGGTTAAAGAAGAAATCTGCAGAGGAACTATTGAGAGAACAAATACAAAACCGTGACTTTGGTGATGATGAGGGTGGTAGCGATCGCCCAGGTGGAGGTGGGGGTGGAGGTGGAGGTGGTAGTTTTGGTGATTCTGATGATGAAGGATTTTATGGAATTTATGAGGAATTTGTTCAAGTGGCTTCAGCAACTATGGCTTTCATTTTCCTGGTAATATCATGCCACTTTCCTTATAGTAATCGAAAGCAATATTTCTGTAAATTACTTATGGTTATAGGCTAATAGCCTTATAGGTTTAGATATTGTCATGTCCATTATTTATCAGGAAAAAATAAGAATGTGGAATTTTCTGAATTATATTATAAACTCACAAGAATGAAACCCATGTCTATGCTATGATGCAAAACCAATGGCTTTCCATGGAAAGCTTCTTTCACCTCCTTGATGCTTGTCTGCATTTTGATCTAAATGATGAAATGATGTTAGAAAATAAAATGTAAGTAGTATGGCCAGCGAATAATTTGGGTTTTTTACTTTCTATGCAAAGGGATTGATGACAAAGAGACCATTTATCTTGTGTACATGGAGTTCACAATCATTTCACTCATTAGATGTCAAAATAGATTGGGGTGAGTCATGAAGTCCGAGATTTTTTTTTTTTGGAATTTTGTGTCTATTCAATGAAACACTTCTAACTACCCATTTTGAAATTTAGGGGACAAGAATGATTGTGACCTCCATGTACAAAATGTACAAAAGATAAATTGCCTCTTTGTAGACAATCCTGCAAAGCAAAACACTGTATGGAAGTTGCAAACGAAATTTGGTTTGAGTGAAAAACCTAACGATCAATATGAGGAAATGGATTTGGGCTTCCATGCTGGGGTTACATACAGTGGTGCTAGGATCATAACCAGGGAATCACAGAGAATAAGACTGGAGTGCGAGTTATGTGATTACATGCTGAGTGGATAATTTTAAAATATGGAATTTTTGTGGAAATGACTAATCCAACTTCAAGACTTTGGGGGTTGGGGGGCAGGTGGTGGGGTTTAGGGGCAAAGGGTGTTACAACTGATCAACCGATTTCCGAACTACCAGACATCCATGTCGAGCTTAATATAACAAAAGCTTCTCACAAGTAAACATTTTGGAAATTGGAAACTCGACTGATATCTCTAGCGGTTAACTTTTCTCGGCTACCCTTGGTTGTGAGAACAAAGCCATAGAGGTACGTAATTACTGCTCATTTTTAATAAAACCACTTTACAGTGATTGACAAAATGAAAGAGGGATATGAAAACCCACCAGTGGGGATTTCTCAAAAATCATGAGGCTCACATTTTGAATTCCTCATCTTGTAGACTTGGAGAAAAGGCCTACAATGAACCTTGAGTAAAAAATGGTGGCCCCTCATGGCTCTCGATAGGGAATAGGAAAGGTTATTGTCTGGTCCTAGAGATGCAAATGGTTGAAGGAAGAATCTTTACAAGAAAAAAATGGGGAAGAGCCAACAGGGCTAGAAATACTATAGATGCTCGAGATGTTGGCCATTGTAATGAGTACTAGAGAATCATGCCTCTAACCTATGGCATCCAAGTTGACAACAAAAGGATATTGTGGTGTTTCCTCAATAGCCAAGACTAAGTTAGTGGATTATCCACGATATGCTTTACATCATTCTTGATTAAAACATGATTTTCTCTGTATTGATAATGTATTTAGCACTTCAGAAAAACGTGACGTTACCTCTTCTTTATGTGTGTTTTTGATAGTTGCTTCTCTATCTTCTGTTCGTAAATATTCTGCTGGAAGCTTGTGGGACAAATATTGGAGGAGTAATGCACTTGGCGTGAAAGGGGAAGGGGTGGAAGCTACAAAGTTTGCTAACATTTAAGTAGTCTTTCATCTATATACTTCATTTTCAAAGGGCTCGGACCCCTTTTGTGGATAAATTTTGATTTTACTGGACATTGAGCTCAAGGCTGCTAGAGTCCCTTCTGAGATCTCAGGGTTTTTGGCCTAGGTGGCAGGCTCAAATCCAATCCTTGCCAATGAAAAAGAGGCTCAATGAAGCAAAAAGTTAAAGTTGGCTAATTTTGAAGTTGGGTTAGAATATTTGGGTACACAGAAATGCTAAAAGAAATATAGTAAATTATAGAACTGGAAAATTTCAAAAAAAGGAAATAAGATATAATGAAGCATATACATTTTACCATTTACCTTCAGTTTTGTGGTATCTTTAGTAATCACTGATATCTGTGAAAGACTTCAGCCATTTACCTTCAGTTTTGTGGTATCTTTAGTAATCTTTAATATCTATGAAAGACTTCAGCCACTGTAATAAATAATATAAAATTGCATGCTGTGTCATAGAACTAGTAACATGTGTGAATATGACATTTTAGTATCATATAATGTGTGATTTCTTTTATAGAAATGGTATAATGATGATTCCTATAAAAGAAATGGTTAAATCTAATTTGTCATCATCCCTTAAATCTTTAATTCGTAGAATCAATAACTTGGAGACAAGCCTAGCATTGTGTGCCCAAGTCTACTCTAATCCATGCCATCTTGTTTCTGGTAAGAAACATCTATGAAGAATGGTCCCTGTTGTGCATTATCTTCACATGTGTTGCACATTCTTGTAATCTTATTTTTGTTCGTCTTCCACATGTTTAAGGGTGTTTGTTCATAACTTGTGGAGTTTTGACCCATGAAAGGCATCTGTATGGATATTTACCGATGAACTAGCACAGTTTTGTGTTAAAGGTCAAATTTCTCCGATTACTCTAGCTGGTAAACAGTATCAAATTCTATCACATTCTCTGTGTATCTTGTACAAGACTTCCTGATATCTCCGGAAGCATCGCGGAGCACATTTTTAAACTCTTGAATACATAGTTTGACCTCATTACCAAAAAAAAGAAAGTACATAGTTTGACCTCTTGTAGTTCCCACCAGGTGATGCTTCAAATCAAGTACTCCATCTTAAATTTCTCCTATGAAACCTGTTCTTGATTTTTAAAACTGCCTCAGCAATGAATTTCCATTTCAGAACACTTATTCCTCCAAAGTCTTTTCTCCTGGGTCATTTTAATTTTCAGAACATTCGAAACTACTGTAAATAAAAAAGAGAGGGAGAATGATATGTGTTATTACTTTCACCGATAACAAAAAAACAAAAGATTTTATGTGCCTTGTGCTGAGTGTAATGCATACTGGCTTCATTGTTAGATTTTGTGAAAGGAATACGACCACCGGATTTATTTATTTTTGCTTGCTATTCAGCTTCAGATTGTAGAATTCTACAACGTATATTTGGTATTAACAATAATATTTTTTTTTGACTGAAAGGATATGCAAAGATTATTCAACAATCCAATATAGATTTTGACCACATTGCTGATACACTTATGACTCAACATTATTGGAAGATAACAATTTATGAGCCAAGAGTTAGTAATTTTATGCTGATGGAATAGGAAGATTATGAGTTTTAATCCTTGAATAATTTTCGGATGTCTTTGAGGCATGAAATACTACTGATGCATATTGTAACCATGGCTGGATGGTATATAGTAATAGCTTATTTAATGTCACTCTTCTCGTAAAATACAAGCTATTCATTTGGATTTGATTTAAATTTATGAATATGATCGCCATGTTTACGGTTGCCACTGACAAAGGAGTCAGACAATAAAGAAGCCCAATTAGGGGCCGGGAGATAGAGAGAGCCAAACTTGCACAAAAAAAAAGATGAAACCTTGGAAATATGATATGACTTGTATCATGCATATCCATTCGACTTTTTCATCTTATAGTTGGCGATAGTTTGGCCGTAAGTCCCTCTCGCACACACAAAACCCCTTGCTCATGCAAAGTTGTTATTTTGTTCTGCAGTATTATTACATTTTAGAGGGTGAGGAGTGGGTGCGTCTCGTCGTGGATTATATTCGCTACTTGTTCAGTGGAAGGAAGAGCATACGGTTGACCAGTTTCATATTTAGAGTGAGTGGTGCAATTAAAAGATGGAAAATGAAGAGACTGCCAAAAAAGCAGAGATCATTAGAAGAGGAGATCGTGAATACCCCAACTTGGTGTCATAATCCAAAAGCGATCATTTGAGGCTTCAGCTTGCTGTGAAGAAGCAAGAGGTTCCTGATGCTTCATATTAAACTTGGATATTCAACTAACTGATTTTCTTTCTATTCCTTGTTTTTCTCCTTTGCTGAGTTCCTTCTCATGGACGGGCCAAGTTCCAAAAACTAGTCTCAGATTTTGTTTTTTCCAATGATATATGATTTGAGGTTTTTCTTCTTATTTTCTCCTTATGTGTTATATAGGCTTATCTTCTTATTTTCTCTTTCGTATCGGTTATAGAGGGTTGGGACAAGGTTCGGATGAGAATGATGATTTGAAAAGAGAGCAAGCATCATGAGTGAGAAAGATATAGAGAGAGAGGAGAGAGAGATTTCAGGGAGACTAGAGGGATTATGTCAAAACTATAACACAGAGATTCCCTTTTGTGAAAAGATTTCATGTTCCTGCAGGAGTATTGTCTATTTGTTCTGTTGGGCAAAACTCTGCCCAAGGGTATATTTTGGATTCCAAATTTTTGGGATATAATCTTTAGAACCAAATGATTCGTCTCAACGAAAAAAAAAATATTAATTCACATCCTCGATGTGCCTTAAAAAAGGTGGTATCCAAAGAACCATCGAATTTTGTGAGGGAAAGATCTAGATGATCAGGAACTCAAAATAATTTTTTTTGTATAATAATAACCTAGTGATACTTAGATGGATTTCGGATAAAAAAATATCCAGGTATCTATTTTGTAGAAGGGAGTTGTTGGACAGTATATTCCGGCGGGTGTATATTATGCATGCTCTATTTTCATTTGATAGAGAGAGAGAGAGAGAGATGCATTTTGTTTGTGCTTGGCCGTTCGAGAGAGAGAGAGAGATGCATTTTGTTTGTGCTTGGCCGTTCGAGAGAGAGAGATTCTAGAACACAAAAACACAGGATCCAAGATGAGAGCCACATAAAAAAAATTGTTACATACAGTTAATTGAGAGAGGCTAAATTGGTATAGATTGCAGAGAGACATTAAAAACTTTTTATGAGAGAGAGGGGGCAATAAAAATGATAAAATGTGAGAATATTTCCAACTGATCGTTTCAATCTTGAGATATATTGACATAAAAAAAAAACGAATTTCAAAGCTTAAAAATCGTGCATCCTGTAATAAGTTATAAATTTTTTAATTTTTTAAATATTTATAAATTTACTCGATATACATCATTTTTTAAAATATAAATTCCATAAATAGAGTTGAACGTAAATTTTCATTTGATTTTATAATTTCGAATAAAACAAAGAGGAAAAGCAAGGAGTGTAGGGAACTATGGAATTATTCAATTACTAAAGGGCGCCAATCGTTATTTCGATGAGGACTAGTTCGGCCATTTGAGGCTTAAATAAGGGTTATATCCGTCATTTGTTCAAGAACAGTTTTATCCGCCACTGTTTAAGGAGGCGCGAAAATGCGTTCCCGCCAAAACTCCGTAGTGAGCAAAAACCAATTTCCCAAACCTATCCCTCTACTCGGAAAATGGGAAGGGTAGGGCTTCTACATTTTTAGGGTTTTCCTTTTATTATCACTCCGCATATTTGAAAACTAGGGTTTCTTTGAACTCTGAAGAGATCTTGCATTTGAAGGATGGTGAAATTGTTTTTCTAGGGTTTCTTTCTTAGTGGGAACATTGATAGTTGAAATGGTGATTTGGGCAATTGATTCTACGGTTTCAGCAGATAGATTGAAAGATTGAAGGAGAGGTATGGATCATTTATTCTCTTTCTCCTCTTCTTTCGGTTTTGTTTCGTTTCTGATTTTGCCTCTCTCACTCTTACATGTGCCATTTGTATTCTCTTACGCTAACTAGGCACGACGCAATTTGATTGCATTCTCTCTCTCACAAACTCTCTGATACATGTGCTCATTTGTTACCCTCTGTCTCTCTATGAAATGGTGCTACCAATTTCTCCTCTTTCTCTTACATGTGTGCGATTTGGTTTATCTTATAATAGAATGTTGGTTTCCTTGAATTATAATCTGACTGAATTTCTCCATGTTTTCTTAGCTGCCCATGATCTGCACTTAATCAATTATCCTAACCACAATGGAACAAGAGATAAAATCTGAGTTCATTGAAAATAATTTCTCCCTTGAAGATGAGGACGAAATTCTTAATAAATGTAAGTGCCATTTTCTTCCTGTATACCTCTCTACTTCAGTGCATTCAGTTTATTCCCTTTTATTAATTGTGTGTTATTTATCTTTTCAGGTGTTGCCTTTTGCATTAATTACAAGCTAAGCCCTTCTGATCTGGTCTCCAGTTGGGTAGTCTATTATCTCAACATGTAATATATCTTATGTGCTTAAACTCTCTCTGCTTATCAAGTTTAATGTAGTTGTTTTATTGATGCTTTAACAGTTGGGAAGTCTATTATCTCAACATGTAAGATTTCTTATGTGCTTAAACTGTCTCTGCTTATCAAGTTTAATGTAGTTGTTTCATTGATGCGTTAATTTTACAATTGGGCCATACCCTCTTGTGTTTGTCTGTTATTTATTAACTCAAATGTGACACACGAGTTTAGTTCATATGTCCTTGGTATCATATTATGCACTTTTTGCGTATTTTCTCTTTTCCTTATGTTTTTGCAAATCCGTAATTTATACTGAAAAGTGAAGATCTCAAATGTGCTCTTTGGTGATCATAATCTACCCAATTTGATTGTACAATATCTGCAATGACAGACTTATTGTTATTTCCATAGAGGATTAATTTTTAATAGATTTTTGTGATTCTTTGATTGCTTTTATATCAATTCTGAGTTGTTTTAAGTTGCATTCCATATTAGAAGTTTTTGTGTTTGTAATTTGTTTTGATGTGTCTCAATTATTCATTATTTACAAGACAATGGAATATTCTCACTTGTCAGGCAGCTTGATGGATCCAAGGTGCAAAATGCTCATGTGGATGGTTTTCTCCATCACCTTCAGAATAAACAGAAGCATAATATTCTTAAGGAAGAGTCCAATGTACATATGTACTCCAGCAATGACGTGAACATGTGAGCATCTGTTCTCATTGGTAGTTTGATTATTAATAATAGGTTGAATGACGTGCACACATTTTCCTTTTTAATGGCCAACTAAATTTTATTCCTTTGTGTCTTTAAGACACTCTAACCAGAAAACTAGACCACATTGCTAATCTCAACTGCATATGTGGAGATTTTATTACTGCTTTGGTTAATTAATTATTTATCGCATATTTATTATTAGCTATCTCACTTCGTGCAGGTTGTTGGGTGAGGAACACAAAGATGGTGAAGAGGGTATGCTTGATACCCCAATAAAACAGTCTTATTTTGACAACCTCAATGATCTATCAACCCCCATCTCTATGGATAGATCTCCAGAAAGGAATGGGAAGTCTATTTCTGAAAAATCTTCAAGAAGGACGAGCAGTCAAGCAACCCCTTTTGGCCAACGAACAAACAAATTTTTGTTGCAGCTTTCATTTAATTCTCATTCTAAAGCAGATGATACAAAAGACCTAGAAATTGACGCTTTAGGAGATGATGTCATTAGAAGAGTCCAAGATATTGAAAGTTGTTCCTTGCAAGTTCAAGGCTCGTGGCCAAAACCAGGTTTCCGCTTCATGTATGACAAAGTTGAGGACAGGGTAAAGGATATTATTTCTATGAATGTATTTTGCTTAATCAATAAGCTTTCATTGTCCTTTATGCAAATTTCTAATGAACTATCAAGAGAATAATGAATTCCTAATGATTTTTTTTTTTTTTGCATCGGCTAAGTAGTTTAATGCCCTTGAAAATCGCATTCGAAGACTTTCATCTGCACTGGTTGCCTCAGGAGAATGTGGAGAACCCTCTGATGCTACTTTGGCCTCACAGGTAATCCTTTTTTTTTGAAGTGGCTTTTGGGTAATTTGCTGAAGTAATTATGAGTACCCAACTAATCAATCAAATGAAAAATAATGAGGACCTAAGCTGCTTCCTCCTGTTTCTGGTCTATGTTTTGATGTCTTGCATGTCATTCCCTAAAATAAATGAGTGTCAAATAACTCTGATGTGCATCTTGCCTTAGAAAACATTATTTTCTGTCGGAATGGTATGCTGTGATGGAGAAGGGCGTCTGAATGACAAGTCGATTTTATTTCAGGGCAGGTTTGTACTTCTGACTCTTTTGTTGAATTCAATTTCTCCAATTCTTTCATTAAGTACTAATGTCATAGAGTTACTAATTACACAATGGACTATGTTTCTCCATAGTTAATTGGACTATATGATATACTTTTATCTCACATATACTGGCTACAAATTTAGCTTATTTATATTTTCTGTCATACTTTATTTTCGCTGTGTGCTAGTGTGGAGCATTCTGGGGGCCAGCGAGTGCGCCTTGACCTCAAGAATTTGGTTCAGTTTTCCTTATTTCCAGGTCAGGTATGTATCTGTTTTGACCAAATTGTATATTATTCTGTAGATTGTTAGTAAATTAGTTTTTATTGGTTATATTGTTATTTAATTTGCTGCATTCTGTATTTGCTAGATAATTAGATTGAGTGACCTTACCAGGTGATTGGAATTGAGGGACACAATCCTAGTGGCCACTGTTTCATCGCATCAAAATTGGTCGACTCTTTTCCACTTATTGGTTCTTCTGATTTGGATTTGCCACCTGCAAAGAAGCAAGCCACGGACCAAAATGGTGAACCGGCCACAAAGGCTTCAAGAGAATTATCAATTGTATATCTCTCATGCCCTTCATGTTTAGACTTTGTTTTTTGTCTTCTGTTTTGTTTATTTTTCTTTTGTTAGTAAGTACTGAAATTCAGTGTATGTGCTACAGGTTATTGCAGCAGGTCCTCTCAGTACCACTGATAACCTATTATTTGAGCCACTAACAGAATTGCTTGCATATGCTAGGAGGAAACAACCACAACTTTTGATATTGGTGAGCCATTTTTTTAACACCATGATGTATATGGGACTCCAACCATTCAAGAGCAATTTTAACTTCTTCAAAACTCTGGCAGATGGGGCCATTTGTTGATACTGAACACCCCAAGATAAAGAAAGGAACCATTGATGAAAGCTTTGCTGAAGTCTTCCAAGAGGAAATTCTAAATAAGGTTTGTATACCGATGAGTTTTTGGTTTCGTGGTGTATAAATCAAATTACAACACATTCTTACATTTCATTGCTTCTTTAATGCATTATTCTTTACTTTCAGCTGCATGACTATTGTGCACATATGGGTCCGGCTGCTCGTATTGTGCTGGTTCCATCTACCCGTGATGCTCACAATGACTTTGTTTTCCCTCAGGTGATTGATTAGGTGTATCAGAATTTGTATGGATACATATGCTTGGCCTTCCACATGCTTCCACGAATTAACTCTTTACATTATTTACTTTGCAGCCTCCATTTGAAATCTATCCATCGACAGATCCTGATCAGCAAGTATGTGCAATACATTGAGTGCATAATCTGACTTATTGAATTCCTTTTGTCTTTTTTTTTTTTTTTTTTCTAATTATGCCTTTGTATTTGGTTAGAATTTCTTTATTTGACTTCCTGTTTTATTTTTGCTACAGATTACCTGTCTTGCGAATCCTGGGGTTTTAATCTCAAATGAGGTAGATATACATTTATTTGAGCAAAGTTTATAACAATGTTAAAAAACTCGGTTTGGGCAACTCAACCCCTGCCCAATACTAGTAAGTCCGGCAAATCCAAGTGGACTCACCCCAGTAGTGTATGCGCCCAAAAAGGGCTAAAAAATGCAACAAAAAGATATCTGTTAATTTTTTTTTTAAAAAAAGAATTTTTTTTTTGAAGTATAAAAGAAACAGAAAAAGATATACAAAAGAGGGAAACAGGAAAAAATTGATTTATAGCTTGAAACAATTCAGAAAAAGCCAAAAGGAAATGAAAAAATAGAGAAATAGATAACGTATAAGAAAAGTTACAAACCATCATAAAAAATAAACATTATATAGATTTTACATCCTCAATTAGTGATTTACTAAAAAAAACTTTTGATTTTGTTTAGACTTTTTAATCACCCAAGTTTGCCTAAAGAACTTGCCTTGGCAATGTGCCAAGTCAGAGTCGACTCGGTTGCTTTTCTAACATTGGTTTATAACATTGTTTGCTTCCATGTTCCAATGTTTTATGGTTATATCCTACTTTCTGCTGGCTAATGTCATTGAAAAGAGCAAATAGGACTTTTAAAAGTTTTGGGTGAGGTTTGTATAATGTCCCAACCTTAAACAACCAAAGGACGACACATTTTCAAACTTTGTCGAAAAAATGGCCCAAATTGAGTAGATCTATAAACACTTAATAATCTTGAAAATGGACGGTCCAGATAATGCATTATAGGATAAGCTACTTTTTTTTAACATGTTAACTTGGTATTAAAGTAAGAGATACACGACACACTATTTTCATAACTTGAAATCCTTTTTTCCCATATCCATAATGCTCAGTGTTTCAAAAAGCACTAGGTGGCAACGAGGCGGCCATAAGGGTCTAGGCCGCCCAGCGCCTAGGCGGGTGCCTAGAACCTGGGCGGCTTAGTTGAAAAAAAAATAGAAAAACTGAGAGCTGAGGCCCAGTTGAAAAAAAAAAAAACTGATGACTAATAATGATTAATCCATAAGAATTTTGATAATCCATAAGACCATGATCTCAGTTAAAAAAAAAAAGACGATAGAAGTCGGGAAGAGAATTTTGAATTTTTGATAATCCAAAACAGTAAAACCATACACTGATAGTCTGATACACTGTAGACTGTACGTACAAAAATTAGATAGTAGACGGAGAACTAGAAACTAGAAAGTAGAAACGAAAAATAAGAAAGAGAAAATATACAATCCATGAGACTATGTACACATTAGTCAATACTCAACACTCAACACAACAGTCAACACTCAACACCAAGAGTCTTTAGTCATCATCATCATCATCATCATCAGAAAGAATAGGGTAAGCTTCATTATATGCATTAGAATTGAGACTGTCATCATCAGAGTCATCTCCCTCTTCAATATAATGCTTGTCATCCTCTATTTCTTAAGAATCTGCCTCTTCCTCCTCCTCTTCATCTACCTCCTTACTAGTATGTGTAGATGAGGCCTTAGGAGTCTTGGCTGCTCTACCTTTTTCTATCTTTTTGTGCTTCCCTGAACTCAAATATTGTATGATTTCCTCTCTAGTAGCGTCAGAAACATTTTTATATGGGGCAACATCCCCCTTATTACCGGTAAGGTGGTTTTTAAACCGGTAAATGCCCCCATTAGTATCTTTTCCACAATAATTACATTTAATATGATTTTTGTCATTCAGATTTGGGTTATAACCATACTTCCAACCCGGATCACCACTTCTAGAAGAACCTGGAGAAGATATTTCCATAGAACAAGTCTCATTTTTTATCATTTTTTGGTTCTTTAAAATTCAGAAGTTGTCTAATCTCATCCCGAATAGCTTCAAGAACCTTTGTACAAGAAACAACATTCCTTTTAATACCAGCAAGGTATTTCTTGAATTGGTTAATACCCCCATTGGTATCTTTTTCACAAAAATTACACCTTATACAATTTTTATCATTTGGTTTTGGGTTATAACCATACTTCCAACCTGGGTCACTTCTTCTAGAAGTAGCAGAAATAGATCTATTCAAATGACAAGGATTTTGTTCATGTTTTTGTTTTATAAAACTCATATATTCCTCTCTGATAGCTTGAGTAACATTTTTACAAGGGGCAACATTCCCCTTAATATCGGCAAGATGTTTCTTAAACCGGTTTATGTCCCCTTATGTATTTTTTTCATAAAAATTGCATCTAATGTAATTTTTGCCATTTGGATTCGGGTTATATCCATATTTCCAACCCGGATCTCTACTTCGACTAGATCTTGAAGAAGACATCTCAAAATAAAACAAACAATCTAAAAAATAAAGTTTTGCACTTTGATTGCTCGAACTCCAAAGTCCCACCTCTCAGATGTTTTCTGATGCTAAAATAATAAAAAAAACACCCTCTAATAGGATTATAAAACTTCAAAACTAAATCAAATCTACTTGGGTGATGTTTGGATCTGTTTTTCGTAACTTTGAGAAACATTTCGATCCAACTTCGTTCCAATGAAAGTTAGAAAATGATATTTTTTTGAGGTTTCTTTCTCTCTAAAATGGGTTCTTGTGGGTTTAGGTTTCCAATGAACCTAAAACCCATCATTTGAAACCCTTTATATTTTAATAAAATCAATAGAATGAAAAAAAAAAAAATTTTTTGCTTATAGGCAGGGCGCAGGCCTTGGGTGGCCGGCCAAGGATTGTAGCCTAGTTTGGCCACCTAGGCGCCCAGGCCTTCTGGACCGCCTAGGCGCTGGGCGGTCTACTTTTTTGAACACTGATAATGCATCTTGAGGTCAAGATGATCAATTGGAGTATTTTCCAGTGTCAGGATGACATTTTCCAAAGGGTTTTTAAATTGCACCTTACTTCTACAGTATAAGGTTGATACCTTATGTAAACTTTCTCCAAAAGTTTTTGTTTGATGTATTCTTGCATAGTTTATTCGAATAGATCCAATGGATGTTCTTCAAAGTGTTCATTTGCATCTATATCTGTTATCATTATGTGATTGCCATATTGCTATATGTTTTATTTAGGAGCCATGATATTGGCTGTATCTTCTAACTTCCATCTATTCAAATGATTTTTCAATTAAAGTTCCACTAGATGATCTCATATTTACTTGCTTCTGTTTTCAAGCCTTTAAGAAATGCATGGTGGAGGGCCTCCTATAGTGATTCCCAAAAAAATATTTGTATGTTTGAGTGAGATTCGAAACTATGATACAAATTAACCTAGTAATATGTGTGAATTTGGCCGATATAAAAATTACAATTTCTATGCAGAATCAAAATCTATGTATTTGTTTTTTATATAAGTTCTTTGCAGTTTATGTTGTACCTTGAATCTACGTAATCTTAGCGACCTTCATTTGTTAGACATGCTATAACCCATTTTTAATCCTTGGAAAATCTGACTTGGACTCGCCCAAGGCTTAGTCTACCTGAGTCTGAATGTCTCTATTCGAGTCTTCAAAAAATCCAGTGAATATTCTCTAAAGAGTACGATTTTCAAAGAAAGAGGCTCGCCTAGTCAAATCGCCTCAAGCAGTGGCTGAGTTCTAGGGCAACTCTGGCTATAACCGATATTGATGCCTTTAAAATCCCTATTCTATTCAACAAACATAATTATAGAACATGATTCTAATGGAGAGAGAGAGAGAGAGAGAGAGAGAGAGAGAGTTGTTTCCCAAGTAGTAAGCAGGTCCTTTCTTTTTTGGTGAAAAGGTGACTGAAGCATATGTAGGTCTTAGTTTAATATTCTTCTTATACTTGCCGTAAAAGTCGTATGCTCACTCTAGGGTTGGCTGGTGGCAGATTACTATAGGATGCTGCACTGCAGATGTCCTAAAGCAGCTCAGTGGTGAGGAGGTTTCACGGATGAGCACTGATGCACTGTCAATTGACCGTATTGGACGCCTTGTATCGCATGTCATAAAGCAACGCTGGTACGCTTTGTTGACCTTTTTGTCTTTCTTTTTTCTCGTAATATTTAGTTTCTCCTCTGTGTATCTTGTTATTACCACTAGTTTTATCAATTCATTTTAATTCTGTCCTTGCATTTTTGCAACCACCTTTTAGGGTTGATGCCATTTTTTCTGTTTTGTTTGAGCAGCTTCTACCCTGTTTACCCGCCTTCAGTAGGACTGCCTTTGGATTTTTCTATTGCACCCGAAGCATTACATATGGCTTCCATACCTGATCTTCTTCTCATGCCTTCTGACCTTGCGCCGTTTATTAAGGTATCTGATATTTTTCACGTGTCATATCTTTCTTGTATGACTAAATCTGTTTTATGAATTACTAGATGCACTCATGTATGTATAGTTGTTTATGCGCATCTGCATGCACATATACACATTTGTGTCTTAGTTTGCTTTTATCTGTTTACCATGTATGTACGCATGCATGTACTCATGCATACATGGATACATGTATGTGTGTGTTTCTCTGTATGCATTTGGGATTTGCCAACATTCTCTAGTAAGATAAACTTTATTAAGATATTCCAGATTTTTGGGCAGAAAGTGGCCAGGCCCTCAATTACAAACCAGTTTTGGACAATGGTAGCCTTGTCATTGCCCGTGGCCATGAATCAGTAAAAGCAAAAGGCTCTAACTTCTTATATAATTGTTACACACATTCGTGCTTTATTAGAGTTGCTGAACAAAAATTATTTGTCATTGCATTATAAAGACTTTCAATCATTAACCTTGAAAGGCGACAAAAGCCATCCGCAGCCATGAAATGATCTACAATAGTGGGCCTGGGTCCCAACAGGTCATGCGTAGGATAACAAAGTTCACCATATTATGAACATGTGGGTAATGACCTATATACACATACATACATGGGCGCTCATGTTTTTTGCATGCATGTATCCTTAACGTCCCATGTCCACCAAAATTGTTGCATGTTGATGTTTAGGTTAATGTCTTAATAATTCCTAAATAACCAACAAATCATATCTTTAGTATCCTTGTTTACTCAGCAGTGGTTTGTCATTTGTTACCTGTGCCATAAAAAATTCGTATTGTCAAGGGAAGTACACTGCATGAAAATAGCATTTATGAGGTGATGTTCATAGTAGCGAGCATTGTTTTAAACAAGACTTGGTCAAACCGGATTCTCCCTATAGGATTTGGGATCGGTGGGAGGGCAATTTGGGTCGGTGGACCCTATAATCTCTTGATTCTCACCTGAATTTTATTTTTTATTAATATTTTCCCTGATTCCCATTGATCCAGATCGCATACCGGTATAGCGGTGGCCTGTTCAACCGGCCGATCTAGCTTTTATATCACAAAAGAAAGTTATTTTAACTAATGAAAGTTATTATAACTAACAATGTGTCTATTCCAAGGGACATCATTTTTTAGTTAGTGGCTTAATGTTGATATTGTGCCTCAAGACTAATGCTCATGTTTTTATTGAAATCCCAAAAGTACGACTTTGAAATCTAGCACAGGAAGTGCATTTTTGGTCATTTTGGGGCTGTTAACTTTTGAGAGATTCCAGTGATCTGAACTACAAGGATATTCCTGGTTGTTGGGGTTCCATTTTAAAATTATAATAATAATAAAATAAATAAATGTATGTTTTTATTGAAAATGTAGGTATTGTACTCTTGTTCTTGTTTTTCAGGCTCTACCTTTTGGAGAAGGTAGTGATACTGAAAAGTACTCAAGATGTCTATGTATCAATCCTGGAAGATTGGCCAAGGGAGTTAGTGGAGGTACTTTTGTCGAGCTTAGCTACCTTAATAATCCTGACCAAACAAGTGCTTCGATCATCCGAATTTGAGCATGTCTCTTTGCCGAAAACACATCCCTTTGTATTTATTGAAATATTTGTTAGTTAATGTTTTCAAGTGATTGGCATCTTTAGGTTGATAGATTAGTACAATACCAAGAATGGGAATTCTTAACGCCTAGGAGTTATTCCACCTTGTCTGAGCCTCCTTGCATGCATTGCAGCGCACGTGCGGTGGCACGTACAAACACAAACACAAACACAAAGAGAGAGAGAGAGAGAGAGAGACTCTTTTAGTAGATCTAGGCTCCTTGAATAAGTGTCCCATAGTAGTCATTGTAAATTCGTGATATGTAATTCTATCATTTGGCGCCAGTTGAATTTTATATTGTTTATTGAAAATTTTGTTTATATGTGCATTTTCTTGTCAAGTCCTGCAAATGTTTGCAAATATATTTTGATGGGATTGAATACTGTAACGGCCATTTACATTAGGTATAAAAAGGTCACAGTTACCCTAGTCATTGATGTAAAATCCGATGGCTAGGTGTGTGCCGCAAAGTTAAAAGCGTTTTTTTCTTTTGGACTTTGAGCAATGCACAATGGCATTCCCTCCGATAGATTTCATATCCAATTGCCACAGGTGTTTTAAGTTCTCAATGTACTAAAGATAAATGGTCTTGTTGTATACTGTCCTTTTTTTATTGTTTTTTTTTTTATCATTTTTCTAGTTTAACTACACAAGTCAATGTTTTTCTTGTCAAATAGCTTTCAAAAAATTAATTAGCTTCTTGTGATATATATATGTATATATATATGTATATATAAAAGCTGGGATTAGCCCACTAGCGTATATGAACATATGAGCTCAACGGTTCAGATTGAATCTAGTTTAATCTGACGGTTACGACTTCATTTTGTGTTTAAATTAAATTTTTTTTTTTACAAATTCAAATCACTTGAAATTTTATATGTGTTTTTTTTATCAAGACGCACTTAATAAAAATATAAAAAACATTATTCGCAAAAAATAAAATGACCAAAATACGTCTAAAGCTTTTTGGAGGTATTTTAGTCAATTTATTTCATGTAAAATATATTTTTGATATTTTTCAAATATTCAACTATTTTTTATGAACACACTTGTAAAATTTTGAGTGACTTGTGTTTGTAGAAAAAGTATTTAAATTCAAACACTATTGGACATCTGTGATAGTCAGATCGATTCAGATTCAATCTGGGCCGTTAGGCTTTTATGTTCATATGCGATATTGGGTTAATTTCAGCTTTTTCATATATATATAAATAAAGATGAAGTCTTTTAGAACATTTATACATGATGCTTCTTAGCGAAATAGCGGGCAAATAGTCAATTCTCTTACAAAATCATTTAGGTGTCAAATAATCCCATTTATTATTAAAATGCTTGTTTTTTTAGAAAAATATACAAAGAGATCATTTACTTTTTTTTTTTGTACAAGGACTTGCCCAAACCATCTAATTTGATATCTAATAAATAAGAGTGATTGTGACCTCTTTGCAATAAAAATAAATAATCTCATTGTATACAATCTCTACTTTTCAATATCCATTTTCCTCAAGTACCTCATATATTAAAAAATAACTAAATTACCTCTAAGATCCTGATTTCTGAACAAGTAGGAGCATTTTTGTAATTCGACCAACTTAAGCGGTCGAAGCTAAATGATGATGCTACCCTGGTTAGTCCAAGGTTAGCAATACATAATAGCTGAAGTATGGTTGGAGTATTATATTGTTCTAGTGGTTCCTACTTATTCTAACCATCCATCCATTGATTAAATGGTTTCTACTAGAGATAGTATAATATTCTCATATTATGTAGCTCTCCACATGCACATTTCTCTCAATCAACATATGAACTAAAAAAGTGTGTATCTACTAGAGATAATATAATTTCTCATATTATCTTGCTCTCTACATGCACATTTCTCTCAATAAAAATATTAACTAAAAAAGGTTGGGGCAAGCTTTCAATGCTTCCCCTACAGCATAAAAGTTCTATCCTCTCCCTTATCCAGCCGTCCATATTGAATGGAAAGCTAAGATTGCCCAAATCACAATGTCACGTCTCTAACCTATTTTATTTCTAATAGTTTTGTTATAAACCATTTTAACACCAAATTTTGGATGTCCATTCCTCTATTAAACTCGCACTAGCGAAAAGTACAAAAAAAAGTATTTTTAATAAAATAAAATGACCAAATACCCTTGAAAACTTCAAGGGGTATTTTGGTCATTATATTTTATCGAAAAATTATTTTTAATATTTTTTATAGGTGCACCCCAATGAGAAGATGGCACATATCAAATTTTATATTCATGCAATTTGTATAAAAAAAAACTAAAAATAAAATACTTTGATACATTGGATCTAAGATCAAATGGTGAGTGGCACTCTTGATCAAAATTAGACAGCTGGATGGTAGGGGGAGGATAAAACTTTTATGCTGTAGGGGAAGCATAGAAACTTTTCCCAAAAAAGTTTATGAGGCATGAATCTTTTAATGTATTCAGTAAGGTGCACCTCTAAAATCCACGTGAAAAGGTTGATCTGATGTCAAAAAACTATTGATCTTCTCAACTTCGAGATGTATAAATATGTAAAAAAAAGGAGTTTCAAGTCCTAAAACAATGTATTTTGTAACACATTATCTAGAGTATCCATTTTAAATTTCACAATTGTTTATGAATCCGTTCGGCTCTGACTATTTTTGGTGCTTAAATTTTCATAACGAGGGATGAAAATAAATTTTTAGGCCTGGGCTTTTTAAATTGTCCTTTAGCAAATATTTAAACGTGAGCCTTACTTTGTGTTTTCAAGGTTGGCACCTTATAAAAACTCCACCCTTGAAAAAATGGTCTTAACTATTTTTAAAAAGGATGCAATTTTTATAAGGCCTGGGCCGTAAATTGTGTTTTTAAGGTTGGCCCCTTATAAAAATCCCACCGTTAATAAAATGGTCTTTAACTATTTAAAAAAAGGATGCAGTTTCTAAAAGGCCTGGGCCTTATGAAAAGCAAAGTACAGCTCACTTCGAGAGCTCATCTAGAAAGCATCGTGGGATGCGAAATCTCTACCATGGCTCTAAAATCAATTGCCACCACTGATTATCAAACTTGTAGCTCAAAAAAGGGTAGTGGTTTTGTGGATATGCGAACACTTAAAAATAAACGATGTAGATAGTTTGTTGTAATATTTTTTTTTTAAGGTTCAAAATCCTAATTCTTTTTCACAAGCATAATAATCAAGATTGAGATGATCCATTTGAAGGATTTCTAATGCAATAGTTATAATTTTTTGTGAGTTTGATGTGAGGCTTGGCTGCAGCTCTATCAAAAAAATTTCCTTCAAAAAATCCATATGGTAGTTAGATGGACTAATTTATTGACAAGGTGCTCCTTTTTTAAAGTTATTTTCAATTATTATCTCTCTGATTATTTTGTCACAAGAGGCCCTAATTGCCATTTTCTTAGTTTCAACCCCTAAACAACTAAATGCATTTTACTTAAAAGGAAAATTTTTGCTTCTTTGAGATCTAAACTCAACGCAAACGCTTCTTTATTAAAAGATGTTGAGCACATATACTATGCTACCACAAGAGTATACTCGACATCTACTCCCTAGGTCAGAAGACCTATTTAGGAGGATTTTTTTCGATTTGAAATTTTGTAACTGCCTAAGAAGCGGTATGTGATTATTTTTCAAAAGAAAAAAAGTTTTGAATTTTGAGTTTTTCACACTTAGATCTCACCGTCCATTGAGATCTCCAACGAATTTGTTCATCTTCTTGCTGGATGTATTCATTAGCACTAATAGTTCACTATTTCAATAAGATTATGTCTGATAATGAATTACTTGTTATTTGTGAGTGTCCATCATAAAGTAATATGCTGAAAATTATATATTTTTTAGCCTGAAATAGCTAATAGTAGTTGGATATTATGATAAAGTTAATAATAAAACAATATTATACCTAATACAAAAAACATACCAAACAACCAACAAGATAATATTATCTAGAATATATCAATTTTAGATAAGTTAGT
Source organism: Amborella trichopoda (assembly GCF_054954075.1). NCBI lineage: Eukaryota > Viridiplantae > Streptophyta > Magnoliopsida > Amborellales > Amborellaceae > Amborella > Amborella trichopoda. The sequence continues at coordinate 50,272,835 of NC_142341.1, read as the reverse complement.
TTATACCAAATAAAATTAAATGTCATCTAAAGAGGCTCTATGGGTTGAAGGGGTTACATCTCTATATTTTGGTGTCCTAAAATTACTCCTAGATTTGGTTTTACTCAAGGGATTAAATGGACACATTACTCCCATAGGAGCATGAAGTCTTTTAGCAAAGATGTAAGGTCACTAGGTTGTGATATTTACGCCAAAAAAAAGTGTAGCTTGCTTGCCATGCAAATCTACATGTGCATTGTTTGACGCAACTAACATCCATCTTAAAGATGGATGTTATAAAGTGGTGGTCCCATGAAAAATCTACAAATCAATGGGAAACAAAATAATCAAACATACAATAATATTATTTTTTACTTCTAAAATTGGTTTTTTATATTTATATTGAGCATGATATAGATTGTCAACCCCTCAAAAAAAAAAAAATTGGATCTAAAATCTCTAATATGAATTTTCGAGAGAGAACCTCCATAAATAAATAAGTGAGCAGACACATGGAAACCTTGTCCTCATAGAAACATAAATAAATAAGTGAGCAGACACATGGAAACCTTGTCCTTTCTGGTATATTTATAATCATCTTGGATAGGGCTAAAAACGAAAATGCTTATAGTTTGGAATCTAGAACAAACAGATGTGAAAGTCATTTGGTGGATGTAATTTATGTTATTCAAGATTTTTAAATAAGGCTGTGGTTTCTATAGTGTTGCAACTTTAAACAATTTGCATACCTCTAAATTTTACTATAACATGTAATTTTGGTTTGGTGTAAAATATTCTTAGGATTATCTTAAAATGTATTTTTATATCTAATTATAAAACTTTAAACTCCAAAAACGTTTAAAATCGAGTAGAGCTATAAACATGTGAAAATCTTGAAAATGGAGGGTTTGGATAGTGTGTTGCAAGATGCACTTTTTATGGGACTCAACATCATTTATTTTTTTTCATATTTATACATCTTGCTGTCGAGATGATCAATTAGAGGGTTTTTCAATATCAAAACAATATTTTCCGTTGGATTTTTTATGGGCATATACAATTCTACATTTTAAGGTTGCAACCTTATATAAACTTTTTTTTAAAAAATAAAAGTGCGATTTTTATAGAGCGGAAGCTCTAAACAATCAAAATAAAGCACACCTTCAAATAGTTCGAAAAATGTTGTTTCAATATTGGAAATATTTGTGACAATCTTAAAATATATTGGAGCTTGTTTCTATGCGGCTAAGTCTGCATATGTAGAAATGCGGGCCTTCTTAATAAATCTATTTTTGAGATGGATTTTAAGACTTCATTTTTAAGGACATGTAATCTCTAACATAAGGAACATGAATATAAAAAAATAAATAAATTTTTTTTAAAAAAATAATAATTCTAGTAAAAAAAAATTTAGACCGTTAGTTTCTATTGTTTTTAAATGAAACACTTACTTCCATCCATCTTAAAGATGGATTCTTAACACTTTCTGCCTTCAACCCCGTATGAAACAAGTTTCCAAATATATTTTCATCTTCAGTTACAAAATTTAGGTTTTTTTTTTTTTAAAAAAAAAAAATCATGTGGAAAAGGTATTTGCTCGAAAGGCTATTTGCAGGTAACCATTTTACTAGCAAATATAATAATGTGATTAATTCTTTTTTGTGATTTGACAGTTTTCTGATATTTTGTCTTCAATCTTCGATATGCATGTATTAAATTTCAACCATCCCAAAGCATATCCAGCTGGGCATGGTAGCATATTCCTAGGTGGCGATAATTCTGTCTACTTTTTTATTCATTTACATTGTCTACAATATCTCTCTCCATTTTGGAGATAATTTGAACTTCCCTCTCTCCAAAGATCTTCTCTAAGATATATACCCCACTTTTTATTAGAACGTATAATCTACATGGCCGGCAATGGGTTTGGTTGGGTGCCCCGACCCGGTCAAGTAGGATGAAAGCCGGGTCAGGGCCGGCGTCGGCCTAACTCGACACAATCTTTTTTTTTTTTAATTTTTTTTTTTTCGTTTGACCCGACCTAACAAGGCTAAGACTTAACTTGGGCTAGCCCTATCAAGATATGAGCCGGGGTAGGGCCAAGGCTAACAGCCCTGGCCGTTGGTCCAACTTATTACTACTCTTAATACCCCACCATGGATACTTACGTTCTTCTTTTCCCACGTAATTCTCAATCATTATTCAAAATCTCTCTCTCTCTACCTTTGTTTTTGTCTCTTTCTAAGCTTCTCTTATCTCTCTTCCCGCTTACTCCCTTCTATGTCACCACTATCATCCAAACTCCACGAATGTCCTCTCATACTTATCTCCTTGTATTTTAGAGACACGTGCTTAAATATCTTCTTTTTTGTAAAAAAAATTTAAATTGTTTTTGTAATTTATGTTTATACTTTTTTTTATTTTGAATGATAATAAAAAAAATTTATTTTCAATCTTGAAAATATGATTCAATACTTAAAACAAACAGATCTTAAAGTTCTGAAGCCTTTATACAAAAAAATAAAAATAAATTTCGCTCTCAAATTGTAATCATTTTTAAAAGTCTGAAATAACACCGAAAGAATTCTCTTTTATTTTGCTAAAGTTGTTACCATATTTAGACATTCAATTTTCGAAGTCGAGGCATTTAAAAAATAATATTTTTCTGAAACATAAAAATATTGAAAATATTATAGAAGTAGTAAAACTCAAAAGCACATAAAATTTATTGGTTACATGGACCAATATAAATATATGGTCTCTCTACCATCTCCCTACCTGCCTTGTGATCTCCCATGACCTTAATAACTCACCCCCCCCCCTCCTCACTTTCTCTCTCTAACTCTCATTTTCTCTCACTTCAAACCTTCCCCCTTTCCTACTCTCTCTCTCTTGTTTGACGTGTGCTTGAATTCTCAACATTTGCTAAGTTTCTCTCTCTTCCCAAAGGCAGGCCTACTGTTTTGCCCAATTCCTGCATGTTGCAGTCCACTTTCTCTCTCTAGGAGTTGCCACTTCTCTCTCTAGGAAATGCGACTTGTCTTTCTCTCTCTAAGCCACAGGGAAGAGCGTTGAGTCGCCCGCCTGCGTATGAAGTTGCAGGTTTATGTTTCTAGGGAAGTGTGATATGAATTCTCCCAGGCTCCTCCCGGGTTTCTCACTCTAGGGAAGCGCAACTACTTTCTCTCTCTCTCCGCTCGATTTCAAAAACCAGCGTAATCCCTCCTCGCTCAATGCACGTGGAGCAGAGAGAATATCTTCGTACCCGTATCCCAGAAGAGAGAGAAAGAACAACAACCTTGAAATTGCAGAAGAGAGAGAAGGGGGACAGGGAAGAACCCTTGCCCTAATATGTATTGAGAGAGAACCCAAAACCCTTGCCCATCAGAGCAGAGCCAGCAAGAAATCCTATAGGAAGAGAGAGAAACAACTAAAACCAAGAGAGAGAAGACTAGCTGCTTTTAAACGAACAATCTCAATCTCTTGGATAAAAAACCAGTAACCTTAAATATTTGTAGAAAGAGAGAAGACCCCCATCGCCCGTCATGCTCGAATTCGATTTCCCGGCCCTCTTACCATCCTTGGCCTTCTTTCTCCTCGTCTATCTCTCCGCCTACTTCGTTGTTTTCCGCCGTCATCGCCCTGAATTTCGAAAGGAAGCAGCAAGCTGCTTCATCTCTCTAGCCCATGGCACCCCAGTTGCTGCAATGGCCATTTTCTCTCTATCCTCCGAACCCCAATTCGCGAAAGCCGCTCTATCTCTCTCTACAAACCCCAAGAACTTCCCTGAGAGCTTCCCCTTTGCAGGACCCAACACCCCATTTCAGGCTGCAATTCTCGACTATAGCATTGCGTACTTTCTCGTCGACATCCTTCATTACCTGATCTTCTTTCCAAGTGATGTTCTCTTCATTGGTCACCATGTTGCCACCATTTTCGTTCTCGCTACTTGTCGGTATCTCACAGGCTATGGAGCTCCCGGTATTCTCTCTCTCCTCATTCTTGCCGAGCTCACGAGCGCATGTCAAAACACCTGGACCCTTGCTCGACTGCAAAGAGCTCACTCAAAAATGGCAGCCAAAGTGTATGATTCCTTAACCCCTGCTTTTTACTTTGTGTATACACTGGTAAGGGGGTTCATGGGTCCGTATTTCATGTACAAAATGGGTGTCTTCTACTTTACTGGAGGGGGAGATGGGGTGATACCGAGATGGGTTTCTCTCTCATGGGTTGTAGTTGTGGTTACTGCGATTTCGGTCAGTGCTTTGTGGATTTCGAACCTTTGGGTTGAATTCTATTTGGAGAAGCTTGCCAAGGTAAAAGAAGTGAAGAAAGATCAATAAGGCTGGGTGCTTTAGAGAGAGGTGGACAGAAAGAAGGAATTATCATGAAAACAGTAGCGAGAAATTTGGATGGGATTTTGGTAAATGTGAGGGTTCTTCGATATCTTGCACCTTTGATTTTGTGAAAGATTTAATCAGGGTAGTGGAATAAGAAGCCTTGGAGTTAATGCATGGTAGACTGAATGCCTTTCTTTCTCTTCTTTGAGCTACTTGATTGTTTTTATTATTACTTTTTCGGGGTTGAATATGGCCCCTAAAGCAGAACTTGCATTCTATGAACTCAAAACTTTAATATATACTGAATATAAAGATGCCATTGTTGCTTCCGTTGTCCATTCATTTTAGTTTTAAGCTTCATTTTGCATTGGTAATGTGGTCTTTCTTTATTTTCCTGGATTTCTGATCATATTTATTATTTAAACAGAAATTGAGAGAAAATTGATCTAATGATGTCATTTTTCTTCTTTCATATCACTAAGGTTGGATGCTATTCTGGGATTTGTAGTTTTTTTATGCTTAATATGCTGTTCTTGAAACTCTTTTATGCTTGTTTTTTTTTGTCACTCGCTTGCATGGATGAATGGAGGTTGGGTGGTCAATAAGCAGTAGGTACGGAGAATGTTAAGTCTTTGGAAAGAAGGGTTAGGATTCGAGAAATGTGTGGAGATTAGGAAGAAGTTTTCAAGGTCCCCTCCTTGTCGGGGTTTGTTCAATTCCTTTTTGATTTAGGGTGGGCTCTTTAGATATGTAACGTGCGGCAACATGCTAGATGCTAGAGAGTCCTTAAGCATAACAATGAGTGTGATAATAGTGACGCTATAATAGTGAAGCTACTAGATAGAATTGTTGACTGATGAGAAGGTCTTCATTAGCCTTTAGGCACAAGGATTCATTGTTGAATGAAAGAACTCGTGGTTCAGGGTATATGGCATAAGGATGGAACACAGCCCGTCTCATCGGTTGAATGGAACGAATGAAATATAGGAACTAAATTCGAGTTAGTTAAGCTAATATAGGATAGTCTATTTGATCCGGTGTTCTTCCACAAATTCAAGAACTCATCTGTCTTTATGAGAACCAATTAGAACTGTCCACTTATAGAAGTATTTCTGGTTCTGTTCTCTGCTCCACTTACTTGAAATGGTAACAAATCAACACTTGGTCCGCTCCCACTTATCCGGTAAGATTTGTTTCTTTCCTGGTTGCTTGAAAATTTGTTCTCTCGGCTATGATGACTTGAAAAGGAGCCACTTTTTCGTCTGATTAACCCTGTGGATTATAGGATTATGCAAACTGGCCTAAAAGATCGTAGTTCTCGTATTTAACTTCCTCATCCTCTTACCCATCCTTTCAAGTCCTGATTTTAGGATGGTAGGTTAAGTCTAATGCTTAAGTTTGATCTCTTCATACCCTCTTAGTCAATGGTTAGTATCCTACCTGACTCTGCCTTTCATCCATGTCCTTGTGTCCACCTGGTTCCATTATTTAAAGCTTCGAGGGTGTGGAACAATCGAATGAATGGCTTGAACGTGGAATATCTGGTCCTTGATTATCACTGAGCACATGTGACATGTCCAAACGACCATCCCTTATCTACTAGGAAATCTCTGTAAAATAAAAGTCCTTGAAATATATCTTAAAATTAGACCGCAGCCTGTGCAGTGCATGGAAATGCGAGAGACTAATAAATGAGGTTGGGAATGGCTCTTATTTTAGGAAGGCTTTATTTAGCCAGCTTTATCTAATCCTGTCGCCTTGTTAGCAGGCTATGTCAAACATTCCTATCCGGTCTCCCCATTTTTTAGGAAGTTATTGGTTGTTAAGGGAGGTAGAATCTAATGAACATTTACCAATATAGGTGATCTTTCTTTATTTTCTGCTTTTACAATCTTGATAGGCGGCCTATAGGATTTTTGAAGGATCGGGTGATACAACACATTGGGACGAACGATTATTATTGCGTGCAGTGTGGCACACATCAAGTGTGACATACACATCACTTATTATAATAAAAGAAGATATGTTAAATAGTATAGAATCATTTGTGATAAAATCTATGATAGAATCCCTATTTTTGTGGTCGTTGGTATTTTATTTTTCCAGTTTATGATGTGGATAGTGTTCATGATGTCCTTGAGAGTCGAGGTTTGCATGGCTTCATGGCCATATATCAGCGGAGGCTAAGAAGATTGACAGTGGAGAGGCCCAAATCAAGCCTTAAATTTGCATAGCCTATGTTCCCAAATTAAGAGAACGGGTAATCCGGTGAGTGAGATAATGGAGACAATTAAGGGTCTCTTGGAAAGAGAATTGAGTTTCTGAATATTTTGAAGAATTTTGAATAAATAGAGGCCCTGTTTGAAAACTAAGAAAGCTGTTTTCCGGGAAAATCTATGAGAAACTGAAGCTTGAGAAAAAGGTAGAAGTAGCAAACTATAGCTGGAGGCTGAGAACCCATGTTTGGTAACCTATCTGTGAAAATCGGAGAAAGCTCGGGCTAGAGCTTGGGCAACGAGAGATTGAGAGGAAAGAGAGATTATGAGGGTCGATAAATGAAAAGGGGTCGAGGGGGGGGTCTTGTGTTTCCCCTGTTTTCCTAAGAAATCGGCAATGCACCCATTGGGGTGCAGTGGAGTTTTCCTCGAAATTGGTGAAAAGTGTGGAAACGGGGAGAAATGCAGGGCCCTGCGTTTTCATACTTTTCCCCATTCCCAAACAGGAGAAAACATGGTGAGAAAATAGGTCATTTTCTCATGTTTTCTCAGTTACCAAACAGGGCCAGAGTGCATTTGGCTTTGATGGTCAAAATCTTCCATTTTCTTTCTGTTTTTTCACTTTGTTCCTCCTATTCTATTCAGCCACCAGAATTGTCCCAGAAAGCAAAGTTATTGATCAATTGATAGGGGACCCTTGAGTGGTGCAGTGCAGTTTATGACCAAGTCCTCTTCTTACCTCTTTGAGTGAGTTTATGGCCAGGTCCATTCAGACTTATGATGTAGATGCAAAAGAGGATATCAAGTTTTTTAAGAGATTATAAGAGTTGCTGTTACAGATGATTGATTAGAATTGGACATATTGCTTCTTGCTCTTGCTAATATAGATTGAGTGATTTGGGTCTTCAAATCCTTAGTTTGCTTCATAAAGATTTAGTAAAATGCAAGAAAGCTTCTTGACGCTATTTATTAGGGCTCTCACCACTTGGCCTAGTGAACAGGAATGAGCGCTTCCCTTGGTCTTATGCACGAAGGTCCAATCAAATGTAGGTGAATCACCATTTAGATCTGGGAGTCTCTGCTCTTGAGTGTTGGAGTGCTTAACTTCCCTTTGTTGAGCTGTTGTCTGATCTTCTATTTGTGTTAAATCCTAGCTATACATTGGTTGTTGCTTATCCAGTCCCTTGGCGCCATTTGGGTGCACGAATTTTTTGTCAATATCTCTTTTTCTTTTATACCCATTTAAGAGTATTAGGTGGCACAGCCTATCCAGCCACAATTCATGGGGAAGCTACCTTTGGTGACCCTGCTTAGTGCCAAAATGCTGCCAATAGATTTTAAGGAATGAACATGTTTTTCCACCATTTGCATAAGAAATGAACCTGTTTTTCTCCATTTGCATAAGAAATGAACCTGTTTTTCTCCGTTCGCATAAGAGGAACTTCTTTAATATGACTATGACTGCATAAGAAGTTTTTCAGGATTACTCATAAAAGACACGAGGTCCATTTCTTTGATGAGTGCTAAAACACCCAAACGGGGTCTTAGTGTGTTGGATACTTCTTGGTTTGATGATTGAATCTTGTTTCTTTAACATTATTCTTTTTTCTTTTTCATTCTTTCTCAGGTTCCTTTTTTTGTCGATTTGCAAAACACTTCTTTTTCATTCAAATATTGGTTTATTCTTTACGATAAAATTCATCATATGGCGAATGTTGTTATTGTGCTTTGGTTTTACATTAAAGGACGGGGACCAGGTAGAGTTGGTATTATTTTTTCTTTTTTTTCGTTTTCTCTTATCTTTTGCTCACTAAGATTTTCTTGTTTGGAGAAATGGTGTATTTTTGTGTTTTGACCATTTTTAGAACAAACTTTCACTGTTTTGGCTCTCTTTTTGTCTTTCATTTAGATTTACTTTTATTCTTTCAGTGGTGTCATTATTGGTGTTATCATTTTAATGATATCATGTGCTCTCCTCCTGCCTTTCTTTTAAAGCTGCAGATTGTCCTGCAAATTGCTTTTATGAATATTTTACATTATAATTTTGTTTTACCCTATCAACTAGTTCATATGTTCTTGCACTTAAACATTAAAGGATCAAAGTCAAGGCCTCGGATTCCCAATTGTTGCAATTCCATATAGTGTGAGATTATAGGGGTCTTTCCTCGCTTTCATTACTTGGTTTTCAGATAAAGTTTCACATAAAGGAAAATGTGGTTGTTCACATTCCATGTTCATGGCATTAAATCATGCTCCAGAGATTTCATGAGTTTGCAAAAGAAACATCAATTTTCTATAAATGGTGCCAGATGGTACTTGAAATACTTGCTCAATTTTATGAATATTTGGTGTTGTCTTGAGATATTGAAATCCATGAGCTTAGAAATTGAGAAAGCCATGTGTTTTGAGGTTTTGAAATTTTGGTTGAATATTGAACAATCATTTGGTTGAATAACAATCTTCTTATTACCACCAAATATGATTATTCATCTATACTAGACTGCATATTCTAACTTTTATTGGGATTTATGTCATTATGCTCTTCATTTTGTTTGATTTAACAAACCTTGAATCTTTCATTTTCCATGAAAAGTAGAAACTCTCCTTATAATTTTATAATTTATATTAAGTGCTCAAAGTCCTGATAAATAAAGCTCCATGCCATTATGTAATGGTTTTTTTTTTTTTTTAGTTTTCTATTTTCGAGTAGAAGGAATAAAGATAGCACCTTTATTTTTGGAAAATTTTCAATCACAAATTTTTAGCTTTTTAGTTTTTTGGATGAATTTTCAGTGTTTCAGAAGAATTTACCAATTTTTGAGTCATTGTAATTAAGGTTTCTTTGCAAACTTTGAAATGGTTGAGGAGACTATCTGTGCTCCAGATATGACTAACTTTAACCTACATTTTCACATGTCTTACAAATAAAAATAAGGGAAAATTATCCCATGAGATGAGTACCATTTGACATTATGGCCATATTGTTTGAATTTATTTCAAAATACCGAATAGTTGTAAATGAAACGTTAAATGGTGCATCTTGCGGAGGTATTTTCCTATAAATAAAAAAAAGAAAGTTTGCACATGCACGCTCCTAATGGTTTAGATTGAACCTAGTCTCTTCCAATGGCCACAAATAAATTGATTTATTATTTATTATTTGAGAGTTGTATTTATCTGAAATTTGAACAAAAAAAAAACCCAAAATACCCTTGGAAGTTTAAATAGTATTCTGGTGTAATTTTTTTCAAAAAATAATTATTTATATTTTCTATGCCCCAAATTTTATATAAATAGAATTCTTACTCAAATAAATAAATAAAAACGAATTTATTTTGCCGCCTTGCATGAGGCTAAGTTCAATTTAAATCATTGAAGTGTGCATCGGTTGCTTGTGCACCTGATGTGGATGCTTAAAAAAAAAAAATACAGGAGTAAATGGTCAAACCACCTCCAAAAATCTGAAGTGCCGTCAATAATTTGTGCACCCTGATGTGGACGTTGTAGAGTTCTTAATAAATAAAAAACAAAATTATTTTGCATCCATTGCATGAGGTTAAGTTCAATTTAAATCGTTGAAGGGTGCATAAGTTGCTTGATGCTATACCATCCTATCCTATAAAAAAAAAGTACATTAATAAAATGGTCAAACCACCTCAAAAAATCAAAATTGAAGGTGCGTAAGTTGCTTGTGCAACCTTACTGGTCAAACCACATCAAAAAATCAAAAGTCTATATGATAACTTGGACTGTGGATGCTATACCATCTTATAAAAAAATATATCAATAAAATGGTCAAATCATGTCAAAAAATCAAAAGTCCAGATAATAATATTTTATTATAAATAAAATGAAGAATAGATGAGCCATTGGTTTAAGAAGGGTGAAGGTGTCAAACTTTTTTTTACCCTATTTTATGTTTAGATATATATAAGTCCATCTTATCTCTGGATAAAAGAGTTGGGTTGCATTAAGTAGATAGTCAATATAAAACTTTACAATGAGATATGTCATTGAGTTATTAGAATCCCATAAAAAGTTCAAACAAAAACTTCTCATAACCCATAAAAGAGATAAGATACACTAGCATAAAATTGGCTTATGATTGACCATTGACTAAGACCGGATGCATTTTTGATAAAAATGATTTTGATAGTAAAAAAGAGAAGCCATTCAAGTCAATTCTGACATGGTTATGTTTATTGAAGTAGGGTCTTCCTGCATTTAGAGACACTCGTTACAGTGAATTCACCCCTCAAAGAAAGCCATGGATTTTGGATCTAAATTTTGCAGTTCTATCATCTAGACCACTATTATTATAAATCTGAAAATAAAAATGAATTTTAAGCCTTAAAATATTCGATTTTGTCATTTTTGGATTGTTCATTTTAATTTTTTAAAGGTCATTAATTATGCACTGATTTGGAGCTCTAAATTCATAGATATGAGGCAGAAATGAATTTACAATGTAGGATATGTAGAATGCTGAATTCTTCGAGAACAAGGTGGACGCATGAGTCGGCTGACTTGCCAAATACCTTTACTTAATTGAGGTATATTTAGAATATTGTTACTTCAAGAACTTCAACATGGTAGTTTGTATAAAGCTGAGGCCCTAAACAATCAAAATAAAGCGCGCCTTCAAATAGTGCTGAAAGATGTTATTTCAATATTAAAAATCTTTGTGATGGTCTAAAAATTTATTTTTATATCTAATTATAAAATTTAAAGTTTAAAAATTCATGTAGATCAAACGAATCTATAAACACTTGATAATCTTGAAAATAGACGGTGCAAAGAATGGATTATAAGATGCACTATTTTCAATATTTAAAATCTCTATTTTCTCATGTTCATATATTTTGAAGTCGAGATGATCGATTTGAAGATCTTTCAGCATAAAAAAACATGCTTTTCTAGTAAATTTTTGAGGTGGACCTTAATTTGATTGTTTAGGGCTTCACCCGTATATAAATTTATTCCTTTTAATATTTCAAAAAGCGCATATGAGAATATGTAGAACTGTTTTGAAGGGCAAGTTCTAATTCTCCCCCACCATAAAAACTCATACCATTTAAGTTTTAAAGTGGTCATTCCTTCTCAAAAAGTGGCATTGAAACTTGCCACCCCAACAGGTTTTGAGACGTTGTATGGGCCATTTATAAGTAACAAAAAGCATGTGGAAAGTGCCAAATTAATAAACTTCCATCGTCTCTATTACAAAATCAACAATATATTATTTAACATATGGGATGGACTACAAAGAGATCATGTATTGATATTATTTAATATATGGGATGGACTATAAAGAGACCATTTATCTTTTATATATAGAGGTCATAATCATTCTCACTCATTAGATGTTAACTTGAATGGCTTGAGATGAGTGATGAAGTCCAAGAATTTTTTTTTAGAACTTAATGTCTATTCATTGACACTCATAAAACTACCCATTTTGAAATTTAAAGGACATGAATGATTATAACCTCTATGTACAAAAGATAAATGGTCACTTTGTAAACAATCTCTTAACATACTAATAAACTAGTCAAAAAGCACATACCACGCATATGTGAGAGAGAAAGAGAGAATGCTTTCAAGGAATAGTAGCTTTGGATTTAATTTTAAAAGAATATTTCATATCTGATAGAACTCCACAAAAATTGATTAAACAAACATAAGGAAAACTCCTAATAAAATTACTGTCTTGTAACAATCCTTGTATTTTTTTTTAACAAGCTCAACAAGAGAGCTTATCAGTAATATATTGTGTGAAGAGTTTCAAGTTTCTTTGAAGAAACTCAATGCCCATTAAACATATGAATATACAGGCTTATCTTTTATAGACAAATTACATATGACAATAATAGAAATAAATCATAGATTCTTATACTATATCTAGGCTTACCATAGATACAAAATATTGTATCTACCCTTCCTAAATATACAAATTACAATATACACCTTCCACATTAACCAGATATACAATGTATACTTTCTTTTCACACTCCCCCTCAAACTCAAGTTGCTATAAAAGAGAGCAGCGAACACTAATCGCGGAAACAAATAGTTGGATCTTCAGGTGTATAACATGATCAGTAGATGCAGTAGTTGCTATGCTCAGATTGCTTGATCAACAAACACAGAAACAAGCTTCATGAACAGATGGCCCCAGGAACTGAGGCCATATCAGAGTACGCTAAATCAATCAGACAAAAAATTCCAGACAAAGCAGTCGAGATAGCTGAGAGACCAGAATGGCACTTGAAAGAGCCAACGAAATTTGGTTTGGATCCGAGA